>NC_066352.1:12453998-13073720 GCF_024516045.1 Bombus affinis | reverse complement strand
ATTAATTGATTTTGTCGTCAATCTCTCTCACAATCTTTCTCATTACTTGAGCAGTAATTTATTATCTAATACTAAGGTACCTTGTTCGGTTGCGTCAGTTGCGTTGCTTTGTAAGCTCCCACGGTTTTATACCAATTTGAAAAGCTCACCGTTCGTGATGAATGAAAAGAATGGTATCAGAGAGTCTAAACCGAAACAGAGCCGGCGCCAGGCTCGCGGTTGAATCGCTAGCGGTCGGTAAGGTGTTCATTTATTAACGAAATTCACGTATATTAGTATCTGTGATTGTTATATATTATCGATCTCAGATTAGTTTTAAATTTCACGAATATAATCGCGTCTTATTAGTAACGATGAGTCACTACGATGCTGTTTAATCGTTCTAGCGCCACGCAGCACGATCGCGCTGTTTGAATACTGTGGTGAACTGTGTCGTGATGTTTCTTTACTTTATTACTTTACTTTTTTACTTTACTTAATCACTTTTTTTTATTTCAAATAGTCGTACCACCTGCATAAACGAAAAGAAAGAACAGCGCGATCGCGTCGATCGACATAGATTCTTAAAAAACTCTGGCGCTAAAACGATTCCCGAGAGGAGAACGAACTTCTTGGATAGAAACCGTCTCGCATAATTTATTGAAATCTTATTCGGACTTGAAATCTGGAGATTAATGTTTGCTACGTTATACTTGCACGCTATTTTATTGCGAATCTTTGATACAATACGATATTAGACCGTAACGTATAAAATATCGAATTTTATCGCCTTCGACAAATATCATTATCTTTCAGACAGTTGATTTTCTCGTTTAGACATGTTTAACATTTACGTACACATGAAAAGGATATATAAACGTATCCTTTTCTTAGGATTCAGCGGAAATATGAATCGTTAAAAATGGGACATTTCATTCTCTATAATCTAACGATATAAGAAAGTATAATAACACAGTAATGTAAATCGCTAACGTTATTTTGATTGCAAAATTAATGTCAACCTAAGATATTTCTTAAAATTTACGATCATATTATATAACGTCATACTAAATTTTAAAAGATTACAGCTCAAAATAAGTAAACTATTCGTACACGTTATCGATGGCTCGCTCCTTCTATCGATCTCGCGATCGTTTGCAGTTTGCAGTTTGATAAATTTGCACGGAGCCTCTTCGAAAGATGGTGCAGTTTGTCGTGAATGTCGTTTGTTAAGGAAAGAAAAACCTTTCCGGATTCGTGTCGTAGGTGCATTTTACGAACGTATATGATTTCTGGCATTCATCACCGGTGTATTCTGCGTATAAATGGAACAAAGTTTAGGTGGAAGCTTTAACTTCTTGCATATAAAAAAGAAAAAAAAGTGTGGTGCGTCTGAAAAGTTTCTAAAGCGATCGAATCTCGATTCAAAAAGGAATAAATTATTGGAATTTTTCTACAATATCTTTATACGAATACGGTGATTCGAAGTTGTCGACGGTTTTGCGAATTTCTTTATAAGCAACCAACTTTTATTCAATTATAGATCATTTCGGCCCCAATCGTACTTTTTTATTGTTGACAAATTTTCTAAATTTCGAAGAATTATGAAAGAATCGTTGTTGATATTTATGATTAAATGTCTGCTAAAGTTCTTCTTGAAATATTAAAAATCTATTTGCTTGTTTTGAACGAGCAGGTGTTCGAGTATTTAGTAATTTGCCTTACCCATATGACTACACTTCAGTATGGCTTCCTTCATTACGGCCGCTTC
The DNA here is from genome assembly GCF_024516045.1 of Bombus affinis. Taxonomy (NCBI): domain Eukaryota; kingdom Metazoa; phylum Arthropoda; class Insecta; order Hymenoptera; family Apidae; genus Bombus; species Bombus affinis. The sequence goes on along the minus strand of NC_066352.1, from coordinate 13,071,970 downwards.
TTCCGGTGCCATCGAAAGTTCTACTTGTTTGATCACCATAGCAAAATCGATATTGCCATTTTTAAACTAGACGAACAAACGGATGAAAAATGTCGATTAATCGATCTTCCAGCGGACAATCTTAATATCGAAGATATTATTTCATTTTGTATTTACGGTTCGAATTAATTTCATAATGCAATTCGTATAGCACTTAAGATTTGGATCATCTGGAAATTCGCCTCTTCGCATGCCCTCCACCTTATCTAAATAAATTCCGGCAGAAATACAGAAGAAACTTTGTCAACGTTCTAATTTTCTTCGATTTGATCGAATTCTGTTTTATTCGTCTTCTCTACTTACCTTCTGATATATCGATCTTTTGCAAGCAAGACCTGCGCAGACTCCTTGCCATTTTGTCCATTTGTTCGGCAGTGGCCTAAAGTACATGGAATAATTTAGATTCTGTTGTCAGTTTTCTTTCCCTTTAACTTTTAATACATAATGGCACGTGTTGAGGATTTCCTGGTTTTATTTCTAACAACGCACTATGCTACATTATGCCAAGCTCCCGAATAGCGACAATGAACCACGTGTTCCAAGAACTATTGGTCATTCTGACGATGAATTTGTTACCATTAAATTTTATTAAATTTTCACACGTCTAAATCTTTGGATGATCGGGTTACCGGAATATTTTAATTTTCAAAATTTCAAATATTTAAATCTGTTAATATTTTAATACTTTGGTATTTAAATTTTGAATTTCTAAATGGCGGAAAAGTATGTCGAATATCGTATGGTAAAATATTTCGCAGAATATTCGAGAAATATTTCTCGAAAACTATTTATCACTTTTATCTATCTAATTGCCATTGTTCCAGCGAATAAAATTCCTGGATGGCTGAAAAATTAATATTTTCACTAATACTCGACCAAATGTATCCTTTCGTTAAAATTAAAAGAAACGTACACTTTCTGCTGGTTTCCACGCCACGAACGCGAACAACATCGCGACAAGTAAAAGTTTCACATGCATATTCGAATTTTTAAATAGAAAAGGAAATGAAAACGAATATTAAAGAGCGGTCTTTTTTCAGGACCAAGCGACTGAAGGCTTATTCGCCTGGTCTTTCTCTTATAAACCTTTCTGCTCGAACGTTTCGTAAGTCATATGCGATGACGTTTCTTCGATATAAGATAATTTGATAATTTGACATTGGCTAGGAAATTACGATAGAAAAACATGGTCTTTTTCGACTTGATGATAAACTCGCTGACTTTATGTAACGCGAGTTAAAGAGCGTTTTCAACCACTGAATTATCGTCTCGACGAGTTTCAACTCCCTCGAACGAAATAATCTTGTACCGTCTTGTTCTTTCCGCAATGATTCGATACGATTTCCTTTTTCACTGTAATTTCCTACTTAAAAATGTAAGATTATCGTGGAAAATATCGTTTATCTTTCGAGAAAGAGTAGAAGCTAAATAATTTCTTCGCAGAACGAGCAGATATTATTTTAAACATTAGGTTGTCCGAAATGTTTCTTTCGTTTTACGAGGCATTTTTCCTTTTATATTATTTTATTGAATTGTATATGACCCACTTTTGTTATATTACTACAAAATAGATCATACATAATTCAATAAAATAATATAACACAAAACACGTCGTGCACCCACTAAATCCGTATAAAAAGAAAGAAACTTTTGGGACAACCTGATACTTACGATCACATCCTCGTGTTTGTTCAATAATTCGACATATTTCGACAATCGTAATTAAAAAACTGTTTAGCGAGCTTCCATTGCAAAACTATCGACAAATTATTCCATTATAGTTTGCGGTAACAGTCACAGGCTCGATCATGCCAGCCACTGCACCGTCTCGAGCCCCACACCCGCTCGGTGCGGTTTGCACGCTCCAACTTGTACGAAGCAAGTTTTGGCCGGTCGTTCGCTTTGTCTGCAGCTCCCTTCGCCGACCGAAGACTCGGCGTTAATGTCGAACCCTTGTATCTCGAGAGACACCCTTAAAACAGGAGCATCTGGCCAGAAAGCGCCGCCATCCCCGCGGCCATTAGTTCGTGGGGCTACTCTTCGCCGGTTCGATAATTACATTTTTTTCCACCCTCTCGACACGATCTCCTCGGCGATTCGTTTCCACCTGATCGTCGTATACTTCAACGAATCTCGAGAGGAATTCCTCTTCATGTCCTTTTCGATGTTCATCCCTTCGTTTTTCTTTTCTCTTTTGGCGCAAGCGACTACAGCAAGCTTGGCTTTTGAAGAGACGATGGCTTTTGCCAGGATATTCCGGCTCCTCTTTAATAAAAGTTCGTAGATCGAGTGCGATGAAATTCATTGGAAATGTGTATGTTACCATCGATGAGATGCGAATTGATTTTGAATTTGAGTAACAAATGAATTTCAGGGATTTTAAGGATTTTCGCGCTAGAATTATCCGAGTGGTTGATACGATCAATTTAAAAGCTTTCGTGGAAATTTCGTAGATTTATATTCGACATAAAAAAATATTTCTGCGTGTGCAACAGCATCGTGTATCTTGCGCTTGTCAATTCATTTAATATCATTAGCAAATTACGGAAAGTAAAGCAACGATTGCAACGTTTAGAAAGTAAAATAAATTATTTCGGTTTCACGTTTTTCCCTTGCAAACGAATGGTACGTTTATTATCAAATTAAGAGAAACTTAAGAAAAAGAAAAATTTAAATTTAAGAGAAACGCGACAGTGTGGGACGTTTATGTTTCTAATTTGATGAAAATATGAAGAGAAGAGAATAAGAAGCTTCTCCGTGGGATGGACCTAATTCCACGATATCATATCCGCATCTTGCCTCGTAAACTAAAAATACTTGTACACGTGTAACAACAAAATTTCGTCAGACGGTGACATCGAATCGAACCGATGGAATCCGATCACGCAATACCGGCCTTCCTTCACCCACATCTGGACACCGCGTGCTCGTTTCCGAACAACGATCCGCGATATCATAACGCGGACTTTCTCCGCTATTCATGGACACGTTCGATTTTAGAGCGTGAAGAATGTCAATATGTTACCTATATGCACATACGTGGACAACTTTACATAATAATTGATTACCTAACAATTAAATTGTGGATGCCGATGCAGATTGATATTTTTAGAAACGTAACTATACAGATAGCACGTTGACACGAATTTCTTTCGTTCGTTAAATATTATACCTTTATATATTTTTATATCTCATCTGCGTTGTGTGTATATTTTTGCATCTTTGAATTTTCCATAAATTAAATAAATTTTTATAAAGCAAATCTGCTGATACTTATGAACAGGGGTGCAGGTATGTATTAAGGATTTTCACAAGAACGAGATAATCAGACCGTAAAATATCCATCGCAAAAGTGTTGTTCGCGATAATAATCGAACAATCGAAACGCGAAAACGAACAATGTGAAACGAGCATCGTGAGAATCTGTTGGCTCCACGAGGCCAAAATTGCTTCCTAAGGAATAGCAATCTCGCCAAGTCCAGTCGGTTCGCTAGAGAGGGTTGAACAGTAAAAGAAAACGGTGTCTGATTGTTTGCGGGCGTTAACGACGATCGCGTGCGACAAAACTAGCTTCTTCCGTAATATAAACAACGGGGAAATAAGAACGCGGAAGCGAAGAGCGGAAAGAAGATGGACGCAACGGTGAGTAAGAAACGGGGCAGCGATGTTACGAATTACGGAAAGGGAAGGGCGTGTTAGAGAATCACGTCGTACGAGTCATGGGAATAACGTGACCTCTGCGACGCCGCCCTAATTAAGCGCCTTTAATTAACGGTAATAACCGCGTTTCACGGCGAATTGCGTAACGAACGTCTTGTCGATAGGTCGCTGCTTCGTCCAGAATTATAATAACGCGTTCAGCTTGCCACGATGTATACAGTTGGCTGAAAAGGTTCGATATCGTCTGGTAAGTTGGTTCGCTTTGGCCTGCGTTTATTTAATAATTTAGGATCCTGTATTACGTAGAACGTAGACGACGAAACGCGAGATGTAATTTGAAAGTTTAGAAAGCCGATAAATAAATCGATAGGCAATATCGATAATAAAAGATGCCGATATTTAAAATTGGAAATATTAAACAGTTGGAGAACCTACGTATGTAATGTGAGTCTCGTAAATCTCGGATTGTGAAAAAGGTTAACATTTAACCTCTTTATATAATGAAAAACATTTCAAAGAATTTGTAAACATAAAAAACGAGAAGCTCTCTCCGTCTGGGAGGTGCGAATCTCGCTCTTAAAAAGATATCGCTTTCATTTGAAAGGTATTCGCATAAAATGCCCAGGCCGTACTCCTGGCGACAGTGCGTCACATTGTTGCATCAACATCGCCGCCAAATTGAGAGGTGTATAAACGCGTGGCCGAAGAAAAAGGAACGAGCACGCGATAAACGAACTGTGTCGATACGTTTTCGAAACGCGACCATCACCAGCCGAGAGACTCGCGACTGCGTAATAAATTAATCGCGTGCCCCGTCGCGATTAAAGGCTGCCCTTTGTCATGCTAATTACCTTTCAATTAAACTTCACAGTACCGGGGACCCCGAGCTTGCCTGTATTAGCTTTCAGTCGGCTCTGATTCGGGCAACTTACTTTCTGCCGCAAAATTCCAAGCAAATTGTGGTTCGTGCTTTTAGTCCAACCTCCCTCTGTTCGACGTAGAAGACCCTTCGAAGGGAATAAAGAGAAAAAAGAAAAAGATACATTCGGCCTTCGTTCTTCGTGATCAGAGTGGCCTCTCGAAACTCGCTTCTCGCGTCTTTTGCCTGGTTATTCGCAATCACGACCTTTGACAGTCTCGCAGCGGAAATGGGATGAGGGGTTGTTCATCTTTGTTGGGGTTGCAACGCTAGGTAATTTTTCTTTCCTTGAAAAAGATATATCGATTTTATACGATAGCGTGATCCGTAACGATAAAAGCGGATGTATGCCTGACCTGATATACGAATTGATACACACGGTGGTTACAAAAGATATTGGCACATAGCCTTATTTTTCAACGAAGAGTTTCTTCGGATTAAGTTCTATGCTTCGTCTTAACGGTATTACAATTTTTGTAGTCATACGAGAGTATTAAATGATACGGATATATCTGTACCTGATTAATCAGTACATACACGGTATAACGAGTACAATAGCGGAGTACCGATACTTTTCATAGCCACTTTTCATATGGTTTCGATTTGTAATCGAGATTATGGTTCGCGAAGACGTTTTCGATGACCTCGACGCGATGTTCACCGATAGAAGGGAGAAGGGGCGAAAAAGGTCGGGCCCCGGAGATATCGCCACACTTCCGGCACACGATGTGACTCACAAACTCGTTTCCCCTCTATCGCGGGCACAACGTTTAATCTACCGATTCTTGTTGCGATGTTAAACCGATGGAAAGAATAAGTCGTGTTACCGGTTCGTGCGATCGTTCCAGTTCCAAGCTCTATTTTCACTCCGAACAGTGTGGATTCTCCGTTTCAGTTTGAGTAGGAAAAATATTATTTTTTCCTAACTTGTCGAGACTATAGATAGGATGTTGCAGGAAATTGAAATTTTTGCAAGGAAAAATTGATTATGAGCAAGAAGTTATTTACACGATACGTACGAAATAAAACTAATTGCTCCTCAGAGATCGCAAGGTTCATTCGTCGAAGGAAGTGCGCGATATAGAAAGCCAATCGAGATGTGAAATAAATTTGGGTGTTCTTTTTATTTGTAACATGAATTTCTTACAGTTGATAAACAATGGTGTCAATTTATTGAAAGATGTAAGTGATATCGCTTAAAATTCTGGTAGGGGTCACCAGCAGATTGTAAAGTTCAGCAGTTTTCTAGACCACTAACAAAGATTTAGGGTTGTTGGAACGACCATCAAGAAATTTTCAGGATCAGCGTTTTCTCTGGTTACTAACGGAGATTTAGGATTCTCGAAACGATCTTCGACCATTTTCGAGGATCAGCAATTCCCCTGAACCATCGTATTATGTCTGCGGTATAGTCCATGCGAGATATTGTATAACATGACGATATCATTAATCTCGAAAGATCGTTTACTATTTCTCTAACTCCATATGCTTTTATTTTTATCTCATATTTTAGTAGTATACCTGGCGTAAATGTTACAAATATTATAAATCGGTTTCTAAGTGCACTTATTCTTAGTCTTAGTTCCAGTTCCACGACGTTCGTATCTTTAATTTTAGGGATTTTTACAAATATGCCAATTTATAACTACAATTGTCGTTATTCTTAGCCCAAACTTTACAATAAACAAATTTATCGCACGCGTTCTAACAAGGTAGTTTGCAATTTCTCATCGTCGTGCCACGTACCTAGTCCTGCGAAATTTCTTATTTCTTGCTTCCTCTCATGCAAATTTGTCCTCTTCGCCAAATAATCGAACGATCCACGTATTTGCTTCGAATCGATAAACAAAATCTATATTGCGAAAAATCGACATAAGCGTCGATAACTGATAATGAGTTTCTGCTATGTTAAAATATTTCTAACAGAAAAGTAGGAAACCAGCTAGAAAAGAAAATGGGTTGGACTCGCGGTATCGCTGTCTATTTTCTCGAGCGCTGACACACACGCGAACAGAGCTAATCGTATCCGCTTCCTGTGAGTTTCGGAGCGAGCCACGTCCATTTGACGATAAACAAACAGAAATCGTTGCTCTCGAAATAATCTTCGCCGTGAAGCCACGCTTCCCTCTTCGACCGATTTTTTGACCAACAATCGTATATTTTCCTATTAAACAAACTGCACTTCGAATCTCGAAGCAGGTCTAACCCCAACCTAACATCGCATGACTCGGCAAGTTTCACGCTTAGAAATTATACGGCCTATCTGCGTGTTAACAAATTGCATAACGCTCTGCTTCCATCGAAACGAGTCCAAACGCACGGCAAATATCTTGGAAACACGATGGAACGTGAATACGTGGCATATATTAGGTTGTCCGAAAAGTTTCTTTCGTTTCACGAGGAAATAATAAACGCGCAACGTTTTTTGTTTTATATTATTTTATTCGATTACGTACAATCCATTTTGTTCTGTTGAGATAAACATCGCGACATTTCGCAGGCTTAGTTTTCACATTTATACGAAGGTGCACTGTTGTAAAAACCACGTTTGCGAAAGAAAGACACTTTTCGGACAACCTAATACATATATGGCGTTCACGACGATTTTCATTCAGAATTATCTTTGTTGCAAATGACAACGTGAGTTCGTGCTGGCCATCCATATGCAGATGCGCTAGTTACAATAAATAGTAACTAGAAATTCTAGATACAATTGATAGATTTAAGATGTTCTTTTGTTTTTATAGTCCAGGTAAGAAAGTGGAATAAAGGTTTTGCGGCTGAGAACGGTATGATAGATTTATCGAAAGAATAAAATAATAGCTATTATGATCCTACCTCTGAATACAGAAATAACAATAATTTTCATCAATCGCTTTTTATCATTTTATATTCCTGTCTAATCTATATCTCTGAATTTAATTTAGAAACTATTATTGTTTATAAGATACGATTATTATTTCTAAATCCAATCTGTACCTAATCTGATTGTATAAATCTGATTTATCCAATTATAAGTTCGCATAGATATTCACGGTCTGTCGTTGACATAAACTCTATTGCTATAAACAAACGTTTACACAGATGCGACAATTCCTTCCTGATATCTAATTATCCTAACAGTCGTGTCGATTTATATAAATTATAGCCAGAGGAGGGACTTTGATTGCGTTAGGCCGCGGAGTACTCGCGATATTACGACCAATCGATTACGCTTCATTCAAATAAAGGGGATTGCACTGGATGGGGAGAACAAAGGTGACCCGTAATGAAGCCTGACACTCGGCAATTAGCGACGGCGGATCGTTTTTTGATTTAATTGCTGTCGACTGCACAGGCGTAACCGTATTACGCGTTCACGAGCCGGCTTTTACCTTTCCTGATCAAATGGAGTCATTCGTTGGACCTAATTTATGACAGAGCGTAGACGCTGGTCTTCCGGGATGTTAGGCTCAGGCAGGTAGAATTTATTGACAGGATAAATTACGGTCGAACCTGTTAGATGGATCATTTCTTAATCGAAAAATCCTTCTAACACGGGGCTAAAAAGTAACAAAGAAATGTTACTTTTTATTACGTGAAATATAACGCGAAGATCGATCGATATGACAAACATGATCGATAGAACGTTAATTGAAACGTTTAAATGGAATTTTCTCCGATAGTTGCCAATCTCAAATTTTGTTTCTTTAATCGTTAGAATTTGCACATTTTTCTATTAAACTGTATTTCCCTCGTAATTAAACTTTTCTGTATGTTTTAAAGTTTTATCGTTTGAGAAAAGAGAACATTTTGATTACGAGGTATCGTGGAATACGAATTTTAAACGATATGCTTCATTTACAATTTTTTTAACGACTTTTCCGTCACTTTAGCGATAACGAAGATAGAACGAAGAAACCGACAAACAATGTTTAAGAGTTTAGGACGATATAAATTATGCTGCATTACGCAATACAGTGATTGGTCGTAGGTAAAATATTACTTTGTCAATGGATTACGCAACCATAATACGCTCTTCGGCAACGTGTAATAAGCATTCGGAGTAACATGTAGTTACTCGTGCACGATAGCACGGTTAATAATAATAATAATTCATTTTATTAATTAACGAGCAATTTCGACGAAAACGATCTTTTCCGAGTGATGTAACCGATCGAACAATTTTGATAGTAATTTGCGTCTATATAACAGACATTTTAAGCATCCCTGTAATTAAACCAGACGATCGATATATAATTTCTAAAATAATGCTTTTCTGTTTTATTCCATTGTTTGCAATCCCATTGTTTCCATTAGAAACACTTAGAAATATCGTAATATATATTAACAGTACGATAATAATTGTTCTGGTATTTTTTAGTAATATTACACATGAAACTTTTTAAACATTTTTCAAGAAATTACAAAGATCATGCGGTACGTGTCCTTTCGATGTCGTAATTTCCTTAATTGTAAATAGTTCTGCGAACAAAGGAACAAAGACGCCCGATGGAAACTGCGATTACAATTACTGTCTTTCTTTTTTTTCGCACTTAATTAGCGATATATTTGGAACTTGCTGCAATCCTTCTTTCAAGTGTTCCCACAAAATCATCTGTTTCTCTAAATCAAACAATCACCGTTATATTTGCACGTAGATGTTTCCTTTCTTTAATTTTCTTTCAGCTGTTTTGTAAATAACGTCTTTTAGAATTGCTGGGAAGAAACCCGAGTTGCATTTGGAACGATAAACTTCTCCTTTCAATAAGATAGAAATTTATAGAGATAACTACTCGCCTGTCATCGTTACGTAATCTCACTTTCAAAGAACCATTACTTTTCTTTCTTTTTCCTTAACTGTAGAAAAATTCGAGCTCCGTTTCGATAGTCAGAGGCGGAACTAACACGTTGAAAGAACATTTTCCTTTAATAAAATTTCCTTTATACGTGTCTTTCTTTTCATCATCGAACCACGAAAACGAGTAAAAATCGCAACCAATCCAGAGTTAGCGTTTTTAATTCGAACATAAATCCATCCATTCTCGTGGAACGATCAATCACGTTCATAGTGTTGGTTCCTCGTTCGTGCCGAGAATTTCTCTCTGCACGATTTTATTCCCTGTTGCATGGCTGATCTTCTTCTTGTACGGCGGCGAACAGCTTGAACCGCAAGGCTCGTTTATTAATAAACAGCTGGAACTCTGTTCGTTCCTTTTTTCAATGACTACGTACCCATGTCGGAGAGTACGAAACGTACACTCGGTATATTTTAGCTGCATGATTCAGCGGCCGGCGAAACGCGAGTCCCTCTGCCTGTCTCTCTTTCCAACCATCTTTCCTCTATATTTTTGATGTTCCACGCGGGCTGTCCGCATCGAATCTCGCGGTAAGGTGACGCGACAAAAGTTACCCCGCCGTGCGAAATTTTGCTCCGACTTTTACTCTCTCAAGACGGGATTCAAGATGGGAGATGGACGACTTTTTAACGACCACTTAATTTTTCCTCCCTTTAATAAGAAAACCTAGAAACCAATTAACAAGGCAATTGAAAGTTCTTAGTATTCGTAATCTTACGAAACGGCAACCTACGTCGAACAATTTCTACTCGATTCAATCTTACGTCGATAACTTCCTTAACTTCTAATTATTCCCATCGATCATCTACCCCGTAACCACGATCTCACGACTATTCTAAATAACTCGAAGACTATGTATCACTGACTGCTAACTTATTAATAGAAAACGGCGAACGCATTTCCAACCGTACGAAATTATTCCGCATACTCGTGATACTCTTATTTCGCCATCGCCATATCCTCGTTTCTTATTCTCACGTACTCCGCATTCTCGTTTACGCCTCTCGGGAGAGTTTAACAACCACGAAACAACAAATTATTACTGTTTACGCTCGAGTAGGTCGTACGCACGAGCTGCGTGAAAGTAGACAGGCTTTAAGGGCACCGTTGTCAGCGCCGCTGCCAGTACCGCTGGCAAATGCTTGGTGGTGGTGGTGACGAAGAGGAGGTTGATGGCGATGATGATGTTAATGCCGCAACCAGTGGTGCTGGAGTCTTTCTCTGGTCGTCTTCTTCCCTGGCGCATCGTTAAATTCGTCCGGATCGACGCCGCGACGTTCTATAATTCGCGCCTCTTTCCATTCTTTTCTCAGTGATTTTCTCTTCTCTTTCTTTTATTCCTTGCAACGATTATTACTCTTAATATATCGTGATCCTTAATTAGAACAGTCGAGAGACGAGGAAATGAATGTAATTGTCGTATAGGTAATTTTAGTGACCTTGGTGCTTTGGATTTTTCAGTGATGAATTATTCATTGTCAGTATAGGTAATTAATACGTTTTCTAATTGTGTTTCCGATGAATATTATTTATAAAATAAAGTAGAGAAAATTGTTCGCATACAATATCTCGTTAGTGCATTGATTGTTATAATAATAGATAATCGTAATAAGGAATATTCAGTGAGTTGGTAATAGTGTCAAAGTGAATTTGTGAATACTATTTCCTACAAACTATACCCTGTACATCATTTTCAAGCGCCATGTTTTATGTCCTCTGTATAAATTAGTGGCGACGAGGACGTTTACCGAGGAGGACCCTTCGAATTTATATCGTTTACCAGTTGACACGTCGTTCGAAAGAATATTATTTTCTGCCACCTAAAATATCGATTCTCTACTTCCCATTAACTCTGCGATACTACACCCACGCGTAATCCTGTTTACTATACCGAAGAATCGTACACCGTAACGTGAAAACAAGTAAGAGTAGAGTCGCTTGAAAAATGTAATTTTATTAACGTAACATTTACTAGCGTTCGTACGAAACGTATAAAACGATATCCTGCTATAATAGAAGTCTGGATTTAATATATCGAAACTAGATATTGTAAGATAACGCACGTTGCACTATGTCCGTCGATTTTCCACATCGATATTTAGCATGAAATATCATTGAAAGAATATTCAGAGAGTCGGATAAATTGTCGGCATTAAATTCCAATTCACGGGCTGTCTAGTAAACATTCTAAACAACGTTGACAGAAAGGAAACAATCAAATTTGAAAATTTTCTTCTGTTTCGAATCTCAAGATACCTCGAGTAAAGAATCGAACATTTTAGGGTAGTTTCGCGTTAACGAGATGTAATTTGCATCCACTTTCCATTCGCCTCGGTCAATTATCTCGCACACGAAATTCACTTTCACTCTTCCTTCTAAAAGGAACTCGATCACCTTCCCCATTCTAATCGACTCTTGCACCAACGGAATGTACTTGTGTGAAAAAAACTGGCGATCAAAGGAAAGAGGTCAAGGAGTATAGCCGTGTGTTATACTGCCACGTCGAAAATGTAAATGGTGGAAGATTTTTTGAAAAGATGAGAAATTAGGGGAATGAAAAGAAAACGGAGAACGATGTGGATCGCAACAAGGCCTCCCTGTTTACATTGCAGACGGGCCACCTGAGCGTTTTCGAGGGCAAGGACTGTGGTTCAGTGTCTCGGTGGCCGTGCTCGAGCGAAGTCGGCGACGCGCGTACTTTGAGAAGTGTGAGGCGACGCGCGTCTTCGGTGTCTCGCCACGTGAACAAACGGAAAAACGCGTTCCACCCCGTCCTTTCTAATTTTTGTGCCGTTTCTTTTTCCTTTTTTTTTTTTTTTTTTATCTTCTACGCGTGCCTCGGTGTTCCAGCCATTAGAGATTTTTTTGGGAAACTTTTCGTTGATCGAGAGCGTGGCTGTTGATGCACCTGTGCTCTAGGTACGTTGAGAATAATTTAATCATTTGTTTTTTTCTAATTTAGTAATTGATTTTACATTTGCATCTTTTTAATCTCTTTTATGCTATATATTTGATATTTCTACGTTTCCATGTAAACTTTACATGTGTTTATATGTCGTATTAGGTCGTCCGAAAAGTTTCTTTCGTTTTATAAGGAAATAATGTATGCACAATATTTTCCGTTTTATATTATTTTATTACGTTACGTATGATCCATTTTGTTCTATCAAAATAAAGATCACAACGTTCGACAGATTAGGTTTCGTATTTGTATAAAGATGCATCGTTGTAAAAGACGTATCTGTAAAAGACACTTTTCGGACAACCTAATATATATCGTATTATAACATATATTTGTATTTTTGATTAAAAATAAACGTAAAACATAGCAGAGAATATAGAAGAAATTTATGGTTAATGAAATATATTGTTTTCCTTTAAATAGGTATACTTCGTTGTTCATGAGAATATTTATTTTATTATCTATTATCCATATGATAATGAAGTTTTATACGTTACATATTTGAAACAGTCGTATTAGATACGCGGACAATAATAATGGACAAAATGGCATTAGCGTGGGTTTGAAAAGGAATAATTGTCGACGGTTCGCAGGAACTTTCAAAAACTCGCGGTCGCACGGTGATTCATCGTACGCTGGCACCGTAACTATAATTCGAGGTGCTGCACGCCTGCGTATTTTTTTCCTTTTTTTGCCTGCCATAACTAAGGGAACGATTCATTCAACGGAGCAGGAACTACGGCCGATGCGTGCAGGGAATTCCTTCCTTCGTTCTTCGACGAGAAGGAGACGCGAGACGCGTGTCCACATGGTTTACCAGGGTTTTTGAATTCGTGGACAGCCGCGATTCGTATCGTCGATTATTTACTGCCAGAGTACGATGTACGGTTAGCCTTTTGTTCTTTCTCGGTTCAAGTTCCCGGCGCCAATTACGCTGATTGCTCGCGTCTCGCGAATGACGAATCGCTCGCAGACTCCGGGCGCGAAATACAGATCGATTTGGCGATAGGTAGAAGCGTGTTTCGCGTGTAACGCGAGTTACAAGTTTTTAGAGCTCGAGAAACATTCTCGAGATGGTTCTTGAGAATGTAGACTTGAAACGAACGAGGATGGTTGATAGAGATAGTCAAAAAACTCGTTTCCTTTGTCCGTCTTTCTACTTTATGAATTCCTCTGCACCGTAATTTGTCGACGAATAGCAGTTAGTCAGTGGACGAGTTAATAGCTGTAAGTCGTAAAAATGTAACAATCTTGAAGCTTAAATCGAGACATTGAACCGTGAATATTTTTCGGTGTTTATTATTAGGAAATCTGAAGATGCGAAAATGCGCATAATATGCAAAAACGTATAAAATCTCCAGAATATATTAGGTCGTCCGGGAAGTTTCTTTCGTTTTATAAGGAAATAATGTATGCACAACATTTTCCATTTTATATTATTTTATCGAACTACGAATGATCCATTCTGTTTTATCAGGATAAAAATCACAACGTTTGACAGATTAGGTTTCGTGTTTGTATGAAGATGCGTCGTTGTGAAAGACGCGTCTGTAGAAGAATGCCACTTTTCGGACAAGCTGATAGTACTTTCACGATATGAAAACAGTAGGTGAAGCATTTTTTCGCAATGATTCCATTTCTTTAAGAATATTTGTCAACATATGAATTTGCATAAATATCAACAGTTTATTTATCATTCAAATACGTTTCACGAAGTGTGTCTGCAATTTTCCAGCAGACTTTCACCGTTCTACTACTCTCGCGCTCGCCTGATCGCTTTCGTGTAATGTCAGCGTTATGTAGTTCATTTTATAATTGAATTATACGCAAATATTTTTCTCCAAACATCGAAACTTTCATTGGTTGGAAGAATAGCGGGATTGCGGTAAGATTCGTAATTGAAAGACGAATTCGTAAATTACAGCAAAGTTTAAATAGAAATGTTCGATCGCTTTATTTAAGATCACCCAGTGTATACGCGAGTAAGGCAAGGGAGCGCGTGTTTTAAAAGTGTATTCGGGCTTGTTGCTCGCTAACTTATCGTTTCACACACCAACACTGTCTGACTGCCTACTTAGCTTCGTCTGTCTCCTCTGCCTGTTCCCCCTTTCGTCCAGCACACGATAAAGAAACCGTATTGCTTCAATTTAGATGCTGCACCGTTACGTCTCGTTTCATTAATAGTAATTTACATCAACACTCACCGTTTACCAAACACTGCGATCATGCGGTTCGGGATCCATCCAGGCTGACCGTACGATCCGTTTCATGTTATTCAGTTGGTCGATTGGCGTTTCGAAACGATCGACTTGCGTCTGCATTTTCTTCTAACAAGTTCCTTCTAAGAAATAACAGGCCGACTTTCTGTAGAATTAAATATTTCTCGCTAACAATAATAGTCAACGAATATGTTGGGAATATTTTCTTCTACGTTCCCTATGCATTTTTCATTTCGTTTTTCATCGATGATATTTTTAGAATTTTTGTCAGAAGAATCGTTAGACGTTCGAATTCTTTGAAACTGAAAATTCCACTTAAATTGAGCGAAAAAATAAGTAGCACTGTTGCGATATTCCAACGAGGGAAATAATCTTCAGAAAATTTCTTTTCATCTCCATCGTAATTCGTTGAGATACTTTTCTTCGAGAATAAATAAAACGATAAATAGTAGCTGCCTCTGTAATATTCCAATTTCTAATTTGGTTGAGGAAAATTTGAAAGCATTTGGCGGTCGATCATTGTCTAAGAACTTCTGAAAGTTCTTTGATACAGAAGAAGAAGAAGACGAGACGCGTGTCAAACCTCGTTTCCATCGACCAACATACGGGTGTATGCGGGTTCAGCCGTCCAGCCAATTTAGGCTAATTTCATAGCGCGATCGTTCATCGTGTTTCCGTCATATCCTTTTTCTCATAGAAACACTTTTAACGCACGCGAGTAGGAATTCTCTGAAACCAGGATAAAAACCTCTTAAACTTTGTAAACATTTCGGAAAGACTTTAGAAACTTAGACGCGTAAGAGTTTCAAACTTTGTTATTAGATCCGGAAAAGTAAAGGGAAGAGAGGCGTTTGGTAGAAAATTTTCAGAAACTACGCGAGCGCGTGACGAGACAAAATTGGGAAACAGGATGCGACTAAGTTTGAATTCAAATCGAAATCAAATATTCCGATACGTAATATCCGACGTATAAAATATCATTTTAGCTGTTTGGGTCCCAGGGATCATTGAAAAAATAAGGTCGAAAAATCCCAGACAGCGCGATAGCGTCTTAATCGATTGCGAAAAGAAACAAGCGGCTCAATAGCGCTCGCCATATTTGTTACTTTATGAAATACATCTATATATGCGTACTATTAATTCATAAATATTTCAAGTTTTGTTCAATAAAAATTATTCAGAAGATAAGAATGAAATTCAAAATACCGTAAGTCGTCCGTAGTGTTCACACTTACTGGGATTTTTCGATATAAAATCTAAACAGCGCTGCTTGGGACTCAAACCTTTTTGGGAGCTTTTCACTCCGAATTTTATTTCAATTTCGTTACCAGCAGCTCCCGACGCTTTGAAATTTACTTTAACTAAAAAATAAGACAATTTAAGTAAATAAAGGAAGAAGCAAATTTACTTAAATACCAGTTTTATTCACATTATTGTCGTATTTTGTAACTTTTAACTGTATGATATATCCTGAAACAATTTCCAGGATGCAATCCTAGTTTTGAAAGCTAGACTGAAAGAATGTCGAGTGGGACCTGATCTCTTGAGATATAAAACAAATATAAAACGACATAGGAGCGCAAAGGGTTAAGGAAGCAGAGCGAAAACATTTTCCAGAAGATAATCGCTAATTCCTCGTGTTCGAGATCTAATTTAGCGCAAGATCCCATAAAGTTCTGCGAGGAATCGAGGATCCAGCGATTCTAATATCTTTCTAGATAACCCAATCGACCCTTCTTCGCCCTTAGAATCGAATCTCGACGCCGACGTTGCCGTTAATATCGTTTGCGACGCGAAAATGTCTCTGGCCAAGGTCACTCGTCGCGATAGCTTGATAAAGTCTTGACACGATCGCGCGGCTTGACAATGAAAATTGCACGTTGTCGGATATACCGAATTTTCATCGAGCTTCCTCGTCGAAGAAAGAGGAATATAGCTTTTCCATTTGATGTACGTCGCTCGGAAGCCTCGCCCTTCGAGAAGCAAGCGGAGGACTCGTATTTTCGAGGACTGTAAGCGCATTAACTTGCGGGCTATGTATCGAGGGCGGGCTTTCTTTTTTCGCATGCAAGTGATTTCTCAAGTTGATGGGGATATTCTGACCAGGATCGTGGAATATGATTATCGGCCAGCATAATGGAGATTGGTATCTGGTCGGTGTATCTGATGTGATAGAAAGTTTCGCATACAATCGTTGAATTACGATTAGATTTTTTCAATCGATGTCTTGGAATGTTCTTAGTTTGGGAAAAAGCATAAGAGAATAGAGAACGATGCGCGAAGACATTGTACTGGGAAATATCGATCAGCATTCGTTTACACGTTGCAACATATTTCTATCATCTAAGAGTTCTCGAGTTCTCGCTACTGACGCGGAATCAATGGACGTTCTTTCTTCGCCGGCTTGCAAAATATCTTTCTTGTTTAATTCCAAAAAACAGTACCGCGTTTGGTATCGTATGAATTAAAATTCGCCATGCACAACCTTCCAAAATAATCGTCTGATCCGTTTCTTAAAACACTGAAACGCCTAATATCGTAGCACGATCGAAATTCATCATTGCCCTCTTTTTATAATCTTTCATAAATCCGCCGATTTACAATCTTTCATAAAAACTTAACTCCAAATCTCGTTCCCGATATTACCATACCAATTGAAGCTACCTGGCAAATGAACGATGCGTGAAGACATTGTATTGGGAAACATCGATCAGCATTTGTTTACACGTTGCAAAATATTTCTATCATCTAACTCGAGTTTCCGCTACCGACGCGGAATCGATCGACGTACTTTCTTCGCCAGCTTGCAAAATATCTTTTTTGTTCAATTCCAAAAAACAGTCCCGCCTTTGGTATCGTATGAATTAAAATTCGCCATGCACAACCTTCCAAAATAATCGTCTGATCCGTTTCTTAAAACACTGAAACGCCTAATATCGTAGCACGATCGAAATTCATCATTGCCCTCTTTTTACAATCTTTCATAAATCCGCCACTTAACTGCAAATCCCGTTCCCGATATTACCATACCAATTGGAGCTACCTTGCAAATTTCTACCCTCAATTTAAACTCTGAAATACCCTTTTCTAAGATCCTCATACGTACCACCTGAGCCGAAGAACCAGCGAAACGCCCATTTACGCGCACAATGACGCGTGTCTGAACGTTTTTCACAGCCTCACCCCAGCGCGGATCACATCGAATTCTCGTTGAAATCCTGGACGCGGCCTCCCAGTAACTTCTAACGAGGCAAAAATGTCGAGATTACGTCTACGACGGAGGATTGATCGACAGTTCTATCGTCTGCAGCTTTGTTCGTCGAACGAAATCGAACGCGAGAATAACCGTAGGGGGTTGAGACACGTTGGGGTTTTCAGAGAAACCTCCACGGCCTGCTACCACTTTTGACGTTTTTGCGTCTCGCCAATGACACCTGCTCCAGACTTTATTAAATCCCCCG
Source organism: Bombus affinis (assembly GCF_024516045.1). Taxonomy (NCBI): domain Eukaryota; kingdom Metazoa; phylum Arthropoda; class Insecta; order Hymenoptera; family Apidae; genus Bombus; species Bombus affinis. The sequence goes on along the minus strand of NC_066352.1, from coordinate 13,053,872 downwards.
ACCAGACGAAAATAAAGACCCAACCCCGTCCGAGCCAGACGATTCTCCTTCGTTTTCCTTTTCTTTTGGTTTCGGAGAAGGTGGCGAACGCCGCAGAACTCTGACGTGTTTGGTAAATGAGTTTCACGGTGAATATTAACGAGAGTCAGCGGGGAAATAAACGAGGGTGTAGAATTAATTTTTAGAGGCTTCGGCTGTGATCGTTTCTTTGATAATAATAATTCATGTTTGAACCAATTTCATCGAGGAACGATCATTTTCAATTAAGCGGCACGTGTTCCGGATCGATGACAGAGCTATTGCAACAAAATCAGAATCTTTAAAAACGTTCTCTGTTCTGTCAATTACGCTCTTAGCTTTGGATTAAGTAAAAGTATTAACAAGATTTTTAGAATATCGAGTAGATAAAGAAATAACGTTTGGAAGAATTTGTTACTTTCTCATATCACAGAGATTCGTCTGTTCCCTTTTCGATTGACGAGTATCGAAAGAGTCGAAGCAATATCGTTCATCGATGATGTAAGTATAAAGGATCAGTCATTGGCTGCAACCTAACCCTAATCACATAACTCAAAGATCACAATTTTATGGAGTTTGAATATTTTGAATTGTTATGGTTTTCTGACGATACAGCCAACTAGCCTCGCGTAGTGAATATTCCAAGTTCGCTTAAAAGACTCTATCAGTAAAAGTACACGGAACTCTACGGTCTTTTTCTGTCCATGTGCTAAAACTACAAATTTTGCGTTATGTCATTATCATTTTGCAAATGAACGATATGCTAATATTCCGTGAATGGGTTGCTCGCTTTGTTACGTAACGGAGGCAAGTACGCGTTTTATTAATCAAGCGTAATAAGTTCGGTAATATGTTTACGAATATTTGGGCAGTAAAATATCGTTTAAATAAATGGAGTTTCGTCGTACCTCTAATTTTAGCTGTATTACGTAATCCTCGCAACAGTACGACAACTTCATTTCGGCATGTGAAAATCAGTTATGTACACGGTGTTAAAAAGGGAAAAAAATAGAAAAGAATAATTTTGGAGACACGTAGTACGTGATATAGATGTTACAGTTCGGGTTATTAAACAATTAAAATACATTAATCGCTCGATCATTTAATTCGTAAAATTCATTTCATCGGTATGTCAATTACAAGGTAATATTTATTTAATATAACGTCTATCGAACAATCACGAAAAATTTTCACTGAATCAACGAATAATTTCTTATAATTTGACCATCGTGGTTTTCTTCTTCTAGTTGTAAGACCCTGTGAATTATTCATTCTTTCCTTGCGCAAAGCACGTTGGTGTTACATCGAACGCGTTCGTCGTAGGCTTTCTTATAACTGTCTGATGTCATCAGCGTGGATCGTTCGGACGATTTCGCAAGTCGATTTTAATCGAGACCAATCAGGGCAATGACTGCAACTACCAATGAACGATTACATTCAGCTGTTTCATGGGAACGCGCCTGCCCCCCGTAAAAAGAATCATCGATCTTCGCATCGTAACATCGTTTATCGAAATAATTAAAACATTCCAATTTCGTCAATTAGATCCACGAAGCTGGAAGTAAATTTCGTTTTTGAAAGTTAATTTATCTTGAAAATTCCGAAGGTTTAAGCGATCGAGAGAAGCTGCTGAAGATATTAAAAACATCGAACACTGGAAAAGCACAGATATTCAAATATTCGAAAAATACTTGTCGCATCAAAATGTGTCGTTATTTCTGTATTTAGAGGTAGGATGGCAATATTTTATTCTTTGGATAAATCTATCACACCGTTCTCAGCCGAAAAACATTTATTCCACTTTCTTAAATGGACTAGGGATAAAAACAAAAACCTATCGACTGTATCTAGAACTATCTTCTAGTTATTAATTTTCTGTAACTGGCGCGTGTGCACATGGATGGCGAGCGGGAACTCACGTTACTATTTTCAACAAAATGTCTATTCTTCTCTATTTTTCAATATTTTCCTGAATCAACGCTTTGTCTCTATTCTCTTCAAAGAAATATTCCTTCCTTTTTATCGAGATTTTAACACCCTTACAAAGGACGCGCGCTACGTGTTACACCTGGCACCTGTCAAGTATCGAACGATACAAAAGAATTGAAAAAATCACGCGTGCGAGCAAAGTAACGAAAAGATGATCGCGTTCGAGTTTTACGACTGAAAGGTCGGTTTATATCGCAACAGCGCGATGTAACAGAACCGTTGCAGCCCCCAAGGGGTCAAGGCGAGCCATGAATGTCGATGGCTTGATTAAAGCCGCGGAATTTCAAGTTTTGGCCATTATGAATTTTCAATGTGACGCTGCTCGTAAATTAGTGTCCGTTGCGGACATGTAGGGTTCCAGTCCCTAGAGCGTAAAACGAGTAGAATGGAAAGAAAAAAATGTGGCAGATTGATATTACCGGACAGGACAGCACTCTGGAGATGCATTCGAATCCCCGGGGACACATGATCGATCGGGCAGATTAATGGTAAATGTAACGCGTGTTATTGACGGATGAATTCGGTTCATTTCGATCGCTGTTTCTCGTATTTGCATTCGAATCTCGGATCTGTAGCTGTATTCTCGTGCACAAGAGATAATTTGGATTTTTCTGCGTTTGTGAGAAATTTGAAGGCACAGACACACGTCGAATACGAATAATATAGGATAATGTATGTAGCGGCACATGAGTTAGAAGACAATTCAACTCATGTTGTTATTTTGTCTCGGGACATTGACACCGCCTTGACGCAAGAAACGTAACGATAAATAAATTCCAGGTAAAACAATGTCGCCGCTACGTGCGATCGTCGATCAAAGACGAATTCGAATTTTCCGACTCTCCCCCGACCAGTATAAATAAACGGACGCGATCGCGAGCGAATCAGTTATTAACGAAGTTATAGTCAGTTATCAACGAATTATCAGCGATCTAATTAACGACTCATTAGCGATCCTATTTTCCTAAATATAGTTTGTATACTGATTTATTATTTTAAATATATTCGACGATTTCAACCACAAGCGATAACATTTAATAAATCTCACGATCAAACATCCTACACAAGTCCTCTATATGTATGAAGTAAGGTTCAATAACACTGATGAAAAACATATAAAAGATTTAGCAAGAATAGGAAATACGATATTGTGGAAAATAGCATAATTGCGAAGCATAGGAGAAGGAAGATCTAAGGAAGATCGGAAGTTAAGGATACGGTTGCTTGATAGTCTAGTTAGGAGCGTTTTTTCTTTTTACAAACGAGCATACGACGATAGAAGAGATTCAGCGAGCCACGTATCGCTAAAATCAAAGGAGGAGAGAAAAATTCGCAATAGAAACAGGCCCGGGACCAGTAAAATACGAAGAGAAGTTAGGAAGCACCGAGAAAGATTCAACCAGATGGAAATGCAAGAGGATACTAGCGAAACGGGAGATAGTAATATGAAAGTAGAAAGAGAAAAGTAGAAAGAGATTTTTAGAACTAAGAGAATGATCAGGTACAGAGACGATCACGCAAAGGGAATAGAAAATGGAGAGGAAATCTGGGAAGAGCAAAGAGGTAAGGATATGAAACAACGAGGAAGAGAGACGGACGTGAAAAAATCAAAATAAGCGAAAGAAGTTAGAGGAATGGAAATGAATTAAAAGCAAGAGCGAGATTTCGACGATTAATGTAGATATTGAGAAGAATGCAAAGAAGAATGTAAATTATGTGGTGAGTTGAAAGTGGAAAGGTGTGATAAGAAAGTGCAGAATAACGAGAAATAGAGATTCAAATTGGGTAGAGATAGTAAGCGCAAGTGGAGAAGTAAGCCTGGCAAGGTCAAATGAAATTGTACGGAAAAGGAAGAGCGAAGAATTGGCTAGAAAAGAAGAAATATCAGATGAACGAAGAGTAGAAAGGAGAAAGGTAAAAAAGAAATAGACAGAAGAAATAGATTGATAGAGGTAGATAGGAATAGAATAGAAAGAAGATATTGTACAAAGTATAGAAGAGCGATAAGAGCGGTGATAGTAGAATCTAGAGCAGAGGTTTGAAAATAATTTAGAGTAGAAAAGAGAAAGTGATAAAAAAAAGTGAGATTAAAGTTAGAAAAAGAGAGAGAGAGAAAGAGAGAGACTGGAAGTGACCGAAATAGATTCGATACAGATAAATATCGTACAGGTATACTGTACAACCAATTGTTTAATAATAATAATAATAATAGTACTTTGTTATTTTTGTACCTATGGTTTGGTGTAACAAGTATCAACGTCGGTATTCGTAAAGTTGAGATATTAATAATTTTAAAGATACGTCCTCTTTACGGTTTTGCTATTTTTTTATCGGAATTATATATGAGAAATTCCAAAATGAAGGATATTAAAATTCGAATGTTAAGAATCTTCCGACTTGAGATCTTTCACTTGGCGTAATTGAAATATTTGCGATATTCTGGATGGTTAAAATTCTTATCGGCGGAAAATCGAATAAAGTGGTTGTTGTGAATTTAGAATTCCCTTAATCGCATCTCGTCCGCGTAACCCCCGATATCTAACGGATGTGCAGTATAATTTACCGCATTGTTGGCAAGGTTTTCACGGAAGAATTTGCTCGGTGTTGTCAGCTAGGCCTGTCCCCTCGTACTCGATCCACCATGAAGTGTAGTGAATTGAATTTAGAGACCGAAAAGCTCAGTCAAGGAGCATCGAGTGGCTATGGATAAAGGTAAACCACGTTAAACGTGAATTTACAATAAATCTCGCCCGTGTGGGGGAGCTTGCGACCGTAGAAAATTCAATTTCACGGGAATTTTAGTCGGAAGCGTTATACGGAAATTGAACGTTTTGTTTGAAAAATTAAACGTTTCTCGATAAATATTTCGCGTTATCGATCTGAAATTTATTTGTCAGGTTTGTCCTCTTTTATGTTTGGCCTCTTCAGTTCTCCAGCGCCTCGATTTTCTAATCTCATTCCTCTAGTTGTTCATTTCAATCCAAATCCTTCCAGTTCTAAATACAATTTTCTAACTCTCTGATCTTCCAGTCTTTCAATTAATTCTGCAACCATCTGATCGTTCAGTTTCCTAATTCTAATTCTCTAGCCTTCTAGTCCTTCGATTCTCCGATTTTCATGTAAACATATCCTGTGTTATTAAAGGTCATCGGTGTCAAGCTTTTTTAACATTCGTCATTCTCTCCCGATTTCTTTCGATCTCTTTCGTGCAAACGATTCGATTACGTTTAATCCGACCTCGTAAATCCAAAGCTCGTGAAACAAGCGTCGTGCAGCGTTGAACGACGACGCTATAAACCGTCGCTTTAGCGCAACTTACGATTTAAATCCTCGGGCCGGACTGAAACCGATGAAATATCGCTGCAAATTACCGACAAATTTGACGCCAGAAAATTTCGACCCTCACGGCGATGCAAATAATTCCGGAGAAATTTTACGGTGATTGAGACGTACATTGTGAAATTTTTTTTCAAAATAATCCGGCTGACTTCATTCTCTCTCTCTCTCTCTCTCTCTCTCTCTCTCTTTTATTCGTTCTTTTCTTACGATTTATGATAGTAATAAATTTACACTCTAATGAATATTCATGAGAATGTGGGTGTTCCTTTTTGTTACAGATTACGTAGTTTCGTGGTGCGTGACAATTTTGTGTCCGATTCGTTTATGTTTATATGCTCAGTGGAGAAAATAAGGTGCAATTAAAGTTTCACGGTTTGCATCGATTAATCATCGCGTTCGTGGCTAAGCGGCGTTGAATCTTGATGACTAATATGACAAGAAGATGACGTCATTGGTTCAGAGGGATTTGGCGCCAACACGGAAGAGGGAATCCACCAGCAGTAATGCTTCCAGTTACTTGATGGTGAGTGAGAATACATTTTTTCCGAGTATATTTTAGTACCTGACATAAATTTTAGTAGTAGGTATATTACGGTATCGACTATTCTCTTAATTACTTGTATACAAAAGTTGACGGTTGTCCAAAGAAATTTTAATAAGCCATTCATGCCGAGGACGTAAGTCTTTGGTGTAAAAAATATACATATTAATTGGCGAATAATTATAAAGATAACTTTATTCAACGAATAACCGGTTTTTTCTTCTATGACGATCTAAATGTAAATCGCACGGATATAACATTCCGTGTCATAATATCTTTTTTTAAAGAATATTTTTACATAGCGTTTTGATATAGTTCACAGCTAGTTTCTACTTTAATATGATCGATAATCGATTGAATAATTTAACAAAATTTAACAACAGATATTAGCCCATGAAATTTAAATTTCGAACAAGTGACATTTCAAATACTCCGGCTTAAAAGAACTACGTTTAAACACGCGTACATATGCAAAACATATATAAGACATCGATATTCAAATCTCGAGCTTCGTCCAATCTCTGCAAACTATTGCAACGTAGAAAGCATCGTACCATGTAGCCCGAATCGTTCCCCAAAAACGTGGCTCTATCAACTCCAATCCCATGGAAATACTCTCAGCATAGATTCTCCCTACCATCGTGTTCGTAATCTTCGGGAGAAAATTCTCGCTGCTTTCCCAGTGTTATCGTTGTCCAAATAATTCGTGATATCAGCAACCCCCATTCTTATCGCGCCTACGATGTCCAAGGCTGGCTCTAGATCTAGTCGCGTCACGAGTATCGTGTCGTCGCGACAATAACGAGACGACGATCCCGAAAACTGGAAACGTACTGTGGCGCCTTCCACGACGTCTACGTTTGACCATGAGGAGCGTCGTGACGCGTAGGGTGCGCGTTATCGTTTGTCAAGTGTGTTAGGCCGATGGAAAAGTTTCGCGAAACATCCCTGAACTTCCTCGTCGCCGCCTTTCCTTTGATTATCCGAGCGTGTGCCACGTGTGCCACGTGTCCCTTCCTGCTGACACGATTTCTCTGTGGAATTTTTATGAACGTGGAATTCAGATTATTTTCGGGTTGTTTTAATTTTTTTTAGCGTTTGCCGTAGAGCAACGATAGTAAAAATCGATAAAGAAACGATGATTATGATTTCCGTGATCGTTATTAATGTACTTTTCAGAAATCTTTTTATTTGTTAGATACCTTTTTAAAAAGTATTAGATTATTCTCATCGCGACTATTCGTGTTTATTTTTTCTATTGTCTGTTGAATTTTTATGAGTCTGAAATGTAAATTACCTTAGGCGCTGTTTTAATTGCGGAGGAATTTACGTTTGCATTTAAACTACATTTTTATGGGATTTTTGTTCGCTTCGTAGAGATACCTTTCTTCGATAGTTACAGTACGCTGTTAGATTATTCTTGTTGCGATATTTATGCTTATTCTTCTATCTCTCTATATTTTTGTTTATGGTATATTCAGTTCGTTATCCCCTTTAGGATCCGTAGCAGGGGACATGAAAAATGAAAGAATGGAATAGCATAGTTCTACCATCTTCATATTCCTTATTTATTTATCTCTTTTATTCTCAGGCTTGAATGCTTCACCTATTTCCCTGATAAAGCTAACATGATGAAAATAAATAAATAAATAAGTAATCATGTTTTCATTTCTATAAAAGTGCACTTCCACACTTTTACTAATTTCAAACCCCAAAAGACTCTACGCCAACGATCACAATATGCCTAGTTCATAATTTACAAACATGTCACACTTTTCCAACTGTTCTGTAAAATTTCGTTGCACATATTCACTTCAAATCACCTAAAATACTACTCATCCCCCAGCCGCTATTTCCACCCCCCTTACTTACTCTCCGGCCAAATTACTCTATTCCACGTCACCTCCACTTCTTCTCTCCCTTGTAAAAACTCTCTAACATCGCCATTTTCACCGCGTGCAAACCATTCTCTCGCGCGTTTCCCATTAATGGGACGCATCTTTTCTTTCGGACTAAGCGCCCCCTATCTCGCGCGCTCGAGTTCGCTTCCGGCGAGCATTTTTCGGTATTGAACCGGCGCTGCGTGGTCGGAATTTTATAAACGGCGGGGAAAATATATCCGGGACGAGGAAAAGCGCGCTGGGGGTTGGATGGCTGGAAAGGTATGCAAAGGGGCAAAAAGTAAAGCATCGCGACGTCGGTGGCGGTGGCCTCGATGGGGTCGACAAGGAGAAACGCAAAGTCGGCGAAATCCTATTTAATGCAAATTTTGTCATGCACCAGAGCGATATCTCGTCGTTGTAAAATTAATGTTCCCGATGTTTCCTTTTCATTTCCGCCACTGTCGCCCCGCCGCGATCCTCGAAATATGATGGATGGCCAAAAATCTCGCCCCAGGTCGATTTACAGACTCCTTTGTTTCGAATTCTCCTAGTAGCAACGGAATCATTTAGATTAGCTTGGATAAATTGAAGATGTGGTAGACGATATTTTCTTCTTCTCTTTTCTTTTTTCCCTCTTTTTCTTTTTATTAATAGATTCCGAAGTTTTGTGCATTTACGGGTAATTTGGAGATGCAAAGAGGCACACAAAATGTAAAATTGTATAAAATATCAAAATCGTAGGGCTTCTCTTAATATTTAGTAGATGAAACAATTTTCTATTCAAACTTCGTTTCCATTTTCATAGAAATATGAATTGGTATAAATATCCGCGACCTATTTGTTAACGTTGTTTCGGAGTTTTATACGATGATTTGTAGGAAGCGAATGTTCCATACGTCGACTGCCATCAAACTTGTTGATGAAAAAAAGATTCGCTTCTCGTAGTTCAGCGAATCCTTCTTAGAATTAAAAATTGCGTATTTTCTCTACGAAACCGTGTACGATTTCTTAATACAAATAAAATTCAGTTTATGGATATCGAAATATAACGTGAATTTTTTCGATCGATCATCCGAAAGGTACAATTAGACTTGGCCGCTGGAAGGATGTCCGTGACAACCGCGTTTCAGGGTAGAGGCAATTAGGTGAAATTTGAATGGGTCTAGCTATCTGGACGATTATGCGTGAGCACGAAGTCCATCCCCGCGTCTTTCGCCCTTATGGGGATTGTTACGTCCCCGGGCAGCTTAAAAACGCTTTAACTTGCCGTACGGATAAGAACAGATGGTTCTCCTGTCCCCACGGAAACATACAAGCCATGCGAGTTAATGCTCGCTGGAATATTCAAAGGTAGTCACGGAATCACTATTTTTCACGGAGCGTCGCCTTCCAGTACGCATTAAAGAAATACGCCATTTTTCTCATTTTTCTTTCTTTTCTTGACGGCCGTATTTAAAATACAATAACAAAACTTACAATGGGATATTGGAATTTTCTCAAACGGTAATCCACCTCTACTTGTCCGTGCATTATTTCTCAAAAAATTCCACCTCCTTTGCATATTAGATTCTCTCTCTTGCATATTAGAATCTGAAGATTCTATCGATCTGAGAACAGGTTCATAGACACGTAATCTGATTTATCTGAAAAACCAGATCGATAGGTTCCTCTACGTCCAACGTTATATTTCATTTTCCTGATGGCGAGGTTGGCTCTATGAACGACGAAGGGGGGCTAAAACGATTTCCAAAGCTCAGAGGAAGGCTTAATCCGATGATTAATTCAATTAACGGCGACTGCACGATCGATCTGGCACTGCACGGTTTCAGAGATCGGCAGACAGGACCTTAAGCTTCATTTGCATACCGGTTGATTCTCGAGCTGCGGCGGAAGCCTGTTTCGTCCTTGAGGCCGTAGTTTTCCATTAAAAGCGCCGTACATGGTGTCTTGCAACGATTTATTGCCGGACATTAGGAAAATAAGCGACGAACGCTATAAAAATGTAAGAAATAGAAGGAGAATCTCTTCGCACAGTAATTGAATAGTCGTTATATATAAAAAAAAAAAAAAACAAAGTCAGTTTTTAAAACCAGTCCATCTTTATTACCAAACTTGTTACTTTTATACAAGGGACATTTGTAATATCTACTGTAACTCACAGCTTCTAACTTGTTTTACTCGTTTAATGGAGGAATTTTTCTAGGCTGTTTGAAGCTACGATGCGAATTTCGTGAAATCGTACGAATAATGCTAATCGAATTTGGCAGCGAGTGAAAAGGTTAAAATTGAAAACGAGAACAGTCGGAAATAATACAAAATAACTGATAGATTATTGGAAAAATTGGAAAGCGATAAAATGAAACGATTTATTACCAGTAGATACATAGGATTTACCGTGCTACAGATGGTCAATCTTATTTCTTCGAGTACAATCAATTACAAGAAAGTAAGTGAGATGGAATTACGGTGTTTGGATTGAAAAAGTTGAAACACAGTCTGAGAACAATGATTCTTCGACACCCGGTGCACTTCAATTGTACCAGATCGAAGGCCATCTTCGCAGACACCGGTTCCAATGTCTAGAAAGTTTCCTGTCAGCCGACCATCGATACACTTTCGATCCTCTCGGCTTTACTTCGTCGCGGCGAATCTCCTGCTGTAATTAGCTGAATCCTCTTCGACCAGCTCGAGGATGTTCAATGTTCCTTGAGAAAATCGGTGTTTCGGTTGGTGCTCTGGTAAACTGCAGATACACTGGATCGTGGTATTTAAACGTTTTATAACATTACGAGATGCTCAATAACAATCACACATAGCGTAAATTAAACAAGAAAAATTCAAATCGTATGGAACGATCAGTTACAAATTATATCAGAACAGTTACAATCTACGATTCATCGAATGGTATATTTCTTTTATTCGATTCTCGCTTCGCGTGTTACATACTTCGAAAATCCAAAGATACACGCGGAATGGAGAAAGCTCGAGAGATTGTATCGTAAAAATCGCCATAAAATTCTGAATAATAAATTCGTCTACCCTTTAATCCCGCCATTCGATATTTCAACGAACTGGAATTAATTTCACCGGAAACTCGCAACTCGAGTAAGTCTGTTCGTTATTCTGCGAGAAAAAGCGCGAGAGCGAAGGAAAGGTATAGGGAAAAAAAGAAGAAAAAGAAAAAAAAAGAGAGAGCACTAAAGGCGAGTGAATTTTCAGGCGAGTGAACGCCTATCGCGTCGCTACGGCCCATCGACGTGGAAGAAAGTCGAACGCACCGCGGCCGAGGGTGGAAGAGGAACGCGCGAGGAGCCGATAAATTCTTCGTTCAATCAAGTTAAAACGATGCTAAATTATTTGGAAGGACATAACGGTGCTAAAAGTCGAGGCCTTAAGAACGGTATACGTGTGTACAATCGTTTCGTGGGATTATATTTTTCCGTGTTTGGGGATGACAGGAAATGTTCTTCCGCGGCTGAGAGCGCTCCTTTATGTCGTCGCGTTAGGCCTCGGTCACACGGAAATTTTTTAATTCGGCACACTGCTATTCTTGTATCTCGATATAATTATTTCTACTTAATTAACATACTATATCTTTATTTGATTTCAGGATCAGATATGTATTTTTATCAATACTATTTATCTCGTTTATATCGCCCACCCAATCTTTAATTTCGAAAAGGAAATTATAACGAGGAAAATTATCGGTACGTAAAAATAATGAATCATACATTTTATGAAAATGCATTATTTGTCACGGATGACAGAACTAACGCTCGTGTGACCGCGGCCTTAAAGGCGAAGCCTTTAACTGCGGAGGTGGTCAACCCTCGAGCGACTCGAGTATCGCGAATTCTCGCTGAAAGGGCCCGGAGAAATTGCGTTCTAGCTCGCAATTTAGTTGGTCCTCCTTTTTTTCCTTTTTCTTCTGGAGTAGTCTGATACCATAGTTGAGGAGATATAATTCTGGTGGTTGTACGAGGCGAATAATACAGGGAAAAAGTTTTTTCTTTGCTTGTGAAAATTATTATGTCTTCCCTCTGTATTCCCTCAATTACCGACGTAATATTATCGGCAAATCTTCACGTAGTTAAGAAACACGTTTTTACAATCGTAAAATGTATTCTATTAAAAAATACCGTCGATACATATGATGCGTCATTTTTATATAATGTGTTCAAAAATATCCCGACGCATACTTATTTCCTCGCGAGATGCACCTTAATCGTAAAATTACATTTTACGCTTTTAATCGAGTCTCATTGCTTCACGATTGTGTGCAAGATTATGAATTTTCATAAATATCCCCACTCTACTAATCGGTAATAATGTTAGATCAATACTGGTGTTTCTTTTCCTTTTTTTTTTTTTATATCTTCGTCAGTAAATTTCAATTTTCCAAAGGTTTTCGTATGACATAAAAATAATTATATAGAATGTATCGATCGTATATCACGTAGAAATGTGGAAGATCTGTTACAAAATTCTTTCGCTGGTCAGTTGTGTCGTTTGTGGGACAAAAGTGGCACGAAATCATTTTTGTTTGGACTCAGATGTTGCTATGGAAATTGAACGATGGGTCGGCGGCACGTTCGTATCGATTCCCAGGGACGAGTACACGTCTCGTGTACTCGTGGCTGCACATTCGTGTTAAAGTTCAGTTCACTCACCTGCTCTGATCGTAAGAAGGTTGCTTACGATCGTACGTGTGACGAAATCGTGTGTTCAAGCGCTGAATTACGGAAATTAATTTTACACCGCTAATTATTGAAACTCGTCTTCGTTCGCGAAAAGGTATAGACGTCACAAACAACGTTCGAAATCCTCTCCAACTCATTATTTCGAATTAGAACATTTCGAAGACTAATAACGTTATTTTTAAATTTAAAAAAGTGAAAATTTTCAATGAGAAATATTAAAAATGTAATAAACAATCAACAACATCTTCGTAATTCCATTTTAAACGTTCCAAATACTAAAAATGCCATTGTTTCAAAATAAAAATAAAAGACAGAAGACTCTTTAACAAAGAGAGGTAAAATTATTCGTCAAAACGATATTAATAATGTTATGAACAGTGTCTGAAACTTCCTCGAATCTCATAATTCCATTGCAAACAGTGACAGATTAATAATACTATCGCGTGGATATAAAAATTAAAATAAATATTATATTATCTATTCCATGGAAACAGTACAGGAGCGTGGAATCGTACGGAGCCAAGGATTTTCAGAAAAGTGGTCGCTCGGTAGTATCGATCGGTTCTCTGTCGGATCGGTAATAAAAAGGCGCTGACAGTTTGTTCTTGTTCTCCTCTCTTTTTACGTTATTCTCGGAATCGCGTCAATTGTATCGTGTAAAGTGCAATTCAGAGTCGCGTGTGCGTCATTCGTGTGAAATTAGCATTGTTGTTATGCGAGTCGTTGAAACGTTGGTAGTAGCTGTTTGACAGTGTTTACAGTTGTAGAAAGGAAATCGAGCGGTATCGCGGTGATATCGTCTGTCAGAAAACGGAAGTTGCTGTTATCTTCGCGCGAAGACGAGAGGAAACAGCGTTCTCCGGTGAGTGACCGGATTCCAGTGGTTTTTACTAAATCGATCGCGCTTCTTGTACACCTTGACACCCGGTATGTAGTAATTTCTCTTATTAAAATCTAATAAATTTTCTTCCGTGTCAACATCCTCTAAAAAATTTCACGAATCAACGGGATATTGAAGTAATCCCGCAACGTAGAGGATTAACATATTCGTATTGGCAATCTAAGAGCAGGAAGCTTTTGGAAGCGCTATCATTCGCTGTAAATAATATAAATTATACCGAAGAAAAGATAAATAAACAAACAGAATGTTTATAATTCCTCTCTGTTAATTAATTCTACTTCTGTTTTGTTAACATTTTTATTCAGACGAAGGCCAGTTATCTGTAAGTGTGGAAGAAATTTCTTAAAAAATTACATCCTTTAAAATTCATCTTACAACAGCTACGATGTCCGAAATTCGTTCTCCGTGTACAATAAAAAATCTCTTGGTTTAAAATCAATTAATCTTCTGTCGTGTCACTGTTCTGTGAAAAAAGCCACGAATATTAATTTTCAATTGTTAGTCATTATATATTGCGAGATATCTTCTTGCTTACCGCTGACCAATATCGACGACAAAACTCTTTTTCTGGTTACATTCGCCTCTTGTCGATTGTTACTAAGATTACCGATAATTAGTAGATGTTCGTTGATAACATAAGAAGGCTTAATTATAAAACTTATACATTTTGTCAAGCGAGTTATTAAAGCATATATAAATACATGTAAATTTCACAGTTAATTTTTTTGTGCTTCACAAGAAACTACAGGAAAAACTTCAGCCACCGATAATGATTATCGGTAACCAAAATAAAATTCGGGTCATCGATAATGGTTACTGGTAACCAAACAAAATTCCTGAGTATTTATAACCGGTTACTGATAACCAAAATTAAATTTCCCTCGATAACAACTACTGGCAATGAAAACAATTTTAATCCTTTGTAATGGTTATCCGTAAGCAAAATTTCTTAATTAAAAATATTAACTCGTATACCAGAATCTTTAAAATTCATCTTACAACAGCTACGATGTCCGAAATTCGTTCTCCATGTGGAATAAAAAATCCCTTCGTTTAAAATCAATTAGTCTTCTGTCGTATCACTGTTCTAGGAAAAAGGGCCACACGGCGTAACTATTACAAACGAACCGGCCCTCGGTTGAAACCATAATCGACACGGTAGAACGGAACGAGATACGGGATTAAATCGGAGATGGTGAAAAATCGTGGTGGAGAGAGGCGGCTTAACACTAACAACCGTTTCGCGCGTGCATCATTCCGAGCAAATATCGCCATCAAATCGAGCATCGCGTCAACAATTTTTCCATCCCCTCGTATTTCAGCCGGTAGTCGGCCGATTAATTCTTTTCCCGGCCACGAATAGCCCCAGGCGCGATTAATTAATTCCGTCGGTTGTGAACGCATGCCGGCAGAGCTGGAAAACACGGCAATTTCGTCGGCTTGGGATCGATCGTTCGAAACGTATGCGTGCAACCGATTCCGATAACGAAGATGATAACGAGAACAGCGTTCGACTAGCCCGATCGAGGATAGTTTCCAGTTACATCGTTGAAAATCCACGAATAAACGTTTTCGGTCGATCCGCGACGGTTGATCTGTCCACCGGCTTGGTTTTTGGTCAGAATTCCTTTTGGGAGATGGCAGCTGAAAGTTATTAGGTTGCCCGAAATGTTTCTTTCGTTTTATAAGGAAATAATAGACTCATAATGTTTTCTGTTTTATATTAGTTTATTGAATTATGCACGTATATAATAATAGAAATAGAAGGAAATGGATCATACCTATAAAATAAAATAATATAAAACAGAAATTGTTGTTCATCTATCATCACCTTATAAAACGAAAGAAACTTTTCGGACAACCTAATACATCTGCTAAGTTGCGGTTTCTTCGATTTTAATCCTGTTATGCTTATGACAGTATATCGCGGACGATGGTTTAATTTTGTGTTAATCGTGTAACGATCGGATGTGCATATTTATGCATGGTTTGTAAATCTACATGAAATATTATTTAATTTCCTGTGTAGGATAAACGAGCCTCTCAGACGTCAGACTGATGATAACTTTGTATCCAGTTTTTCCTTTTTATCCATATATATATATGTCATATTCTATCGTTCGATATAAGAAGATTAATATCTACATCGAATTTAATTATCAAATATAATTTGAGGAAAATTAATTTAGTATTGCTATTAATTTTCTTTTAATATTACATAGCTTAGTTAGAGCAAATAAATTAGTTTCTTTCTTTTTATCCATATATATATATAATTATTAAATATAATATAATTATATATATATAACTAATGTCCTTTTTTTTAATTGCAAGTAATGTCTTCTTTTCAAGAAATATTTCCACAAGTTCGTTAGTGAGACAAAATGTATTCAGATATCGCCGCCTGCCTTTATTTTTCAATTTTAATCATTTGAACTTCTGAACTTGTGGAAATATCAAAAAGTTGGGAATAGCTGTGTTTGGAAATGGGGAATAATTATTTTAATTTTCAGATATATTCTGAAATGAGTGATAAAATTTGATACGCTATCGATGAATCAACGTACGTTATCGCCTCGCGTTTACTATTTTTGTAGCGATATCCACTTTACAGTAGACGCTGATAATAATTAAACGATTATCGAGGCTAGATCGTTTCGTATTAAAATCGGAATTTGAGTTGTGGAAAATACAGACGTAAAGTGTGTTCTTCGTGCCTGTCGCGCGTAAATGAAACTAGCGTGAGTTAAAGCAATTACAATGTCACTGCATGCTTGAGAAATAATTGAACGTGGAATGGAATAAAATAGAATCGCGTGAAAAACGAAGAACTGCTGTTTAATCTGATTCTGTGAAAAAAAAGGGGTACGCACGATGGCTTGCAGAAAATTCGATACGAATGAACGCAGCCTTTTTGATTACATGGAAAACGTGACGAAGTATTTGCTAGAAATCAGTCGTAAGAATGACATAAGCGACGAAGATTTTGCCAGCAACTAGACCGACAATAAGATCTCAAGGTTTGATCACTTGCCATAACTTCCTCTTCAATTAATACACACGATATCAAACTGTATCCACACAACTTGAATAAAAATGAAACGTCAGAAATCAAGTTTTCTTATAAAAGCCAAGATGTTGAGACTTCATCGCGTACCCCAACTTTCTATTTGATTAACGCGCACAATATCGTGTCTTATCCGAATTTTACTTTGTTCAAACTTTATTTATTTCTTTTAAATCGGCTCTCCCTCTATCTCTTCACAATCATAGACAAAATTAGAACCTGCACCGCAGAGTTAAACGTCCGTAACCAGCATCGATCAGGATCAATTCCTCGATAATCGAGATTCTCGTCACGCGCACTGGATCTCGTACAGCTCATAGATTCACCTTCTCTGAAGTCTGTTTCTTTCCTCGCAGCTGCGTCTTTGTTACTCGCGCTGCATTGGCGTACGAAGACACGCGTGTACGTTACTGTATAATATATGTACACTCGGGAATATACTCTTCATCTTCTTCTCTTTTTCATTCTCTGGTTGTCTTATCATCCTTGGTGTCGTGTGTTCGTGAACACACAGAGGCTGGCAAATAAATGGTGGCCACGGGAAACACGTAACATTGCCGATCGAGTGCAGCTGTCGTTGTACACCGTGTGTACCGATAGTTTCGAATTGCAGGTGTGAAATTATAGGGTATTTTTGAGTTGAGCTCAACAGAGGCTGTCTACCGTGCTTCGATCAGATTGTGATAGAAAAAGTAGCGTTTTGTTTCAAGATTTCATCGTGCTTGGAGCCTGAGGGTTTGATTTCGAGAGGGATAGGGTCGGTTCGTCTCGTGATTTCTATCGTTTGAACTGTATAGCGTTCTTTTTCTTTGCTTTGGGTCACGTGGAATAGGTGGGTCGATACTTTTTGGCGAAAGAACGGGAAAAAGAGAGATCGCGTTGGTCATGGTATCTGTGCGTATAAAATTTCAATTTCAAATTTCATTCAAATTCCATTGATTTTGGTATTCAATAATTCAGCATTTCGTACAGTTTCAAAGAACGAGAAAGATTACGGACACCCTATGAATTCTATTCTATCGTGATATTACCTCTTACCATTTCTCGCTACCCCATATTTCATCTTTTTTCGGCGCAACGTACGACACGACACACGAAGATTAAGAAAAAAATTCCAAACCGAAGAATCACCTCGATCCCTGTTTCTACCCTCTGAAATCCTCTTGGTTGACCTTCGATCTCTTCCATTCGAGACACCCTATAAACGATCCGCTTCCGGTTCGTCGTGTCCTTATTAAACGAATCTTTTCAGCGGCGCACCGAACATTCGACTTTTGCGGCGACAAGAGTCGTCAACCGGACGCGCGTGTTCTACGTTTATTTGCACGGGTTGAACTATGTGCGTGCATCGTCTATTACGATAACGAGCAGCCAACACCAGGGCCCGCTTAATTGTCGTTTGTGCTACCTAATCGTTGTCGTACTCTCTTTACTAGTGGCTACGAGCTGGTATAAACACGGGGCGAAAACAAGCAACTGTAGCGCGTTACATGCGAATGCGATTGCGGATTCAGTTTCCCTCAGGAAAATTTTTAGTAGAAATTGAACGAGCACGATTGATCTATTTAGTCGTACTTTATTGGCTTGGCAACTAAGAGATTGCGGATTTTGTCAATAGGTGGTATCGATAAAAGCCGCAATCACTTAGTTGACAAGCTAACGGATTATATTAGGCCGTCCGAAAAGTTTCTTTCGTTTTATAAGGAAATAATAGACGCACAATGTTTCTTGTTTTATATTTGTTTATCGAATTACCCGCGAACATAATAATAGAAATAAAACGAAATGGATCATACAATAATATAAAACAGAAATTGTTGTTCATCTATTATCACCTTACGAAACGAAAGAAACTTTTCGGGCAACTTAATAGAAGAAGAAGAATATTTATTTATACTACTCGTCACGTGTTTATTTATCGTAATATTAGCGAGGCTTTTACGTTATCTCCGAAATAAACTGAAGAATGAACGACTTTGTTACACGATGTAATTGATATATCATACAACTACAACATAGTTCAATGTTTCGCATTAGTTCGCAATCTTCCTGTCGGTAATTAGTTCTAATGATCGCATCAGAACAGAAAAATCATAATTCATCGTTAAGCTAACTAGGAACGAAGGAAATAGGGTTAACCCCATCGCGTGACAACCCTCCGAAGTCAGGACATTGATCCTACAGTTGATGGATCGTTGATTAATCGACTACATAACAGAATACTGCTACGCAGTATATTCTCGGGTTCCCTGTACGAAGTTAGGTAATTCCTCTGGGACCTGGGACAGCGATCGTATATGGGGTTCCCAAATTCTTTGTCCCGTGTATCCACGTCGTGGCAGGCAGCGTATGGACAGAATAAAATATGAAGTGATCTATGTGTATGGGTGCGTTATGCAAGCTAACAGACCATTGGACGTAAGACATACATCGTCGGCTATCTCGAGCGGTGATCTGAATGACTGTGTTCTGCTTTGCTTGCTTCTACCGGGTAGACACGCAGAGTTCGCTAGCGATAGCTTCGATCCATTAAACGTGAATCATTCGAATGCGTTATCTAGAGCAGAGTATTCTAGAGAAAAGATAAGCGTTTTTGCTTACTATCCGAATGCTTGGATACGCAGATATTCGAATCTAAGATTGACAAATATAAAAATTATAATTCGCACTTTCGAACAGAAAAATTGAAACTCAAACCTTCCGGTATAAAAATTCAGATTGAAGCTTTTAAAAGCCAAGATTATAAAATTAGTTTGACAACATAGCGTAATAATTATTGGCGAATTTTCTTATTAACAGCGTCGTTCGAACTCCTCTGTATACTTTCCTATTGATCCATTTTCTTCTCTTTTCTTCGCGCAATGGTATCTCGATTTCTACACCTTGTCACACGTCACACCTGAGACACCGCCGTACTTTCCAGCCGTTCTTGTACATCGACAAACTCGTTCTATCGTCCAACGAACGAACCTTCTCGCATAAATCGCGAAACCCATTCGCACGAATCAAAATGTTCAAATATTCCGAGCGATAATATCCATTCGAAAGAGCCGAACTTCGTTAACCTATTCGACTACAAGATACGAGGCTCGAACAGTCTAAATCCTGCAAAGGCAACGAAATCGATTCTATCCGCATTTGCCGCTACCAGTTTCGTCAAAATGCCACCAGACGTAAATCAAACAAAGTCTATTCATACGTTGTAAACACACGGCCAAGCTTACGTACGAAACTTGCAAGCTTTCGTGAAAAGTTTCGCGTTATTCCGGGCGTACTCGATGAATTTAATTAAACAAAGGCCGGAATCGAATGAAACGCCGCGACAACGGTACAACGTGTTGCACGACGTCGACGACAGCGGCCGGTGCTGATTGGATCTAATCCGTTTAATTCGGGGAATGAGTTTCAGCGGACCATTTTAATTCGAGCCGTCGTCGTGTCGCGTTTGCTCTTCTTCTGCAAGTTCCGCGACGCGAAGGGGGATTGGCAAGCCTGCTCGCGCCGCGAGGCCAGCCATCGTGTTCGCAGTTTAACGATCGCGCCGGGAGCCCCGCAGAGTTTCCACGCGTTACGGTTATTAGGGACCCCGTGTGGGTCGCCTTGTCTCGAACGCATACATCCGAGAATTCGCTCGAGAATCTCTCGATGATCGTAAGTTGTTACAAGTTGGAAGGGGAAAGCGAGGAAAGGAGATCGTCGACAGGGAACGTCTTAGCCTGGGAACACGGACGCTATGATCTAATCATGGAGATCGAGAACTGGTGGAAGAAAGAATTGGTAGAAGATTCATGTTCTATATGTTTATGTACCTCTATACAGCGGCTCGCGAATATTTTTACAAATTTCTATGAAATATTTGTACATGTTTGTGATCGTGAATATCGGTATTCGTATGTTTTGGAGTGGCGCAAGTCGATAGAAAGTTTCTCTATTTGGGCAAGTTCTATTTCAAGTAGCTCTAAATTAGACCAAAGCCCGATTCAGTGTATGGTAGCTAATGTTCCTGTCCACTCTAATTCGTCTTCAACCGCTTCGAATAACTATAGTTTCTGAGAAGTTGCTCCGGAATGGTCTAACTTGCTCTGACTGGCGTCATATCTTCTCAGATCATATAGATCCGACGTGCATAACTAACTTTCCTTCGAGATCCAGCTAACCAGCGCAGAAACTTTAACAAGAAGTTAAAAAGTCGAAATTAGGGAAAGGGTGAGAAATTCCAGCAATTTACTTGAGAAATTTAACGAAAAGTAATTTGGAGACAACTGGGAGACAAAGTCAATTAACGAAACATTTGCAAATGAAAATTAATACGAAGGTACAAAGGCGACGAAGTTTAACAGGTCGATTCGATCTTATTTCCAATCTAATCTGAACGAAGCAACGAATAATTAACAAATAGAAATTGTTAAAGCGTAGAATTAAAGGAGTTTCCTCGTCGACCCAAACCTAAATTTAATTCCAACATAATCGGAATTAAGCTACGAAAATTTCAAAAATAGAAACTCACGGAAGAATTTGCACAAAGTGAAGAAAGTTTGCTTGTCAACTCTAACCCAAACTAACTGAACCCAAGCAAACTGAAGCTAAAACTAACCCGAACGATGCAGCGAAGAGTCAGAAAACGGAAATTAATAAGCAAGAAAGTGGCCTGAGTTTACTTGCCCCAGAATCGTGAACTCATATCCAAAAGAATCATAACATGGTCTTTGAAGGAAGTTTCTGCGACCCTGACACGTTTGCAATTTTTAATAAACCCCATCACGGGTATAAAAAGAAGTAGCAACGAAACGGTGTCAATCTATTTCCATCTATTTTCAAGGCGAGAATAAGCCGCTACTTTTCTGCCCCCTGCCCCCTGCACTTGGTACGACCGTGGCCGAGTTACGTATAATGGTGTTCTCTTATTCGCGGTTTTTCCTCTCTCGGTGTGCCCCATGAAAAATGCAGCGACGATTTTCGAGGTCCCCACGTCCGTGACCAAGATCGAGATTCAAGCGTTAGGTCCACCTTTTTTGCATTGTAAGCCGCGCTATCTTCATTTAAGATAGTGCGCAAGACAGCGTTCTGAATGACAATGGACCGGAAGGGTGTCGGTGTTATTTATGCATTCATCCGCGTGCTTTTCCGATCCTTTGTCATCGCACGAGGTTCTTCAGCTTGTTATTTAAATGCATATTTTTTTCTTTCCTTTTTTTTTCTAGAATATAGAAGATGCATCTGGAGTTTGGGACAAATGAGTTGATGAAACGTATCGATCTCTTTAACTCGAGGGTGTCTTTTATAGTCCTAATTGGTAATTTCAGTCGATTGGTTTGCTGCGTGTATCGGGTTAGGAGGAGGATTGTAAATTGTACTTATTACGAGTGGTTTCTGCTTGAATTATTCTTTTCTTGTGTTTCTCGCTTCTGTATAAAATCTTATAAATATGTATCGCTTAATATCAAAATCAATTTTAGTCGATCGATTTCCTATGTGTATTGGGCTGAGAGGGGGATTATAAATTGTATATTGCGACTGCTTTTTCCTTGAATTATTCTCCTCTTCTATTTTTTGTTTCCCTATAAGAACTTGTAAATATTATTTGATATGTGAAAATCACTTCTAACTATCTTGCTGATATTCCATAAATTCCTACACAATTTTCAACGCGAATAGATTCTCTCTACACGATTTGAATAAAGTTGGAGTATAATTCGAGGAGAATTTCACTGAGCTTTTTAGAATGCAAGAGAATCTGGCAATCGATTAATATGCACGCGGCGAGCGAATTATAAAAATTGGATTATTTTGGAAATAATCGTGCGGTATGGTAGAGAGAGTTCAATGGAAGTTCATCGAACGAGACGTCGATCATTTCTACGGGTTCCATCGGATTTCTAGCGAGAAAGATCGACGAAGGGTTTCCGTTGCTTTGGCGAATCCATCGATTTCCATCGGCTTTGTGAGCAAAGCTTCGACAGCCGGAATATCTAACCGGCGTCCTATGGGGTTCCATGCTTCGTTGCTCGCATGACTCACCCCGAATACACACGAGGATCCGTGTGCAAGCCAAATATTCGCGAATCGAAGGCACACGGTTATGCGTCTCTTGCTTCCGTCGCGCTAAAAGCGTCTGTATTCCACGAAAATCACGTTTCCGCCGTTAATATTAGCTATTTGTTACTTCCAGCCGAGAATTGGTAAATTCGAAACGATATTTAGATTTGTTTGAAAAGAATTCCTAGATTTGAAGAGAATTTTTGGATTTGGAATGTTCACTGGATGTTATTTTTAAAGTAAAATCAGCGTTAATTAATTTTTAAAAGATATCATACTTCAACGTAAGCTCATGATCTTATCAAATATTAGATCAAATATAAATGAATCGTAAATCATAAGGGAAAATAAGAAATAGTCGCAAGCTCTCTTATCAAATCTACGATATAATCAAAAAATACCAAATGTCACAATTTAGAAAATAAATGTAACCCGAGGGAAACAACGAAGAACGTTCACGAGCTCTTTTAAAAACACCAAAAATGGTCTAAAAACACGAAAAGCCCACGCTTAAAGGAAAAGTTAACTTAGAACTGATTAACAAATGACAAAGGATATTCGCAAGCCACCTGTAAACAGAATTACACTTCAAACTCTTGATATTCGACCGACATGCAACAAAATGATGGAATCGGACAGCGATGGTATAGGAGAGGACACGAATTTTCAAAAGACAACGACGTATCTTGTTATCTGTCAATCGAGTCTCACTGAGGCGGACGGGTATGAAAATTTCAGAAATAGTCTGAGATTTCTGGCGCGGGGGATGATGTACCCGTGTCACAGGGGAACTCGATACACGTATCGACAGATCGCGGGGTTGTGGCTGGGGTGAATTGCAATTACATTCTCAGGATGACCCTTTAAGGTCGTGTGTTCGGCGAGGGTTTTGACGATATTTAAATTCCACTTGAAACGATGCATCGTACTCGACTCTGTAACTCGTTATTTCGATGAAGTTTGACGTTAAGTACGAAATATTCCGAAATTATGCTTATTTTCTACTCAATTTCTTCCTATAGATTTCGAAATAATCGTTAATTGTTATTTAGCATATAATTTATTTAGCTTCATATAATTTAAAGTAAATGGTTAATAATTGGATAATGTACTTTGCCTGATACTTTGGATTTACTAGTTTATAAATACTTGTGAGCTTATAACGATAAATATTGATGTTGGAGAATGTTGAGAATTACATCGGTTAATCTGTTAACAAGTTGTTCTCTAAGTCATGCGAATGTACGCTGTAATACGCTTCAAAGCTCTTTAGGTTGTTTCAGCCTACTCCTAGTCAGCTTAAGTCGCATCGACTCTCGTCCTACTTCGCTCTAACAACCCCTAGCTTGTGGCCACGCGACATCAGCTTTGTTCTACTTGTGACAGCTCTTGTATCAAACGTTTCATTACAACCCTCGATCATTTAATGATATAAATTCACTGTTCTACTATGGCAAATGTTCTTAAGATCCACGACTCGTACCAACTTCTTATTTTAATAGTACAATACTGAATTCTCAGTCAATATGTATCAATTATGTAGCTTGAAACCGATCTCAAATATAGTGACAACGATATGTAAGAATAAAAAAAAGATAAAAGAGAATATTCTGCTTCCAAGTACACTTCAAACAAGTATCATTCGAATTCTGAATTTCCTCGATCGACCAGAGCCCCTCGAAGTGAAAGAAAATGGAAGAAAGTGGGTTCGTTGTGCCTGAATTATAATGCACGCGATGGAAAAATAAAAGGGTAACTCGTGATTGCCACTTGGCTAGCTAGCTACCCCTTTCGCCACTCGGAACCTCCATTCACCACACGACAGGGCTTTAATCGCGCTCGGCTATTGTGCAATGTCGTGTCAACGTCGACAGAGTGGTTTGAGCCGAATTGCATAAATAATGTGGCGAGGTAAGTTCGCTTTCATTCTCGGATCAGTCAGCGGATCGACTTCAAATATGAGAAAGGCCTATGAATAATTCCATTTGTGAATCGAAGAGTCAGTGTATCGTATTAAAAGGAGATTTAATTTTTAGGTCGAAGTGAAGTTGGAAATCATCTTTCGCTTAAAGGGGATAGAAGAGGACTATGGTTTTTTTAGGAAATATTTATTAGGGTGGAAAAGCGTCTTTTTTAGAGAGTTGTTTTAAGGGAAGCTTAACACTTTGTGGTTTTTATCTTTTTCTTTCTAATAGTCGAAGCTCAAGGTGCAGCTTTTTTAGCCATTTATCGTGAAAAGTAAAACGCAAAAAGAAATAAATATCGCTGGTCTCTGTTTTATATCAGAAACAAGGAAGTGTGTATAGGTGGTTTTCTGTAGCAGATGAAAAATATCAAACACTAAAAATTTATCAAAAAATGTTAAAATACTGGGTCGTATATTAAATTATAAGAAAATTATATTATTATTAAGTGACAATTATTATTATTTAAAAAATGTGATTTTTAAATTAATACGATTTTATTCGATGGAAAAAGACAATTTTTCAATTGATGCAACATCGTGATTCTTTATCATTGTATAATTTCGTATTACTCTCTGAGATCGCGTGAGTTCTGGCTTCATGAGCTTACACATTCACCAACTAAATACACACACAGATAGGTAGAGGAAAAAGTGTGAGTTTGCCATAGAAAGACCTGTTGTGCCCTCGAAACGAGAAAAGGGAGGTTAGTTTATTAGAAAAATCCCCTCTCGACCGGGGATCACCGACTAAAGTAACAACCCCTTCAAACAGGCTACGTTTTTTTCATAAACGAAAATTGCAGTTGGTCATAAATTAGAGTGATCGTGTTGGTACATGATAGCATCGAGGAAGAGGCTGGTTGCCCGTGAAATCGAGTTTCAGAGATAATTATGTTCGTCTATTTACGTATTTAATTAGCGTTCACCCCTTTGATAGGGTGTTGTATCTTTTATATTTTTGGTCTTGATGTATAAATTATTCTCGCTTTGTTTTTATCTTTTCAATGAAGGGATAGAAGGGTGGTATTTTAAATATTTTGCTATAATTTCTTTTATCTCTTTCTCTCTCTCTTTATTTTTCTTTTTTAAACATTCTTAAATATTCTTGCATATAAAGCAAAAGTCAAACGATATTGTTGCTTTTCTTATAATGATTTACAAACGATAATAAAACGTGTTGCAACCACCAACTATCGCCTTTTAACATAAATAGAGAAACAATAATGGCAGAGATTCCGTAATTACTTTCGAAAAAACAAGGGAGAAATTGGAAACCGATCGCTGATACAGTATATAACGATTTTACCCTCAACGGGGGCAAAGAATTTTGCGTTTTATATTCGTCACCCCCCCTTAAGTTTGGTGGCTCGTGTTCCCCGCGACGCGCCACGAAACTTTATCGGACGTCTTCTCCATGTTCAATATTGACTTTGCGAAAGTGCCTCCGGATGGAAACCTTCTAATTTTCCGGACTCCGATTCCATGATGCAATGCAAATACACCAGGCATTCGTTGTACACGCACAAACGGCTGTGTCCTGTGTTCGCGCAAACTTCATTTCTTCCACGATGCTTTCAACATCTTCCCGTCTCTTCTTTTCTGTATTTGTTTTCTTTTTTTATCAAACCTATCGTTCTTTTCGCAAAGAATTTGCTAATACTTTCTGTGTAACTTCTATAGAATTCGATGATCCCTTCATGGATTATTCGGTTTTTACGAGTTCTTGGGCAGGATGATGCGTAGTATAGATTTTGCTCTTTATCTGACGAACGATATTAAAAATTCTCTTTCGCGAATACATCGTAGAAATATTCCATTTCCTTTTGTAATTTCGACGAAAGTAGAAAATCGTACGTAATCTCATCGTAAGCACCGATGTTAGTAGACGCGAATTATCGTTTAACGTAGCACGACGCCCGGAAGCGGAAACGATCCGTGTTCGATTACGGTGTTCTCGCGGTTCCTGTGTGAATTGTGTTATCGTGGAGCAGCAGCAGGTCTCGCCGAGGGTACGCGTTTAGGAGCGATTTTACGACGCGGTTTCGCTGTAACATGGCTTCAATTAAGGATTAACGTGATTGCAAATAGCCAGCATGTACCATCGGTATATTATCAATTTCCTGTGACTTCATTATAACCAATTTACTTTAATCCGGAATTAAATTTAATTCATACCTCTCGAGATTTAGCGATCCATGTACATGTTTTAGTGATTTCTTGATACAATCCAAGGATATCGCTTTCCATGTGTGCTATGTTAAAGAATTAACATTTAGTTACGAGTTATCATCTTTCGGTATTGCAATTCGTGTCACTTGGTAAAATTGACGAAACAGGATTTCCAGAAAGATTTATGTTACAGGTTAATTCTTTTCAATGATAGACACATTACTATGATTCACGCTATTTTATTCCCGACTTGTTTTAAATTACTATCAATTACTCTAGCTCATTTCGACACGTCTCGACTAAATCCAGTTCTTTCTCCGCAAATCTTATTCGCCGCTGCTATTTCGAAATTATTATTAAAATACACGCTATGTTAGTTGCAGTTTTATTTTACATTCAATTCGCTGTAAATCACGATCAATTAGTCCAACCAGTTCCGACACACGTCAATCAATTGCAAGCTCCCTCTTCAACCCTCTACGCCACTTTTATTTTCGTTTCACCCTTCTGTAACTCTAGCTAAGCATCTGCAGTACGTTCGAACGAGTTTGTACTCGAGTTCGAATTTTCATTAAAAATATACAGAGCGATGGTGTTCAGTAGCGGAACACCGGCTGCGTATTCATTAAAGAGTAAAAAGCGATTGATGTAGCGCTGCGAGACGAGGTGTGCACCGACGAGTCTAACCCCTTTTGCTTCTCTTTCAGCTGCTTAATTCCCTGGCGACCGATTTGGACTGCATGCTGAGCGAGCTCTGCACGACCCCGAATTCCTACGAGCGGTGAGTACTTACTTCTTCTTCTTACTTCGTTTCTTCCTTCTCCTCTCTTTCGCCCTCGTCTTGTTCGAGGTCAAGAGCAGGGCTATTGAAGGCGATCGATTCGATAGACCGTGTACACGCCTCTGGGTACTCTCGTTACGCGGTCGTAAAACGTTTCTCAAATAAAAAGGAACTTTGCTTTTCTGACATTTTTCCGGAAGAAATGATAATTTTATCGCTATGAAATTAAATTAAATTCGAATTAGTATTAATCGTGATTTTGTAGAGTGTCAGAGGGGAATTTATTCGGGATATGAATGACAAATTCTAAGAGGATGGAATAATAACGAGATGATTTAAATAGGTACACACATCGAGCACACAGTATTATCTTAATAGTTATGGAACTAATCTACTTCGTAAATAACGTAAATTTGTCATTGTCTTCGTGAAATTTCTATTCCTAAAGCGATCTACGCTTTGATCGATTTGATTAATTCGTTCGAACAAGTATAACAAAAATGTATATATCTCTTTAAATAAAGAAAAAATGCCAATTATGTTCGAGAAATACAAACAACAGCAAACATCAATATCCAATAATATCAAACGTTATCAAGATCGTCGTTATCATGCTATTAAAATTATTACATACAATACGATATATAATATTATTAAATACGATACGAAATCTCATGAGAAATTAATCACTTTTAACTGCGTCTAAGATATTCGAGGAACACTATAATCAACATAGTGTAGATTCTCAAAGGGGGTGACAACAACCCCTTCGCGTGGCCGCGGTTAAATCGTGAATTCCCATAATTTACGATGGAAATCTTGACGCGACGCCTCCGTACTGGTCGCTTATACGCAGAATAATTTCCATATCGTAAGGGCTCCACAGTGATCTATGGACGATTTCGCTTACAATATCCACGATGCTATATGGGACACTGAGTATAACGACCACCCCGTTGGATTAAACACGCGCCTAACTTTCGACATTATTGCGCGGCCTCGATTTATATCGCCTTGTTGAATTATCGCTAGAATGTTGGTCAGGTGATGCTGGAATTGCTTGAATATTTCTTTCATATTTAATCACCTTATCTGTGAATTATTTAAGTCCGCTACGCGAATCCGATACTCTTTCTAACCTTCCTTTTTTCCTTGTCATTTTTCTTCCATTAATTTATAGTTACAGCACGCTGTACTGTCGTGTTAATTCAAGTAAGCGCGTACCTATCTGGTCAGCAGGTGGTTCCGAGAAAAATGACTTTTAATATTTAACAACCGAGCATCGATTTCGCATACGTCCGAAATATAAACCGTTTATATCTTCCGTTTCCCTTTCCACTTTATACGCCAGTATAAACGACATCTTGACTGATAATTTAACACAAGGGTTGTCTAAATAAAATACTTCGGATGTCTAAAATAATTGATTGAAATACTGTGAATTTTTCAAATTATCGATTAAAATATTACGGAGGAAAATAAAATAATAAAAGCGAAATAAAAATATTGTGTAGCAATCTGCAATGTCGTGTAACTTCAACATTTTGTTCAAGTCTTTATCGAGTTATTTTAATAAGAAATACCTTGATAATTCTATGCAGAAAATTTCACAAGGTGACAAATTTTAATAAGAATTTTCTTTAGAAAAACCACCGTGATATTTATTTTAAATAGCCACTGCAGGAGAAAAGAGGGACGCTTATTATTCCACGGAATATTAGAAAACTTGCTGGAAGGAACAAACGACGGGCAGATGGCAGCCAAAAACGATTACGCATAATATTATGACGTTGATCCCGGACACATGCCACGAATTGCGCTATTTGCTCGGTGAAAACTCTAATTTCGCACGTACTTATTGTTCTGCTTGTTGCTCGTTCGATTTTCCGCACGAGCTCCGCCGATTCAGCTTTTTCATTCTTCAATCTTTCCGTTTTTCTTTATTTCGAACGAGTTGCAGAAACGAGCTTGAGATGAAGATTGATGCGACGGGTTTCCGTCTTGGAAATTCTACCCGTGAAACTGTTTAAATTAGAGGAAACGGATTGCTCGTTGAAAAGTGGACAGCAAGGACAGACCGTTTATTAATTTATACGTCGGTTTGCGAGCGAAGCTTCCGTACGAGGTTCAAGTGTGATGTATTAAATAAAATTGGATGTGTCTAAGTTTTAATTAGCTGTAAAAAATATAATAAAATTTTCGTTCGTATTTAGTATTTAGTTAATAATTTTAGACGAGTCTGAAAGAAATTGGTCATCGCTGGATAATACAAGTTGTCTATGCTAATTTGTATTTTTATCAACGCGAACAAACCTAAATATAAATTTATCTGATCTTTTAAGGATTAAGATCAGAGGTCCATTTTTCTTAAATTGTTGGCTCACCTTTCTCCGAATTTCAACTAATTTTTTTCAATTTATACTTTTGAAAAAGTGTAACATCTAAATTGGAATTTATCACGCTAAATGTTAAATATTATAACGAATAGTTTGAATTTTTCACATGTTTTTGTATATTGTGCGTATTCCCATGTTCTCGCACATTTCAATTCCCCATAAATAAATAAATATCCGCAGTCTATTCGAATATCAACGTATTGTTAGACATAGTTGGTTTACTCGCGATTTCTCGAACTTAACATTAATTAATCACAGAGGATGTTAATCACAAAAAGATTTCTGGCGTTATATCCGAGCAATCTGAAAGAGCCTCTTGTTCCCAATTTCGTCGCAACTTCAAAAGTCGCCGACCATTCATAAGAAACTTGTATAATCTATCAAGATACCCATCTGGTCGTTTACCGGAAAGTTCCCGAGCTTCCCCGAGTACAGTGAGTTCCGCGATAAATCCTACAGTAGCGAGGTTCACTCGTGTTGTTCGTAATTATTAGAGTTGGGAATAATCGATACGTGAAGCTCATTATTTCATAGATTGGTGAGAAAGAAATTTTCTTGAAAAGTGATTAGAACGAAATTGAACTTGCATATGTTTAGAAAATAGAGGAATATTTATTTAACGTTTATTTTAAATTCTTCAGAGAAAAGAAAAATATTAGAAAATAAGTATCTGCAAAATATAAAAATACTCACTTTAAGAATATTTGCATCAAAGAGAAACATTGATAATTATCTAGGGAATAGAAAATATTTATTTCACAAATATATAATTTATTAATATTTAATAAATAAATATCAAAGAGAAATATTCATATATTCGACATGTACAAAATTCTGTTATGCTTATAGTGACGAGCATCAGATAGCAATAATATACCAATAGATTCGATCGAATTTGTTGAAATATCGTTTCGTTCATACTCGTATCACTTCCTTCAAATTTACGTCAGTTTAAATGAACTCGTTTACATAAATTTTCGTTACATAAATTTCCAGCTCATTCCAATTCACGTCAACATACATACATATGTATATCAACGTATCTGAATTCAAGCCAATTAACTGGAAATCATATAATTCCAGTAGAATTACATAATTTAATTGCTGTCAGGCAGTTACATAAAATTCCATATGAATGCAATGATTTGAAATAAACCAACTTCGTATAAAAGCGTATGCTATATCGTGCAACAAAATATCGCTTGAATTTCTCCACAAATTAGCGAAATTATCAAACACAGTGCTCTCGCGAGATCAATTGCCACTGCACGAAAATTCAAGCTTCACTCGTCGTTAATCTACGATATTACCGGTGCTTCCGCTGGTCGCAAAAATCGAGTTACGCACGCAGAACAGAGATGGTTGATCGCGAAGCGAGAAGCAACGGGAGGATGAAAGGGACGAGGCGAGCAGACACGTTGGACATTTCCGGGGTTGCTGAAACGATGGGAAAAAATGGAAATTTCATTCGCGTCAACAGCGCAACGATACGCGTACGCGCCGGTGAAAGAATAACTCGACTCGTTATCGCACCGCGAGCTCTTCCGTATCGAATCGATCCTCTTTTTTTACGTCGTTTTTCACACCACGGTCGATCGACCAGCGTCCGGGAATTTCCTCTCCGGCTACGGATAAAAAATAATTCGAACGCTTTCGGGAATTTCTCGCGACGAGCAGCTCTGGCGAGCTTAACCAGGCTTCCCGTGTTGGTTATTTTTTCTTCTTTTACTTTATTTCGCGTAAATGCCGAGTTAAGCCAAACAAGAAGAAAGAGAATTATGCTGTTGTCTCGGGATATTTAGCTCGTGTTTGAGCTGCTGTTTTACGTTGGCTCGTACTCAAATATTTGCGCAAGGCTCGATTACGTATTACGTGTTAAATACACGCGGAATCTCGTAAAAAAAAAAAAAGAAAAAATGGAATTGTAGAGAACGCGAAATAATTAATTGATACGTTCGCGTTGAATTCGATGACTGGACTATGGATATTTATGCGGATTCGTATTTTTACTGATGCAATTAAAGAAATGGAAACTAAACGAGAATTCCTTTCGCTTATTGATTACTACAACGAATACTCTACTTTGCGTAGAATTTTCTAAACGATTATAAAAACTGCTTTTACGCGACGATAATTTATACAATTCAGTTAATCGTTCGAGCAAAGAAAGAAAGAAAAAAGAAATAAAAAGAAATGTTTAGAAAGATGTTCTCTCATGAGATACAATAAACACAGAAAAGACAGCAAAAGTGAAAACAGGAAACGACGGGGGTTGCTGCAGGGACGAAAAGAATGGTGATATTTCAACGAGGGTGAACTTTTTAGCGAGATTACCGACCGATAATAATTCAAGCGGCAGCGGAGCTGTGGCCTAGGGACGGAATTTCATTTCAATTCCACAAGCCCGCCCCAGTTCAGGGGTGGAACGCGATTTCGGTCGCTTCTATTCCCGGGGCTGTAAGTGACAGTAGCGCGGCGCCGAAAATCTGATCGGTATGTCGAAAATCATACGCCAGAACGTTGCTTTTCATCGTTCGAGGCTACGTTGGATTGGAGAATTTACATTGGAACAGTTCCGGTATTCTTGAAGATCTGACAGGGATTTTGTAGTTGGTAGAAACGTTTACGTAAAGTTAGCGGTGTTACTAGATTTGCAAGTGACAGTCGAGTGCTTTACACTTCGCTGTAAGGCTTTCCTCGAGGCCTCTTCGCCTATTACAATAGCGTTCTTTGAACGTTTGAACGCTTCCAACCAGTCGGCTGTTTCCAGGGCTGTTTCCATCAAAGAGTTTCCTACTTGGTACAAATGTTCTGTTGTACATTGCGTTATTATCAGTTTGTAAATCGTGATAAAGTATTTCTTAAATTCTTCGTAGCATTGTAGCGTTCGATTTTATTAACCCATTGACGTACAAATAAAATGGAATTTGATGCGTCCAAAGATTTAATTTGGCTCAACTGAACAGTTATATGCAAACTTAGAAACAGAACATTCTATTTCGAAATTTACATTGCTGCATAATATTTAATCAGGTTGATATATAACGTTAATGGACAGTAGTTAAGTAACATTATGAAATAATAAATTAATAATTCTATCAAGTATGATACATTTCAAAAGATTTTGGAATATGTAGAGGAACTAGACATTTTTTACACTGCCAAGTTGTCTCGCTTCATGTATTATTTTTTACGCACACATGACATCTCTTTACATTTTTATTAGTCGAAGGTGTATGTTCAGGAAAATGTGCCCAATGTTTTGTCTGCAGCCGAGTTGGGCACTCACTTTGCGACTGTGTGACAAAGAGACAAATTGTGTAGCACATCTTGTGCGATATTCAATCGAAAATTTACAATCGACTGTATTCTTGAATTAGGTAATTTAGAATACAGGACATGAGCATCATAAATAGCTATATAAAGCAGATAAAAGAACATTTTAAATAAAACAGAATCGATGCACGATTTTCGGTGTCCGCCAGAAACAGTTGTTGACGTCTCGGAGATGTCAAAGTTTACAATGGCACATGAAATGATGGATGACGTCTGCTAGACGTCGTTGTATGCCAAGGGGTTAATTTATCACTAATCCTTTCGCTTTAGAATGTTTCTGTAATTGCGTATAGAAAATGTATCTTCTTTCTTTTTAATCATTTTCCCCGATTATAATAGAAACATATTGCTCTGATCTTCTTGTTACGAGCCAAGGTCCGTTTAATGGGCAAAAGCTGATGAAATATTCGCGGATCACGTACGTCGGAGAAATAATACGCGGCTAATAATACACGGGAGAGAGATTTCGTAAGTGGAACGAGATGGGAAATCGATGGTTCGATTTCTCATCTGTCTGATAGATTTGTGCGTTTATTTTTCGTTGCTTCTGCTCGGCTGGAAATTTGATACGTGATGTCTGGGATTAAAAGACGAAATTGGAGATGGAATTATTAATTGAGAGTGGAAATTTGTTTCAAAATGTAAAGATGTCTTGTTAGGCTCTTTCCATATCGATTTGGTTCATATTGATATAGACTTCACACCGATTTCATTTCGATCAGGAAATTAATTCAAACAATAATACTCCAATTTTTTCCTCTCAATCTCACTCAAACCAAATACTACTTCGAACTAACTCCAAAAGATTCACAAATTTAATCAGTCACGCTTCACTTTCGCTTTAATCTTCTATATCATCCCCAATACGCTGCAATTCATCATCAGCTATCTCTTCGTTCCGCGATTCAATCCAAATTTCAATCCTCCGACATGTTCAAACCGTTCTCAATTTTACCCAAACCAAGCACCACTTCGCACTTCCTCTGAAATTTAAATTTCCTCAGACTCGTGCGTTCCACTTTTCCTTTCATCTTCCACGTATCACGTCCGACACACCGCAACAAATCGCCAGCAACTTCTTAATCCAAGCAGTATCATCCACGCTGGCTACACCAGACACGGTATGAATTCGTTTCTCCAGAGCTCGATTCCAATTTGTTATCGCTGAAAATACCTTTTTTCCCCTTGGATCTCGTTAATTCGTGACGGTCGCCGGAGCGTTGTCTACATAATCATTAAGATAATCATCCGTGTTGGCCGGCACGGCGCGCAGGCTATCGTAATCGATGTAGAGCATAAATTGGATACACGCCGGTTCCCTCGGGCCACGTTGATTCCCCCTTTTTCAACCACCCCCCACCCTAACCGTCCCTCGATCTCGCCTCGCGATCGATAACGATCACGTTCGATCTTGATAATTGGCCGGCTTGTCGTTAATCATTCGGCAACCCTGGCGTCAGGTGGACGTTGAGGGTAACACACGCTCTCGAAACTACGTATCGATGATTTATTTAGAGATTCTTGGGCTACCGTGCTTCGCACTCTGCAACCATCATTGGAATTTCGAGTTTCTTTCATTCGATTTTTCATAGGCGTACTGGCGAACAAATTCAATACTTGTTTACCAAGTGTGATAGATGATTGGTATATTCGCATAACGAGCAACGCGATATTCGAATAATTTGTTCGCCCATAGAGTAATAAAGTTAGACATGGCGCGATACCTGAATATTTATGGCAGTGATCGTACTTCTCGGTATATTTCTTTCGTCGTTTATATTTTATATCTACGGCTTGCTGCAAGAAGTATCAGCGTCAGTATTCACAGAGTATTTACGAAGAGATATTAGCACTCGAAGATACGTTAAAAAATTCATGTTCGAATAATTTTCGACGCAGGAGTTTTTGATGTTTCAAAATTTCTTTCTAACTCAGAAAGAGAGAATCAAAGCTTATACTATTCGCGCTTTTTACGTCGAGCTTGGCATTCTTTGCAGAAAGTTTACGTTATGGAAAATGCCATTATAGTCATTTCTAACTGTTTTAACTTTTAAACTGTTACTTTTTATATATATATATATATATATATATATATATATATAGAACATACGATTGTTTACAGACTGAATACCAAATTTAACTTATTTTAACTTACTTTTTCTCATTAAGCCACAGATGTAACGTTCGATTTGATTTTTATAAATTATTCTCGAGAATTATGAATCTTAGTCGTCAAAATAAATATATGGAAATATTCACATTACACGTAGAAATGATATTAAAATAATTTCAGATTTATTTAATATGTGATTTACGAGATGTTCGTAGATACACATTGCACGCGTCTCAGCATTCTTCTTGTCTCACCATCTTCTTTACCATCATGAGTACGAGACAGTTGCATTCTTTTGTTTTACGAGACGCTGCACACACACATACTCCCACACACACTCGTTCTCATGTATGTGTGTCACTACTATGCTAATCCAGTGTAGCACACAAAATTACACATATCTCGATAATTACAAACAGCAAATAATAAAGGCTGACTTGGATCTCTAACACCAAAGCACGATGTACCATCGTACCTTCGACGTATTTCAAAATCCACTTGGATATATCGAAAGAGAAACATCACAGCTTGCAGGATTTATTCTTCCACGAGGAAGAATTTGCTGCCGCGGAAAGAAACGAAATCCAGCGATCGAAAGGAGTGGAGAGCGTGGAGCAAAAGCACCGATCGAATTATTGAGAAACTCGATACAAAAAAAGTGTAGAGGGAAAAGGAGAAGCGAGACAGAGGGACATGCGGATTCCCCTGGGTTGGTTTCTCCGGCTGCCACCGGATATCCCCCTGATTTCTGACGACTAACGCGAGTCTGATGTTTGCGAGGGTGAGCAACCCTTATCCGGCCACCCCGTATCGTTAGCCATAGACAAAGGGTGTGTCGTCGAAATACGTGCCCCCAGGCGCCGCTAATTCTACCGATAATAGATTTCACCCTGCTCATCGTGAGATTTTTCCTTCCAACTCTAGTCATAGTACAACTCTATTCGGACACTAGTCGACCAATGATTGGATTTCCGGAACTTTCTCGAATTTCTATTCTTTGAATAGGAGTTATAGTGCTAAACACATAGATAGCGTACTAACGAAACTAGAGAAAATTCAAATTAACTTATGCTTGGTGGTTTTTCCAATTTCAATCGTGTTTTTGTTAATATCTTTTTATTGCTGCTTTATTTCGACGATTGCAGCCCGAAGAACTATCATCTAGTCATCGTGAAAGTTTCAAATTGAAAATTTAAAATATCCCAAACTAAGATATTTTAAGATATCGTGCTAAAGAAAATACATTAAGCAGAGCCAATTCTTATCATCTCTTTTACCTTTTATCGTCGTACAGAAATACCTACGAAACCACAAGATCGTGTAATTAAAATGCAGCAAGTTCGATTTCTGATATGGTACGTTATATCTGTACAATTTATTTTTACCGATTGAAATAAATATAGGGAATTATGGTTTTCTAAAATCATAAGGTACTTTAATCATGAAAACTATGATACTGCGTGAGCGATCATTAACGGGGCAATTTTCGATGTTTATTTGTCGAGCAATTCCTCTGAATTAAATTCCAATGATACCAGTGAACGTATGTCATACGCTATAGTTGGGTTATAATCTTGGCCGAGACAAGCGT
This sequence comes from Bombus affinis, assembly GCF_024516045.1. Taxonomy (NCBI): domain Eukaryota; kingdom Metazoa; phylum Arthropoda; class Insecta; order Hymenoptera; family Apidae; genus Bombus; species Bombus affinis. Next base: position 13,017,046 of record NC_066352.1, on the reverse strand, counting down.
ACACCGTGATGCCTGGCACCGGTATCATTGGGTTTCTGACAATTGGTTAATTTCCGGCCCGTGTCAACGCCAGGTGTTGTATCATTTCACGCACGAAACGCACAAAGATGTCAGATGTTGCGAATACGTGGCGGCAGCCAGTGAATAAGCATCGGAATAACGCATAATAGGGATGTTAGCGTCCGTTGACCAGGTGAATTCGATGAATCATGAATCTACGCGGACGTATCCGCTGCGAATTCTTTCGACATTTACGTTAACGTGATATTTTTGTACCTTGCCCCGTGCGACTTCCGTTCGTTTGATGTAAGTATGCAAAGATTCCACCAGATCGTTTCTTCTCGTCAAATTGTAGAAGCGAAATAATTCCGTAACGATTCTGTCCTTTGACTTCGTTTCCTCTTAATTGTTCGTTAAATTAATCCTATTCATTTGGTACACCGTTGAAGTCGAATAATACCGTAAATAATGTTGTCTGTTTGTTTCAACCGTTCGCGGAGAGACGCGATCGCGAGATAGCGCGTCAACGAGAGTCGTAAGTTCTCGTTACGATTAAACAATCGACGCCACGAATTGATTGATCCTCTATTTCTATTTTGAGAATAGAGGTGGTTGGAATAAGTGCATACGAGAAACTACGCTTGATTCGCTAACAAAAATAGTTTAATAACAAATAAAGAATCAACAATCTCAGTCAACGATCAAACGATTAACAATTGAGAACAAAAGATGACAATCAAGGTTTTGAGAACGTGTTTGCTTATTACGAGACCTTTGGTACTTCGCAGCTTGAGATAGACTGACTCTTTTGTTCGAAACCACGGATTCTTTCCTTTGTTGTCCTTCGATGTCCGCGCGTTTATTAGATGCACCGCGGCTGTCACCGCGTATGCGTTCTTCCGAGAATTCGGCGAAAGAAACGTAGGGATATCGATGGTACATTGGGCATGTCGGTATTGCGCTTTGACGGCATAGCTCTTTGTACCGCGAAGCCGTTGGAAAGTTCCGTGGTCGATGCCGCCACAAATTAAAATTTCTTTGAACAACTTGACTAGAGAGATGATGTTACATAAAACGTAACACTGTTCGTACGATTTTCTTTTCACTCTTCTTAGTAAATTCGTCTAGAAATATGAAGAAAAAGAAAGAAATGTGTTTTAAAATTCAAAGTCAACGCACGAACTTGTAAGCTTTGTAGCTTCTTAATGGAAGTTGTCGGACGAGTATCAAGCCGCATCTACGTATAAATCAACGCCTGAGTCAGGTACACGCGCTGATAGATCAAACATAGACGTTAATACTGAATCCGATCGACAAGCACTACGGGTTATCCGAAAACACCGTAAATCAATGGTGTCACAGACGTCTGCCTGGCGTCTAAGGTGTTCCTTAACAGGCTTCTAAAACTGTCAACCGCAGACCCCCGTGGTAACCACATAAATTCCACGGGGAGAATCCCAGGGGCAAGGATCTCTCGTAGGCGTGGTTGGATGCGTGAACCACATCCAATGATACAGAAGAGTCTGGTTTTTCCTGTTTCCGCTACAGGCACGCGTTTCACCTATTCGATGAAAAGGGAGAACAGGGGCTCGTCAAGAGAGCAAAGTGAGTGATCGCGAAGAGAGAAAGAGCGTCGAAAAGGACAGAAAATGAAAGGGGAAGCAAAGGGGAGAGAAGAGATAGAGGAAATGAGAATGGCAACGGGAAATACTGGAGGAGGAGTAGAAAGAAGACGCGTAAAAGGAACGAAGCATCGAAAGCGAAGAGAAACGAAAAGGGGAACGAAAGAAAAAAAGAATAGAGAAAGAAGAAAAGAGGTGGCAATGGAAAAGGAAACGCAATTACAACAGTATCAGTACGTGGAGGTATAATAGAGAACTTGAAAGATGGTTAGGTAGAGGATGCTGGTCTGACTGGTTATTTCTGGTACAATCAACCAACGCGGATCACAAACATCGGCCAAAAGTGTCACGTACACAAATAAGACCATACGTTAGCTCTTCATGGTGAGCGATAGACAGCATTACTATATGTATTTACTTTCTTCGTAACTCTGTACATACTATCCCGCATCTTTTCAGCTCTGTAGTTGAGAGTCTGAACGATCGAAACCTAAATACTGTTGGAGGAGAAGCGTCGTGAAAGTTGGCGGGCAATTCGAATTTAGTCGGGGGAAGCAAAACGTGGAATTCAGGCTGAAATCGCAGATACCCTGGCAACGAGGAGAGCAGGGTTAGACACGGAACGAGGGGAAGAGGAATTTATGGCAGCCGTAGAGACCATTCCGCGGCCATTAATGCGGCCCGCTCTCGAAAGTGAATCTCGTTGCGGAATTGCAGCCCGATATGAGGACGATAATTTGCGGCGTCGCTTAGGATCGCGCTAATATTCACGGCCACCCGTCTCTTTTGTCGTTTATCTGGCCAACGACGGTCCATTAATCTTTGCGCTTCGTTACCTCCATCCTGCAATGAGAATCGTTTAAACTACGGTTGACACTACATTGACTCTGACGGATGATCGATGAACAGGTAAATTTACTTCGACTTTCCCTCGTCCAGTACAATTTGCGTTTCATATTAGGATTTGCTATTTAGAGGAAGTGGTATGTTTGGATGGGCAGGATGTTTGTTAGATGAATAACGTAATTTGATTGTACACGGTGAAGTGGGTAGCGTGAATTAGTGGTAATGTTCGGTGGGCTGGATTCGAGGGTGCAGATATTTAATTTTCATCTTCGTCGAGAGCTCTCCTTTTTCTAATTCTAGATGATTTTATACTGTCAGGGCTATCGTGATTTTATGAGTTCCAAGGGTAGTTTGTAGAAGTTTCAACTTTCAAGAAAGAGTTTACTACCGTTGATCTGTTTCTTACGTTTGAGAACAAACTTTCTTCAAATCGAATCAGTAGCAGTTCGTTTAATCAGACACTAATCAAAATTTTGTTCGAATGAATATCATTCAGATAAAACGAAAAGACAAAACCAAGTAGGAAATGCGGTATACCATAAATACCGTAGTATTTCAGAGTTAATAACCATTCAACTCGCTTTAACCCATATTAAAATTTCAAACCCTATTTCAACCGAAATTTACGGCACGTCATTTTCAACCAAGCATCCTCCAGTCTCGCAAATCTCCGACTCATCGCCGAGGTCGAAACGACTTCCAACACCTGGACCAATGTTATATCGCAGAGGGCAGCGGTTCCTTCGTGCAAAACGAAACCCAAGAACGAAACCCAGTAGAAGGGAAAACGTAATTGGGATGATTGCACCGCGCCGATCGGGTCAGTCGGTGCGGAGGTTTGAACGCGATTAGCAGAATGTCTGGTCGGGCTAATTCAAAAGGTCGATCTCGTCCTTAGGCTCTTTTATTTTGCCACCTCGACCCTCACGGCAATTTTCTTTTCTCGTCCTACGCCTTTTCAGTTCCTTCGCAATTTAGCCGACACTTTTATGGCGCGGTGACACGCGTCGCCGCGTGAAATCGCTCGCGTGCGCCACGATTCCATACTCGTCGCGGCCTTTCTTCGCTCGTAACGACGTGGAAGAACGGAAACTGCGAAATGCAGGAGGGAAACCACTCAGAAGGACCTTTCGCTTCGATTATCCTGGACCAGTCGAATCCATGATCATTAAGTATAATCAAGTCGATTCTTTATGGCAGTTGTGAAAATTTCTTGGTCGTTATATTCTTGGATCGTGCTCTTGTTTGAATTATTTAGGTTTGGATTATGTGGACCACGACGTGCTGTGTAATTGTTGAAGTATACGCCATAAGAGCCGCGTGAAGATTAAGTTTAGTTTGACGATGATATCGTATCGTGTAATTTCAAAGGTATCAGCCTCGCTATCGTCGTATAATTCTTCTTCGTCTTGACAAACTTACTTCAATCATTTTTCTCGTAACTGCATCCAATCTCGAACGATAAAATATCTGAGATACTAAGCACAGAAAATCAATTAAAGACAGGTAATACCACGGAATATGGAAATCGGATACGGAAGGTGATATTTAAAATATGTAGAAATAAGAGAAGAGCATCGTGACAGACAACCATCGAAAAGGCAACGCAAGGATTCTTGAGAAAAGATCGAAGGAGTCGGCCCTCCCGCTGTTTTGCCCGGTGTTTCTCTAATTTTCCGCCCTCCTTCCACCACTACCACCACCACGCTCTGCAAACTTCGTTGCAACAGGACACTCGTGAATCTTTCATGCGTCTTCCCCTTTCTTCTTCCACCTTATTCCTCTTTTTCTTTTTCGTTCCTCCAGTTTTCCTACGGTTGTTCCGTGGAGAGCCGAAAGGAAACGGAACGGCAGGCGACTCAATCGATACTGGACCAGCCTTGAATTATGCACACCGACTTGGCCAACGGGAAACGAACCGTTTTCCTTTAAGGCGCGTTCACACGACGCCCCGTACAGCCACGTAAACTCGTTTTACAAAAACAAGGAGCGTATCGAAGAGAAAAAGGAACTTTATAAGCTCGACGAAGCAGATGCATTTTTCTTTATATCTTTACCCTCTGTTTCAAAGCCTTTGGCAACGAACATGGAGATGGCGTTATTGAAGTACGGTTGTTTTATAGAGAAAATATTCTTCTTCCTTGGATTTTATGGATTGCATTCGAGTAGTTCTGGAGAAACATTCAAAGAGATAACTTTTTTTCTTTTAGATAAAAACACATTGGTGGAGTCGGTAAACTGCACTAATTTTTACTGATTCTTAACTAAATTATAAATTATTGCCAACGATTAACGTTATTTTTAGATGTGTTGGATTATGGCCCATTTAAACTGATATTTTAAATGATACTATTACTACTGTTACATTTTCCAATTTTAAATTTAAACCGCCCGCATTAAATTTTAATTAAATCCGAAACATCCACCGACGAGCATCCACAAAATAGAAGAACCACGAAAATTCCAGTTGAAATACGGTCGACGATGCCAAATGTTGTCCGTTGGTTCCCAAGCCAGACGACTTTCCAACCGATTATCCGCATCGCGTCAGAACCAGCCATTATTTCGGATACTCGTCTCTGTCGCAACAGGTGTACGAGTGCGGACGACAGTGGTTAGAACGAGATCGAATTCAACCACAAGCAGCAACGTTCTTCGTTTCACGGATGTCAAAGTTGACGTGGACAGGAGTATCGGAATTATTTGATCGCTCGACCGCGTATTCACGTTTCTCGTTGATAGATCCCGTACGATGGGATGTCTATGTCTGAAAGGAATGGAATTCGTGTTTCTTTTGCTTATTTTCTGTCTCTTCTTCCTTTTTTTTTTTTCTTTTTAGTGAGATCGTAGGGATTTGGCTGAGTTTCTTCTCCCTTACAGTTCCATCGTACGTTGCGAGCACTCCAAATTAAGTTGCGTTAGTTCAGTCTAGAAACTTTTAGTATATGTTGAGAATTGTGGATCTTAACTGCCGAAATAAAAGTAAAGGAACACTAAGATTACACTTAGAATTCATATTAAAATAGTTTTAGTTTTATTTAGTAAACGATTTCCAGGATCTTCATTGATATACATTTGCACGCATCTCAGCACTCTCTTTATCTTACCATCTTCCATACCGCACTACCAACGAAACGATTACATTTAATCTGTTTTTCCTAACCCCAATTCAGTCTAGCACACAAAATTATACATATCTCAATAATATATTTTTTAGAAATTATTAGAATGTGAAAAATTTGGAAATTTGATGACAAGCTATAATAAAAAGCAAGGAATTCCGTGCTGTTTGGTTTAATATTCATCGCGTAGTCCATGATGAGACAGTTTCGTGATGCGGCATTCTCATTCAAATCGCGTGTATTTATTAATGCAGGCATTTATATTCTCTCGGATGCATCGGCAGACACACCCTACTGCAACGTCCGTCTCGCGCAGTTTCGTTTCTCACTGGTATTATACTGTTATTGCAAGTTACACTGGTTTTGTCTGTAGCATATTCCTGATCGTTTGGTGATTTATATTCGCGCAATGTTTCGGATAACCACGCCTACTAATTACCCATATTTCAAAGTGATATCGCAGCGCTATTAAATTTAGTTACGCGCGTGCTGCGTACAGAGAATCGTTCGTAGCAAAGAAGTACTTTTGAAATCTAAAAAGAAAAATATTCGATTTCTCTAATCCTTCTTCTTTGTCAATAACTTTTTTTTATTTTATTATTCAATTTGTACTTTACAATTTGTCCAGCTAGACATTTGGTAAATTTTTCTAATTTAATCGCTAAATAACATGTGGATTTGCTACCCCTAGCGGGATACCGCCTTCGAGTTTGACTATTTTATTTCTTTAGCGAGGTCAATGGGGTGTTTCTCAATAATTTGTAATTCGTGATTCGGTTAAAGATATCTCTTCGATATCCGCAGCGATTAAAGTTTTTAATCGCAGAAAATCACAAGCTGTTCGATCTCTTCGCTTTCCAAATAATTTTCGACCGCGCGATTCGATAAAAAATATTTTGCATTCATCAATATTCAAATAATCGCGATTAGAGTTAACGAGCGTAGAGGAGCATTTGATAGGGTCCGTAACCGGAAGAGGGCCTGTACCAGGCGAGAAATGAAATTCACCGAAAGTAAATCGAGTTTGCCCGCAGTCCGGAACCAAAGGGTCTAACGAACCAAAAAATCACGTTGCTACGAAGAAGAAGACGAAGAAGAGGGGCTGCAGTGGCTAAGGAGACCTTACGACGGCTTGCCACGTGGACGTTTAAATGGAAATCCTAATTTGAATGGCTAACAAAAGAAGAGCTTTCGCGCTCCCACCATCGCATCTACGATTTCCACTTTTAATCCCTTCGAATTTACATTCCTCTGCATGTTGTTCGTGGAATTTTAATATTCACGAAGACTCTGTCAATTGTTGGAAGAATTACGTGCAATTTGGAACTATGATTTTTATTTCTAACTTGTATTTTCGTTTCGTAGCAGAAACAGAGACAGAATTCTCAGACAGAATTTGAAATTATCAAAATTTGAATACCTTTTAACAACATAAATTAATGTCACGTTGATCCTGAATTATAAGTACGACATTTATGAAAAAGGATAAATCGGTGGAAATAAAAAAACATCGCTTTACGTTAAAAGATATTCACTCCCATATGAAGCGCGAATAGTATCTAAAGTAAAACGAAATGTTTCATAAAAATGGCTTGATCTATGGGAAGAAAACGAACAGTCAGCACTTTCGCCATCTTCCACGTGCCCCTCGTCGAGCGTGGAAAACGTTTTTTTCGCAGTTTCACCCTGTGACATAATATATTCTCGCTCGTTCCAGCTGATCGGTTCGTTATCTCGCAGACAACGATCGACGTCAGCTCGATCCTAATTTGTAAATCCGTAATTTGCACCGAAATCGCCTCTATTCCGCCAGGAACACCTGCTGCCATCCCCGAAAATTTTCTCTGTCCCTCTGTGCCGTACGAAGCGGGGATTGAAAACGAAGGGATGAAACGAGGGAAAAAATCGTCGCTCTCTAAAGCATCGAAAGAGGAACAAGCAGATTTTTCGACCAGTCAGACGTCGAAATTTCTGTGATTTCGAGGTTGAAGACAAATTGGTCGAATTTGTCGCCGTTTGCACCGTACGCCATCGATCAGTATGGTCGCTCGATGCGAGTTCCAAGAGAAAATTGAAAACGTGATTCGATCCCAGCAATCGTCGTCAACAAACGGATGCTCCGACTTGAATCGGTAAATTTAAATCGCTGGAATTCTCAAAATGGCCTCGACATTATGGCAAATATAGGATAATTTTAATTTGGTTTAATTCATTGACGTTTTTTAGTCCTGTTCCGCATGGTTGCCTTTGCAACGGTAAATGTAATATGCGAACAGCTGCAACGATGAGTGCCAATTAATTCGCTCGTTAATCGCTGTGTCTATATTAACTGGCGCGTTTGCGGAGTTCAGTGCGTTTTACCTGCAAATTCGCGAGTATTTCAGATTAAAAATTTTACGCTACAGCTGGTCCGCTTTGAAGAGATAGAACGAGGGGGATATTAAAATAAACCAGGCAGTAACATACGAAAATTTTCGATCAGAATTTTAATGTGTAGTTCCGTTAGACCGGTTCTTCTGGTTAATCGTATTAGTTTATCGATGAATGGTCAATTAATTAAATTAATAAAAGGTTAATGTTAATTTAATATTGTATCAATAGTATTTTAATTATTCGTTGAAACTTTTTCTATCGGTGATTTTTTAACATCTATGAACTCTTAAAATTCAAATTTTGTATGCTGTGTAGCAGCCGAGGGCAAACACAAGTAAAAGCCTTTTGTCTTGCAAGTGTGGGTACGATTTATGACACACGGGCCAGCGAAGCTATTTTTAAGGAAGCTGTCTTCTATCCGCTGCCTCAATTAGTTTCGCGTCTACGTATGTATCTTTTCATTCGAGTTTTATTATCAGCGTTCAATAGCGTTCGCCGCAGCCATAAATTCCGAGTTTCCAAAGGACCCACTTGTCGAAGGTCTGGTGAGCAGAGACAGACCACGTCAAGTGGCTCGGGCCCGGAAGAAGTCCCGCTGCGTCACCAATTGTACACGAACAGCATCCACCGCCGAGTCGTACCCCGATCTACGACAAAGACCACGACAAAAGTAACAAATAAATATCCAATCGTCTAAGCTAGCGTAGAAATTAGCCAATCAGATTAGAAGAGAAATTATCGACACACAGTTAAAGCTCTCATCTCGTACGAGACGACGGTCTATGATCCGCTAAAGAATAAAGGACGCTTCTACCGAACTATTGCATAATTGGTAACACCTTTCCATCCGTTCGGCTGTGAACCTAACATAATAGAAGCCGAATTTCCACTAATCTCTACCTCTTCAAACAACTGGAAATCCCACTCCGCAGCGGAATTATTCGCGCAATTGCACTCCAAAACTCGACTGGATCTCTCGAAACTCGGCCACGATTCTCCTTCCATCGAAGACAAAGCCTCCTCCTCTTCTTCGACCATTTATCGACTCATTCAACTCGGGGCTAATTATCGCGGATCGTTCCGGCCAATTAGCGACTCGTTTAACACGCACTCGCGTCGATTGCTCGCAGAAGTGGGCATCTCTCCGCGAGGTTTCACTGGAGAACCGCTGTAAACACAGGGACGCGCGATTTTCGTTCTCGGTGATGAAGAGAAGTTCGAAAAAGCGGCTTAGACGAGGGCTGGTTTCGTATTGTTCGCGGCTATTGTGCCAACTTTTGGGTTCGCTACACCGCGAAAGGGGGCCTTTTCGAGCGTTTCCGAGGGAAACTCGACGACCATTCGTTCGAGACGTGATCGCCAGTCCTGGCTCGTTGGCGCATGATCGCGGCCGTTCATGCGTTCACGCGACGCAGTATGCAAACGAATACTAATTCGCGAATGCCGGATAACGGCAGCCAGGAACGTGTCCGGCTGGTCCTATCGCCAAATGTTTCGTTCAGTTTATTTTTACATTCGCTTTTAGATGCAGCTGCCTGTGTTCGGAAGTGGAAGACGTGGTCGACGAGGAGATGGTTTGGTGCAGGGAATAATTAATCAGAGAAGAAGATTTTAATGTTTGTTTCGTTGTTCGTATCGCGTCAGCCATACACTTAACGTTAATTGTGACAGGGAATATATATTTATTAGCGATCGATTTTTCAATGTGCATTGAACGCACATGCCGTATTTTTAATGGGAGAATTTCTCCAACGTTTTTGAAGCGCTCTGTATGAATAGCTTCAGAATTTATCCCCTTGAAGAATAACTTTGTAAAAAGGAAAGAAAGCAATACGGTTTAATCCTCCAATTTAGATACGAAGTTTCCACACTTTGAAATTCTAATTCCACTGTCACCGAAAATCGATAAAATTGTCTGATCGTAAAGAAACGAACAGTTTTTTAATGCGAAATATCAACGAAATTTTAACTACGGTAGTTACGATAGTTTCACGAAAGCGTAACCGTTAATTGATTTTCCTCGTTGAAAAGAGCCAAGAGGCCGTCGACTAGTACGAGATTAGACAAATTGTTTGGAGTCGTCGCCGGATTAAACAAACTCTCCGGAGAATCTCCTGTTGGCTTGGAACAATGAACGGCGAGAGGTAAGAAAAAGGGAACGTCTCGGATAAGAAACTTGAACCGAGTATCCGAATGGAATATTAAGTTAAATGGGAAAGTCGGCGGTCTGCGAGACCGCGTTACAGTCATTCCGCATCGTCTCGCGCATTTAAAGGATCCCTTCGTCTTCTTCTCCGACCTCGCCATGTTCACCAGAAGCCCTACGACTATTAATTTCCCCGGAATATCGAACCGTAGAGTGAGATACTTGGTAGAAATTTGCGTGTTAGGCAACTTTTGATTCGTATGAATTTGTTTCTGTTAATGATACGAGTTTCATAATCGAAGTGTCGAAAGAACAAACGATAGAAATTTCAGAAATGAAAATTTCCAATATAATCGTATGGTAGTTCTCAGTCCCTGAAATTAACTATCTGCCGTTTTCATTTGTTTGGAATTTAAATTTTGTTATGCTAATTAATTTATGGTAATGAATCGTCAGACAACTGTAAGTTCGTTCTCCATAATTCACAGTCAACTGTCAATTGACATTTGGTTATTTCTAGCAATTCTCAAATTATTATCGAGCAATTTTCGACTATTCTCAATCGCTAAATACAATATTAAGAGCTAATATTTACGAAGATGTTAATATTTACTCATAGCAGATTTGTTACGTCTGCATTATAACGTTCGTAGGTGATTTCGTCAATCTGGTTTCCCCTTGAATTTCGCAGAAACTCGAACGAATTAACAATCAGCTTGTTCTCGTTTCCTGCTTTTTCATCTCTTTCAATTTCCCAACCAAAGATTCTATCATTGCCTTCTCGGGTCTTGGAAAGGTTAATAAGCGTGTCCCGATTCACCCCGTGTTGAATAATCGAGGGCTCGTCAACCATAAATCGTATTATGACTCGCTTCTTTTATTTTTATTTTTTTATTTTTTATTTTTTATTTTTTTTTAGTGGAAATTTACGATACGACGGATCTCTTACGCCCATTTTTCCAATCGTAAAAATTGAAATCAGGTGTTATGGATGGATATCCTGTTTTATGCGAAATAAATTTTAGAAAACATCCCCCGATACAGATTGATATGAATTATTTATTTCATTCATTTATGATCCGTTTTCAATCAGAATTTACGTTTCCAATGGGTTTCTAATTTTAAATATTTTCATTTTTCTTTCTATTGTTTCATTGCTCGGTCCTTAACGGACTACGAAAAGGCGAAACAAAACGAAATTCTTCAAGTGAAACTTTCTGATGACTCGAATAAACGAATGACGCTAGAGATATAACTTCTTCAACCTTGGAATTTTTAGTACTCTTGTGACGAGGCTTATCTTATATACATTTGTCAATAATGTTGCGTTTATACCTTTTAGTTTAAGGACACGAAAGAGTTGTTTAACTAAAGTTAACTACGTAAATTGTTTGAACAAATCATAGCAAGGATAACTTCTTTGTCTTGAAATTTTTCGGGATATCGTTAAGGAGGAGAGGAATGGATTCCGCGAATAATAATAATTCGTCGAATAATAGGGAGGGCTAATTTATGACCAATGAATCACTAGCTGGTGATGATTTATGGTTAAAATATCGGCTGTCAGGCGCGTCCTTATCGTACAGAGAAAGCTTTGTAATTCGATTAATTGGATTCAATAAACGATAAGCGTTCTTCCGGTACGTTTGATATTATTTCGAATTATTCGCGTTTTATGAACCGTTAAGTGCTGAGAATTTTTCCCCGTGATTCGCCACGAATCGATACATTCGCACAATCAATCCACTTTGAAGTAAATAATTGCGATAATTATTTTACCATAGGGGCAGTCTCTGTTTAACGATCAATTATCTCCTTAATTTTATTGCTGGGGATCTGTTGAGAGTGACTCGAAGCTTTGCACAAGTATTACGTGCCATCTGTAATAATAATTCACTTCCATAAAATTTATAACAGGATTTTAGATCCATTCGTCCATGAAATATCTTCGAAAAATTACTAGGAAAATTCTCAAATTCCCGTTTTGTCGCACTATACGTTTCATACATTAATTCCGATTAATGGATAAATTATATTCGACTATATACTTATAAATTATCTCCAAAATATTCCTAGAAGAACATTTATAGATCCATTATTTCCACGTGCAAAAAAAAAAAAATATTCAGAAATTCTCAAATTTTATTACCACCATCTTCTTCTCGCCGTTAAAACGACAAACCCCTTGGTTCTCCAAAATGGCACGCCTCGTGTACATCCCTGCAACCACTCTTTTGGCCCAGTTCCAGAGCTCGTCTCCTCGTCCCTTCTCCCGATTTGCAAATTATCGTCCACTTCTATTTTTGTCTAATGTTAGCAGACGAGTGGCCGAGTGCACTGTACTCCTCGGCGCATTGTCGAGTCGCGTGTCGTTCCTCGATCGCCTCGAACATCCTCGTCCATCGCATCGTGTTGCTTTCGACTCGCTTCTTTCATGGAGTCGCGCGTTCCCAGGCGGAAAGAGTCTAAATTTTCTCGCGTTGATGAGTCGGCGTGTTTCCTACTGCAGAGAGTCGAAGTTGGATTTCAGAGGCTCGTCATGCTGCTCCTTTGCGACCTGGTGCTTGGCATTTTTCACTACAAGAGGAAGAGGTGATTTAACCCACGTATGCAGTTCGATTGCTTTGGAATTTTGCATGAATAGTTATCGTGCTTTCCCCATTTTCTTTTTTCCACGAGCAAGTATAGGTTTGTACGAAGTTTCCAGGAGAGAGGAAGAATATTACGGTGCAATTTTCTAATTTTTGTACAAAGTTACGAAGAATAATTATTTTTATTAAAGAAAAAGAGAAGAACGATGTACCTTGGTATTTCGATTTTCGTACAAAAAACGTGTAAGTTTCTTTTTCTCTCTATTTTTCTTTCTTCCTTTTCTTTTTCTTTTTTCCCCCTTCGATTACCCCTGATATTAAAACTATCGAAGAAGTCGAAATAAATATAATTTCTGGCTTACATGTAATTTCAATTACGAACAAATAGACAAAGAATTAATTCTTAAAAAAGCTAGAAAAACCTAACGAAGAGTCACAAATATTATTCTTGAAATGTTCCCGTAAGATTTACTCTTTACGATTTTCTAAACGAATTTATATAACCATGTTCCTTAATTTATTCCTTAGTACTAGAATATTAATCGTGTGCGTGAGTAATAAAATTGAGAAACTGGCAAAAAGTGGAATTAATCAGTTTGGCTTCCGAAAGCTTCAATTACCTCCCCGAGATTAGATCTAGGCAGATTTGCATATTTCACACTTTGTTCGGCGTTTCCTTTTTCCCACATAATCCAGCCAACTATGTAAAGCGTGGAACGAAGGCGTGTCGTTCTGCTCGAGCAGAATTCGCGTGGTCGTCGCGGCATTAAGCCGATCAAGGCTGCCGGAACGACGATGAGGAGCGCGGTATACGCGTCGTCGTTAAAATCGCTCGACTGGTCCCGTTACTTAACTCGTTTAACGGTGCATTAAGCATCCTTAAAGCGCACAATTTATAATTATTTGCGCGGGAAAGCTGCCGAGAAATTGATTCACAAAACGACACCGGATACCGAGCTCGAATTTCATCCTCCAAGTTTAGACGAATCCGCTGCCAACGCTATGAGAAAATCCGTGGGAGATCGCTTCCGCCAATCAGATACTTCGATGAAGCGCAAAATCGAAGTAGAGCTACAAGCGTTATAAATATTTCATATTTATCGCGTGTACAACGATACACGAATTTCTGCCGTGAAAGAAATTTTTGAAGTTTCGACATTCCTTTTTATGGCTTCGTAGATTTTTGGAAGATCGTGCGAGACTTCTGAATTCGACTGGATACGCGAATGAGAATGTAGAGGAAAGGATGATCCACGGTTGCGCTCGATCTCGATCGTGCCACGTAATCGTGGACACTGTCGCCGGCAGGTGTGAAAGTTATTTTCACCCGGCGTTTTAGAGATCGATCGACAAAACCGACTTTCTCGTCTGACGAATCTTGTCTTGTAAATAGCTTTTATCATTACCATCGATAATACCTACCACTTATGTGTCTAATCAAAATCTGATCTTTAACTCATCAGCGCACCGTATTCTTAAAACTTCCTTAATTACAGCGATTATTTTTAATCAAATACTTTAAGAATGTTTCTTGTACGCATCTATCAGCGTGGTTAATACTCGCTTTGACAGATCGTTATTAATAAACGTCTCGAGAAATTCGGTTTCGTTACACACCTGTAATTTTATTCAGAATCTTTTTAACGAACTTTGCCGTATCCTTATTACTCTTTATCTCTTTTTGGAAGTTTAACGCAGTACTTTGTTATAGTCTTGCCGATTCTTCTTACAATTTTTTTAAATATCATTTCAAGCCATTATCTTTCTAACCAAATTCTAAGATTCCATCGCAATGGCATCTAGAAATTCTCGTAAGGGTAGTTCGAAAAAATGCACAAATTGAACTTCGACAGTATGTGTAGACGATCGGAGACTTGGCAAACATCGCATATAAATCCTATAATTTACACGAATGACAGGAATATACGCGGCTAGCGTATAAATAGGCAAATCAAAATTCAAAAGCTGTAGTTATAGTATAAAAAATCCTCACATTGGACTTCACCTCCGACTATCAAAAGTCGAAACTTACATAAAGTAAAATTTATACAAACTACCGATATATCCATAATCGCGATTCCCGAGCTCTTGCTAGGAAATTCCGTAGCAACGAGAAACCGGTGCCGTCTCGTCTCTTACGTACTAATGCACTTTCTCACAGCAGAATAATCAATAGCAACATGATCGAAATTATCCCGCGAATAAAACGAATACTAATCGTACCTCAGAAATCTATACGAGCACTGATATCTTTTTTATCAGCGGATGATAAATCCTACAACGATCCGTTATTATGTACTAAGCGTTGTCTTCTATAACATGCATAAACACGTTGTTGAAAATGAGATCGTGAGTTCGCGCCCGACATCCATATGCAGATGCGTTAATTACAATAAATAATAACTAAAAGATAGTTCTAGACACAATCGATAGATTTAAGATGTTCTTTTCTTTTTATCCCTAGTCCATGTAAGAAAGTGCAATAAAGGTTTTTCGGCTCAGAACGGTGTGATAGATTTATCCAAAGAATAAAATAATAGCTATTGTGATCCTACCTCTGAATACAGAAATAACAACACACGTAATATTAGGTTATCCACACTCAAAGAAGAAATATACAAGTCCAGAAGCAGATATAACACAAGAGTCAACAACCACCACAACCCATTAGTCACCCAACTACTTGACACGACGGACCGGATCCGCAGACTAAAAAGGAAATACCCTTTAGATTAAATCCTTAGATCCAACTAGAATCAATAATATAAACTATTATAAACCATGTCATTGTATCACGCTAAATGAAGTTACTGAAAATTCTCAACGAGAATTGATTGTAAATATTCTAACAAATAAAAAAAAAAGTAATATTAGGTTGTCCGGAAAGTTTCTTTCGTTTCATAAAGTGATAATAGACGAACAACAATTTCTGTTTTATATTATTTTATTGAATCAGGTGTGATCCATTTCGTTCTATTTCTATTATTACGTTCGTGCATAATTTAATAAACTAATATAAAACAAAAAACATTGTGCGTCTATTATTTGCTTATAAAACGAAAGAAACATTTCGGACGATCTAATAAAATGCACGTGGGGATGTGCCCGTAACGCTCTTTCAACGTTCAAGGCTTAAAATAAATATTAAAATACATAAAATGGAATTTACAGAAACTACGGCTGTGCCCATAAACTTATTCGCCATACGATCGCTACAGCTCTGGCAGAAAATTCCGTGGCATCGGGGAAAACCGTGCCCTCCCCTATATTTCGCACTAATGCACTTTCTCGGACCGCCGCAGGCCCATTCTCCGGCGCGCGTTTCCCGCTCAATTTCCAGCATTTACAAAGCGCCCGGCGGCGGGAAAATCGATGTCGCGGCTCACAATGCAAGAGGGTTGGTCGGCTGGCGTGCACGAGAGCTCTTCCTTCCTTCTCCTTCCGCCTCTTCTCCTACTCTGTCCCTTCCTTTTTTTTTTTTTTATTTCCTACGCTCTCGTTCCTGACTCGAGCAGCGTGAAGTGCGTGTCTTTGTCACCAGTGACAATAGCCTGGCGGGGGAGTTGCAGCGCTGTCGCTGCAACCCCCATGGACGCCATGGCGCGCAGCCCAACCTGATATCGCTCTGAATAACGGAGACTGATAGGCTGGACGCGATCGATTAGGTTCGATAGTGGTTCGCGTGTAGCAGTCGATAATGGGAAACGTTGACGAGGAACTGTTGCTGGACTTGCGAATCTTCGATTGTGGTATCGGGGGTGTGGAGAATGGAATATCGTTCGTGGGGACGATTGGAAGCTATGGTGATTGAACAGTGTTTCGGGCGTTTGAGGTGTTAACGCGCTCACCGCGGATCAAATTTTCATCTTCTGCAGTGACGTGCGAGGGTGCGGATGAAAAAGCGGTGTAGGCGATAACATCTTTAATTTAAGAAATTTCTATGAGAATTCTAGTAGAGAGTCTTGTACAAGTGTGAGAGTTTCGTTCACCGATCTCTTTCCTGAAAGAAAATCAGATAGAAAATAAGCAATAGAAAATTAATTTTACCTTCCAATCTGCGAGAAAAAAATATAGCATCCTGCTACGCGTCTTTCAATTATTTTGCTCTTTTCAATCAGAACGTTATAATTTCTCGTCACCTTCCTGATTGAATATCAGTGCCTTGAATTGTTTCACGCAAACTATAGAAAATATTTTTTAATATTTTCATCTTCCCTATCTTGAAGCTTCCACGCTGGAAGGACAAAAACCCTGTTTTCTCAGTTTCTCCTTCCGCATGGCGACTTTTCGCTCTAGAGGCGACCTTAATATAGAAAAAAGTGTCGTCCCTCGAATTTACGACACCTTCTGCACAACCCCCGAGGGGGATAGCGGGGATTACGGGCTGAAAATATGAAGGGAACGCGGTCGAAAACGTTATCGCGAGGAAGACACCGCGAAATCGTTATCTTTCATTTTTCACCTCATAACGTCGGGACAATGACGACCGGCTCGAAGCATTGTCGTCGAGAAGGCAGCCTGCTGATGTTCCCTTTGCGAGAAAAAAATAAAAAAGAAAGGACAAAGAGGAAAGGAAGAAAGGAAGAGGACACAAAAGGCGAGGGTAGACACCCCGAGAAAGTTCTCTAACCCCTTTCCAAAAGGGAGACTACGATTTCCAGGTCTGATTAAAATCTCTCTCTCTCTCTCTCTCTCTCTCTCACACACACACTCTTCACGAGATGAACATTTGAACGCGTATAAGCTGGATGTTTCTTCTGGTTTCGTTTGTTCTGTTCTCCTTTGACGCGACTGGTTTTTTGGTTTTCACGGCAAGGTTTGTTCCGAGGATATTGAAGACGCGAAAGATTATGTTTCGCGTGATTATGTCTCCCTCTGTATTTTCCTACGTTTTTCTTTCTTTTGTTTTTCATTTTCTTCGAGGCACGGGTGTTGTTTTATGACTTTGATGTTGGTTTGTGGCCAAGCTGTACGAAACGTAACGAGGAATCGCTAATTAGCAAAGTAATTTCCGAATCGCGAATGTTCCGGTAAATGAATTTACCCGGTAAGCGTAACTCTTAGTGGATTTTTCGTTGCTCTTCTTTCTTTTCGCGAAATTTACAAAGAGTGGAAATTACGTTTCGCTGTTGCGGAAGTCGCAAAGAACTTGCAAGGATAAATAATAATATAAATAGAATTACCACGATCAACTTCACTGATCGACAAAATCCTGGCGCGTTAAACTTACCTCGCTACTGTCTCCCTTTGGTCGTATTTAACTCATCGGTACCATAACCATTAAATTAAATCGCCTTTAAATATTTATAGAAATAATCGAAAGAAAATGAAATTACTTTCAAGCATGTCACGCATTTATTTATATGCCATTATGAAAGAAAACCAGGCATCGCCCTTCAAAAATGAACCCTTCAAACGTAACTTTCGCACCTGTTCCAACCCCAATGTGTGCCGATTTCCCTTGCACTCGTTCGTTTTCGCGAGAGGATCGCGTTCACAAGCACGAGCACCTTAATGCGCACTGAATTATTTACAAGGCGAAGCCGCGAGCGGGCGTCGCCGCGCGTTTCCGCCGTCGCGTCTCTCTCATCAGAATCCTCCTGGGAACCATTGCGCCGCGTCTGTACTCGTGTTACCACGTAACGGATTATCCAGCTCCGGGCATGATGTACAATCTCCATAAATCGACGCGTAAGCGCCACCTTTTTTACCCTGTCCACCCCGCAGAAACGTCCGCCGCGTGGAAAATATTCGTCGCAGACAAACTCGTGCAAGATTCATACGACCTTGGGACGACACTTGTCACGCTCGATAATCTGCTCGAGATCTCGTGTGTCTTTTTGCATGAACTACCCGTGCGAAAGAACGTCAAGGATGACGGAACTGATCGGGCTAAAAGAAAAATTGGAGTTGGATAGATCGCGTTTGCATCAATTTTCCTTTTGCCTTATCACTGGCATAAAACCTTTTCCTGTAAAATCTAAACCCGGTTCCTCTTGCGTATCTGAATTTAATATTAATCGAATTTTACGAGTCAACCGATCTTGGTTTATCGTGTATTTTTCGTTACATATAGCGCAATGAGAGTCAGATCAAAATATGATTATTTGAAGACTGCTGAGAGATTAGGATCGACTAAATTAATCGTTAAAGTAATTAGGAAAAGTTCATATAGTGATAAGTGAAGAACGAGATTAGAATAAAAAAATGTAATGGAAGCTGTCGTATAGAATTTGCAAGATGCCGATCTTGGTTTATCGTGTATTGTTCGTTACATATAGCGCAATGAGAGTCAGATTAAAATATGATCGTTTGAAGACTGCTGAGAGATTAGGATCGACTAAATTAATCGTTAAAGTAATTAGGAAAAGTTCATATAGTGATAAGTGAAGAACGAGATTAGAATAAAAAATGTAATGGTAGCAATCGTATAGAATTTATAAGGCGTCGTAAATAAAAATAAAATTGGGAGTCCCTCGAAGACGAAAGGCAAGAGGTAATAAATACATGCGTGCGTACAGGCCACGAATCATAAATTTGATAATAAAACTGTTGAAAATGAGATCGTGAGTTCGTGCTGGCCAACCATATGCAAATGCGCTAGTTACAATAAATAGTAACTAGAAGATAGTTCTAGATACAATCGATAGATTTAAGATGTTCTTTATGTTTTTATCCCTAGTCTATGTAAGAGTGTGCAATAAAGGTTTTCGGCTCAGAACGGTATGATAGATATATCTAGAAAATAAAATAATAGCTAATGTGATCCTACCTCTGAATACAGAAATAACAACAAAAACAAATACGATTTTTAAAGTATATTTTACGAGCGAAGAGTCACTCGATTGTCCTATTTCACTTAAAATTGTGAAACTGTAAAAGGTAAGTCTACAACGATTTGTGATTTGTCAAACCTATCGATATTATTCATTGGAAAATTATTATGCATCACGGCGCCACTATCATTTCCAGCGACATACGAACAAAAGCGTATTTACCTTTCGCCGATCCATCATAATTATCCTGATTAAACATCGTAAGAAATCCAAGCAAGGAACATCTGTTACGTAACAAACACACTCGTGAGAATTTCAAACACTTCGCCATACGACGCGACTTCTATCAGACATTCGATAGTTGTTGAAAACGGAAGTGAAAAACGAGAAAAAGAGGCAGCCTTACGGTGATTCTACTAGACGATCGATTAAAAGACGAGTCGTATTTCCTCCGAACGATAAAAGACGATAAATATCGCGGCCAATCGTGTCTCTTCGTGGTCGCTTGGCTTGGCTTCCATTTGCACCGCTCGTAAAATTAATTGTCCGTCCTCTTCGATCTCCTTTCGCCCGGAGGAAGAGCCGAGCTTTCATTACGGGATCGTTTAAACCGGTGAAAGAACGGCCGATTCTCCGCGATCAGATAGAGGCTAATAGGGACTCGAATTCAGAGATCGTTCCTCCACTTTGCTTCTCATTTTTCTCAATGGGCACGAACTCGAAAGCTACCAACATAGCGGTGCATGCTTTCGTCTTTGAGACGAAGAGGTTCCTTTTAAATGAAATTTCTTGATGAGACATTTGCGAATGGTTAGGTAAGTAGTTTATCTTGAGTTTACTCTTGTAGCTTCGATGTGTCAGAGAGTAGCTGGATCTATCGAGATATGTATAATTTCATGTGCTAGACTAGGTTAGACGCGTAGTAGTAATACTTGTATGTGAATATCAGTGTGTGAAGGTATGTATGTGCGCGGCATTTCAAAGACAAATGGATGTAAACGGTTCGGTCGGTTAACAGTCGGGTATGGAAGAAAGTGCTGAGACGCGTGCAAGCGTGTATCGATGAATATCATTGAAATCGTTTATCAAATAAATATATAAATATTCTAATATTAATTCCAAGTGTAAATTTAGTATTCCTATACCGTTATTTCGGCTATTAGGATCCAAAATTCTCAACAGGATCTTTGCGTTTTCTTTGCTAGTTCGATGCATTTTGACGAGTTTCAAAACCCGAGGAAATTTAATCAAAGTAAAATAGACAAACGCGGAAACTGGACAAAATCCAAATAATCGTTCGATGGAAACGAGCTGATCGCGATCTTTGACGAAGTTTAGGTAATTGATAGTTGGAAATAGGCCAATCGAATATGGCCGTTTCGTGTTTAATTGAATTCGTCAGAGTCGCGTATCGAGCTGTACTTTGATTCGAATCTTCTAATCCGTGGTAGTCTGAAAGAGCTCACTCATATTAACTCATTAAGCGCTAATGAACCTGAAACGATACCCCTCTGTCGGTCGATTCTCCGTTGCAAGGCGAAGAACAACGATGCTTTTGCAGTCGCACGCTTGAAAAACACGGAACCGGCAAAACCGCCGACAGATGCGCGTCTTATCGAGTTTTCGAGTGAAAATGCTATTGAATGGGAGCGAGTCATCCCGGTGAAAATAGCTCGCAGTAATTCTGTTTCTTTCCTCGTTTGTTACCGTCGCGGTTTTCTTCCACTTCTTGTCGAAATGTCTAAGCTTTCGAAGAAAGTCTCCTAAGACGATTATAGTTGTAATCTGTAGACTCCAGATTTTTTACACTTTCGTAGCACACATGTCCGATCATCTTCTTTTCTCTAACTTTCCTTCGGGCCGTTTAACGAAAGTAAATAACAAATTTTCTTCGCTGTAAGAAATTAATCAAAATTTCCCTGCCGCGAATATATTCAACGTTCAACGGCTCTCTCCAACTTTTCAGCCCCGAAATGCACACAGACACACACACAGATGTATCCATTGCCAATTAACTTCGACCACACTATCGAGGACAGCGTGTGGATCTGCCAATAAGAGGTCGCGCGCGATTAATCTCGGTTCGTTCGTGGATCGAGAGGGCCGTGATTACGCGGCCCCCGATATTACAACGCTCGATTCACCCTCCATAAATTCAACGGTACCATCCATGCGGCGCCATTGCCATTGAGAATGCTTTTTCCCCTTCGAAACGTTGCGAAAGACAGGAGAAGAGAGTTTTTCATCGCCGACCCTCGAACGGCATTAAACCACTTGTCGCGGAATTCCCGTATAAACAATGGGAAAAACGTGTACCCTGCACCAGCTGAAAATCGTGCAAATGGGAAAAATGCAGGAAAAGCCCGCTGTGCAACGCGCAGGAAGTTGCAAGAGGAATGGAACAGGCGAGTCGGGGGTAAACTCGATCGAGACGAGCGAAGAAACGTCGCTGTAAGCGTGACGGGAGCTTTCGAGGGGTTGAACGAACTGAACTGACTGGTGAACAGTGTGTTGAACGCTGAGACACGTTCGAATTTGTTTTCTGATTAATGGCGCCTTGGACAGGAGGCGAGGGTACGAGGGTGCGAAGTGGACAAGCGTAGAAGGTTGTTTCGATGTTAATTTTCCACTAGCCATAGTTTTGTACTTTTGAAGCGCTTCCATGTCGTTTTCTCCGGGTTACTTGCGAAAGTTGGCAACTATATTTTTGTCAAATCTCAATTCCGTCGTACGATCGAACGAATTTTGTTAATAAAATTTCACAAATCAGAAATTAGTATTATGTATTTGTAGTTAGCTTTACTACAAATTATTAATATCGCATCAGGAAATTTTCTCAAAATAAAAAGATTATAATAAAAAGTTGGATAAGACAAATTAGGTTATATCTGTACCGAAGTCTGTCCCGAGCTATACTCCGAAAGAGTTAAAAAAGTTATAAGATTTTCGTCATAGACCTATAGAAAACATCGTTGAAGAAAAAGAAGAAACAAAAGGATACATACTGAAATCGAATCTTCCAACACTTTCACGCTCTACCCATAAATCTTCAGGCAAGAAACCATTACAAAACCGTCATAAAAATATCCAACATCTAGAACACACGAAGCTTTATTGTTCCCATCTGTGCCTTTCCTCCTAAGAACTTCTAAACAAGGTTTTTTCCATTCCGGAAAAACGTAACCGAGTACTTGGTATAAAGGAAGAAAAAATAGATTCAAAAGGAGGAAGGAGAAGATCAGCAATGGTGGCACGGTTGTGTGCACAAGCTTCTAATTGCTTTCTCGGGACGATTAACGAACAAAGAAGGCACAGTAGGACGGCTATTTGTGGAAACCGGCCAACTGGCTGAGCAGTTACGCTCGACCTTCACTGGCCGACAGCAAAACTCGGGGAACGGCTGCCGGTTTCTCGCGAAGGTTTCTTGCGCCTTCCATCTCGTCCGCCTCGTCCTCTTCCGTAGATTTTTCTACCGGATCCTGTTCCGCCTATATACGGCCGTCGAGAAGGAAACAATCGAGTGGAAAGACTTTCCGTTTCTTCGACTCGAACAGGAGACTGAACGTTGCACGTGGAATCTTGCGCAGCATTGGTAGAATTTTTAGCGGAATCTAGGCAGAGGATTGAACAGAATTTTGCTAGAATTTCTGGGGAAGCAACTTTCAACGGAACGACGGTGAAGTGGGAGTTGGAATATTTTTAAGAAAATTGAAGACGTAGGATCGTCGTCGAACGACAAAGTCGTGTCAAATTTCTAAAACTTTGATACCGAGGTTTTTTAAATGAAGAGATCGCGGATTGTCGAACGAAGAAATACGATGTTGAGAAATAATATAGATGATAAAGATAATATAGACGTACGTATGTGTAAGTGTGATATCTAGAGAATAGGATTATGGAGAATCGATCAAACGAAGAGAGTAGCTTCATTAAATTCTTGAGAATTAGGAATTTGAAGCAAAAATTGAAGAGTAACTTAAAGAGGAAATTCAAGTGAGCTGAAATTTCAATTTCAGAGCTTGTCGACTTTTGCTCCAAATATTTCGAAATTTCCTGCAACTTCGAACTCGATCTCGAAATAAATTAAAAAAGAAGGAATAAAATAAATTTTTCGCGGAAACTGTTTCCTCGAAGATAATGTATCGCGAAATTATAATGAACCTTACATTGCAATTCTGCGATTTAATTGCTCGAGAGAGAGAGAGAGACAGAGAGAAGTGGGGGCATTCGTTAGGGAGTAGCTTTGAGGCTTTCGTTGGTGTATGAGACGAGCGGCAATGAATGAAAGGATAAACGAAGCGTAATTGTGCAAGAGCGAAGATGAATTAAACGCGCGAAAATACGGTGGTGGTACGAAACACGCCGTAAATTGTGTGCGTCGTTAGCATACAATGAAGGGACACGATACGCAAACGTGTTTTTAATATGAGAAACGAGTACAGGGAATTTCTGGGAAGCTGACTCTTCCGTAATTTGTTTTCCCTTTCCTAAAGAAAAGTTTGAGAATGTCGTAATACCCGGTTCGCGGTAATAATATTTCTGTGGTTAGGATTTATAGGCGAAAAGTAGGTTAACAGAGATATTACGATTGCAATAGTAAAAATTATTTCTGTTGCAAGAACTCGAAGTGGAAGAACTACCTTGCTATGTAGAAATCTCTGTGGAGTCTAGTGCTGTCCCCTTACATAAAATCTCTAATACATATTATTGCTGTATATTTGCTATGTACATACGTCGAATCGATATTTTAAACTTTGCATATTTTATATATTTTTGTATATTACGTGGATTTTCGTGCGTTTAATAAATTCTCACCAATGCGTGAATATCCATGGTCCAGTGATAATTTCGCGTAGAAAAGTATTAATAATTGTTAAGAATTGTGGATCTTAATCGCCGAAATAAAAGTAAGGGAACACTAAGATTACACTTAGAATTCGTATTAAAATAGTTTTAGATTTATTTGATAAACGATTTCCAGGATCTTCGTCGATTTGCACGCGTCTCAGCACTCTCTTTGTCTCACCATCTTCCATACCACACTGCCAACGGAACAGTTACATTCATCTGTTTTTCGAGACATTGTGCACACACATACTTCCATACACTCGTATTCGCATACGTGTGCCACTACTTAACGGCTAACAAAATTATACATATCTAAATAATAATGTTATTTAACGACGAATATCGTTGCTTTAACTAAATCAGTCCGAAGCGATAATAATCATTGTATCAAAGATTTCGAACAATTTCTCGATCCTCCACAATGGGATTAAATTCTGCAATTCGTAAAAAAATATAAAGTCTATCTTCGAGATATCTGTGGCAATTAAGTGTGCCGGCTTCATAAAATACAGGGAAAGGAGAGAAAAAAAAGTGCATTGAGAGAAACGCAGGGTCGATCTCGAGGCAATAACGCAGCTGCGTTATCAATCTCACGGGCGAGAGCGCCGGAAAAGCGGCGATCCACGGTTATTTAATAGACGACCGGCCACGAGAGAAAGGGACGATGGGACAATCGAGCGGGCCACGGCCGAATCTGTTCGTTTTCATCCCCGTTCCTCCGTTAATGCGCCTATCTGAACGTTGCAAACTGCCGTTTGTTGCCGTTGGCAACCGTTTCACGCGGTGCAACGTACTACACGCGAGAGGATAAAACTGGAGGACTTCCGGTCGAACGATCGGCGAACGGTTTACGGGTCTGAATTTTTTGGAATGTACGGCACTGCGTTCTTAACTATGTCGTGTCAGTTTTTGAAATAGATTAATCACACAGGGAAATATAATTATAATTTTGGATCGTGTTGTACGACGAAATTACGCAAAGAAAAGAGCGAATAGAAAAGATTAAAGCGAAGAGGAATAATTTCTTGTAGGTAGGCGAAATTTTATTTATAGGAAGCTGAACGCTTGTATGTATAAATATCTAGAATCGCAGCAATTAAATGAAAAATACGGTACAAGAAAGATTCTCTAAAATGGAAGAAATAAAAGAGGCAAAAAGCAACTGCGAAGAGACCGAAAATGAAGAAAAGTATGAAGAACCACCACCGTTAACCGGTCGATCTTCCACTATGTCTGCCATCACGTACGTGCCTTAATAGCAAGAAATTGAAACCGACTCGCGTAAGAAGCTTACGATAAATTACGCACATTACGTACTGCTCGTCCCTCGCGGTTGGAATTTCAACGAGGCTGAACCAACTCACCTCTCGATCGCTCTAACTCGCGAATTGTTCTTAATTACCAGGCACGTACTCGCGCACGCAATTAGGTTAAGCCTGGTCACGGCGAGTAATCGAGTTCCGTTCACGATTTTTCTCCTATTTTATTTTATTTCAATTTAGCAGTTGCCGGTGATTTTCTTTCGTCGGTGACCACGTGCAATTGAAATAATCGGACCATGGTAAGAGAGTTGCCGCAATTTGTTAAGTATCAACCGTTTCCTCTGTGAAACTCGCGAGGTCGACTCGGTAATTTGAATAATCGCCAGATAACTGGCTGATAGAGTCTCGAGGCAGTCGCGTGAAATTAGCGTTTCCTCGCGGAATTTTTGCTTCTGGATAAGTATTTGCTCCTGGGTTGATTGATCGTGCCTTAGTCAACGAGTTTTGGAACGCGGGCGTTTTGGTAAAAGTGAACATTTATGGAATTAAAACGAGAAAATTACCTGGAAACACTTCATATCGAAGGTAGTATCTAACGAAGATCGTGCGTCGAGTAATTGTCCCTTTTTGAATATATATTCGCTGTTATAAAATATTGGTAACAATTAACGATTAAACAAATTTCTACGAGAGGAACTGTGTTCTTTTCGGTTGTACCACGATTTTCGGAATCACCCTGTATAACAATCAATCGACTGCGGTCTTCCCTACAACGAAAACTTCGTAAACGTTCATTGATTCACTGCGTCAATTAAACTTGTAAATTAATCTGTAAATTAATTTTATTTGCCACTGTACGTTCCTACGCTTACCATTTCTGGGGAAAATAGGAAAAATCGTAGTATTTTACTATTAAATCTTGCAATTCGTTTCAAAACGAAAGAACACCTTATATACTAACTGATCGCAATCTTACAACGAAAACCCTACGGACGTGGCCCCACACATATCTCGATGCCGTCGAAGAAGGACCGTTCTTCGGTTGGTCGACCGGGTGCCTCACGAAATTATCACCCCCACCCAGTACCCTGCAAATAGGCGTCCCGCGTTTCCCGGTGCCTACGTGCCGGCAGCCAGTTCTCCCAGCCCCGGTGTGCGCACTCTCGATGCGAGTGCAGAGTCCCCTTGCACACTGTTGAAGCACACGTGGCCACGCCGCGGAGAGACAGCCACGGCGTGCTCGAAAAGTCGCCGAGAGAGCACAGGACGATCCAGTCGGCGTAACCAGCCGGGACTATAGGCGCCTGTGCAGCTAGAGTCCGCGCGGTACAGCCGCGACTATAGTGTTTAACAAACGTGCAACCAGTCCATTCGCGACCGGCAGCCGGGCTGCACGCTCGAGAACCTCTTTGTCCGCCGTGTCTATAAATAATCCAAGAAAGCGAGATCCTGGAGAACGATCGATGCCAAATCCTTCAGATTTTAGGTATTGGAGATGATCGAGATTCTCGAGAACCGTAGTATCATGAATCCCTGGAGGACTTTACCGTGAACCGGAATCCTTCAATTAGAAGGTTCATGAAGGAAGCTTGGGTGGTGATTCTTTGTCTGATCCTTGGATAACGTGGATCGATGGTCTTTGAACATGGCGCAGGTAGAAGGTGTGGTAACGCGAAAGGACTAGGAAAACTTGGAAAGAGCTTGAAGATTCGAAGGAGAAAGTGTTTGGAAGAGGTTTCGTCCTCTGGTGACGTGGGACGTGATTAGGTGAAGATGAAAGGTCTTCGAGTGCGAGTGTCGATTATCTACGAACGTTCTTAGACAGTGTCTCGTTGAAGGTTTTCTAATATCGTCGGAGCTTGTCTCGATCGAACATAAGATTCTCACGATGAAGGGAAACGGGATCCACGGTGGTTTCCCAATTCAGATAGTTTCTGAAGGTTAACCGCGATGGTGGAGAGGAATGGCGCGTCGATCGGCCCAAAATCGCAACCGAACCGCGTACAATGGCCACGTCTTCGACACTACGCGTTCCCAAGACTCGACGGAGTTGGAAAGTTAGCGCGGATGACCCAGACTCAAGCGCGATCGAGCATGAAATCAATTCGAGACGGCGAGACGCGAAGCAGAGTGGACGCTGAGCGCAATTTACCTGGGGTCTCGCGAAAATCCCTCGATTCGCTTCCTCCGCTCTGCAACCGATCCCTCCTCGTCGCCATTGTCGATTCCGAGGGATCGATAACGCGATTCGTCTCGTGATCCAGTCTCCGATCCTTCGAACCTTGCTATAGTTCACGAACGATCCACGAACAGAGTTCAGAGTTCGGATAGAAGGGCAAGATACCGGAAGAGGTCACCGAAAGGTTCGATTTTTTCGAGATTCGCCGATAAATTTGATAAATTCGTCGAGGAAGAGGAACGCTCGAGGAGAAACGTTTCTGGTAGAGGATCGTGTAGTTAACAGAGAAGTAAATGCACTCGGAGGAGTTTCTAGAAGCGACGTCATCGATATAACCACCGCAAGACTGTTTATCGTTCGCCTGTCCTTCGTTGACACCGATTAAACGCGCCTCAGAGCGACGCTTATTGAGCAGATCACTTCCGAATGAACTGGCAGACAAGGACTGGCACCAGCCACGCTCCTGTCGATGCTACATAAGGCGGTTTGCTACCACCTGCCAGTGTCTCTGACACGCGAGTACCTTGTTCTTCAACAGAGACCTCGGATCATTGTGCTCGCTCATCCAGATCTGTCAACTATTTTGGTATTGATCGGCTTCTTTACTACTTTTCTTCAACATAAACTGTTTCTTCTTGATGTGGTGATACATGACGTCAGATATGGTGACTGGTGAACTGACATTTGGTGAACCTTGAATGACCAATATGTGAGTTTCAAGAGTAGATGATCGATCATTGAGATTCATGGATCATTTTTAATTGCTTCTTCGCCATTCTTCTTCAACGCAGACTGTTCTTTCTACGATATGATGTACGATATAAGATATATCGGTGAACTTTGGATTACCAATTTGTGAGTTCAAGCGGACGATCGATAGACCAATCATTGCGATCGAACATCTCTCTTTTTTTTGCTACTCTTCCTGAGTGTAGATTTTTCCTCTTTTTAGTGTGATTTACGATGTGAATAAGACATTGGTGAACCGAGATACAGCGAGCTTCGAATGAACGATACGTGACCGACAAGGTGATTAATCAAGTGATCGAATATTGGAAGTATTTGAAAAAAATCACGAACGTTCGAATTTTTAATAATTTTTAATTATTCACAACAGCTGGATTTTTTAAAGAATCCAAATTTTAACCAAGGTCTCTGACAATTTGATATACAGAATTTAATAGTTATTTAGTAGATGTTTAAAACTATTTGATATTTCTCGTGACTCTCGTGCAACTAAATTTTTTCAAGCAATGCGAATTCTACGCGATCAAGGACTTTACTGCAATTTAATAACTGCGGTTTTCAAATTATATAATATTTTTCCACTGACTCTCTTCTCAGCTGGATTTTCCAATATGAATTCCAGGCCAAGGCCTTTGTAACAATTTAACGCGAATGTTCGAAATTATTTGACGTTACCGATAACTGCTTTCTAGCGAATTCTACGAATAATACGAATTCTAGAGGATCGAGGTTTCTGTGACAATTTAACGCACGTTCGTACGATCTCTTCAACGTCAAGTAACTTGATTGGACCGAATTCTTCGAATAATTGGAATCTTTGCCGATCGACTTCCGTGTAACGTTACAACGCACGTGTCTACGATTACTTTCGGACTGCTAAAATTTTGGGAATTTTGTTTTTAACGTGGCACGCGCGCTTGCGATCCTTCGCTACGACTCAATGATCTCTTCGAACAGAACTCCATTCAGACGATTTTATGAAACAAAGAAGACACTTCTGCCGCGTCTACTAAATTGGTCTCGTTTAATAATCAAGATCTCGGTGCATAGAAGCGTAACATCGCTATGATTCTCTGAGACAACGAGTTGATCAAGCTGACCTCCTTGTCAAACCCTGAATCCCAAACGACCGAGCCGAGAATCGCTAGAATAATCAGGATCTTCCTGTGCAATCTAAACCAACTTCGTCTTGGAAAATCTAAAATGTCGACGAGTAGCGTAGCAGAAAAGATCGTACGACGAAAAGTCAAGCAATTCGTAAATAAATCTTAGAAGATCAAAAATAATTCATCGAACAATAGCCAATCAAAAATACATTATCGTATCTTACTTATAAACTTTCAAGATTTCAAATATAGCTAAGAATCTCATCCGATTTGTTTAAAATTGCCATCTTCAATCACAAGGTTTAAAGAAGTTTCCGATCAGCAGACAATCGAATAATCGATTCGAGCTTCAAAACGGAATGCAGTTGAGAATACATTGAACGTCTTAGACAAGATCAATTCCCTGAACGAGGCAAGTCGATCGTGTTACGTTTCGGAATCTCACAGAGTCCCGTGATTCTCTGCATCATTGAACAAGTTGACCGTCGCGATCTCTGGCAGAGTGGTGCTAAAAATACTCGGCCATTGGTGATTCGACTCGATCGACAACACGATTTCCACGAAATCGTATTCCAGAAACGGTGGCGCGGCCCTCGATCGTTCGACGAGTCGCAATAAAGAATAATCGACCGGGCCTCGAGGCCGACAAGGTCGCAGGAACGTTGACCGATCTTTCAAGATCGCACGGCAGACTCGACGTGAAGCTCGATCGGTGGATAAACGAGGATAAATCGAAGGGCAAGTCGTGGGATCCCTGACCAACGTCAAGCAACGCACGACGGTACTTTGGCGAGACGCTAAGAAGCGTTTACACGCTGAACGTGTAACAGGAAAATCGAAATTCACGATCGAATGGAGGATCGAGCGTGAAGCTAGATCGGTGTATGTATGAAAATAAATTCAAGAATAGATTGCGTGACATCATCGATGCGAAAGAAAACCACTGGACATTTGAAAAGTCGTGAAAGGTCGTTGACCAGTGTCAATAAGGGAAAAATCGACAGTTTTGATGAAGATACACCGAAGATATGAAAACAGAGTCTAACTTCAAGATCGACAAGCTGTATAAGATGACGGATATTAAAAGGATTACGTAAATTCAAGAAATTCAAGCACGCCTGAAAATTTCGAAGCTTAATAAACGAGACATAAATCAGAGAATAAATCATTGCCAATCATTTGACGAAAATCTCGACGACTTAGTGGCGCTGAAGAATAAAACTAGAACCGAAGATCCTGTTGGAGACGCGATATTAAACTCGATTAATAGTTGAGCGAGAATAAATCACGGTGAAAGTCCTATCTCCAACGAATAAACGGGACTAAAACGAAGGAAAAGTCGTGCAAAAACGCTGACCAACGTCAACCAAGATTCGACGACGTTTTAGCTGAAACGCTAAGGACGATACGCGAGAATAGAATTGAAACGGCGCCATGGTGTCCGTTCTCGAAGGAAGAAAGCCAGTCTGTGATCGTTGCACCTGTCGCTATCTGTCAGGCTGGTAAACACGAGGCAAAACCTTGGGACCCGTTCGCGAGCTCCTCGACCCGGACAGTTAAAGAGTAAAGAGGGTACAGCACACCTGACTCGAAGCTCCTTTCTTGCGACAGCTGCGTGTTTCGGTCGAACACGGTTGACAGAGACGTGATTGTTACGTTTACGATCGTGTTGAATCGATGGTGGAAACTGGAAGAAGTGAAAAAATTGATTTTTCAACACTTCCACATAATCGTCGTAGATACGAAAATTTTTGAATAATTGGTGAGAAAGAGGAGAGTAAAAAGTTGAAATTGACGAGGAAGAGGAAGCTTGGTCAGAAGATGAGATTTATGTCAAATGACTTATCTTTCTGAATAAATTTAATGATCGAAGTGGATGTTGCTGGTAATCGTGAGGATCTTGTTCTCGCGTAAAGGACAACTTTGTAAGTTAATTATACAGGAAGTTTAATTTAGAAGGTAAGATTGCTCGAATCAAGATCTGTTGCTCCGGATGCTGTAAAAAGTAACCTGTTTTAAGGAAAGGAATAGATCGATAATAGTTTAAGGCAAGTTAACGAAGATAACGAAGCGTAGATATTAATCGCGAACAAGGTTCCTATGTTAAAAATTACCAAGCTGCAGATTTCTCAACGAAGTTGTTAACTTTCTAGAAATGAAATCATAAAGCGCAAAGCTTCGAGCTAAAAGGAGTGTTTCGCCGAATTCCCAATGGTCGACGTTGATCATACTTATAATTAACATTGATCGTGACTTCGATACTTCTACGAAGATTTCAATCAATGCTATAAATAATCAATTGAAGCGGCAAATATACCTCATATAACAACTATCGATCGAGTATCGATCGTATCCAAAACGATCATCGTAATTCCATCCTTTCAATAAAAATTTCAATTACCACAAACACCGGTAGAATGTTTAATCAATTTATTAAAAAGATGTTTTATCGAATCACCGATAAATGACGGAAATTACACTTGAAATTAACATCGATCGTATATCTGTAATATTTCTACGGAAATTCTAATCAGCGTTATGAACGCATCGATCGAGTGGAACGATATTTCATCGCCAAGAAGCCACATTAATCATACTTAAAATAAGCACCGATCGTTACTTCAATATTTGCGGAGCTAGCAAAACTTCCAATCAATCGCACAAACACTTGTGCACGTATTCTCGAAAGGAAACGCGAGAGACCACGAAGTGACGCGATTTGAATCAACACCCTCGCCAAAAGCAGACACCCAATCAATCCGGCAACTCACTCAGCCTCGAAACCACGCCTCGTCGACGACGTGCAGCACAAACAAAGCGAAAGCCGAAGCAAACACAGCGACGATCGTTGCGGAGGAGGCGCGAAACCGGTGACTTGACCACGGGCAAGATCGACGGCCGAATGACGTCAAGGTTTTCGCTGGAACCTCGAAAAGAAGGAGAAAAGAAGGATGCAGCCGGATCGCTTTGTGCCTGCTGGAAACGTTAAATATAGCCGGAAGAATTTCCGCGGCATCCACGCGCTCTTCATTCGCTTTGCTCGATTTTCCTAGACCGCGATTTATGCGAAACGAGTGCGAGGCCCCTCTTTCGACTGTCGTCGTTGTCGCGCGGAGACTACCGCAGCTTCGTGTTACACGGCTGTACGTGAATTAGCTCGGTTTTACTTCTAACGTTTCGGCTGGTGGATTTCCTCGAGGCATTTGCGAGAGGAAAAATGCTGATCACCAAGTATACTACGATCCTGCTGCAGTCTACCAATCAACATATTCTCAGGTGAGTCTAAAGAACGTTGGGCTTTTTTGAGAGGGAGGGCTGATGTTTTTACATTTTATGGTATTACGTTAAACCGGACTCATTTATGGAATATAATTTAATTTATCTCTTAATTATATATTAGATCGTCCGAAAAGTTTCTTTCGTTTTATAAGGAAATAGTGGATACACGACATTTTCCGTTTTATATTATTTTATCGAACTACGTATAATCCATTTTGTTTTATCAAGATAAAGATTCGACAGATTAGGTTTCATGTTTGTATTGTATTGTAAAGATGCGTCGTTGTAAAAGACGTGTCTGTAAGAGAAAGACACTTTTCGGACAACCTAATACCATCAGGTAAGACTTTGCGAATTTTTGTTTGATTATCTCGATTTTTTTTTTACGAAGGTTTGGCTGGAAGAATTTAGACACTCTGTATAATACGTGATTATAATACCTCGGGTATCGATAAGATTAAAAAGATAAAGGTTAAAGTTAAAGGTTGTAGCTGAAGGTTATGGAATTACGTAAGAGACGCTGAACTTTCTTGAACTTCTCACGTAAGACTATTACGAACATAAAATGTTAGATTATATACCGATAATATCGACGATATTTTTATACTTATTTTCGTTCGTGCTCGATGAATTGTGTTCGTTCGTTTGACATAGAAATTAATATGGTCGAGTTGACTAAGCTTCTGGTATATTAATATGAAATTTCACTTCAAAATCCCTCTTCTACTAATGGACATTCATGACTTATCTCAGCCCTTTCCTAACTGCCCCTAGTGCTCGTAGAAACCAACAGAGCGTCGATTGACAATTACGAGTCATAATTAATACGAACTTCTGACTTCGGTAACTGGAGCTGGTAGATTTCATTTCCGCCGATTACTCTCCAGAATAATTCAGAAGGATAAGGGAGGAAGGTAGCTCGGTGGTGCAGAGTCTTCGTCGGTGAATTTTCTTGAGAAAATTTTCTCAAGGAAATTCGATAGAGACGTACGAATCTTCCGCTGCATATTTGAATCTTCAATCGAACAAGAAGTTATTAAATTTCTTGTGTAGAAGAGAAACCTGGAATACGTTATTAAGTTGGCACATATATACAAAATATCGTTTTTTTAAAATCAAGCTTTAGTCGTACATATAGTTTTTTAAGAGAATTTAATTTCAATTTAAAAGACTAATTAATTCCGTTATTTCAGATTTATTCAATTTTTTGTAGTCATATCGCGAACCAAATATTGTTTGTTTTGTTAATTGGTGATCTACGAGATGATAAAATAATAACACGATTCTGTGATTGAAACGATACTCGTAGCGACACAGAAATAAGTGATAAATCTGTCAAGGATCTGTCTGCCATTTCAATACAATGAGAGATCTTGAATCTCAAGAGGCACAAACTACACGTTTCATGTATCTCCATAGTACCAGATCCAGAAGAGTTAAATCTTAGCATTCGATTGAATTCCCTTTTGATCTTGTTCAGTTTGCATCGAATGTCTCATTTGAATATCGTCTGTCATTGGGAGAAACGTCGATCGAAGTTGCATCTGTATTTCCCAACTCTTCTCCAAACATCCAAACATCGTGTTTCTATTTCTCGTTGATTTATTCCCTTCTAAATACGCGCACTATGTTTCCAAGAAAATATTAATGATCTGAAAAATATTAAAAATCAATTAAACTCCCATTTAAATACGTCTTCTTCTTTTCAAAGATTTTTTGATCCACTCTCAGCTTCTTTCAATCTAAAGTTCCACCTAGATAACCATATTTATTTGAAGTTACTACAATAGAAAACAGGTTGTAATAATGGTCGATTTTTGAAAATTCTTCAATGAGAAACTAAACATTTTCTGCTTCCAAAATTATTCACAACCCGAGAAGATTAATTTACGTGTTTTAGGCCATCACTTTTGTCTCGCGTCAGTGAAAATCTTTAGCTCTCATCTTTCTCAGCTCTGCACAGCAAACTTCTCTAAATTCAAAACCTGAAACTTCGTCGTCACGCAAACTTATTACGAAGGGAAGGAAAAAGAAAGAAAGAGAGAGAGAAAGAGGGACATAAATCTTTTATATTTCAATAAACATCTACGCGCGCCATCGCAATCTGTTTTCTTCGTCTCTTTTACAACTTTCACGTAAGAGGGCGGATCATAGCCTACCAAGGCGATAACAGATCGAGCTTGAAGCTCGTTCTGGCTGTCACAGATGTTGTCTGACGATATCGACGATATATACGTAGACGTGTATCCCTCCGTTTATAGAGGAGCATCGAAGTTGGAGTTGATCGGACGAGGATTTAAATTGAATGGCGCGGGACGTCGGGTCTTGGCGCGATCGCAAGTTCACGGTTATAGAGGTCGATCGAAATTTAACTCAACGGTGATAAATCGAGCCGCACACGCCGAAAATGGAGAGAAGTTTCGGCATGGAAAGTCGAACGGGCTACACCCGAAGTGTCGCTGAAATTGCCGCGGTGCACATTCTTCACGCTTCTTTTTGGAAGTCTGCTTTTACGACGTCTATATCGATTGTACAGCCAGTTCCTGATTTCTCTGTGAAATGAAATGGCACGTTCTTCGTGAATTTGAATATACTTTTCAGTTTCCCTATCTTGAAATTTTTCTGAAATTTTCCAAGCTTCTTAGTTTTTGTTATTCTACGATTACATTTAATTAGCAGAATTTCCAATATTATTCTACGAACAGCAGATACGTTCAGTTTCCAAAGCGTCGTCGTATTGATTAAAATGTATCTTTCGTCTCGTTCCAATTGCTGCCACTAATTTTTAATAAAAAATTAATTGTAATCAAATCGAAATTCCTATGTACTAGACACGTGCATGTGCTTCCTTTCCTAAAATATCATGACAAAAGAGCCGAGGTATATCCTCCATAACAAAACATCAGAGAAATTCTTCGAATTGCAACGTTTCGACCGCTCGCCGTTAATTCCGCTATCACTAACGACGAAACTAATTCGAATCAACCGAAACTGTCACCTCCCGCGCCTTCGTCCCCTGCAGGTACAGTTAAAATGGTTGGCGAAAAATACGATCGACCGCGAAACACGGAACACTGTTCACAGCGCGAGAGATAGCTGTAAATCTGGCGTGCAAAGGCCACTAATGAAAGAGGGTAGGAATTTATCGTCGATATAAATTGTCCCCGGATGTTGGACATCCGGCGGCGTTTGCCATCGATCGCGTTCCTCGCGAATCAGAGGAAAAGAGACTAACGAAAAAAAGAAAAGAAGAGAATGGAAAGGGAAGGAACGATTCCGTTTGCCCTTTATTGGTTCTCAGTGGTAGAGATTAAGTCTCGAAACGAGAAGTTCGTTTTAATTAGCCGATCGAAAACGCTTGGTCGAAAGATCGACGCGAGTGCACGCGAACTGCAATAACGAGGCCTCGTTAGAGGGCCTCGATGAGATCAACCGTTCTATTTGCCACTGACAAACGACCGTTCTCGCCGATGTTCTTGCCTGTTCGCGGTTTCGTGAACGCAATTACCAGGCTGTTGCTTCGGGATGCTGTGCACCCGTTGTTTTCAAATCGCGGTACTCTGTGTGTGTACGTGTGTACAGCTCGTTTTGGATCCTCGCGTGGGTGATTACCACTGATTTCCAGCAGGTTCCTCTTTGAAAGAAGTCTATTTCGGGGTTTTGGTGGTTTTGTTCTCTACTTGTTTTTATTCCGTTTGATTTCCTAGTTAACCAAGTTGTAATTTCACCGTGTACGAAAATTTCCGTTTAACACGTTCGTTGCGTGAGAGTTTCTACGATTCGGTAGAGAAAGTTTAGCAATATCGAGATCCAATAAATTCAACGTCCTCCCACGTGGTACACCTTCTACCCATTCTTCTACCGATCGTTCGCCAAAAATGGTCGCCACCGATCGCCGAACCAGTGCACGGAACACGCACAAAGAACCCGGACGTTCCGTTCTCGAAATCGGTTGACAAGAAGCTCCGTGAGAGCTTCTGTCGCAGGATGAAGAATATGTTAATGGCCGCGTGTCGTCGAGCGAAGCCACGTCGTAAAAGGAAGACGGGCCCCTTCTTGTCGACCAGTCGCAGAAGAGTATCGTTCAGACCGTTCTTTTTTTGCTGTTGCTCGTCCTTTGGTAGTGGGCCCAAACAAGACTTCCTTCGATCTCCTCTTCTCTTGATTTAACTAAAACGTGTTCTCGTTGAGGGGCGAGCAAAAAGAATGGCCCTTTGTGTGGATAAAATCCGGACTCTAGCGTCTATAGATTATTAATAGAAAATTAAAAATTAATTCTTTTATCCTTAGTTATTACTTATATCGAATTTCCTGTTAGCTTTATTACAGTAGAATCTCTTTTATCTCAGCTGGTCGAGACATTTTTCTCACAATTTTTATTATTACATTTCTTAATTAATTGCTCCGCTATCCTACTATTTTTTATCGCTTTAAACCTATAGTCCATCTAGTTACACGAGACACCCCGTAGATATATGTGAATTTCGCAGTGACAATCAGTTTGCAGAACAAAGAAACGAGTAATCCTTTAAAATTAATTTCTTTCTAATTTTCTTAATGGTCCTTTAATGCTGCTTCTAGTATTCTTCTTGTTGCAAGAGTTTAACGGGCTGAGATGGTGGCTAACTGGATCTTTCTCGTGCAAAGATAACGCGTATATGTGTGCGTAGTCTGACGTGTTTAATGGAGAAGATAAGATGATACCAGGGATTACGAGAGAATTAAAGGAGACTGTGGCTGCGTAGATATATAGAGGCGAGGGAAAAAAGAATGGGTTTGCAGTTTTTAGATAGTTCTATTCGTGAGACTGTTACGTAGACAGGAGATTGAATTGGAATTGCTGGAGAGAGATAAAGGGACCGTGGAATGCGATGAATGAGCGTAATGGAATAGTGGGTGTACTGTGACACTTAGGTATCTAGCGGTTCACATCCAGTGGACGCAAGATGAAGCATGAGGAATGGTTACCATGATGTGGTATATTAACTGTAATTCAGTGGTTTAATGTTGGTCTATTACTATTATAGTACCACTTTACTATTATCGTAGTACTATTGCTACGATAGTACTACTTTATTATTATCATGCTAGTACTATCCTGCTATTGTACAATTGCCTTGCTCTTATAACACTGTAGCATTGTTACATTATCTTCTTGTAATCTTAATTTACTAATACTCTATATTCTATGCACAATAGTGATCTCGAATATAGTTAGCGCTAAAGATAAAGATCGCTGCATATCTATATGTATATTTTATTTCCGTTTACCTATCGAGGTTCCATTTACAGAGTTTGCATAAAACACGAAGTTAAACATAAACAAGATACGTAGAACATAACAGAACGACATGTCGAGGTTGAGGTTGACTGATTGAGAAACGAGTGGATGAATTTGTAATAGAAAAGTATATTGAAATAATTAAAGGTATAAGTATAATGTGTAAGTTTATGCTGATTCAGATCTTTACTCTCTTAGTGTTACTATACAATGGAATGATAGGGAGCACGTTCATATTTTTATAGCAAAAGGACATCACCAAACAAGTTAACTTTATAACTTGGATTAGAGGCTACAGGGAACATAAATAGAAATCTTCTTATTAGTTCCTTTGTTGTTAGACCTTGCAAGCCAAAACATAATGTATATTCAAGCGTACAATAATATGCATCGCTCCTTATTTAGAATATTTCTGCATAATAACAATCACCAAGTCGCACATATATATAAATAAAGATGTAGAGTTTTTATCGAAGTAGTTACTTTAACAAGACAAAACAACAATCATACATCAACTACGTGCATACAACTATCTGTCCTTATGGTGTGTATTATTATCTACCTCTGTAAATCTATATGTTAACACCGTGATTTATTAGTATAACGAATGATCGACGATTTAAATAGTTTCATAATCTCTACGAAGTGTAGATCAATATTATCTTGTGATATTAGACGACTCGTATTAAAACGGAAAAAAAGGAAGGAACAAAATCTATCCCCGACGCGACGTTTAAAAAAATTCATTTACTTCGCCATTACGTTTCGCATACAGCCGCAGACGAGCAGTGACAAAGGAAAGCTTTCACGTGCAGTCGTTCGATGCGTGCTCGACTTGTTTTCCATTCGATTGTCTCGCGGCTCGGTGTCGCGCGACAGCGAGCGTACGCACGCGGGTACAACCCGATGCAATTTGTCCCTTTGCCGACTGGGGTCTCGTCTGGCCGTGGCTTTAAAGGCGAAACTTTTAATTAAAAAGTAACCATCGGACAGTGGGGGAAGAAGAACGAGCGGCCTCGAGCAATTTGCTGCGATATAAAAGTTCTCTTCCTGCTCCCACCGTTATAGAATCGCCGGAAACGGCGAGGGTGCACCGCCAGAAACCAGAAAATCGCTGCAACCACCAAATTGACGGCGTTGCAAAAGAAACTGTGCGCGATTTCGTCCAAGTGAAATCTCTCGGATTTCTTTTTTTCACTCAACGAACATCGTCGTTCGATAATGGAGCACATTACGCTTCTACTCGTAGATGTTGTTAGAGCATTCGTTAGTTTCATACCGAGCGAGACGATTAATACAAAGCATCAAGAAAATGATCAGGATTGTAATATTTTTACAGAGTAAGATTACAAAATATGTATAATACTTGAGAAAACTTATTCTAAACGTATTATGTAGTACGTATTATGTAGTACGTATTATGTATTTGTACATCACTGCGTTCATACTTTATGGTATAATGGTTAATTAGATCCAACTGTGTTAAATCTCGTACTTTCAAACGATTACAAAAATTTGATACTAACGACGCTACGTATGATTATTGAAAATAAAAGAATACTTTATCGGAGAAAACGGTGTGTACTTTTCGTTGCCACTGTATGCGTTATACAAATCATTTTGTCGCATTTGATCGCATCGTTAAAATTGAAAAAAAAAATGCCGGAATGTACGATGTAGAAGTTATAATTTGCGTATCGTTGTTTATTACAATCACGCGTACTTCACAACAAGTCACAGTAATTATCTACAGATACAAGAAGTCGCAGTATTTAACGAGAGCAAGAAATCCCAAGAAAAGAAGATAAAAGATTACCGAAAGAACGAATATCATGAAGGGGCCGTAAAACAGAGCCCCCAATGAAACGGTCGTAAAACGTACGACCATTTGCCAATGAGGAAGACGAACTGTCAGCAGTTAAACAAAATAATGCTTAATTAATTCATTAAACGACGTCCTCGGGTGGCTAGCAAGATGCTAAGTCCCGGTTTCATGATCTCGTTCGACCTACGGGGGATTCGTGGTGCGTGTTTCTAACGCAGACGAGTTCCCGGGCAAAGGTACGTCCCGCGGGAGGCGAAGTCAGAAGCGGGGAAGAGCCAGCTATTAAGCCCACGGGATAAGACTTGGCACTTCACTTCGTACGCTTACTAATTAAATTATTCCAGAAACGCAGCGTGCCGCTACCTGCCCCTAGAAGCACCATCCACGCTCCGAGGGTGTTTGCGAGTGTGTACGACCGTTCGAAATGCTTATTCTGATACGGTTGGACAAGCGTTCTATGGATACCAGAAGTTGTGTCGTTACCCAGGATTTTTGTCCGTGAGATAGAATTTTATACTCTGGTTTGGCAAGTTTCAGAAAGTTTGAGGATGTTGTAGACAATTTGGGACTACGGAAAGCAATACGTAGTCTTTT
Organism: Bombus affinis; assembly: GCF_024516045.1. Lineage (NCBI taxonomy): Eukaryota > Metazoa > Arthropoda > Insecta > Hymenoptera > Apidae > Bombus > Bombus affinis. The sequence continues at coordinate 12,976,449 of NC_066352.1, read as the reverse complement.
GAGCTTGGTTATACACATTTGGAAGCTAATTTATTAGCATTTCTGAAGATTTTCTGATTTTGATATTAGTTGGGTTTGATCGAGTTTGATCAGGTTTGATCGGGTTTGATGGATTGGCTTTTGCGCGAATAGTCAGAGTTACATGCCCGGAAGTCAAACTGACGAATCCCATTTCCTGAAGATTCCTTGATTTCGATTATCAAGAATCTGGCTCCCTCGCTCTCAAACCTCAACAAGCTGAAACAAACTCCTGCAACTTCAAAACTACCAATCGATTAACGCTAATAAATAACCCTCGACTATTCGTGAAATACGTCTACAGCACCGAAACCGCTTCATAATTCCAGAAATGAACCCCACGAAGAAGCGAAGTAACTAACGTGTTCCATCTTCGGTACACGAAGGAACATCAGCATTCCGATTCAAAAAGCAATCAAAAGAGACGCGAAAGGCTGGGACCAGCGCGTACGTGACGTGATTTCCGGGAAACGGCATTCTACTCTCTCTGTTTCACTGTGCTACGAAAGTCTGCGGTCGCTCGAGAGCACGGAATTTGACAGAGACGAAGCTTCAGATATGACGGATAAGAGGGTGGAGCGATGGAAAATGGCCTGGCTGGCAGACAACAAATTGTTCGACGGATACGGGCGCGCTGATATAAGCGGAGGAAACTAGACGAAGTCGTCCACCGCGGCCAATTGTCGCCGGGTTGAACGATGAAGCTCGGCATTTATCATGGAGTAGCTGGCCGTGGCTCGGGTGATTGGCTTCCGATTGCGTGCCATGCTCGTCGATCATTCTTCGGATCCTGTTGCTCCTTGAAAATTATGTCGTTTTAATATTCTGATGAAAATTGCATCGTTTGTCTGGTAGAGAATTTCTCGCTCGATACCAACTGCGATTGGGCCATGGTTAATTTTCCGCGAGAAGGACAGATTGGAAGCAAGAAAATGAAAATTAGTTTCGCTCGATGTTATTGGAATGGTTGAAATATTTTTATTAATATGTTCTTCCGTGCTATATTTTAATATGTTTCTTATCGACGAATGTGATGTTGATAATAGCGAGGTCTGTCGTTTTACACGGGTAATTTTCTGGGGGAAGGAAAAATTGGCGAAAAACGACTACGCCGACCGATGTTCCACGTGCAGAGACTGTCTCGGTAGCGAGATAAAATCAGGAAACGTTTCGAAACGGTTGAAACAAAAGCACAGAGTGTGTTAAACCATCCGGAGAAAATTATTGAATTGCAGACACGCGGTTGTAAATGACCGTTTCGTACTGCAACGGAACGTTTCCTCCGGTGCATAAGAAGGCACGCTAATTACCATCACCGTTACCACGATTACAAGGTGCAAATTGTTTCGTGTTGATTTCTTTTCGAGTGCAGCCGCCATGGTCTCTCGTTTATTTGCAGGCGGAAGGTTCGACGCCTCGTTTTTCTTATTTTTCGTCTTCCTTCCAGGCCACTTATGAATCACACTTTTGGTTCAATAAACCGAGAGCCAGAAAATAGAACTCGTTCCTGAGAGTTTCCGCAGCTGAACTATTTTATTCGAGGATAATGTAAATTCTCCGTGTTACGTATGCAAAAATATTCATCCCGTGCGTTTTATCCGCCGCATAACGCATATTTCGTTTTATTTAATCCACCATGGAATACAGAGAAATAGGAATTGTTTGTTCGTCTGTGCCGTAAAAATGTTTTGTATTCGAGGCCAACTGGGATTGAAAAATACCTATACAAATTGCACTACAATTCTTTTTTAATTTCTACCTCAAAAAATTTACAAGAACAATTCTAATAATTGACTACCTTAAAAAGGTACCGATAGTTTGCAGAAATCGTTAGATACAATTTTATTCGTCAGATTTTCAAAAAACGAATAGTGGCTTAATCAAACAGAAAGTTCCACGTAATTTTCTAAAAAACTAGAAAAGCACGCAATAAAAGCGAAATAAAGGATACGATCGTGCAAAGAGCTATTATCGAGTAGCGAATGGAACGACAAACAGCAAGCACTTTATGCTCGACAATTAACATTAACCTGCGGCAATCCTCGAAGCCGTCGTTCATTCATCCAACCCCAAGAATTAATCCCAATTCACGCTTCCACACCTTCCGCCTATGTGCTATTCAAACCTTTCTCCATGTCCTGGAACCCCTTCTCACCCCCTTTAGAGGGACATAATTCATTACTGGAACGTCTCGTTTCAATTGTACCCAGAGTGTCTGGCCTCGCCAGTTTCCCAAATTGTTTAGAAAACTACGACCTCGACAAAGTATTTTGCATATTCGACCGCCTGGCAAGCGGGAGGTGAAACAGGATGCAAAGATGATTACTCGGCTCGCGATTATAATTCTCAACCCGCGGAAACCTTTTGCACCGTCCCTGAGGGGACAATCGCGCCTCTCAGAGCGGAAAAACCGGGCTACGTTGTGACCGAAGGAACTCACCATGGGGAAACGAGCAGTTTTGTTTATGGCCTCTCAAAAGTTGCGTAGATATTTTCGGGTGTTTTTTATTTAATTGAATATTTTTTAATCAAGTACAAAGACTATATCGTGGAAATTTATGTTCATAGTAATTTAGTATTCGTTACAAGTTTCGCGAATTTTTATTCTTATTATTAACCGCAGGTACTTTTCGCTACAAGTATTTTTGTCGAATCTGCGAAGAAATCTCGTGATGGAAGTAGAAATCGATTGAACTCGTTGGAGCAGTAGACACTACATTGAAAACTCTGATAGCGAACAATTTCTTCGTCTGAAAATATATTTCTTACGTTTATTCCAAATTTTATCGAACGTTTCGTTTTATACTATCGAATTTGCATCAATGATATTTTAAAATATATAAAATTCAATCCTCAACAGGCTAAACCTGAATATCTACCAGAAAATCGAACTTCTTTCGCCAAACTTCCCTAGCTTAACTTCGTTCAACAACGTGAAATATTTCAGGATCTTCAAAAGAAGAAATATACGATCTTTGGCCGGAGTTACTCGGCATAATTCATGAAATATAGGTACGATGAAGCAGCCGACAACTTCCGAAGAAACTTTCGGAAGTTCCAGCGAGAAATTCTGGTCTGTGCACCTGAGCCCGTGACCGTTTCCATGATTTTCCAAGTACAAGGTTCCACCACTGAACGAAGGGTGAGAAACGTGTATTTTCTCTCTCCGATCGTTTTCCATCGGGATTTTTACGAGTGTTGCTTGTTTGATCGTTACACGATTCTCGAGGAATCAAGCTGAATCTTGTATTTGACAACCACTTTTACGATCCGGTTTTTCTTACCGCGTAAGGGTTGAACGAGGGTAGATCGAACGATACCTGAACCGCGTTTCTGTCGAAAGAAAATCGCTTTTTTATAGCGCCCTATACGAGATCGAAGATGTGTATCGTATAGAAATAAATGGGCTTTGAACGAAATTAGTTTCCGATACTTGGAATTTTTAAAAATTTTCGCAAGATATATAGAAGCGTTTTTTTTATTAATAGATCACAGTTTACGCGTCTAAATATTTTAAGTATCGAACATACAGATTTTTTATATTTGTATCAGCGGTTAAATTTAGATTAAATTAGAAATTGAAATTCATGATTTTGTAGATATATTAAAGCAGTATACGAAATATCCACTTGTAAAGGTTCCTATGCAACATCACCGAAAGTCGTCTCGTTCAATTTTATCAAATTTTAATTCTTCTCCGATTAGAAATTATTACAATATAATATGTATGAATAGTAATAAAAAATTACAACGATATAATCACAAGACGTTTAACGTCGTTAAATTTTATCACAAGGTTCCAACGAAACACCACCGGTATCATCATCATCGCTGCGCATCATCGCAGACGAAACAGCTGAACTAAACGCCTTAATTCAAAGTTTCTTTGCGCTCATCAAATTTCCCCGCCCTCTTCCTCCATCAAGAATCATTAACCCTGGCCGTCCACTAGAAGCACACACAGGGCTTAATGCTTCGCCCTAAAACAAACACAGGGACGCTATACGCCATCGTAGTCCGAGGATCATCCTTCAGCTCACGATACGCGAACAATAAACTTTTTCTCCGTGGAAACGATCGAAGTTTCTTCTCGCCAGTCGTGAGCTCGTATTTCTTCTCTTAACCAAGTCTCTTTCTCTTCTCTTCTTTCTTCTTTTACTCTTACACGTATACGCATACGTCGTAAGTCGCGATCGCTTTTTCCATAAGAAGAGACGAAAAGTGGCGGTGGTTCTTTCACGGCGGTAAACCAACCCGCCACAAATCTCTTCCGCCACTATCACCCCCGGTTTTTTCCAACGTTGCGTGGCCCTTTTACAGCCATTCGCTTAATCCACTGCACCCCCTTTCCAGAGGATCGCTTCCCGGTGATCTGTGTAAGTCCGTCCTTGAAGAATCCACGTGGAATCAATGTTTCGACCGTACCTCTTGCGTCCCTCTTTCAGCTTTACTAGGATTGTCGACTTCTTTAGAGATTGGAGGAAGGGTGTCTTTGAAAGGTATATCGTATCGTATCGGGTTGTGATTAGGTGTATTGGTTTGGGAAGATTCGTTACATTGTAGAAGGATTGCGGGGATCTACACCGTTGGTCAAATATACGAGATCGCTTTATCAGTCGTAGAGTGGAATCTTGATTATTCGAGTAACAACTTAAGATTGTTACACTTCCTTAAACTGCGAAAGATCAGCTTGTACATCGAAAACGACTGCCGAGGAGAAGTATCAAGGCATTGTCTGTATTATGACCAGTTTACGTTTACAAATAATCATCGTACGAAGTAACAGTATAGTGGCGAACAAAAGGTAGTTTAGAAGATAGCCGATATGGAAGCACATCGTAATGTTAGAAAACAGGATTACGTCTAACAGTACAAATTCATATTTTTCTGATAAAAAGATGGAGTCTAGATAGAAAATTGTTTTATCTACTAAATATTGTAACGACCAACTGTACTTGCACACTACGTATATTCCATGCAATTTTTCACCTTTACATTTCATAAAAGTCTGTTCGTTGGAGAAGACAGAATATTAAATGTTTGAAAAACGATATTTATATAATGCTGGAATTTCAATTTAAACGATCGACTGAAGTAAATTGAAAACGGGCAGTAAATTAATCGAATGAACGAAGCGAAAATATATTTAATCGAGTATCCAATCTCTCGTGTACCTCCTGATCGATGCATCTTCAAATCATTTCCACTTTCACTCGGTGGCTCTTTTTCAATTGCGCTTTACACGTTCAAGAGCAGAAACGAGCGAAGCACAGCTAGAAACGCAGTCGTCCACGTCAGTTTCACGAGTATTATATAGCGGAGCGTCCGATTTCCTCTGCATACGATATGCGAGGCAACGATTGCCTCGAACCACGGTCCAATGTCGATTCCCATGTTGGAACAGCTTCCTTCCACGGAAGTTCTTCGTGTCGTAAATCATGGAAAACTGTACGTGCCATTAAAGAGGAAATGGTGGCTGTGCCACGAGATAATCAGTCGGTGTCGACCGACTGCTACCTAATAAATAACGTATCGCAGCGATTTTTTAACGCTCCCGGCATGACAAATTACCATCGAGAAACATTTCCGTCTGATCTTCGCGAATGACATTTTTCTGAAAATTTTACCGAAAGTTTTATGTCCTTCCGCGATCTTCGACTTACCCAGCGATTTTCGTGCAGTAATGAAATCAAACAAATTTTTATGAATTTTTTTATACTAATTACTCGCTATACATAGGTCTAGACCTTTTTGGAATGTAAACATAATCTTAAAGTACAAATCTAGTTCCGAGTCCTAGCTCCATGTAACCAGCAACTTCTCTAAAAAAAAAACTCATAAAAATTACTTGTATATATCGTTGTTACCTTTCCTTAAAAACTTCAAACTGTCGCGACCATCAGAAATATCTCGGACAATCCCCGGTGTCTTTAGCAGTCGTCAAAATTGCTAGGAAAGGTGAAAATACGCTATAATCCAACAGCATCGTCATTACGCGACAAGACGCGGCAGAACAGAAGCCACTAGACAATGGTTGTCCTTTCTCTGGTCATTATCTATCATTACCAGATCCGTTCTGACGAAACCGCAACTGCATGTACCGCGACGTTAACCACGTGCATTCAGGTGTGATTGAAAAAGGAAGGATCCGTGGCACGAAGCTTACGCTTTACAGTGGTGGTCGTCAAACGCCACGGCCACGTAAAACCTGTTACATAAGCCGATACCGCAGCCACCGATGGTTTTCTTGAGCCACACCTCGGCACGAGCGGACAGATCTAAGGCTACGATGGATCGTAACAGCCGATCACGCTCGGTGGTTGTACTTGCGGAGGATGGACCGGTTTCCTATCCCTAACCTCACACGACGACCACGTTTCTTCTAAACGGTGCAACGGTGCAACCGAGCCAATTGAACTATCCACCGGTTAATTGTCACGAACTTATTAACCGGCTCATCCCTTAACCAGGAACTTTTCAGTTACTGGTCATCGAGGGAGGGCAACCTGATACTTTTAATGTTCTTGACTGGTTTAACAAAATCGACGGACGTAAATGAGTCTTACCAACAAAATTTCTAAATTTCCCCAATTTCTGATCAACCATAGTTGCCGGTATACGGCTGACATTACCATCTGTTTGCAGCTTCTCGCATGTAAAACAGAATCTTTTATCTCTGAAGTCCATCACCTATTTTCAATTTTTCTAATTACTTTCACTTCGCTGTATGAAGAACCCGTTCTTGACACAGCTTCTAAACCCTAACCATATACAAAATAGAATCTTCTATCTCTAGGATACAACGATCATTCCAATAATCATTTCCAATTTATCTAATTATCCTGCGCTTCTTCAAAACCTTCCTTCCTTTACAAAGTCTACCATTACCACCCCTCCACCCTCCCCGAATCTTTTTTCTCCGTATCCAAAGACTGGCCCACAACGACCCATAAAAGGCGAAAAAAAGCCAGCCTGATGATTACTTTCTCCGGCGGTCGCGTCTCGATTTTTCGGTTGCCACCATCCTACCACCAGGTTCGGTGGAGGCATCGATGCCGATGGCAAGGTTAGAATGAACTAGCAGAATCCGTTAATGCGCATGCGCAGCTCCCCTAACCGTTAACCCCACCACCGCATCTCTCGTAACCGGCTAGTAGGTAGTAGACCGGTCTCGTGTCTACTAGCGGACAGTTGCGTTTCTGTACGCGTTTGTGCGTCTTGTCGCGACGCCAGGTGCCAGTGCGTCGCCGACTGGCGTCACGGCGCCTCTCGCCGTTGAGTGTGCTCCTTCCTTCTTTTTTTTTTCTTCTTTCTCTACTGCTCCTCTCCCTTCTTCCTAAAGAAGCGTTTGTCGAGTGTGTCTCGTTCTGTAGTGTATTTTTAAAATCGAATCTGTTGTGGTGGGACACGTGGTGGACAGCGGAAGTGAAAGTCGAGAAAAGTCTATCGCGCCGGTGTTATCGATCGAAGACAAGTTCCAGAGCAGGAAAAACCGAATCGACGGGAGAGGTAGAGGGAAATTGAGAAAAAAAAGAGGTTGATCGTCGGTGACTTCACAGTCGCGTGATTCAAGATTCGGGAGGAGGCAATGGTCTCGCGACAACGTCGCGTAGTCGTCGATAAGAGTGATCGGGTACTCAGGCAGAGTTCTTGGTAAGGATGACTGAAAAGTGTCAACGTGAACATCGTCTTATCGTGATTATGTAGGAACACGGAAGGAATTGTATTTTTAATCGTTGTTTTGCTGATTCGTATCGTGGTCGTTGGGATTTTCTGTTTGGAGGTCTTCCGCGAATGTAAACCATGTCCACAGGGAAAAGTGTTGTCAGTAACAAAACGGAGAATCGCGTGTGCGGCATGTTCACAGTCTGCCATAATTTGTCTTGCGTACGGTAAATCTGTGGAACATATGGATAGAGAAAGTTAGAGATAAAAGAAATGCAGTGTTCCATGGAAATACTGCGAGCTTGCGTCTACTGGCAGGTTTTAACGTGTGAAATATGGATGTCGAACTTGTTGAAGTGTTTCAGATGATACGATAATCTTTTTAATCTATTTACATATCCGATAATGTAGGTGTGTTGTAGAGAGTATGTCAAACTCTACCTTTGACAACTGTTTTATCGTCTTTACAAATTTGATAAATATTTAATACGGAATATCGTAGAGATCGAAGGGATCGAATCTCGTAGAATTTTTTATTCTTTTTACATATTTCATAGGATTCTGTACGACTATATTCTGTGAAATGTTACAGAGGGTGCGATCAACTATGCTTTTAAAAGTTTATATCTTATTAAAGCCTATAAAAAGCTTTACTTTCTTATTCGCTCTACGAATTTCACGAGGCTTTTTCTTTACGAGTATCTTATGTGGAATGTTTTACAGGATGTATCAAACTTTTCTTGCAAGCTAGATGAGATTTTTTACAAGCATCTTGCGAAGGATATCGGCGAAGATATGTTAAACCGCGCGTTTCAGAATTGTTTGTTTTCTTTATAAATTTAGAGTGTTCTTTTTATGAGTATTTTGTATAAAAAAGATTAATCGTATCTTAGTGACGCTGTAGGAAAAGGCTGCGCGTTATATCACCAATTTATGTCAACAAAGCTCCTGCGTAATAATACGAAGAACGTTTCGTAGCACCGTGTTTCTGTTCAGAATTTCTTGTTGTGTATTGATAAGCCTATGCGACGTAGCGTGATTTCCGTGTCACATCGTTGCTTATCGCGTCGAGTGAATCAGTGAAACCTTTCCTTTTCTTATGTTTTCTATATACTTGCCACTTTAGAAAAATAGTGGCTGATGATAACGCGAACGTTTTATATAAATCAAGTCTTAATTAATCGACTGAACAGTTAAAAGGATACCGTAGGTATTCTCGCTGCTATAATTTTAGGGAACATTAATACGATCTTTGAGAATTCGTTGCTCTCCGTACAATTTTCATCAAGTTTTTTTATAAATATCTTATGTGATTACCCGATTACTTTAATGACGCAAGCTTTTTTAAACGGAATATGTATGTCGAAATATTTTCTAGCGATATTTTAAATTTGTTAATCGGACTACATCGAACTGTTTCCTTCGTTTTCGAGAATATTTTATTCTTCGCGCGAATGTAATAAATCAGTGACAGGTCTAGTACGAAAAGAAGTAAATTATTTTTATACAAGTTATTTTCATAGCATTCGCTATTTCTTAGTGATTCAGATTTTCTAAATATAATATATCGTACTATTTTTCCAAGATATCTTTCTATGCTGTATACACCTCCAATGACAGCTTTATCACAAAAAACATATACATACACCCATTCCTTTAACAATTCTTTTAAAGCTTATTAATACAAACTTCTTTTAGGAAACTAGAAAACTAACTGTATTATTCTCTATATCATAAAATTATTTATTCCTTTTACAAGTTTAGCGATACCGTTCTTTAATGCTTTAACATATCGATACAGAATTATAATAGAATTCTCTCGGAACAAAATACCTTACAATACGTTCGTTGAGAAACGTGTCAGTCAGAGTTATCTGATTCCGTTGTCAGGCTTTGTGCACGATAATCTTCCGGCTGGTGACACCGTCAGCCGGTTGCAGCCGTCGCTGATAACGGACTGCTTGTTAACCGTGTGCCATGGTCGTCTTATCGAACGCCTCGTCGTGAAAGGAGGATGCCCGTGCAAAGGTAACTCGTGCTGTTTGATCGAACGATGCGTGGATATCTCGTCGTATGTTCGACATTCGCCCAATGAGATTCTGAACGCTGGACGTTGATTAAAGTGGGACCCAATGCGACAGAAATTGGACTCTATCGAATGTATCTTCTGTTGGTTTCTGTTGATTTTGCTTCCGTTTGTAATCTTCGTAGGGGAAGGATTAGGTTTGCCCGGGGGATCATTGGATTAAGGCTAGAAGGGACAGAAACTGGAGCTACTTACTTTGTTTAAATAGACGTCTTTGCTTGTAGTTTTATCTATTCGTACAAGTTCATATATCTAAATAGAATTTTGCTTGTATATGTAGTTTCCACCTGTAAATGGTTGATACACGTATGCATTTTGTTAAATACGATGAAAACATTTTTAATGTGTTATACCTTCTATTCGCTCTATCTATTCTGTTTTAGATGAAGATTCTTCTTCTGTGTTCAAACTCTGAATTTCACCTTCTTCTGAACATCCATAAAACGACTGTCAACACATAGACTGTATATGGTTGTTACAAATATTACACGTATTAAAAGTTCATGTATTTAGCGTACGATAAGAGGACAACGAATTGAACGAACAATATGCACAAATAACAATATATCTTTGAACAAAATAATGATAATTATTTATGAGTAATGAAATTAAGAGAAGATTAAGAAACGCTTTGATCTAGTATGTGCTCTACTTTATCACCATCCATAAGCTGAGCAATACTGTTTTTAAAGGGAAACAAAAGACTCATCCTCGAGTATCCTCCAGCATTGTCTCTCTAGACAATAAAATTACCCGAAATAGAACAAAACTCCTCAACTTGGGAACAATACAAAACAATTACTCATAAATCTACCACACGCAACAAATCTTATATTCATGACGTGTAACTCAATGATACTATCGCGTATAAAAAAAAGCCACTGAAGGAGGTACTTTACAATCCACACGGTTCAGCTAGGAACTCCATTGATTTCGAAAGAAATCTTCTCCAGCACCCGCCCAATCTCTGTGCTATACATCACGACCGATAAGGGATCTCTGTCTGCTCCATTCTCCTCCACCTCACCCCAGAATAATTCTGCAACCACTCTCCAATAGAAACTCGCAGAAAATACCTCTTCAACCCTTAAAAATTACCTCTTTGTCCTGTAAAAAGAAACTACCAAGTTGACCGGAAAATTCCCAATTTCTTAGACATAGTAACATCTTTATTTGTTGTTGGATTTTCGAATTGTTCTTAAAAGAGTCCTGAGGACGAGGAATCGTTAACAGAATGCATTTAGACGCGTTCGTAATTATTAACAAAAGTGGAAACTTCTCTAGCGAGAATCGTGTAACTACACGAAACAGCGTACGTGTACTTGCATCGAGAATAAACATTTTCCATGTTGCTGCATCTACGTATCAAACGATGACACGCAACATCGTATGAAGTTAGTTTGCACGCGTTAAATTTGGCAACGACTGCAGAAAATTTACATGTTTTAGAAACTTTAGAAAGATTCTTTTCCTCTTCCTAGTGAATCATCTTCCTTCTCTCTCCTTTTTAAAGTCTGTCCTTTTTCGTTTTACTTAACATTTTCTAGTTTCTCAGCTTCGCCTTTTTTCTCTCTTATCCCTCCTTTTTCTTCTACCCCTTTAGGGGTGAAATTTTGCAAACACTTGTACAGATTTTTCAAACACATTTCGAGAAATGGAAGAGACCGTGAAAAGCATTTTGTCCCTTTTAGCGAATGAATTACGAAACATCCCTTTTTAACGGGTGCTTACGTCATGACAGGAATATTTGCGAATTTTATATTTTCAAAAGTTACGCGCCGATGAGTCAATCAGGACACTGATTTTTATATATATATATATTAAGGACCAACGTTTCGCTGGATGACGTCGCTCGTGTCACTTATCAGTTTCGATAACGACGAGTCGAGGCTGTTGGACGTCGTCGTGGGTGGTGCGGCCGCAGTTCCATACCAGCCTCCGGGATCAATGCTCGTGACTGGTTGATTGGACGTTCTTGGTGCTCAATAAACGCGATTATTCCCGGTTTTTCGCGCGATAAACACTTTGTTTGCGACTATTCTCGCGATAGTGATTCGCCCGAGCGTGATTCAGTTTGTCGCGGGACGTGTCCCTGGACGAACGTAATTTGTGCGGTAATCTTTTCCGTGAAGGTATAATTGATGTTATGTTCGAAGGAATCGTGGTTTGCGGGATTCGTGGAAAGGATGAGATGGGAATTGTTTTGTTCTGGTGCAAGTGTGTACGTCGTTGTTTCATCCCGTGCAAGATAATAACAGAAGTAGGCAGAGTCCTCTTCTTTTTAGTATTCCTCTCTGAGTGTGCCTTTTTTTATACATAAAGTTATCGATTTATCGATTATCGAGGAGCATTGGTTTTAAATAAAATAAAGGAAAACATGTTTGTTTAAATAAAAAAGTTATCTTGCTGCAGAGACAACAATTTGTGAATAATTAGTGCGAAATTACATTTTACATTACGTTACATAACGTCATAGCCGAATTTTCAATCGAAGATGGACAAAGTTCTTTCTGGCGAATTTCTCGCCGACGATTGAATCGCTGTTCGTATTACTAGATCCTCGAGGTTGTGATGAATTATGCTAAAAAAACTGTTGAATAGACTGAGAAGGTGAGTGCCGATAAAAAGTTTATCAAAAATTCGTGAAATCGTGAAACGACGTTCATAAAATTTCTGCGAAATACCAACCGAGGAACGTTTGCCTTTAGCGTTCCGAATCCTTTAAAACGTCGCGTCGTGCGATAGCACGCGATACGCGCAGTCGAATTTCTGGAAAATCCATTAATCAATGTGCAAGTTCAACGAATTGAACTATCATACCTTTTAAGGTTTGAATCGCTTAGTTTTGTTTTTCTTAAAAATAGTATCTCAATGATACATTAACAATATCGCGAATTTCGAAAATTAATCATTAAACTGCAGATGTTTATGCAACTTCATATTTTTATAATCATAATTAAACAAAAAAAAAAATGAAACCTAAATAGAAATTTATTTTCCCTACCACCTAAGCATATAATAATGTTACGTTACTTTTACACCTACGTATAGTCATCATAAAGAACGAAGTAGATCCGTCTGTTCATGCAAATAGTTTTGCGTTATCAAACCAGATTACATCCGAATCAAATTTTATAATAAAATTCCACTCTGTTACGTGCAAATTTTCGTATGTACAATATTTGTCAATTCCGAAATAAAAAGAATCCTAAAACACAATTATCCTAAAATAAAAGAAATAAGTTATGTAAGATAAAATTATCTATCTTTTGCATCTTCTTTCCTCTTCCAATATTCGTGCTATGACTTTTGCATATTTCTGCGACGAGTCGCAGCATAAGCAAAAATGTTGCGCGTACTTTTCCTTCGAAATTTTGGTTCCACGCAGTCTGCGCCGACAAACTTAAAAGCAGCCTTAGGCGAGTTTCGCGTGGCTTTGGCTTTCCATCGAATCGACGCGGCGCGACGAATGAATCAGTTCTAACGAAACGTGTGTAGTATAGCGTATAGTCACACTAGTCACACGATCGTTTCCACTGATTTGTCACGTTCCACCCGATAAAGAATGGAAAGATACAATTGAAAAGGATTTCACCGCAAAAATGTTCGATCGAATCGAGAGAAACGATCATCGAGATTAAACAGAAGCGCGTTATTCACCGAGACTAGAACCTGTGCTTCGTCGAAACTGTGCTTCGAAATAAAATTCCAATGATTTCTTAATAATATCGCGTTATTCGACTTGGAAGATTATGGCATTCATATACTAATAAGTAATCTACTTGCAAAGTTCATTTTTGTGGATATCTAAAAATTGTCGGTTTGTTTAAACGTGTCATTCTTTTAACAAAATCAATTACGACTACATTTCAAGCCACTCTACTTCTGTAGCTTTTAATTAAATCCAGCTTTAACACCTTTAATTCCTCTTAAGGATGAAAAACATTTTTCTGACCGATCGAACAGCGTTTTTCAAGGAAAAAATAAAATTTCACGAAGCTTATTATTTGAATAAGATTGTTTCGATAAGCGAAGCGAACGAAAAATGTATAAAAACTAATATTTATCAAATGAGAAATATGACAATTAATAATTATAAATTTCCGCTGTTTATTTTATATTCTCCTATGTATATTTCTTTTTCCATTTTCCAATTTTCATACAAATCGCGTTATATTTTCACGTCGCTTTTTATTGGGACTCTGAACGATAAAGCATCACGGAGAAAGACACGGTTGCAAATTAACTTTCGGCCAAGGAGATCGCTCTGCGATCAAGACAGATCAAGAACGTGACGGGAAACTCTGTTCCACGAAGTCTCATCGAGATGTGAAAGAGAAAGGAAAGAAGCGAGGGAGAGGAGACAGCTTATCGGAGGTTCTTCGAATTACTTTCTTCGGACAAATCGAGTTTTCCTTCTTTAATATGTCACTGTACACGAACAAACCTGACTTTATTTTTCCAAAGAAATTACAGGCAATTCGATATATTAATTTTATTTTCATCGTGATTGCATATAACAGATCGATATCATTTTACGATACGATGAAACTTTATACCAGATATTACAAGTTAAAAATTCAAAGGCTTCTATAAATCTAATCGTAAACTCTTCTCTCGCCAAACCAGTTTCATTTTTAACAATTTTAATTACCTGCGAGGTACGTACGTACGAAAAAAAAAAAAAAAAACGCGAAACGAGTGAATCTGACGAACGTCTTCGAAATTTTCCAAATTTCTTTCAGGTTCTCGAAATCTTTTGAAAAACTCAGATATAACCTGCCTACAATTTTCTTCGGCTGCATAAAAATTCCACGCTTTTCATCCAAATTTCACAAATTTCATCGCAGCCTGACCACGAGCACTCTAGTTATGCAAATTTCTATAAATAATTCTGCAACCCAGATCTACTTCTATCCCACGCAAACTCCCATTCAGGATATCAAACACGATAGAGATTTTCCCGAAATAAATCCGCCTGTAAATCAGAACCACGGGTACGGTCAGTCACTTTTCATGCAGTTTCGTCTGCAGTCCGTCTAGATGTTCGAATTTGGATCACGCTCGGCTATTCACGCGATCGCAATTCAAGCGCAGACGATTTCTCAATCGTCGTTTTATTTCGAAACCAACGAAATGACGTCGATCCTTCGAGTGAATCTCGAGATTTCGTAGGTTGAATGAACGTCGTGAGATACGAAACGATTTGTCTTCGTTGCTGATACGAAACGCGTCTACTTTATTGATGACTCGTTAGTGGAACGAGTTGCTCTCCTCTTTATTCGTTTCTCTTATTCCCTTCTTTTTGTTTCATTACTCTCATTGGCGATGTTCATGTCGATGTTTCAATGCGGATGTATCTTAAAATTCTTCGCGTTCGCTTCGAATTGGTTCAATGAAGTATCTCAGAGATTACGCGTCTGATTAATTTGATAGGGAATTATTAGATAAAATCGTTACTAAGCCTTGCAGCGATAATGATAATTGCAATTTTCTTTAGTTTCACTTTATCGATTAATATTACGTTCGATGTTATCTATAGAGCCTCTACTTATAATGGTGCAATATATAATTTTTATTTATTATTTTTATTATATTTTGGACGCGTTTCACTCCTGATCGGCGATTAGTATCGACTCTCAGGTTCTTTAACAGCCTTAAAGTACAATCATTTTTAGTCTCGATATTCTGCTAAAGAATACCTTCACTGATTCTTTTTTAAACACAAGAATTTGTATTATCTCATAAATCGTTTGTAAAATTTCTACCATTTGCTTGCAATACTATTCTGCCAAATTTATACGAAAGAATCGAGGAAATATTGTGCGGCTCTCTTCAACATATTAGTATCTTGCGATATATGTTTCGATATATTGCAGGCAAATCCTCGAAATAGCCAGCAAACTATGCTATGCAAATCAGCCTCGCAATAGCGGCCTTCGAGCGAGAATTAGCTGTGAAACGAACCACCACGGAATTCGGCTGCAAAATACCCTTTGTGTTCCTGTTCAGTGTTTGTCGACAGTTTACATGCACACGGACTTTCCACCCCTAAATCCGCAGTTTCACGTTCATTTCCGCGATCTGCCGACTGTCGTATTTAATATTAATGCCAGGACATGCGTGGCCAGTCCAGCAATTCACGCGATCGATCGCAATTAAACCATGGACCTGACACGTTGTTACCGATTTCACCGAAACCGCGCCTGTTAAAAGGCTAAAGCAATTCCCCCGATCTGGCCACATTTATTTATCGCATGATCGCGATGACTAATTTTTAATTATCGACGTCTATTCGTCTCAAGCCAAACAGCCGAGTATCTCGTTATAGGAAAGTTGGATGGTAAGATGAAACTATACGCAAAAGTTAGGAATTTCAGGAAATCTCTGAGACAGAACCTTCTCTGGCGATGACGAAGACAGAGCAAAGAATGGAAAAGTAACAGACAGAGAAATAATAAATAACGTAAGGAAGCTATAGGACTCGAGTATCAGAATGACACGAGAAAAATTAATTAACGAGGCTGACAGAACGTAGAATTAGGAATAAAAAATGACAGATTTTAAGGAATCCTTGAAACGGGACCTCGTTTGAATAAAAACCGACGGAAGTTGTTCAATCTTCTTCGTCGCTAATTCAATTCAGTGGTCGAGGGACGAGGTCCTCCACTTATTTCGAGCAGTACATTCAGCATGGCGTCACTGTTCAAACTGCACGTCATTATGACAGACCCTCGTCCCTTTTTTTTCCTCCGTCGGAAGAATCATCGAATACCCACGAACGTGATCCCTCGTGGAGACCGTTTATTAGGAAATATAATTCTCGCGTGCTGTTGTATCTTCTTCGCGGCCCTTCTAATAACGAATAAAATGTAAAAGGAATGTAGAAAAAAGTCTGATAACGAATGAGAAATCTCCAGGCGAATACTACGACGATCGATGACCTCCAGCAGTTGGCATTTTCCTCTCTTGCTTTCTCATCACATCTGGCCATTTTTCGTTTGTCCAATATCGAGGGCGTTTCTCAAATCGCGTGTGTGCACCTCTTTCTCCCTTTCCCCTTTCTCTCCTCTTTTTGCTGGCAATTTTTTCCCGATCGGTATCGTAATAACACTGCGTGTCTCAAACACGCTGGTCCAGGTTCCTTTTATGTCTATCCGTTCTCAGAACTTTGATCATAGGAACGTTTCATAGCCCTGTTATATTTCCAGAGCACGAAAAATATTCTTCTTTATTCTGGATCTTTTGTGATGGCGTTTCGGCTGACACGACGCAAAGATTGGCTTTGGCTTTGAGTATATTCGTGTAATTGAGCTTCCTGTGGGAATCGTCCGTCGAGTTTTGGTTCCTCCGCTTGTTATTTCGTACAGATTCTGCTGGCGTGCTTTTTCTATTTTTAATCATTTTATCAGAAATTTGTTATCGCGTCTTACGTCGTAAAATGCTATATAAAGTTTATTTAAACTTTCCAATAAATATTTTATTCCATTTATGATAATCGTCGGTTCTGAATTATCAAACCATAATTATAACCAGTGACAATTTTTCTTATAAACGAACGAAATATCGATCGTAGATCAAATGTTTGATTCGTCTTCTCCAATTCGCTCGGACCCCTTCGATCATTTTCCCCATAGTTCCCATAACAATTACAACTAGGGGCAAGAACGAGTAATCTAGGCAATCTCCCGAAAATACTTTATCTCCGCCAATTAATTACTCGACCAGCCTTGTAGCGATATTTCACGGGTAATTTCTATCGCCAACAGACACATACTTTTCCTCGGAATCGTCGACAATAAATAATCACTGCGTTAAGTCGTTTATGACGTGGCGATAATTCTCTGGCGCCTCGATCGCGTGCCACAGACGATTTACCGTTTTATTGGAGCTAAAAATTCGCTAAAGATCGGGTTTCAATTTAAATGCGTTTTTATGGAAAAAAAATATTACGGCATAAGGATTGACATATTTGCATTTCAGTCAAATTCGTCAGAGCCAGCTGTTTATCGTACGTTCTTTAGCCATCACCATTTTCGTGTTTATCGTAAGAAACTGTTTGAATCGAGGCTCGTTTAGAACACCAGAACTTTGAAGTAGAAGTAGACATAGAACTTTGATCAAAGTGCACTAGAAGTAGTCTATAGAAAAGTAGAATAGAATAGAATAGAATAGAAAGTTCACTTACACCGATTTAAATCACGCTTACGTAACTTTGTGTCGCCATTAAAATCGCCGAAAGTTAATTAGAAAATTTCAAATCAGGGAACAACGCGTACTTTTTTAAGAGCACAAAGAATCCTATAAATTGTAACTGCTACCGAAGAGAGTAAGTAGCGAGAAAAGTTAAATTTCCCGTGAAGCAAATCGATCGTTTTATCCGAAAAAGTTTGTACAATGGCTAAGAAGTTTCCGATAAAAAAGAAGAAAAAGATCTTTTCGCGTTTGTCAAGTAAAGAATTCTTTAATGAGAAAAAACACAGATAAAGAATCTTTCCAATGAATTAAAATTCCTTAATAGACGAAAAGTTCTGTAATAAATTACGATTGGTCATTTCTAAAATAAATAATTAACCCGATTGCATTCCTCGACATTTAAACTCGATGTTTTACCAAAAAAGAAAAAAAGAAAGAATTGGCCAAAAAAGCAAAAGAACGAACAACGATCGAAACTTTCTTAAAGACCAAGAACTTTCCAAGAAGTACAACGGTCACTCAAAATCGAACTTCCTCCTTCGATGTACTAAAACGAAGGCTCGACCACAACCAAATCGTTCTTCCCAGAAATTCGACGAGGACAAAAAAGGAGTGTGTGAACCAAAGACAAGCGAGAGAAATCTCGTATCTGTGAGATGCGTTGGTATACGTGGAACTCGCGGAAGGATCGTCGGCAAACAGGATCGCAATAATGCTACCACCGATTCTGAACAACATTAACAGCGACATACTGACGCTGTACACAAACCCCGGAAGCGGAAGAAGCGTGGCCACTCGGGCCACAAGGGGCCGTTACGCGGAGATCGGCGTCAAAAGGTAACTTTTCGCATGAAAAATCGATGTCCCTGTTGAGAACGTAGCTCCAGTCACGCAGAGGAAACCTTTTAAGTGTATTTATAGGTTAATCGAAGACGAAAGGCAATGAATATTTTAACGTTCGTTTGCATGATTTATGAAAAGCATCTTTCAGTATGGTAGAACGATTCCCTTTAGTTGATTCCTTTTAAAACAGTAGTATTTTCGTACTTTTGTCATTAGAATTGCACGTTACCGTGTAATTTATCATCCTTTTGACGTGTATTAATCGTATGGCAAAAAATTTCGTGATATTTTATACTCTTGTTATTTACTATTAATAATATAACGATATTTAATAATTTGATGATATCAGAACTATTAGATTGTTTATGAAAGTTATAAATGGATAGGAGATCGTTTATAAAGAATTTTAAGACGTGGTATTTGTTTTTACAAAGAACTAATGTACAAAACATTAGTCGAAAAGAAATATTTATAGAATCTATTTCGATAGGTTTCTATCGAATAATCTGTTTCAAACGATTAAAATATTATCTCATTGGAAATGAAATTGTTTGAAAGGAAGCATTTACCGTTAAGAAAAACCGACTGTTATATTATATTATAGCCACGAAACCGTGTGTTAATTATTAATCGATGGCCATTGCACTCGGATCGTGCTTGTTGCAGTTGCCATTGCCGGCACCTGCGTTTATTGATCCCGCCGCCACCGACCACCATGAACCGATGGTGAACGCGGAAATGGAAATTTTCGAGTGATGCTGCGACGCGAGTCGTTCGCGTATTTTTTCCTTGTTCTTTCCTTTTTTTCAATTTCCATAAACAGCCATTTGCGTCAACGTCCTTCTAAAAATCGAATATAGACAGTCTTCATAGAATCCGTATTTTCAATTTTACATAAAAATACTATATTATGAAATTTGAATATCGCAAAAATTTAGATTGCTGTAAAATTGAATCGCCTCGCATAATGAAGTCTGTGGATTGTCGACTCGAAACTATATTACGGTCTACAGCGATTGAATTTTGGAAATTGGTAGTAAAAAAAAAAAAAAAAGAAAATAGGAAATATTTCGACAAACAACCAACCGCAATTTAAAAATTCAATTATTCGCGCTTGGAATTCGTCGATTCTATTATATCGAGCTATAGCATTTCAAAAAGTCACGACAAAAATGATCGAGGTTCTGAAACCGCAACGAACGAATTTAAAAAGTCGCAATGAAAAAACTGTTCGAATAAACAGTCGCAATCGTCGCTCGCGTTTCCTTCAGAAATAAAACCATCTTTAAATAACGCTTTAAAGGAAACTAAAATAGGAAATACCGAGAAATGTTTCGGCATGTTGATAGATTTTCAAATTTTCTCCGATGCTTCGTGAGTCGAGATTAAAAATAAAATATTTTTCGCCTTGTGAAAAATCGATCGGTCGTGAATCATTATGGAGGTGGACGAAACGGCTCGTGTCTCGCATGTCACCACGGAAAAATCGATTTTAATCAGCGGTTAATATGAAATATGATAGCAAAAGTGGCCGAGCCGCGAGAAACCCTTCGGTTTATTCTTATGTAAGCCTCTTACCCGTAATCCGCTTGGGGTCTTTGCGAATAGAGATTCATTTATTTCCTTTTTTCGGCTGCAGGCCACTCTATGGGAGGATCCTGACCCGGTTATAATGGGTTCCTCCCATGGATTCCAATTACCGGGTGTTCCTCGTTGACGCCGCTAAAATAAAATTCCAGCTCGCCAGCTTCGCGTATCTCGATACGAGAAAAAAGGAGATTTCACGTTTTAACGAATTATTATAGAATATCGATACTTATTTTTGGTGTTTCTTTTTTGAAAAATTGAGAAATATTTTAAAATAGGTTGGTGTTTCCAAGTTTAATTTCTTCCCCAAATTGATGTTCAATCTGTGTGGTACTTAATACTGACGTAGAAAGGATAGATTTTATTACGTTCTTTGAATAATATAAATTAAAAAGTTCATGAAACTAAATATATCGTTGATGAACATTATCGAGTTTCCATACATATTAGGTTGTCCGAAAAGTTTCTTTCGTTTCATAAGGCGATAATAGACGAACAACAATTTCTGTTTTATATTATTTTATAATTACGTATGATCCATTTCGTTCTATTTCTATTATTACGTTCGTGCATAATTTAATAAACTAATATAAACCAAAAAAAGAAAAAGAAACTTTTCGGGCAACCTAATATTATAAACGTAGGTGTTAAATATCGAGTATCGTAACTAGAAAATTCGTAAGTTTGGCCAAACGATACAGAGCTTGGAGAAGATTCGGAGACGAGAAACGATATGGCCGGGAGGTGACTAAAACCAGTAGAATTTCCGGGTAACATTGCGCTTGGTCGGAAGTGCACACAGAAGCGTTCAGAGTCCCATCGTTGCTCAATGAATCATACCATGATATACATGTGAAACTGCGAGCGTCGCACGGAAATTACACAGCGACGAGGTTGACGTTCATCGTTCCTCTGCACAGTTTGGTGATATTGTTGCTCGTTGCTCCGTTAATTGTGAGATTAATTTTTAATTGAAACGCGTAGAATTTACGCCGTACATCGGGCTATTTACTCAGTATGGAAGTCTCTTGTCTCTTTTCATGTATAAACTTAAAGAGATAAGAATTATCTTTGCAAAAAGTAAATGTAGAAAATAAATATTCTACGCGTCTCAGTCTCATCGTATTCTCGACTTTGGATGAAAATTTTCTTATCCTACGCGATTATTCTATCCAACTATCCTACAGTTGACCCTTTGCCTAAAACTATTAAGAAGATTACAAATTAATCTCGAGCAATAAAAAACCATCGAACTTACTATCCCAACGATTTTTCCATCGCGCGAAGCTATTGAGACAATTTATCCGTCTTGATAAAACCGCTTATCTCGTTGTTATCAATCTTTGTACAAAATAACCCAAAGGATGCCAAACGGACGGACAAATAATTTAAACCTCTTAAAATTCTCGATTCAATTACCAATTATTCGTAGAACGGATTGAGCGAATTCGAAATTAACCAGGCAAAGGCAGCAATGATCCTTTGGAGGAGGCTGTTTACGCCAAAGGAATGCCGGAAGCTTATCCTGTGACCCGAGCGGAAGAGCGCGAACGCGAGTAAATGCGTTTGCATCAAAGAGGTTGGACGGTAAAGCCCTGTGCACAGTACGCGAAAAAGCGAGGAGGACCCCGTAAGTGGAATTTAAGCGAGACCTTTTGAGCCATTCGAGGCGTCTTTGATGCGCGAACGCGGCCTCGTTACCGTTTTTCCCGCGTTTTACGCGTCTTTCCGCTTGGAAAAAAACGGAGCCTCTTTGAGGACCGGCCGATCGTGAACGACGTTGCATTAATTAATCGAGCCACTCGAACGAAACTTGTCTCCTATGTTGCGTATCACGAGCGAGAGCCATCCCTTGCGAAGTGACTTTAAAATCTCGCGGGAAATTTAAATTGACATATTGAAATTTAGCCTCGACCCGTGCCATTTAAAAGTGGGTCTTCGAATCTTGTCTGAACCTGACACCACTTCGTGCAGTTTATACCATTTACCATGTAATGTATTTGAACAAATTATTAATTCTTCAGCTTTTATATTGCTCGAGATTAATTTGTAATCTTTTTAATAGTTTTAGGCAAAGGGCCAACTGTAGAATAGTCGGATAGGAGAAGAATATTATTTTGTAATAATACGCGATCGAACCGTAATTATTCCTGGGTTTTACGCAAAAATACCCTTTTTTAACCGCTAAGTGGCATAGGAATTGGCAAAAAGAATTTTAACAGCTAAAAATTGGCAAATCGATTATTCTCGTGTCATTTCCAACTATAAGTGAAAGTCTTTCATAATAAATAATCGCGAGTGTGTATTTTTAATTCGCACTCAATGTTTTGCCAGTACGTATACGACGCTTAATCGACGAAATTTATTTCATCTACGATAAACGTTCATTGCCACCTCTTTTCCCACGTCGCGGCGTCGTAAAAAATAATAGAAACATCCTCGATGACCCCGATCGATTAGAATACCAAAGCGGACAATCGTCGAAATTCAATGGACTCGTGGGACACACGCGCATCAACGACTCGTCGTTTCCGACACAATCTCGCACGGTACACGTTAACAATAAACAATAGTCGGTTGATCGAGGGGTTGCATTAACACCACTCGCAACCCTATCGAATCGAAGGGGGTCGAAACGACGTGCACTCGTCCTAATGCGGTCCTCGAGGTGCAGGACGTGTGAACTCGGGAGTGCACGCGCACGTGCACGCGTTTTAGTAGGAAGGAGCTGTGAAAACGACAGGAACTTGGGGTTAATGCAGGGTCGTTGGCGATTTTTCAGATATTTCGTATGAAAAATTAGACACGGGGTGAGGGCTATGCTTCGAATAATATATAAAGACGAATTAAGTTTGTATTACGAGGAACGAGGATACGAACAATAAGGAAATTTCTATATCAAAGATTTTTAATACGTTTAAAACGAATTAATTACAGGTTCGTTTTAAAAATCATTTTCCATCATCTTGTAACTTTAAAGTATCCATCTTATTATTTGTAAGATACGCTACAAAAATTAGCAAAACGAACAATTCCGTTTAAACTGACTTGGACAAACGTTTTGGAATATTTGTTAAAATGCCGTATTTCGTTCGAATTCTAAACAAAATTTATACTTTGCGCGATTCTAAGACGTCGTAACGAGAAATTTATGTGTCTGCCGTTATCGATCGAATATTTGGCCACTTCCTGTAACGGGCAGGGAACCAGCGGGATTTCTAACAAGCGTTTCGGGACGGAAAGTTCGACCTCATCGGGCGGGTAAATCGAAGAAACCACGCGAAACACGATACAGCACTTTCAGTCTAAAGTTACGAGGCACGAGAGCGGAAGGATCGTTTAATTCAACGTTGACGATATCGCCTGCGCTTTCCCTTTCGTTTTCCCATCTCTGATCGCTGGGAAATCGTGACATGGGAAAAGCTTGAGAAACAATCGCGAGACCTGCAGTCTTAGAAACGTCACTCAGAGAAGTTTCCACTTAAATGACCTGTCAGTGGTATTTCTTTAAGAAATGTCGATCTTTAAATGGTATCTGAGGATTATATATGATCGTAATAATTAGATAGCTGTGAGACGATTAAAAATTATCATTATCGAATTTTAGATCGTTTGATTTTATTTTGTACTTTGTGATTTGTGCGACAGAAACCATTATTTTGTAAAAATGTTACCGAGGAAGTTTCTGTGTAAGATGATCGAGTACAAAGTGACGCTGCGTAAGATTTTTCAGCGATGAAAACCGATCGATTTGATTAAGTTAATCGAGGAACCTGACTACCATTAGACCATGTAAACTCGTTTGCTACGGGAAACGAGTTGTTAAGTCATTCGACGAGGGATAATAATTATCTGCTGGAAATGGGATTATCACTGGAAACTGGTTACAGATGAGAGATCACATGATTTGCTCGCCCCGATATGGATATATATCGCGTTTTCTCGTTGCGTTTGTACTCGATATAACTTCCCACAACGTATCTACGATATAGTATGAAATCATCGTAAACCAGTATCATAGACGTAAAAGAGAAATTTTGCGCGATATTTCAAATATAATTGCATTCGTCGAAACTTACCCTTAATCCTATCTAATCTAATACAACATTCAAATATAATTTTATTCGTCAAAACTTACCCTTAATTCTATCTAATCTAATATAAAGTCCATCGAATTTTATCCTTCGCGAAAAGTCTACAGAAATCCACGAAACTTCTATGTAATTCATAAAAACCTAGAAATTTCTTCGATTCATAAAAAATGTTTCTATCTGTATCTACAAAGAATACGTGAATGTACGCAATCTTACGATCTCGCCATAAACTCGTAAAAGCCGCCTGAAATCATCACGAAACAAACACGCTTCCGTCCCCGATTTCTCAATCAACAAGAACATCTTCCTAGCCGGAAGGACAATCACATCTACTCGCCCCACGCTCTCCATTCTCCAAAGGAACGACATCCGTTTCCACGAGCATCCGTTTCTCTCGCAGTCCTCTGCCAAGAGACAAGGCACATAGTATCTCCGTTTTCGCGATGAATATCGGCTGCGACCGGAGTTCCTTTGAATCCACGGTCTTCCATGAATCCAACTAGGAGGACTGGCCATAATGGTTGCCTTTGATAACGGGTCAAGTACAAAGCGACGTTTGCAGACCGAGCAGTCGGTTCAATCGCTTAATTTCGACGGAATCCCGATCGGTCTACGGCGATCCCGACCTTACGGTGAACAAAGAAACGACTGCAATGACCGGAGGTTCGATTAAGACCGGTTGTTTGTTGCGCCTTTGGCGTTGTATCCGTGGAACGTGTCGGCACACGGACAGATATCGTAGCCTGGATGAGGGTAACAGTGATTAGAAGTGGTTTTTATTGGGTAAAACGATTACAGCTTTACGGTAGAAGCGATGATGGTGCGCTCTTTTGGGCGAATTTGGGTAATCGAGGGTTACGACGGTGGAGTTTGTGAGTTTGGACGATGCTTGAGAGATTTTGGATGAAACTGATGATACTGTTTGTATAAGGAATTTTAAGTATGAATATCGATTTCATACTTATTCTGAGATGAATAATAATAATAATTGCAATGCGCAGAAATAATTGATAAGAACGTTAACTCATAGAAAGTCTCAGTTATCTTTCTCAGATACAATCAACCCAATATAGTTAACCATTCAACAAGCTTGATTGTAATTTAAAAATTATAGAACGATGGCAAAACAAGAGCCTAAGAGGGCCATCGAGAGTGCAGATTGGCATGTTTCGAGACGCCAAATCAACGAGGAAGCCGACATTCCCACGATAATGGAAGAAATCTCCCAATTTGGCAAAAGCTAATCTCCTGGACATCTCCGTGAAACGAAAAAGACTAAAAAGATACTTTTTCAATGTCCAACTACCCTTCGGATTTAGCGAAGAATGTCAGTAAATAACACTGTGATACATCGCTTGGTGTATATTCATTTTCAAGACACATAAGTCATCGTAGTCAGTGGTTGAATATCATTATTTCATGGATCGTACACAAGCAGCAGATAAATAAGAAAAGAAAAGGGACGAAAGCGGGGAATTTTTTGTCGTTTTTTCTCTGATCATGAATTTGTCCTCGTACAGACTGAAGATACGATGGCAGACAGGAAACGGAGGGCGTAGCGTAAATTTCCGCAGACCCTCGTGTGGATTCTTGGTGGAATGTTTTGCACAGAAGCCCAATATGCGCGGTGCGACGTCGAATGAACGGAAAAGGGCAAACGGTTCGCCTTTGATCACCGACCATTCCGAACTCCCGCAATTATGTACCCTCTAATTACTATATTTGGCCAGCGCGTTTCAGCCGACCAATTTCCAGGATGGAACGTATCCTTCGTCGAATCGCTGTTTCCATCAGCCTGTTTCGGTTTGACAAACGATATGTCGAATATACGCACTGAGAGAAACACGGTTTCGATTTCCCTTGTAATTCGAATTTTTTTCCTTTTTGTTCTCTCTCTTGCTCTCTTTTTGTCTGTCTTTGTCTCCTCTCCTCTCTTGTTTGGAACGATCGTTGAAGTTGAATATTTTTACAGCCCTTCTTTTCTTTCCCTTTTTCTCCTTTTTTCTTCTCCTTCGTCGAATAAATTTCGATGGAATCAACTGTTGCAGTGATCTAAATTTCGACGTAAGAAATGCGATAAATTTGTCGAGGGAATAAAAATTTCAAGCATTCAGTCGGATAGACACTCCTTTCTCGAACGACCAAGATTAGAGCTGACAGGCGCATCCCACGGTAGGAATCATGAATTTTGAAAAAGATTAAGCTTCTATCCCCTTAATCCCCGTTAACGTGCAGTCACCGGGACGACGGGAAAAAGACGAGCTCTAATGATATTTTTCACCCTCGAGAAGAATCTTCTTTTTGGATGGCTCGGGAAATAACAAAGATAGAGCGAAGAATGAGACAGTAATACAGTATAAATGAGTGCGACAAAAATGTACTTAACAAACGAAACACCTTCATAAAGATACTCTTTCACAAATATTCTTCTAAACTATAGCAACGCTGTACCGAACGTCGTCCGTAAATTTTTATATTTTTGAATTTAATTACTTACATTCTCTATTCAATTATATCCTATTCTTATTTTTATGCAAAGAAGAGCAGATATATAAAAGTAATAACCAAACAAGTCCCATCGATATCACGCTATGTAATATTAATTATAATACTAGGTTGCCCGAAAAGTTTCTTTCGTTTCGTAAGGTGATAATAGATAAACAATTTCTCTTTTATATTATTTTATTAAATTAGGTATAATCCATTTCGTTCTACTTCTATTGTTATGTTCGTGCATAATTCAATAAACTAATATGAAGCAAAAAGCATCGTGCGTCTATTATTTCCTTATAAAATAAATAACCTAATATGAACAATATATTACGATTGAGAATTTGGCAAAGGAAAATAGTAATAATATTTCTAAATATTCTCTAGAACAATTTATCTATTTACGCTTTATTGTCGAATAACCTAAATGTACTTAATCGATGCCTCATGTTGTTACAATTACTTTACAGCTAGTAATGACGTTTCAAAATATTTTCCATTACAATTTCTCTATTTATATTTATTTATCAAACTTCCTAAATAAAGAATTCTCCTTGTACTATCAACAGTAAAAGATATCGAGGTGGAACGCCTTGAACCCTACGACTTTCCGGTCCCAAAGAGGACAATATAACGGGTGACGTCGGTGAGACAGTCGAAACAGAGCGTGGAGGTACACTTAACGAGTAAAGTGTCGCGTGTTACATAGAGTAACTCAAGATCACTTTGCTGCTCCCACTCGTGTAATCCAAGAGCCTTCTTCGGCTTCGGTTTCCACGAGAAATTGGATAGGCCAGTATACGGCAGTCGCACTTTGCCTTCCTTCGACTCACCTTTTTCTTTCTTTCGTTCCATCTCTGTCCCTCTTTCCTCTCAGTTTCCTGTTCTTCTTCCTGATCTACCTATGTGTTGACGGTTAGCTGACCGCTTAACAAGCGTCAGACGCTCGTGTGTATCGTCAAATTATTATTAACGCGTTATTAGAGGGAATTTAGTGTAGCAAAAGGTTATCAGTAGGTTTTATGAACGTGTGAGAAGGTGTAAGCTTCTGGCTATCAAGTTTCACATCAAATCTTGCTAATTCTTCAGAGTAGAGATCGCTAAAGTTTAAGTAGAATAGGTTATCTGTTCAAGCTTAATTAGCGAGCCTACTCGCCACTTATTTTGATATTCTTCTTAAAGCGACACAGTGCAAAAACATTCTCAACTTGCTGTATGATGCGAAAATGAAAAGTTCTGTAAGCTTCTGGCTATCAAGTTTCACATCAAATCTTGCTAATTCTTGAGAGTAGAGATCGCTAAAGTTTAAGTAGAATAGGTTATCTGTTCAAGCTTAATTAGCGAGCCTACTCGCCACTTATTTTGATATTCTTCTTAAAGCGACACAGTGCAAAAACATTCTCAACTTGCTGTATGATGCGAAAATGAAAAGTTTGAAAATTCTATATTTTTACTATATACAAATGTCTACATACGTACGTTTCACTCGATATCGTATTATAATAAAAATAGAAGAGTCGAAATTACAACTGTAGATTCTGATACTGTCAAGTACCGTCAGATGAGTGAAATTTACATTTCGATTTACCAATTTAATATTTGCAGATACGTAGAGATATATAAAATAGAATTTCATCGCAAAACCAAGATAAACACACTTGTGCGCTAAATTCTACAGATAATTTCCCAGTGAAAGGTATTCGAAAAATACTCGAACTATACATAATAAACTAGAACTATGGTCTAGAATCTTTTTTGCTTGCAGTGGACCATTTCTTCTCGCTAAATATTAAGAATTTCCTCTAAAACATAACGTCTCCGATAGTTCCCCCGGTATGGACGCGTGCAACGGCCACGTTCTATGAAGTAACGACCAGGAAGCGTGCTATTAGTCTTAATGCAGCAGAGTGCTTTCCTCGAAGAGCTTTGTTTCTTCCTAACACGATGGATCTTGACGGGCTCGTAACTCGAAAGTAAAGAGACAAGTTTCCTTACGTCGGAAACGGACAGGGAATTTTTGACCGATCCATCACCATTTCCGGGTTACATGTCGCGTTGTCTCGTTTCATCGAGAACCCTACCGATCGCGCGATTACTTCACGGTCCAATTTTTCCTGTTTTGCGTGAGACAACACCATTATTTCAAGCAGCATCGGCCTGATTCCCATTGGAATCATCGTTTGTGCTTTCTATGCATGACGAAACGTCATTTTCACTATCTAGTATGCAGTAATGAATAGGCGTACGAGATAGTTAATTACATTCGCTTTGTTGCCCCTACCTATTCTTCTTCTTCTTCTTCTAACTCGATTTTCGGATGGAATATTTTCTCGAAGAATTCTCCAACGAAACGAAAACAATTTTATTTTTTAAATTGCCTTTGTCAGTCAAAAGGGCAAAAGAAAATTCGCGACCTGTTTTATTCGATAGAATATTTTTTCAAATAACAAAAGGAAGAAAATGTTGCAAATTAATTAGACAGATTATAAAGGTCGTATACGCGAAACAATAAATTGCTGAGAAGAAAACGATTTCCAAAAATCGGTGTTCATCTAAAAAGACAATATAAAACTCTCAGTTCCAATATTCCTCCAGAAAACAAGCACTGTATTTCTTCCTCTAAGCCATTTCATGCGCAAAATTGTGGCGCACAGTTGCACGGGTCATCGAATATTCGCGATTTAGCGGAAAATTTCACGAATAAGCCAACACAGCGAGGAGAACACGATTTCTTCGACCCATTCTTGAGATTGGATCGAACACGATCGCGTTTTGCTCCTTACGACGTAAATTAATCCCTTTCGTGAACGGGCTTCCGCCAATATCCGGATGAAGCACGCTGCTTCCGGTCGATTTAATCTCCACCGATGAGCCACGCGATTCTTAGAGTGCCGACAACTCGGTTAGGAAGTTGGATTAATAGAAACTTTTCGTCGTAAAATATGAGCCAGGCGGAAAAGTTAGAGAAGTTAGTCTGATATCGATTATGGTAGTTCTCCTTTTTTTTTTGTGGATATCTTTTTAGATAGGAAGAGGAACATATCTTGCGTTATTATTTGTAAAAGATAATTTGTTAGAATCTTTTATGGGGAAGAGGTTGAGTCGTATATGGGAACGTATAATTTGGTTCATGGCTTACTATTGAAATTTAATTAAATCGTTTGAAGGAAATATTTGTTGTAAAATACACTGAAGAGATTTAAAGTTCAAAAATGATATTATCACGATCATGTTGCTGCAACCTGCCTACGATGTTACTCGCAATAAGTTTCTTGTAGTTGTGCTAATTTTCGTGTAGAATCAGCTCGTGAAAATACAAGAGAAAGTACAGCGAACGTAAATAAAAAGTGAGCGAAGCTGTACAAGCTACACCTGAAATTAAACGCTGTAGCTGAAATTCTAGCACGAATTGGGACTAATTAAATCTTCTTAATTAAATTCCGAATTTAAACGGAATAATGTCTGAAGAATGCTTAAAAAAAAAAATCCGGGAGAAAATGTATTAAATAGAAATTAAAATTCGAACCATACAATTCATTCTGAAAAAATGAATTTCTCTGGCAAATTAAAATTCTCCGCTGTTAACCCCATAACGAACGAAAAGTAAGAACGAACGACGACGATGTTTTATTCTACATAAAGAAAATTTGCACGATAATTATTATTCCGCGAAATATAAAAGAAAGTCGAAAGATTCAATTGAGCGTGGTTGATTTCTTGTAACGAAATCGCATCTAATTGCTCCAAATAATTAGCGTAACAGTTATAGAACTTTCCATTGACAGCCGTGCGTCGAGAAAAAGTAAGAAACGTTCGTTTTAAACGATGCTGAGTCACGAGAAACGGTTTCATGCTCAGCGTGAGAGGAAAAGAGAATTAGAAAAGAGTTGTCGATCACGATGATCGTTGACCGGAAAAATATGTGCACGCCGTCTATCGTGTTTTCTCTCCGTGAGAGAAAAAGAAGAACGTCTTTTATGCATCGTAGGACGCGCGTTCGATGCCATCGAATCAGCTGATTTCGTCTTTTTCTTTTTTTTTTCCTAACCTTCATACAGAATAAGCAAAAACTACGGGACAAGCAGAAATGCGCTCGCGTAGAGATTCGCGCAAGAAAATTAACGATCATAAATTTTACTACTGAAAAAGGTTTCGAAAATAAAGTAAATGAAATTCACGAAAATTTTATTCAAAAATATTAGAATTGATTTTTGATTCAAAAAATTCTCCCATCGAAAATTTACATTTTTCGTACGAGAATTCTATCTTTTGTAAATTTTGGCTTAGTTAAATATTAGTTTGGGATAGTTAAAATATTGCGTTCGAAAATCGTATTTTCAAATTTCACGTGAAAATTTAAAGCATTCTATCCAAAGGGTCTATTAAAAATTTAGCTTGAAAATCGTCACATTTCGTTTGGCAATCTTATTTAAATATTAACTGTTTTAAAATTTGCCACAAAAATTCGATTTACATGTCAATATAAAAGGTAATTCCTCATAATTGTTTCGTTCTGCTAATTAGTAGGATTTATTGTATTAAAATTTCATTCTATTGAAATCATTTCGTGATTTTTATGAACTGAAAAGAAACCACTTTAATTTGTTAGAAAGCTTACGTCTATTCTTGTTAGTGAAACTTTGCTCGTTTACACGATGTGAAGGATGCAAGAGGTGGAAGAAAAGAGGAAGCGAAGGTTCTTTTAGAGGCTGAGAATTTCTTTAAACTTCGCACAGAAAGCGTCTTCCGAAAAGACCTTAGAGAAGCGTCGCGATGCTTGCGAAAGAATGCAATCTTCATTTTACATTTTAACCCTTCTCTAATTAATGAAATTAGAACTCTCCCGAGAAGAAATGAGTTTTCCTCTCTGTTTCGTGCTGCTTCTTCTCCTCGAAGATAGCGTTAAATGAACGAGAGTGTTTTCTCGAAAAGCTTGCTTTTCCTCAAGCGTAAATTTACACGGATTTTTTTGTCGGAAACAGCTGGAAACAATTCAACATAATTGACAAGAGATTGCAAAAACGCTTGAAACAAGATGAAAGAAATCTTGAAAACGATAATAATTTTCTTTAGAACGACTAGCAAATGTACCTGGGATTTTCTTCGCGATTAATTAAAGTGTATGTACCTGGTACGTTTAATTTATCGCAACGATAAAACTAAAAAAGGAGACGCTTTCTGCCGACTGCCTAAGAATTTCTGAAC
This sequence comes from Bombus affinis, assembly GCF_024516045.1. Classification (NCBI taxonomy): domain Eukaryota; kingdom Metazoa; phylum Arthropoda; class Insecta; order Hymenoptera; family Apidae; genus Bombus; species Bombus affinis. Next base: position 12,944,265 of record NC_066352.1, on the reverse strand, counting down.
CGCCCCCGTTGGCGACGATTCAAGGTTTTGTAGGAATACCAGGCCCGATTGGCCTGAGTTCAATAGCAGCCGGTGAATTGAATTAGAGTTCGAAATCGAAATAACATACCATTTAAAACGCATTCCCTATCTTCCCCACCTTATACTAATTTTATATAAAGTTAGAATGCCTCGAATAGTTCGCTCTTTAAATGAAATTTCGAACTTTGTAAAATTCTCTCGCCTCCTATCTCGTTATTTCTTTTTTTCTTTTTATGGTAACCAAATAATGGCAACCAAAGTAGGAAGGAGTAGATGGTAACCCAAACCTATTTCAGAGCTGAAAAAATCTAAATTTAATAAATACGCACATACGTACGCTTTTTATTCTTTTTATGATGACCAAATAATGATAACCAAAATAGGAAGAAATAGATGGTAACCCAAGCCTATTTCAGAGCTGAAAAAATCTGAATTTAATAAATACGTACATACGTACGCTTCGTCAATCGCAGCAGCAACAACCCACTTCCATAAATAGCAATCCCCAACCCTCGAAACTCGCAACAATTAGCCACCCTTTCTGTTAACTGCAACGAACTTAACATCTCGAGGCAGGGAGACTGGTCGAAAACACGAGGGCCATATCGCTTGAAAGAACGAAGAGTCGTTCGTTGGACGCGTTCCTTTGAGCTCCGCCACTCGAGAATCCTCACCTTTGAGACGCGTTCCTCGAGATGGAAGCTTCGTCCCTTAAACTTCTCCAGACGCAAGAACGCATCCGCCGTTGCAAGCACGATGCACAGGGTCGCTCGTTAATACGTAAAAATCCCCTTTTTACCCTTACGAGGCCGTTGCTGGACCACGTGTTGAGAACCTCCCCAGTCGTCATGGCAACCCCCGTCGGATCCCGCAGACGACGAACACGTTCCTGGTGCCCGAATCAGGAACGTAACTTCCGCGTCGTTGGCCCTTTGTTATTTTCAGATCGACTGTTCTAGCAACTGGTACAAGTCTTTATACGTAAGGTTTCTGACATTTGCTAAGAAAGGGAAAGGTGCTTTTCGTTCGAAGAATTATTTGTTTGGCTTCGTTTTTTAGTTCCCAGTCGATGATAAATCATCGTCATAGACGTTATCGTGGGTTTGTTTAGGATCAGGCTTGGATGCTGAGCGATAGAAGGGAATTTCAGAAATTGTTTATGTCTCTCGCACGATAGTTCTTGCAGACTCGTTGAAAACTACCAAATGATCTAAAAACTGGCAAGTTAAATATTCTACCGCATGAATGTTTCATGTGTTTCACCAGTATCTAAAAATAGTCGGAGCTGATTTGCCAATTAAATCACGCGAGCGGAAAACCTCGGGTACTTCCGTATACGTTGACCGACCGGCTTTTTCGGCGCATGTTTCCTGTCTAATTAAATCGATACACCTGTGTGTGTTTGTGTTTCGGAAGCAGGAACGTGGCGGCGCGTGCGACTGAAAACTCTTCGAGCAGTCAATTAATCCACGGCGTAAAATTAATCAATGACGTCCGGCAGATATCGCTGCGGCGGAAAAATCGATACGTCGCGTCGCGACGTAACAAATCGTCTCTTGATGCTCGACGAAAGAAAAATAAAATATAGAACGGACGAACGTCAACGCAGTTTCCTCGACGATGATTTATGCTCCGAAAGACCAGCTTTTAATTGCCGAACCATGGACAGATGGTGACTGGATTTCACGGATCAGCGAATGATGGATGAATTTTTGAAACAGGCTGGCAATTAGACTAAGTACAAAAAGGAGGTCTGTTTGTCGTACTAATTAACCTTAAAAGGTTAGAAGGCTGCGCTCTGAAGATATTACTGTTAAATTATTATATTTCAATTCGTTTACCGTGGGAACATTGCGTGCACGTTTATGCAAATTCGCGCGTTTACGAATATAACGAAGTAAGCAAAAACTTGTAGTCTATTAAATTTCACGTTGAGTAAATATTTTACCTGCAATGCTTTGTGTGTTTCTGTATATTATGTAGATTTTACGCGTTTTTGCAAACTTAAATATCCTTGTAATTAAATAATTACTATTAACAGGATGTACGTAATATGCAAAAATATGCGAAATACCCAAAGTTCTCGTTATAATATTCGAAGGGATGTCATCTATAAAATTGCACGAGGAATCGTAATAGCAAAATTTGAGTTGTATGAATATCTTTGTTCGTCGCTATGCATAATTAGTATCCGTTTGCGGTTCGATAATTATCGACCGTTAAGAATTAATAGAGACACGTCAAATGCAGTTGTCGAACTATCGACGTAGTCCGAGCATTATCGATGTAATTAATATCTTCGAAAAAAATGGTACATTTAATCTGATAATTTTAAGAAAGTATCGCAGTTCCGCTTGATCTGTTACAAACGCTACGTGAAGAATTCTGAACTTTAGAATCATCTTGTATAATTGAGATCGCTAGAAACGATTGGAACTTCGAACCTGTATCAATACCAAGAGCGAGCAATTATCGTGCACTAGTAATCATCTCGAGCTCGTTTCATTTCATTAAATCGAACTCTGCCTGACCATTTATTTCTTCTATGAGCACTTGAAGCGTTCTATGATCATAGAGCGTCTACATCGATAAAGTCGTCATTTGTTCGTTCAAATTTGCTGTATCATCGGTTACAATTGCTATCGCGTCTCCGATAGTTATAGCGTGCAAGTGATAAACGACGTGGCTGCCAAAAACATGAAAAACTGCTTCTTTAGCGGAGAAGGATATAAATCTCATTGATAAAGTGCGAGTGCTACAATCATTTATTTCACTCTCGAAGACTGTCGCCAGACAATTGAAATGCTAAATCTCAATTTCGTTGTGATCGGAAGAGGTAAAAGTGCAATCAGCTTAATTAATCACAGCTCGATTAATACCACGCTATAAATTAAAATTGTTTATTAACAAAGTTTTCGACAGCAGTCGTTGAAGTTTCTAAAAATCAGGACACATACAAAACAATAATACAAAAACAAACAAAATAGCATAAGTAGATGTAAAAATTCACAAACATACTGACTGAAAATCATAGTTGCGTGAGTTAGTTCATCGTTATTTTTCGATAAACGGTATTCCGCGTTTATTGTTTGAAAAATTCATTATACTTTTTTCAAGACGCGAAAACGTACGTATAAAGGAACGATACTTGCAGGAATTGAAAGAATCTTAACTCGGATCGCTACGATTCTCAACTCGAAGCCATGCGAAAAATCTTCACCTCTGACACTTGCGCCACTTGCGCCATTTGCTACTTTGACTCCTCGGTTCGTATCCGTTGCCGTTGTCAAGCGTTTGTCCTCTTCTAGATCGATCGAAACGCAACGAAAATTTCTCCAGCTCCCTCACAGAGATCCGTATACGGTCCCGAGAGCGATGTTGGAGTACGAACGCGATAGTTTGGGGCAGACAAGGTCCGAGACAAGCCGTCTAACTGTCAAACGCAGAGGACAATAGAGCGCCGAACGTGTAGGGGGTGTTAGCCGGCGACTTTGCATACGTCAACGCCCCTTCATTCGATATTCAGCTCGGGAATTGCGACAAAGTTTGCTCGAAATAATACCGTTTGTGAAGCGTGCAGCTCGCGGTTAAATGGTTCGCGTAACTCCGACGATTATTCCCTCGCGAAAAAGCCTACTGGTATTAAAAATTGTAACGCGAGAAAATTGCTTCGAACAAACGCTTCGAAAAAGTTATGGAAACGAACTGGAAGCTCGTCGATGCACCGATACATCGAATTATAACAAACGTCGTATCAACGTAGACATCCTGGAATTCCTGTAAAAGATTTCAACTTTCCACTGGTAACTATGGTCAAGCATCTGCGCTCAAAGCTACTAATGGTAAAGCCCTGGTACTCGAAGCTTCCCAGGAACTGCGTAAATACTGTAGGACGCATAAAAAGCTGCATCGTTAATCTAACGCCTAGCGTTTCCGCGTAACGCGCCACTTACTCTGTAGATTCTGACGCGTGGTGACTACTACGTGGCGTAATTAGCTTGCGATACGCAACGCGATACGTCGTTCCCATTCGCCGGAGAACGCATACACACACTGGTTTCTTTGTCCGAGACAGCTGACCTCGACTCACGGAGCAGGTGATAAACAAATTGATGAAACTGTAAGGAGAGAGAGGGAAAGAATACGAGACGGGCGAGAAAAACTTAGAAACGTTAAAAAAGAGCGTAGGAAGAGAATCGAAAGGGTTGTGGGAGGATAAGGGTTGGACGTGGCTGTAAGATAGGTCATTAGGGGACTTTTCGGACTCTAATGAGATCATTAATTAAGAGTCGGAGCACCGTCGGTACCGGTGGGCTTCGAATCTCTTTACACGAGTACGGATTATCGGTATAATTAGCGGATACCGGAGGCTTCGTTAAGTCGACGTTAATTTCGAGATGCTACGATGTCTCGTGGACGCTTGTTAAGCTCGACGAACGCTAAGACGATGGTTCGATCGATGGTTTGCCACGTTCATTCCGTCTGTAACTTCCTATAGTTAACGAACTCGTCGACTTGAAACGTAAAATTTAATGCAATCGATCTGTGATAAAATTTTCAAAACGTAGCGTAATTTAATTTTTCTTATAATACACGCGATCAATAAGTATCAGTCTCGTTTAATAATTAAAAATGTCTCGTAACTTTTAGTCAGCGTTAGCAAATCAATCTTCTTGGATGCTACGCGTATCAAAATACCTTTCACCTACTAACCAAGAGTTCGAAGCTCAAAGCAAAATCGCCGAAGCTACTTAAATCTACTCGACCCATTTAACTCTAACAAATTCGCAAGAAAAAAGAAATAGACGAAGATTTACGTAATCCTCGAAACCACGAAACTTCAAATTTGTTCGAATTTCTCTAAAATCCTATCTTCGTTTCAACGATGATCCCTAAGGGAGGAATCCCGGGATCAATTAGGTCTGTTCTCGTCACAGAGACCGCGGTTTCTCTGAATCAGCTCGGCGGAAATTACGCTAGGGTACAGAGGTCTGTTTACAAAGCGTGTATTGTCCCCTCAGAGAGGAGGCGCCCCGATGCGGAGAATTTACTCGTGAGTTTCTAAGCGATTACCTGCAGCAGTGCAATGGCGCAGGTAACGAGAATTCTCTAGCCATGTACCATCGCTTCACCATACAAAATTGGACGATTGCAGGGCATTTTTATGTTTGCCTCCGCTTCCTCTTTCGCCATTCTACGTTAGAAGGTTTTTGGTGGGGAAATGGAACGCAAGAAAATATAGTATTTACCGGGTGAATGGAACGACGATCGTAAAGACGAGCTTTACGTGCATTCAAGAAGACGTTTCTCGCGCGATCAGAGGATTTGGATTTATTTTTCCAATGATGTGGATTAACGATGGGGACGTCGAGTGAAAAACAGGAGACAGATCGACGCGTAAACAGGATGGATCTTATACAGATTGCTCCGTTTCATACATTTTTCTAAACGATTGCATCGACGAATTAAAACGAGATACTCCGTGTAATAATTCCTCGCGATGAATTTCCAAGAATTCTGTCGAAGGAAGTTTATTGAGAAAATGCCGTGGCTGTACCACGCTTAACAGTTGCTTGATGTAACGGAACAGGAATGTTACCAACCCATCGCGTCTATTTATGTCATACAATCTGGGAGATTTACAAAACTAACAATCAGTATCGTACAACGTGCCATATTGAAACGAGTCCACAGATGCGATCCATGCAATTTGAACAAACTGAAAGTTGTTAATTATAGTCGTACAACGACGACGCGATGTACGTACGGAATGCTAATAGTCTTTCTAACCGCGTGAAAGCGGCTCGAAATCGCGTTACTTATTTGTCCAGGCGAATTCTAGCGGACGTCTGACAGAAGGAGGCTAATTAACGAAACGAGACTAAACGGAGACGGTCTATTTTCTCTGTTCGTAGGAGCGATGTCTTCCTGGAACCGTATCTGCAGCAGCATGGAACCGTTCAGGTTGTCAGCTCGCCGAGCACGCCTCCGCCAAATCCGCTGCAGCATCATCAGCTCACGCAGCTACATCATGTACAGGTGAGTAAGAGATCTTCCTTCTTGCTTAATAATCGCGTTGACGTTCGAAGGTCTTCACTAATGGTCGTATAGTTTGCCAACGACGAGATGAAAGAGTTGGTACTCGTAACGAGATCTTTGATTTTATTCACACCGCATCATTTTTCTTTTTTTTTTTTTTTCTTATGTGAAAATGATTGCTTTTTAATAATTGGCAATATCTTTTGAATGGTTTGACGCATTTTGGTATTTTGATACTTGAGATTTACTTTACTAAAATCACATAAGTGCGTTGTTTAGTTAATTGATAACTCGTTGTTCGAATTGCCAGTCTCTTGGACATGGACCTCAACATTTTACGCTTTGTTTATAAACGAATTACGTCGTATTTACGTTTTCGATTTTTAATTTTGTAATTGAAACATATCCTGTTAAAAATGATCGGATATCTTCGAACCATTCAACGGAATACTGAAGGTCCAGTTTTTCCGAGGGGTACGATGTTAGTAAAATATTCGGAAAATAATTAGTATCTTGTGTTACAACGAATTAATGTGCTGTAATGAAATTTCGTAATTTCGGCGCACGAAATGACGCAAGCAATCGTGTGATCGGAAAATTGCAACGACTGTGGAATACTTTCGGCGGCTCGTAATTAAGGGATTCGTAATTGGCTGCGAGGGTGTTTAACACGCGTCGCACGTCCTCGTTTAATCCATTTAACCTGAAACGCCGTTGTGTCAGTCTGCATTTCAAATTAAATTACACTCGAAACTCCAGTACGCGGCGAACCCCTTCGCGAATCCTCTTCGGATCCCCGTCGTGTCCTCATGCGCCACCGCAGTGAAAAAATAGGGTTGCCGGAAAAATTGAGAAACGCAAGTGATCGATGTTTGCGATGTGTCGGTCTGAAACTCGTGGCAAGCGCCTGGATAGAATTGTTTCTCGTTATCTTTTTCATTATTTTCGAAACTCGGTCTGATTGAAAGCTCTCGTGAATGATACAAATTGATAGGTCGTACGAGCGCGTTCATGTTCGTGATACTTTCGATGGAAACAGGAACGAAATAAAGAGTTAAAAGACAGATCAATCTTCCCTCGTTGTCGCGTCAAACTTTTTATCATTGTCCTATCAAACATTTTTCCCATTGTTTCGTTCAATTTGCTTGCGTTAATAGGATGACGTAACGGAGAATAAAAAGCGTTTCTCCGAGCGCAAAGGCAGACGCGTGTGGCGAACGTGTTTTAATTTTCACAAATTATTATCCTTAAACGAAACGCGTATCGGTGGGATCGTGAATCGCTGGTAACGAAGGCAATTCCACGGTGTTACAGCGTTGAACCCTTTCCACAAACGAAGCCAACCGGAGCAAAACCTTCGCACTTGAATAGAAAAGCCTCTTGTTGGGAAATTCTAGCGCGATGCAGAAACACTCGGTTAAATTACCGTCGTTTCAGCGTAACTGCGAAACCTGTTCCCGTACCAATTTGAAAGAGAGAAAGAAGAAAAAAAAATAGAAGAAGACCGTGAACTTTGCGAAACGTATGCTTGTAACAAATATTTCAAATATTACAGATTCTATCCGAGATAATCGCGAACGATTAGCTACAGAGGAATACATTTAGTTGCTTGAATAAATCGCACGTCCTCCACCTGGTAAGACACTTTGATCGATGCTGATCGATTGGACTAGATTTTTACAATCGTCGGCTTTTCCAGCCAACGTTTTTCTACGATTCGTCAAACGTCTAATTCGCGTCACTGGAAATGAGACCGATTTCGTTTGGGTTCGCGACCCTTCTCTACTTTTTACAGGGTATTTAGGGGAATCGTGGGATTATTCGGGGCGACAGAATCGGATAAGAGGTGGGAGAAGTTTAATCGACGCCTGCCTTGATTTATTACGACACGAGCTAGCATGATTGCGATCGTTTAACGTTCGAGTATCGTTTAGTGATTATTTATGGATTGCAACGTGGCCACGGGGTGTATGTTGAGATTCAGATTATTAGGAAACTGAGATTCGTACGATCTTTTTAGATTCATTAACTCGTTGGCCGACGAATTTGTTGCAGAATGAAAGAGCACGCTGACAAAAATATCGGAAGCTTTTTATCGATATACGCATTTGCCGCATCTCTCATTTCATATTGCTCGTTTCGTTTCCCAATTAGCGACAATTCTACCCTTTCAACGTAATTATATAATAATAAAATTCCAAGTACGAATATATTATTAGATCGTCCGGAAAGTGTCTTTAACAGACACGTTTTCTACGACAACGCATCTTTATACAAACATGAAACCTATTCTATCAAACGTTGTGATTTTTATCTCGATAAAACAAAATGGATCACACGTAAATCGATAAAATAATATAAAACGGAAAATGTCGTCCATTACTTCCTTATAAAGCGAAAGAATCTTTTCGGACCACGTAATCCGATGTATAACGAGCACTTGGATATTCTATTCTTAGGAATAACATCTAAAAGTATCATAAACGTAACATCAGCCTGAATACGCACAACATATAAACCATGCACGGTATAATTTCCCAAACGTCTGGCGCGTTTTGCTCCGTTAATTCCACTTCATTGCTTAATCTCGGTCCCCATGGTTCCTTTCGACCACCGTAAAACCTCGCGCCGGCCAATTCCAACACGAGCACGAAGAACGACTGGACAAAGTCACGATTCGCTGGCGGGCGACGCGACGCCGCGAATATGGAAATCTCTGGCCCTTAAGCCGCAATTCCGAGGGTGTAAATCCTACCTGATCGTCATACAATACACTCTAATGCGGTATTATACCGACGCCACGCAGGGTGCAGAACGAACGGGTTCACCGGTTATCTCAATTTGCAGCCAATGCTCGCCCCAACCTTTATTCGCTGCTCGTTTAATCGTTCCTCCGACTTTTTTTCCATCCGTCTACTGTTACACACTTCCTTTTTCCTCTTTTTTACTCTCTCGTTTTTCTTGTGCAGAACGCTTCCCCGTATCTGCGCCACTTTTAATTGTCCTCTTTGTTTCCGCGACGATTATCGTCGTCGAGCTACGAACGAAATAAGCGAATATCGTAGCCCTGGCTTCCCGCGGGGATACCAGCAACGCTCGTAATGATTCCATTAGGAAAATCGTAAAATGGCAATTACGAGTGAGAAGCATATACAGCTGGGTAGAAAGGTGGTTTCGGCTTTCCGAAACGAATAATTTGTTTCGTTAATACGCGTTGCTAGTATTTAAGCGAGAGAAACGATCGTTGCGACGATGCTGATAACGCAAGGTTTTAATCAATCGAAGAAACTTTCGCATATATCCGATGATATGTAAATATCTGTAGAGCACTCGTATAGAGAATGTTTGTTCGTGAGATTTATTGGATGTTATTGCTTGTTGTCGAAACCATCGAATATATTTAAAATAATAAATAAATATACAGACTATATTCGCTGAGTCGCTCGAACAGTGTATAAATCGCAAAGTAAAATTGCTAATTAATACTCGATAAATGCTCGCTAGATACTCGTCGATAACTCGGTAGATAACTCTTGATAATTCTTAGATAGCTCGTCGATACTGAACTCTTTTCGGTTGCGTCCGTTTATTTATACTGGTCGAGGCGGAGTCGGAAAATTCAAATTTCTCTTCGTTCGACGGTTGCACGTTGCCCGGGGTTTATTTATTCTTACATTACATGTATCCCAACGATCTTGATACTCCGAGGCAAAACAACAACATGATTTGAATTGTCCTCTACTCATGTACCGCTACATGTCGATCGAGGCGTACTCAAATTGTAACACATCGGTTTATACGTAACAGACGTACGTATAATATGTGCCATTGAAGTGAACGTGCAAGAGCCTTTATCGTCACCATTTTTCAAAGTCTCGCGACCAACTATTCAATTACACGAAATAAAGAAGAATGTCTCAAGTTAAGATTCGACAACAGCTGTAGGAGGAAACTCGTATGCCATTTTATTTAACAAAGAGGAATGAGGTGGGGTATCTGTGCTCTTATTGGTCTTCCAAAATTCGTAGAACGATAAAAGCGATAAGCCAACTTGATGTATCGTTAAATGACATTGATGGTGCGCGGTCTGAGAAAGTTCGCTCTCTGTCTTGAAACGCGCAGGTGTTGACGGAAATGTTAACCGATTAATTTTATGTTTCAGAGCGAGGAGTCGCTTTCCTCGGAAGGGTCGGCCACCTCGGGTGGATCTTCGAGCTCGACGGAAGATTCTGGCAGCGAGGTCGCGTGCGACATCACTCTGATCGAGAGGCTTATACGCTCGCATCCGATTTGGTTCCTTCCTGGCATCCAAAGAGCCGGCGCTTTCCACTTGTTGCAAGGCAAAGAGGAAGGGGTGAGTGCACTTAAACGAATCGATTAGCCGTAAGAAAATTGCAAGCTGGGCAAAGTCTGCCTTGGCTTTATCTCTCGTTTTGTATTTCTCTCTTGTTGACCGACCAGGAAGTTTTCCACGGAAGGTACACGGGCGTTCCGAGCAGGGGGTTAAAAGCGTAGCGTCGTGGAAAGCTCTCGAGTGCTGCTGCACCAACCTCTTAGAGTTTCCGATGCGAGAGAATTTCATTTATCGCCCCGTTGGAAAGCTGTTTCTTCGATGAAAACTATCGCATTATCGTACTCGGCTTTTCCTATCGATCTTCCTTGCTACGAGTATTTTTAATCGGTCGTGAAGGTTTCGCTAGGACGTGTCGTGGAGATTTAAAAAATTCAAATAGCTTTAACTCTGCTGCTCTCCTCGCTTCCTCTTCGCTTTGTATCTCCTCGGGTATCTTCTTTTTTTCAGCTATTCGTTCAGTAAAAAAGCGTGAAATACACAAAAATGAAAGCTACGAAAATTACACCGAGTGATAAAATACTTAATAACTATTATATTCTATACTAACTCGTATGATCTTTTTGCTATTTGATAGCTAGTATATTCTAATAACGTCTATCAAAATGTAACGTACGTTCCAAATTGCACAGACCGGAGAAATACAGCAGCGTTAAAATCAGCCAGATCTATAGAAGGCTAAACTAGTTTCACGCGGCGGCACGTGTATCGCGGTACGCGTATAATAGACACCCAATATACACTACACGTGTATACCAATGTATCCTTTCGCACGATACACGCCGATTTTCAAAAGATACAGCATCGCGGTACTGATTTCGACGTCTGCTGGTTTCCCAACAACTTCAGCCGCCGGCGATAATTTTGCCAGATGAAAGAGCGATCGACACAGGTGATCCACGCAGGAACGAGCGATACGTAGCTCGCGATACATAGCTCGCGATACGCGAAACCAACTTTGGTGCTTCCCTTTTTCGCAATCTTTTCTTTCGAAAATCCGCCGCCCAATATTTTCAAGTTTAGTCGCCGATCTATCTTCGCGATACTACGATGAACAAGTTTACGGAAAATTTATAACTCGCATTGTCGATGATGCATTTACGTAACAAGAGACAACGGGGAAAAGGGGCGCATCGCGTACAACGAACAGCGAGTGAAGAAGCTGTTCAAGTAGCCACGAAGGGAGAGCGCCGCCATTAAATCAGCTCCGGACGAAACAAAGAGTATGAAATATCTCGCGAGCGATTGTTCGACCGGCGTTTTTTTGTTTACAGGAAAAACTACTGCCTCGAGCCTGCAGGCTTTTCCGACGCTTTGATCGGTCACTGATTCCACGAATATTTTTCGCCGTCTCGCATTGTTCGACCATGGGAATGAATGGCGGCCTAGGATCTGTTCGTTTTATTTACGAGGAGAATTTATGCCAGAGTATCTTCTCGCTTTAACGTTGCTCGTTGATGATCTATAACGCTTAATAAAAGCGGGATTTTTTCCTTTCAATGCTATTCGATAATGGAAACAGCGATGGCAGAGGAAGGTTAGGGGAATTTAAAATATATATACTCGTTTTCTTTTCTCGCTGCTTCGACTTGCGTAACGCTCTTTTACGGATAGTTTCACCGAAGAACGATTTACATAGAGATTTCAATATTTTTGAAAGTTATTTATTACTTGTGTTCGTTGAATGAAAGACGTCAGATTTTTGCAATTTTTCGATTTCTCCAAATCGTAGATTTTCCTACGATAAGCGAGCTTGTTAAAGCAACAAAAAGAGGTTACGGTTCAGCTTATCTAAGAGAATCGCGTATATCTAAATTTTCAAGCGTCGCAAGACGCGAGTCACTTGTTTCTCCCGTTTCTCCTACCACTTTTTCTTTAAACTTCACGGACATCATCCTTTGCACATTCGATCTTTTATTTTCTAAAATTCCGACACACAAGAAAATATCTTCTTCCATTGAAATCCTCGGACATGGAACTCGTTTCTCACTCCTTTTCAATCCTGCAACCGCTAAACTGCCTCTCCTTTATAAACCACCTCATTAAATCCTTTCCACCTCGCTCGAACACCAATTTCCCAATTTCGTTCGAACTGTCTACCCAATAAAACACACGGGGGTGTAATTAACAACCCTTGTACGGTGTAATAAGCATGCTGGCGTAGATGGCCGCCAGATCAGCCGTGGCCAAAGTGTCTGCGAATGCATCGACCGTTTGGCAAGCAACCGTTGCAGCCGGCTCGGCTTAATATGCGGTAAATGCAAACGGCAGACGTTGCCTCGACGAAATACGACTGCCTAAGCTGCTGGCAACGTTCCAGCCCGTGGTCTGCCAGAAAATACGCATAACAAGTGGCGTTGTTAGCGTGGTTCCTCTCGCCAGGGATTTTCCTCCAGCGTTGCCTGCTTTTTGCCCGATTTCAACGTTTGTTCGCGCTGAAAACGCACGTGGCACGAGCATTTGTCGCGTGACAAAGTAGCTGATCTTTTCGAGTACCATACATTATCCGAGCTAGGTCGAATAGACGAAGAGCAACACAATGGCTATGTTTGGCACGACCTCTTCAACTAGTTCTGACATTTATTCAAGTAGCGGATTTTAGACCTTCGACCGACTACACAGATCCGAGGCAGACCCGAGCAAACTGTAAAATATAGTACTACAAATTTGACAATTTGAATATCGTTACACGTGACGCAATTGTTGATCCGGTGCTTACAAGTACGTTGGAAGTATGTATTTTGCTTTTTCATATTCGATACCAGAAACGCAAGAAGCGTCAAGGATAGAGAATTAATGATCATCTAGACCGTTCATTCTCAAGTCCTCGTAATTTTGTTACGCTGCCAAAGAATTAATAGAGCGTAGAATTTTGTCGTGATACCTTTTCGTTGAAACACTGACACTAATACTAGAACAACCGGTAACGCATACCTAAACGTACGATATTTTTCACATTTTTATCATCTGCCCTGTGCTTGCAGTCCGACTACTTTTTAATTAGATATTCCATATACCGGAATCGCGATAAAGTTAGATAATACTAAAACAACGTCGTTAATGCGCATATAACGTCGACACAGTTTCCCATCGGACGCACCAGCCAGCTGGACTCCCGTTCTTCCGGTTGTGTTAGATAAGAACCGATCAAACTTCTCCATCTACGCAATCCGTACCCGCTTTCCACTTCTCGGCGAGGAGCATTGTTTCCATGGCGGCTATCTCTCTTGGCCGCCGCAGGAACAATCGCGACGAGCCGTGCATGGGTCTTATCTGACACGCGAAGAAGAATAGAAGTCGAGGCGACTGGGTCCCAAATGGAAAATCGTGTCAATGCCTGGTGCTCGACGTCGCGACGCTGATTTCGAATACGCCTGGATACTCTGCAAGTATAGACCTTTTACTAATTCTTGGAAAATTATCTTCTCTATTAAGATAATAATTCTTTAATGTTAGCAATATTCAACCAGCTATAGGATTATTTGATTGATTTAACAAACGCGTTAATTATCAGAGGCATCGATGCGTTTAATTTAGAATCTCTTGCGTATTACGAGACGACTAAAAGTGTTATGAAGATACTGGTTCATCAAAGCGAAGAACGCGTTGTTGGTTGAAGATCTTTTTCATGTTCATGCAAGTATTGGTATTTATTAGAATTTATGAGAATTCTTTTCATTGAAATGGTTAACAATTAACCCTTAACGCTTCAAGTGTGTCTCTCAAGCACCACCGATGTGCGTTTCAAAAAATTCTACACATTACTCAATTATAATTAACACTTTACCGACCGACAGCCGATTAATCGGTTTCTCGTCGCCGATGCTTACCGACCGATAGCCGAGTAATCGGTTTCTCGTCGCCGACGCTTACCGACCGATAGCCGATTAATCGGTTTCTCGTCGCCAACGCTTACCGACCGATAGCCGAGTAATCGGTTTCTCGTCGCCGACGCTTACCGACCGATAGCCGAGTAATCGGTTTCTCGTCGCCGACGCTTACCGACCGATAGCCGAGTAATCGGTTTTTCGTCGCCGACGCTTACCGACCGATAGCCGATTAATCGGTTTCTTGTCGCCGACGCTTATTCACAATCTTTCTCATTATTTGAGCAGTAATTTGTTATTTAGTACTAAGGTACCTTGCTTAGTTGCGTCAGTTGCGTTGCCTCGTAAGCTCCCACGGTTTTATACCAATTTGAAAAACTTACCGTTCGTGATGAACGAAAAGAATGGCATTAGAGAGTCTGAACCGAAAGAGAGCCGGCGCCAGGGAGAATCTGCGCCTGAGCTGCCGGTCGGACGTGCGTATGCTGTTGAACCGTTAGCGGTCGGTAAAGTGTTAATATAAATATTTTAATCAAAATTATTTGAATGACTTTGATATTATTATTTACGCGTCACTGTAGTATTTCAAACGTGACACTTAAAAACTTGCAAGTCCAAATATGATGAGAATAAATTGGAACTGCCGACTGATATTCACAATTAAAAGTTAAGGGTTAATCGCTATATATACAGCCTATCGTCGTACAAAGAGTCGTCCGAACTACTTCTTTTATAATTTAAACGATGATCTTCCCCCTGGCAACTTCCACTTTTTTAACGAGATCGTTAAGATCTCCTCTCAGAGGTTGGACAGAGATTGCTTAACTGCATCTACCAAAAGTAATAACTTTTGAATTACTTTTGGAGACCGTGTCAAGACGAACGAAAGATCGCTCGAGGAGGAGCTGCAGCTGGAGCTCGAGACTAGACTAGACCAGAGGAAGGGGCCAAAGAGGCGAAAGCAGCGAGGTCAAGATCCTCTTGGAATTGTATCAAGATGGAATCGAGGTTTGCCCGTGATAAAGCCTATATGGAAGCAGGGTCAAGCCTTTCATATCGCTGGCTTTATGCTCAGCGGAACGAGATCAAGAATAGATAAAGACTCGTGAAAAAATTGAGGATCGGGTCAAGATGGAGTAACGACTCGAACGGTGATAAGAATCGCAATGAGGAAAACGGTGAATCGAGACCAGGTCGAGCGTCTCTTTTAACACAGGATCGATTGGTCCCCGGTGTACTCTCCGTCGGAGAAAGTTCCATGAACCGTTGAATCTAATTAATTTACCTCGCTTTGAGTATGGCGAAACTTGAGACGAGAAGATGGCAATTTCTTTCTGCGTCGACATTTTTCTTTTCCTTGATATTGTTCGGTATTATTAAGTGGTTTGCGTATCAAATTAATTTCTTCGCCAGATATTCCCTCTTAGTGGCTGTTTCTTTAAACTGAGATCCAATACAAGCAACGTTTTTTCTTCGTCGTATAGATCGAAAGATAATGGAAGCAATATGCTGTTCGGTATTTTATTTTCCATTTGTTTCGATTAGAAAATCAACTACCGTTGTATCGTATCCTGTTGCATTCGTTTATTCGACCGAGACTTATGGCTGTTACAAACTTCTTGTGTATGTTACACGCTTAATACAGTCCCTTACTATCCTAGTTTATTGCTCACAGCTATATTTCAATTCGCTATCTATCCAAGTATATCTATATCTCAATTTTCTATACAGAACTACCTAAAAAAATGAATTGTAATTATTTATAAATCGACGACTGACACGACTATCTATGATAATTAAATATTTACGAAAATATCGATATTTTGATCTTAAATACTGGTACACCAAAATAAAGGAAGAAGACTAAAATGAACAATGATTCATAAATCTGCTCCAAGAAATACAAAGGCGATAAACAAAGATAACAACCCTTGTTTATTTGATGTGAACCCTTGTTTTGATCGTTGAAGACCGATGAAAAATCGTAGAATCGTCAATCCTTCGACGACATCCACGAGATCTACCCCGATGGATGTTTCATATTGAAAAGGACAAGTCCCGTGCTCGGTCACTTTCCAGTGATTTCTCCAGTAGCTAGCGGTATTTTTTCCAGCTCTGTTTTCCGTCGAATAATGGAAAAGCGTGGGGGCTTGGCGCGGAACTTGTAATCAGCGGGGGTGGAACGGCAGCGAACGAGCCGTGCCATTGTGGCGGCATTGTTTTCCCACTGACTCATTGTTTTCTAGCTTTGTTAATCGTCCCCCGGCTACCCTCGCGGCCGCGGACGAATGGCACAGGACCGAAAAACAATACGGCTCGCAATTACTTCTCCATAGACGAGACACCGCCACCCCCGACGTGTTGAAACGCGGATCGTGATTGCACGAAACGGCACAACAACGAAGAGTGGAGAGGGATCCGAGTTGAAATTATCGCGACTGGCGGTGATTCGTGGATGGATACAACTGTCGAGTATATGATTGAGAATGGAATGAGAGCTAAAGTTTCAGAAAAAAGCAAAGAATGGATATTTGAAAGTATTTCTCTCTTTTCCTTTTTGTGGGATCTCTGAGGCTGGTTCGATTTTGAGAGAGAAGATCGTAACGATATGGAGATTGAAAATTCCTTGGAAATTAATTTGACAACTGGTAACCAGATTTTAGATGTGGATCGATTTAATCTGCGAAAGAAACAATTGGAATTTTGCGAGCGAGTTATAGAATATTTTTGAAAATACGTCTTCCATCGTTGGAAAAATTTCTTCACTTTCGTTTCAATTTTATTCGTGGCAACGCATCTTCTTTAGAACATTAAGAATCTTTGGAACATTAAGAGCTTGGGACACGGGGAATTCGAGAACCGTAACGGAATTAAAAATACCCGAACCAAGAAATCAAACCTGCAGCTTCACCCAGATTCCATTTCCCTCGAAAACAGGGAAGAAAAGGAAAGAGAAAGAAAGGAGAAGAAAAGAAACGGAAAGGAAGGGAAAAGCACGGATTCTAAGATTAAAACAAACTGTGCCTTTGTGAGGGAGTTTTTTGTTCAACCGAAAAAGGAAAGAAAATGAGCACAGATGGAAACGGGTCGAGCATAAAGAAACTCTTCCTGCCTTTCTTATCCGCTTTGTCCTCTCTTGCTCTTCCAAACGTCAGTCGCGAGAAGTCGACGTTCTATCGACGCGGACGTAGATTTCCGGCTGGAAATGTCGCGGAATTATGCAAGGTGTTTTGTCTGTCGCGGCACTACGCGGTGTCTCGCCTCGGTTTCCTTTTTCTCTCGAGCAAAAGCAGTTATTCTTTCCCCGAGACACGAGGATTTGGCTGCTTGCAGGAAATTTATGGAGCGTAATAGGAATGAGGAAACCGCTGGATAATAATAAGTGTCTCTCGCCTTTTGTGCTCTTCCTTTTTGTCTCAACCGTATTTCCGTGGAAAGAAAGGTTTAAGTATGATAGAAAGAGAGGAAATAGAGCGACAAGAAGAGTATCGTTATTTTCGCGCAGGATTCCAATTTTCTTTTAACCCTTAAAATCTAAAACCCAACGAGGATGTACTTATCGTATCTCGTGAGATAGTTATAAATTTTAATTTATATTTTTAACAGTTAGTTAATTTTTAATAGTTAAACTTTTCATTCGCGATGATTCTAAATAGCGTAGGAATGTCATTAATTCGAGATGATAATATGATAAGAAAATGTGCATCCAGTACGCGCGTTAAGAACAAGTACCTGATTATTAGATTATCTTTGTAGGTTTTCTTCTATGACAAACTTTACAACTCAACGAATTTGTATTATCGAAGATTCAACAACTTCCAACGATTTAATTTTCTGTTGTTTCTGTTACTAAACATGTTTGAGTTTGAAGAAACCGTGTTCGTTAAAGTCCAAGGTTTCCCGTAATTAAATATACGTCTCTCTGGAAATAGAATGTAAGCTGATTATTTGCGAGAAAATAAGTCTCCTAGGTTACAATCAGTCTCTTCTGCGTACCGTTATTTTCGCAATTTCTTACTTTTCATCGTTACGTTCGCTACTTCCTTCCGCTATATCAATTTGTCGACAAAAGAATAAGCAATATTTGAAAAATTATAAACGTAAGAACTATATTTTTAAAAATAACGTGTAATATACAAATCGCAAAAAAGCAGCACCTTTTGGCCATAAATACTCGATAATAAATACTCGACGTTCTTATAATTCGTAAATCACCCAAATCCTGCAATTTCACCTGAATCGTTGAATAATTTGTATAATTCTAATCTCCTCTTGATGTTTCCAGAACTTCGTGGTCCGCCAGTCAAGTCAGAGCGACACGATGGCCCTGTCCGTGCGGCTGCCACCAGGAAAGGGACCGTACATCGAGCACTACCTGATCCAAGCCAACAAGGGGAAGCTGAGCTTGGAGACCAGCGAGAACAGGTTCGACAACATCCCCTCGCTGATCGCCCACTATTCTCAGTGTTGGTGAGTGGCCTCTCTTCGTGTTCACCTTCCACTCGACCGGATACCATCTACTACTCTACTACCTGCGCTATCACAACTTCCTTTCCTTGCCATTTATTTACCTCGAGCTCCTTCTCGTCTCCTATAAAAATTCTACTTGATCGAATCTTACCATCTCTGCAAAGACTTTTCCTCTTTCGAGGTCGCGAGGAAGCATGTTTTTATAGTTGTTTCATTGTCATTGAAAAATGATATTGAAATTTTATACGATTATAGGCAAGAGCCGATTATAGAGAGATAAGAGAGCATAGACAAATGATAGGAATATTATATATACGCTGTTGGTCAAAAGTATCACGACACTCGTTTGAATTAGCTCGTACTTTACTCGTTGCACATTTTAATTTATTCAGTCTTGTACTTTGTAAGGTATATAGGATGTAAGTGAAGTAACAAATTGAGTATAGATAAATGATAGGAATATTATATATACGCTGTTGGTCAAAAGTATCACGACACTCGGTTGAATTAGCTCTTACTTTACTCGTTGAAGGATTCTAGCAAATTTTAGTTTATTTAGTCTTTTACGTTGTAAGGTATATAGGATGTAAGTGAAGTAACAAATCGATGATAAAGTAACTAGAAAAGGCCGGAGAACACTGCGTGACAAAGTACGTGAAACAACAAAGAGAATACGTGTGAGAAAATACTATGAAAGACAAATTACCGAACGTTAGATACGACAGTTGCTGCTAAACGGAGTAAAAGTGAAATTTCCAACGTGCATGTTCCAGCAGATAATGGAAAGCAAGGAAGTTCAATGTAACGTTTTCTTCGCCTACTTCGCTTCCTCTCGTTCATCTAATTACCTGCGACCGATAGTTTAACTTTTCTCAGAAACTTGGTTCTCTTCTCGGTGAAACTATACAACTATACATAAATGAATGAAAAATTAGATTAGAATTGTACGTTCGTGCCCGCGATACCTTGATCGCGTCACGCTTACCTTGAACTCGTGGAAAAGCAACAATATAGATGAAAAAAGGTTTACTTGTATTATTCGTAATTCACCAGGTTCTTCTAACATACAAATAATATTAAGACATATATATACGTCGAGTTATCATTGGGATTAGGGGCGCTTAACGAATCTTCATTTAGATCAGTCATTGTTATTATACAATATAGATGATAGCTAATGGTACAAATATGATTATTATAGAATTTAACAATTAACCGTGGCGATTAGATACTCGAGATGTTAATGACAATAATCTTAAATTCTTAGGATAGCAAATGCGTTTTCTTCCAAAGTACAAGTCGAACTGAACTTACTTGTTCACAGTGTTACTTGTTCAAGTGTAACTCAACTTGCCCACAATACAAGTAGAACTCAACTTACTCATCCACAGTAGAAGTAGAACTCAACTCATGTACTTTTCTCTGTACCTCTCTATACCTCTCGGGTCAACTATATTTTGAAGGAGAGCTATACAACTACTCTATACCTCTGTTAGGTAAAAACGTCCATCCCGTGACCGTGGCTACGTTTAGCGACCAGATGTGTCACTTCGAGCTCAAGTCTACTGTCATAAATCTCGGGCAAACATAATTGGATTAAATCACAAACAACTACTTCTAAGTTTTATTATTTAAGTACATACTAAAAAGTCTAGACTAAAGTATTGAGGATCTTCTCAAAAATTCCAAAAGAAAGACCCTGATGTTCTTTCATCTCCGACATATATATTCTTTACACCACAAAGTTTCAAACGAAATGATAGTATCCCAAAGGTTTTAGTATCTTCTTGACGATCTTGTATTTTTCGGATTTGCTTCGGTTCTCCCTAAATAAGTTTCTTTCTGGTCGTTTAATCGTCTCTTCGTCTCGTGTACACGTAAAGACCATCCACGAACGATCGCGGCCAAAATGGGATCACAAGACCGAGTCCACGTTCCACCGAAACAGAATCCAAAAGAAAGATCGTATCGATGATTAGCCAGCAAATGTAGTCAGTGGCGATCGGTAGCGTTGCATAATTTATCGAATTCCTCGAGTATGCGAGTGCAGGCAGACTCGATACGCGAGGTGAAAGTCACAGCCGGATCGTGTTCAGAGATAATTTAGGCGGCTAATGGGAGCTCTGGAAAGCCAGGTTCGCGCTGTTAGCGTCGTAAGCCCCGGTTTTCGTGATAATCAACGCGCCGTTTTTCCTTTTAACGATCCCGATTAATGATTCATGAGCGTTCCAGCCGTTTACCTCCTATCGTTCCGCCGATCCGATCCGATAACACGGTAATCGTACCGAGCTGCCCATTTTTGCTTGCTTCTACATTTTTTCCCTGCTTCTTGTTTCGTTTCAAGTCTGGTGCGATGATTAGAGGGTGGCAGCGACGTTTTGTAAACGAACCGCGCGTATAATAACTGTCATTAGGTCGTTGATTGTTCAATTTGCGTTTACTAGGTCGGACAGACTGGTTAATTGCTGGATTATGGTCGCTTATGGTAGCCATTCGAAGCTTGAAAGCGAGCACAGTCGTTGTGAAATTATATGTACCCCTGCACGTGTGGTGGATTCGGTGCATTTAATGGTTCAATCGGTAGATACGTGTTTGATCCTGTGATATACCGCTTTGAGATTTCTAGATTTGCAAATTCAGATTGGTCAATTTTCAAACGTAGCAATTGTCAAAGTCAACTTTCTCCGACAATTGTCCGTTCCAAGAGTGTAAGAATCCACGTGAATGTCCCATGAATATTTATTACATATAACATATAATCTTATTACATATTACTTATAATTACATATAATTTTTATTTGAAAACACAATATATGTGTATTTATTCTTTTAACAATACATACGAACACACACACACACATATATATTTTTAAATATGCCGGTATACCTATTTATTTGGTATTTCAAAAATATATTTCAATTAAAATCATTCAGTGAAAACCAACTTCAACCTACTAAATTATGTAATAAAAAAGAATGAAAGGGATTGGCAATTATTAGAGTCAATTGATGCGCACTTCCAAGTACCTCCCGTTATATCAAAATCTTTTCCTCGACTCCACCGTGTTGTGCGATTAACGAATCACTTATATTACCGTCTCGATTAGCTTCGGACGAGCCTCTCGACCGCTAATTCGCTCTGATTTATCTGTTTCCCTTGGTCGGAGCAGTGACGAATTGCCGGTCCAATTGACACTGCCAAGGGCGATGCGCGAGGCCAAGAATAGGCAGCAGCTCTCCTCCTTGGCGCTTCTGGGTCAGGAATTCTGGAGATACCCGATGGCGAATCCGAAACCACCGGAGAGCAGCAGCAGCAACACGTCTAGCTTAAGCAGTTTCCGGGGTGGTAAGTCGGAGTAGAAAGTTTCATTGGCTTCTTTTATTTCATTTTTATGTCTGAATTTAACTGGATCTTTTAATTCGCTTATGGGAAGAAATTATAATTGTATGTAGTTTTTCGTACTGCTAAGAGAAATAAGAATTAATAGCTTTTTTTTATCGAGTGCGATTTTCTTACACCGGAATGAGTATTTGGTGTTGTTTATTTCAGGTAACAATAATTTGAATAACAACAATAACAATATTCATACGCCGACGACGGAGAGTATCGTGTTGAATTTGGCGCCAATCTCGTCGCATGATACCCGTGAGTGACTGATTACACAATCGAATTACCAAATTAAAAGTTTGCTTTAATAACAACCTTTCGTTTATATCAGCATACTAATACACGAAAACAATGACGATATTAACACACAACAATACAGACAAATTTCACAACTTTACCAAATTGAACGCCAAACCAAGAAACCTATCCACCTACAATCCTCGTCCAGCCATAACTTTCCTTCTAACTCTTACTCAATGAATCTTCGGGGACCAGAATCTCCAGAGAACAAAAATAAAAAGTATCCACGCACCAAAAATAATCCCGCATCGCCTTATTTTCGTATGCAGGAAGCTCGTCGCCTACAGGCGCCTTGACGACAACCACATTCGCGTCGTCGTTGCCTCGACAGCCTCGTCCAACGCCACCGAACACCTTGAATTTGACAACCTTCAACGAGCCTTTGGACCTGAAGAAAGAGAAGATCTCGCCAGGCGACAAACTGTCCCAGAAATTAATCTCCCCTAATCTGGTGCAGAGCGTTCGTTGCCCTTCACCTGTGGTTCACAACGTGGAGAGTAACGTGCTGAGTCCTGTCCAGGACACCAAAGTCAGCTTCGAGTCGAAAACCATGGCTGAGACTTCGAAATCGACGATGGTCGAACTGTCCAGGACCAGATTCTCCTCTGTCAGCACTTCCATGATGAATTTCCACCAAAACGTGTCGACGTTCAATAATCTATCCTGCACCACGTCCCCTGTACTACCTGAGATAAGAAACATCATAGCGGAGAATCATTCTCTGGGACAGAACGTGAAAACACCACCTCCGCCGCCTCCGAGATGGGCCAAACCCGCGATTGGTCCGAATCAGAATAATTTCAGCGTTACTACCACCGTGACGTTCAATGTCAATCACTCGAATGATATCGGTAGCTCTCAGGTAATTATTTGAGAATAGTTTGAAAGATTAGAGATTAGAAGTTTGGTATTAGGGTTGACGATGATGACGGATCCGATGAGATTACTGCTTAGAAGGCGGGATGATTTAATATCTGTGATTAAATTAGGAAATTGTTATTCGTCTTTTGAGTTATAGAATGTTTAGCTGTTTATCTTAACACTTAGCCAACCGCGCGCGCAGAGCGAGCTATACGCTTCTCGCCACACTGGACAAGCCAATCTACACGCTGTCCATCGTGCATTTTTCCAAGCAACGAGGACTAATATTCACTACTTAAAAAACAAAGAAGTCTAAAAATTACTTAACTGGTCAATTATATTTTTCGGTAATGATTTTGTTTAACGATTTCACATATCACTTTATTTAGTCATAACTGATAGTGTAACTTTTTAATTAATTTTAACACCACTAAATTAATGTATTTTATCATATATTGTACTTTATAAAAGCATAAAGCTAAAGTCAAACAGAGAGATCTCTCCGTTCAATTGGTTAAGTGTTTTATTTTCCTTACCTATGGTGCAACCAATTTCTCTATTAATTCTGCATTCTTTATCCACTGTTAATTCACAAAATTCTAGAAATATTGCTCCTCTATCAATTCTCTACACTCTGTTGAAAATCTACTGATTTCCAATCGAACAATAATAAAATTAAATCACTAACTCTTTGTCTTTCTCTTTCAGAACACCCCATCGGACCCCAACACTTCTCTATTGAGCCCACAGAGCGCCACATCGAACAAGTCTCTGACCTCAAACTTCTCCGTAAAGTCACCCTTGTCTCCGACGACGCCGATACTTTCCCCAATGTCAAAACTAGTCCCAAACACAGGCGCCAAGACGCCCAACGTTCTTTCACCAACCACGCCATCGAGTACGAGCAAATCGAAACGAAGACGAGATCGAGAAGCTCGAAAGAACTCGCAACACTACCAAGAATCTGACATTTTGGAGTCGTACTATCGAAGTTCGCCTGGAGACAAGATTTCGGACTACGAAGATATTTGGAATACTACCGATCAATCGAACCATTCCACCTGGTCTCCCAACGACAAACTGGCCAGGAATGATGGACCAGCGAACCCTCAGGACCGACTGAGGAACTCGAACGATCGACTGATGGTTCCAGACAGAGTTGCAAATCCAAATTCCGAGAGAAATTTCAACGAACGACTGCCAACGAGCGAGCAGTTGATAGTGAGGAACGACAGGATGATCGTGAGAAACGATAAGTCGATTGGAAATGAGAAATTGAGTTACAAGGAGATGACCAGTCCCGAGTTTAGCAGCTTTAAGCCTGCTCAGGAGGTGAAGCCTGTGGAGCAGAGCAATGGATCGCCGGAAGAAACAGGAATGGGAAGGAGACCTGATCTGTTATCTCGAGTCTGTGAGTATTTAATGCAGAATCGGGTTTATTTGGCGGAATTTATAAATCGTAGTATTATATAATATTTGTACGTTATAATAATTGGTAGGTGAAACAAATTTCTATTTGAATTCATCGAATTTAAGAATGTAAAAGTGCGTAAAAATCTCGATATTTTCGAAATTGGATATATCAATAAATAAGAAGCAAATTGTTCAGCGATCTTCGCATATCCACTGCCACTAATTCAAAATTATCGCTTACCAAGCAGGTAGCGCGAATTCCTTGAACAGTCCCAGCACGGTGACACCTCCCAGGAACAAACTAGGATTAATGCTGGCCAAATCAGAGAGCAACAGCCCCCTGACACCAGAGTCGAAGCAGGGTAGTCCGTTTTACGCGGAGCCAGCGGACGCTATCGCGCAGAACGCGGCGATAATACCAAGAAGACGACCTAGGAACAACCCAGCAACGAATAAATATCGACACAGCGAACCAGGGTGGCTACAAACGCCAGTAGGTGCAAATTCTAATCAGCTGCATCCGATCGACTGGGAGGAATCGGAAGAAACGGAAGATAAGACGCCTTTGATCTCATCTTCCGTGGATAATCTGGCCAAAAGACTCGGCACCAAAGAGACGAAGAAGATTCCTCGTGCCAAGCCGGTACAACCACCAAAGATCAGGACCAAGGTGTTCAACGACACTTCCTGGGCCGTGGACTCCAGCTGGGAATTTATTGGTGTGATACGATTTCTTATTCATTATATATTTCGTTATTTATGATTTTATGAAAAGTGATGATTTCTCTAGTTGGAGATCTATCGTTAAATTATCGTTTCTTTGATCTTTTAAGTAATTTTGAGGTAAACGAGGAAAAAGATCATATCGAAAGACATGAGCGAAGAATCTAACATCTTGTTCAAGTTGTAGTGCACACATACGCGATTTCTTTTCGAATCAACGAAACCGACATCGTGTCGTTACATCAAACACATCGATAATACATCATAATATAGCAACCAACAAGCAACTTGAAACGAAAGATACGATAGAATCTCTTGTTCAATCTTTACATAACATCAGCAAATCATGTCGCGATGAATCTAACGATTCGCACAATCTAATCTCTATTTGAGAAAGTTTAGACAAGCTTCCGATAAATCAGTACGTTCTCTTCTGTTATATAAGAATTGTATTCTGCTCGATTAGTCAACCAAATGCACTCACGTAGACGCGCAAATTGTGCGCGAAATTCATTGAGAAATCGATTTTCTTTCTCTGTAAACAATGAATGAAGAGGATAGATGGATAGGGATACCGATAACGACATTTGATAATATTTGTTTAGGCAACGAAGGAGACGACTGCGATCCGGACTACGACTGTGATGCAGATTACGAGGGCGACAACGTGGCCAGAAAGTTTCCGGACGAGGAGTGCGACAGGGACGTTGTTGGGAACACTTTGACCGTTCAGAGTATCATCCTCCAACGGTAAGTTTCCAGCAGACACCATTCGCAATTTGCCACTATTTCTTGTTATTTACAGTCATCAATGGCACCGATAATGGATGTTTGAATCAATCAAAGCTGTTTAAATTCGGACGAGGGAAACATATTTCTTATATCTAAGAGACCGCTGTTATTGAACCAATTGAAAATCTAGCCAATTCGAATCACTTTGCGAATGTTAAAAAAAGAATATTAATTACTAGACTGCGAATATTTATTCGATTTTATATTTTGATGAACACAGTGAAAGAAATGGAATCTAGATAGAAATTTGTTTCGTCTACTAAACATTATACTGAGTGGTCTACTGTAAATATTACACGTATCTTTGTATATTGTACGCACTCTGTAGATTTTTGGAACCTTAAATTTTCCAAGAACGCAGAAACATTCGCAGTCTATTAATTAACAGTTTTAACAATAAACTTATACGCATCTTTTCATCCTTAAATCTTAGTAAGAGTAGGAATGATCGCGCGTGAAAAATTTCAGCAATTTTTAATGAGATCCGCTTAAAAGAAATTCATTTCTAACGAAGCCGAGCAATTTTTCGAAAAAGAACTGCAGAAAAATTACCGAATGTAACTATACTATAAAAATACGTGGAAACAATCAATGACGCGACTGTAAATTGTTTAAAATAATTATTAGTGATTTTTACGTGTGTCCAACAGGTACCCAGAGCTGTTGAAACCGCCAGACACGTCGGAGTCGCTTTACAGCGACAGGAACTCCTCGTACGACAACGTCGAGAAGAGGAACGAAGGAGAGGAGGCTGGAGACACCAGGAAGGACCAAACTTATGACTCTTCCGAGTGGGAGACGCCATTGGAGACGGACGAAAGCGACGTGGAGAGGATGAAGAGGAACAAGAGCTTCAAAGAACGACTGGACCCTCTTCTCTGTAAGTATACGCGCTTATATTCTCTTTCTTGCTCTAGAAGACAATAGCAAACATTTAAAAAGAGATGGAGAAATAAAAGAACAAAAGATAGAGATTTTGAAAATATACCACCGTGAATTTCTGAAGAATATTTTATTCTTTTTTATAACATATATAACATATCTTTCAATTCCATTTGCTCGATACAAACTTGGTATACAAACTCCTCGATCGTCGATGGTACTATTAGTATGTATTAAACGGCGTTCATTTCGCATAAACAAAGTATGCTAGTCGAACTGGAGCACGCATGTAGAACATAGAACTGGAACATACGTATAAAATATATTTATACAGCGATTTATCGACAACTGTCAGTACCGGATGACTCATAGTCAAAGATCCATCGAAGTGCATTGCCAATGCATGGCACAAGTGTATCGGAAATCGCATCCAGAAGGTTACGAGTCATGGATGACACAATCGTGACTGATCGATAGCTCAAGACCGAGAGGAAGGCAATAGTAGGATGTGTCATAGCAGAAGGGTACCATTGTGTTGACTATCGCAAATAAAAGGAGCTTCCGAATGGAGTATGACGTTGCAACCGATTCTAAAGAGAAAAAGGACCACGTTAACAAGAGATTGTCGGAGTAAACGCGGTCACGTTATACACGCTCTGATTTCGTCGATCGTTCTATCCAACGCTAGATGGATAATGCGTCTGATATTATATGCTGATGATTACGCTCGTTTCTCGTCTGGAGGTGGAGATAAGAGGATAAGAGGTTGATGATCGTTTCGAGATGATCTTTGTCTGCGACGCATACCGTTCGTCGAACAGGAAACGCTGGTGTCGATGTTTGTTGATGGGTTTTAAAAGGACTCGATATCTGGCTGTGGGCAAAATAGAAAATTCAAACGTTTGGAAAATGAGAGTAAAAAGGATAGGAGGATGAAAAGTTACAGTAAGTTACGAATTGGCAGGTCAGAAAATTAGATCAGAGGATCAAGAACAAGATAGAAGATTTGGAAATGGAGAAATTTTTTATTTCAATAAAAATGTGGAAATATTGCGATATTAGAAGATTAAAGTAGGAAGTTACAGACTGGAAAAATTAGGAGGCTGTAGAAAATTGGAAAAGTAAAAAGTTCGTCCTTTTAAAAACTTTGTAGCTCGAATATATTTGATAGTTTATAAAATGAATATAAATATATTTGGAGAAAAAAATGAGGGAATCCAGAAATCAAATAGCTGACAGAGGTCAGAATACTCGATAATGGAAAAAATATATAAATCAGTAAATTAGGAAATTAGACCAAGGGATTTAAAAGCAAGAAACTAAACAGATTAAATATGCATAAGCATGAATATTCATGAACACTCTTGCATAATTAAAACTGGAATTAATTGATCTATACAGACAAACTGTAAGCTTTCGTCATCCAACCGTATGAATAACAATAACGAACGAATAAAACGTAACTTTTCCGTTGTTAGAATTTCAGAATTTAAACTTTGAAATTAAACTTTTTAAAATTGAAACTTTCAAAATTTAAAACACTTCCTTCCCATGGAAACATCACAACGCCGACTCCTTTCAAACGGTAGTTATGATGCACAATAGAAATGCGATAAAGAGACTTAAACTCAAACAGAACCTGTAACTCGCAAAGTGCAATCGGTACGTACTGTACTTTATTATTTTATTCTATCAATAGACAAGCAAGGTAAATGGAAAATCACAATAATTAAGAAAGCAAAGAAAGAACACTACCGATGCATATCCTCCTCAAGTTGAAAAATATGTAATTCTCTTACGTTTCTTTTTGGATTTTATGTTGTACATTTCTAATTATTGTCTTGATACAAGAACGGTCTGAAGGTATTAAAAATTGTCGAGCTTCGTTTTATAGGGAAGAACGAAATAAAATTATGCTAAACTTATCTTCGCAAAAATTCACGAAGAGAAAGATGCCGAAGATCGACGAATTTTCTTTTCATCGAAAGCAGAGTCGAAGATTATTGTTCTCCTATTCAGTGAAAATTTCTTTTGCTGTAATTTTACGATTTTACCGACGATTCTTGCAATTTATAATTTGAATACTCGCAATGCTATAATTATAGGGCAGTAATATTTATTTAATTTTAACGATAAGATATTTATTTTGTTAGGAAAAATGATTAATGATTTTTGACTAAATTCCAATCCTCTCAGACACTGTTCGAAATGCAAAATTTATTGCTTAATAAATTACGACTAAAAAGATATAGAAATAAAATTCGTAAAAGGAAGTATGAAGCAAGCATCGTCCTTTATTTACCGCTCACAGTTTTGTGACAAGAGAAATCGCTAGTGGCACGCGCAACAAACGCATCAGTTAAAATAGAAACGTTTTATCTTCGGTGTCAACGTAACACACATGGCGGAAATCATTTTATTATCCCGCGATACATGCGTTCATCGCAATACGATTATCACCTCCTTGGGCACGCGTGTCTTTGTAAAAATTCGTTATCGTTGTCACGTCGGAGACACAAGAAATCGCGAAATCGATAGATCGCCGGTGATCTCTTCGTGTCGCAGTTCGAACGTTTTACGAATAAATGTGAAGAAATTGAACTTCGTATATGTAGTATCTAAATGGGTCTTAGAGGAAAGGACAAGTAATGATGTTTTGATTTAATAAATGATATTCGAAGCAACGAAATGATTACAATGCTGTTGTACGTCTTATTCTCATGGGCGGTTTCGACTTCCCGATTCATACTCTCCGGCTTCTTCACTCGCTCGCTCTCGCTTCTCAACTCACACTCTGCACACCTTTTGCATCCGTCCTCTCCGGCTTCTCAACTAACTTTCTCTTTAGCGTCTCTTTGCCTTTTCCCGTCCTTCGGAACACGTGTCCCGAAACGCCCGTGGCCAGGGTCATGCAGGCCCTTTCCACGAAAACTGTCTACTTAAAAAGACCCAACGACACATTGATGTACCTGACGATGCCGCGGCTCTTGCAACTTTGTTTACGGTTCGGCCGATACCTTAGGCCTTTTGGCCCCGATACTACATATATGATAGTGGAATTTTTATTATATAAATCCAACAAAGTGACGATTCAAATTGTTACAACGGAATAAGGTTTCGAGCGTTAATTTAGGAGGGTTTTTATATCGAGTATTATATATTTTAGTCCCTTTGGAGGGGTTATCGTCGGATGCATATCAGAGGCGGCTATTCCGTTACTGTCTGATTATTATTTCCATAGCTGTGATATGCACGATGTTTCTTCTACCTGATTACCGTTTCTGAGCGGATGGCATTCTCGAGCATATGACACCGTACTGCGTTTCAATCTGATCCATGTTACCCCATTTCTTCGCGAAATTATCTCGCCTAGATGTGGATCATCGAAATTACGAAGTCACTGTGTCACGCGCTTGCGAAAGAAACGTAGAAGTCCAGTGCGTAATTACACTATAATTAGATTAAAATGAGTCTTCATAAAGAACGACAGAAGAAACTATCGTCGCAAAGTACGAATCGTTTTTTCTATAACAAAAAAAAAAGCAGATTATTTTACTATCCCATAATGAAGACCACCTAAACAAAATTATCTCCATCGAGCACCGAAGCCCGTTAATATTTAATTAGCAATATCAAAATAAGAAAGACAGTAGATAAAACATAGGCGTCCATCGTGCTTTACACGGAACAGAGAAAACAAAGCAAGTATTTTACATAAAATCAACAAGTAGCTTCTGCTATCGATGCTGAGATATAAAAAAGACTATTGGAAAAAAGGAAAGAAAACGACAGAAATAAAAACACAACGTGACAAGACGTGGTCGATCTATTGTAAAATCATAATAAAGATAAATGGAGTTGACAGATGCAGTAGCAATTTGTAATACGGTACAGTTGAATCGTGTGACAGATACCTCGATTCTGCTGATCGTTAGTCGTGCACGTGAACAACCGGTGAATACAGAAACTCACGTTGAAAACGATGCATTGAAAACGTAATCTGTCGTATGGAAAACGCGTTCGTTTCACTCGGCGCGGCTAGCATCGGTCGTTAATTATCTTCGTCTACTCTCCGGGTACTCTTTTGTCCCTGTTTTCTTTTGCAAGGGACGTTCTCGTTGTCTGGTCTCTCCGAGAATTAATTCGTACGGGGCCATGGAAATTTTCACGTTCGATTTATTTTACGATGCGTTTGAAATTTTCGAGCAACGATAAACTATATAAAGTATAAAAAGAAAAAAAATAACAATAAGAATAGAGATTTCGAATAAGAGAAAATTTTTAACGTATATTTTTTGCATCCTCAAATTTTCTACGCCTCAACATTGTTTTAGTTTATATTTTTCAAATGCGTATTTTCTAATTGTCGTAATGGTTTTGAATTGCAAAATTTTGAACGAGAATTGTATTAATTCTCGATAGATCTCGAATTTCTACGGGCCACGGTACCCTGAATTGTACTTAAATTTAAGACGATCTAAGTTGTAAAAACGTTAAAGAAACATAATAATTAAAACAGATATAATAACTGGTCGTAGTATGCTATTGACACAAAACCAGCAGCAAATTTATTGCTTTATTGCTTAAAAAATAGCCCGAAAAAACCCAAAGCTGCCATAAATCCGTCTGTATACGGAACAAGCTACGCGAAGAATTTCAAGAAAGTACCGTTTGTACGAAACGTAGAATGCTGTTTAACGACGTTCAACTTTTAGAAATTCGAAGTAAATTTAATCTCGTGAAATTTCGCCAAAGTGTCGATATTACGATATATATTTTCATCTTCGGGAGTTTACGGCGAACGATAATGGCTGGATTTGCCAACAAATTGGAATAGTTTACGAGGTGTCGGCAAACTCGCATGATGCGCGTCATTGCCCGTAATTGTCCCTTAAGTTTAAATGCCGTGTTATCCGAGGGGTTGTTTTATAGTCGGCCATGAAATAAAATCGCTGGGAATAATTTGAACGATCGTTTCGTCGTTTCCAGAATATTTAGTGGATTCGTGGAATCTGCTAAATATTCGATACGCGAAGATACGCAAAAATGTTGAATATCGAAAACACAGTAACCGATCTTCCTACTTTTTCAATCGTTTTCATAAAAATATAAAATCGCAATAATACGCGCGGCTGCGATCGTTCGTGTATAATTTCTCGTAGAATTCTTCGAGAAATTTCTTATGTTCTACAACCTTTCCTTTTTCTTTGACTGTTTACCTCTGCAACGGGACGATATTTGTCTACGAAGAAAAGATTTGGACGTTACCGAAGTAACGACAGCGATAAGGATAACATGACGTCGTACTCGTAACAATACGGAAACATTGATCACGATGTAACACTGGCCGATACATTTCTAGCACTTAACGTAATACGACGCAGTAACAAACGAGTCGCTGGAACTTGCTAGTTTTCGCGAGTAGGTAGCAGGCTGCGAATCATCTGACAATGTCTGAACAATCAGCTTTTGAACAGTAACTCGTTGTCCGACAGACAAAACGATTATCAGCGATGATTCATGACAAATTATTTCCGATATTTTATATTCTATTTTCTATCTCTTTCGAATGGCCAGATAACAAGGGTTGTTTTTCCATTAGTTTTAAAGACCGTAAAAGATATTTCTACGAAGAATTATAACGAAATTTTTATATCACTCGTTCACCGTGAATGAACATTTATGCAAAAATATATTTTAAACGTGTCATGGATGCAATTAAAGACGTTTTTTAGATTTTCCCATAAATGCATAAATAACCGAAGTCTAATTATGGACACAACAAAAGCTCAACAGAAGCTTCGCCTAAGGGATACCTTAAAGTTTTCCATTGGAACCGTTAACATTCCGGTTGTTGAACTTACGCTCGAAAGACAAGGAAAATTTTGCTATTCTTCGAACCGTCTATGAATATAGGGGTCCATAAATTCTTCCAAATTGTTCAAATATTAGTTGACGTTCGAAGAGTAGGAAAGGACCGGATTTGTTAGTAATGACAAATGGTCGCCAAAAATCAGTCTTCCGTTTATAAGCCGATTACTTGCCCCTCTACCAATACAGAGCAGCCCAGAGGTTACCTTTTCGCGCTAGCGCTGTCCATAGTTCAGTATTCGCCGATTCATCGTTGGTGAAGCTTCGTGAAGGATCGAATTGGACCTAGTCTGCTCGACAGCTTCGATCTCTGAGGATCATCGTGAGTTTTGTTGACGATTCGAGTTCAGTTTCGATCGGTGCATATAGCGTTCGTCAAAGTCTCTTCGCGTTATTTCACAGTTTGTTCGTTCGAAATTTTGTGAGCGATAGTGACGATCGATTGAAAAAGTTCCGAAAAGTTTGACAGAATAGTCTTAAAAATCTTCGATCGAGTTCGAGCTTCGTTGCACGTGAGAAGATTACACGAACGATTTTCGATTTTTGAAGAGAATCTCTGTCTCGTGAAGAGGATTCTCCATTCTCCTGCGAAAGAATCGAACGAAATTTCCGTCGATCGTTTTCAAACGATAAACAACAACGAAGAGCCCTCGCGGAAGAAGCTTTTCCAAAGGAGGGTGCATATATCTGGCCTTAAGATTCCAGGGTCGACGAGATAACCGGCCGACGAATCTCGAAGACGTCTAAGCGTGCTGCCCCGAGTCGTCGTCATCGATAATTTTCTGCAGAGTTCCCAAGTTGATAAGCCAATTGCCTCGAACAGAAGTCCTTCGATCGGAGAACATTTCCGCGAATTAATCGATCTTCGCCATCGGATAGCGGCGGAAAGAAGAAATACGAGTGGAAAGTAGACTCGTTGCAGGGATCTATCGATCGAGCGTGTAACACTGTAGAAAGATCGTGAATGGTTGAACTATCTGAAGCTTCTGAAGAAGAAAACCGTGGAAAATCGAGTTTGTCAGCGTGTTTGATTTGATTGGAGTTTACGAGCCAAGATTTCTGGGTTGAGGATATAAAACAACGATATTATAGCGAACTATGGAGCGGTGCAAACTAAAATTTTGGAGAAGTTGGCAAGTTAAGAAGAAGATGGTCAGTTGTACCACGGTGGTAGTGCATACGGAAAAGGACGCGCAAGTCGTAAAGAAAAGGAATATCTTTGTGAGAATTTCCAAATGGTTCCGGAACATTTGCAAGAAATTGCAAAATGGTATTGCAATGTGTAAAAGTAAGCGGCGATTTTAAATGTTTTTATCGAGTTTTTAAATTTAGAAACGTACGAATATTCCAAATGTTGAATTTCCGAAATTTCGACGAACACATGCGTCCTATTCTGAACCTTTAAATATTTGCACACCGTAACGAAGGAGCTCTATATCGGAAAACATAAAGAAAATTTTTTTTGCGTAGCTTAAGTAGCTTTCTTCCAACAAATCATCGCATGGATGTTAACCGATTGTGAGAGAAGATCAATTTACTATCTTTATGAGCGTGTGTATAGTGTACAGATAAAGTTTGTTTGTAATGTTTTTAACATACTTCACTTAGTTCAAAATCCCACGTATCATTAGTAGCTCCCTATTGATAAGACAACGCTTTGCGATACCGTGCCTATTTGCTAAGATATAGAATTAAAAAAAATTAAATAGCAGTATTAATTAAATAAGAGTATGGAACTAGGAGTACGAGTATTTGCATCCCTCTATCGACGTTCATTCTTCATTCATTATCTATTATTTAAGCCACTATTTCAACGTTTACTCCTCTTTATCGATGCTTTAGTCAACGTTTATATTGACGGTCTTTCGTTTCTTGCTATCACAATGAATAAACTAGAAGCCACGCGCAATAAAATGATCAACCCCGCTTTAAAATCAATAAAAGATATCGAATAATTTGGAGAAATCGTTCACGGTAAAATTATTATCGAATAATTTTGACAAATCGTTCGCGCTAAAATCATTTATTTTAATCGATGCCTACCCCCATATTTGATAAGAAATTTAATAATCTAATAACAAGCTAACTAGAAGCCACGCGCAATAAAATAATCATCCCCGCTTTAAAAGTAATAAAAGATATCGAATAATTTGGAGAAATTGTTCACGCTAAAATTATTATCGAATAATTTGGAGAAACCTTTCACGCTAAAATTATTATCGAATAATTTTGACAAATCGTTCACGTTAAAACCATTTATTTCAATCTATGCCTACCCCCATATTTGATGAGAAATTTAATAATCTAATAACAAGCTTAAATTTGATAATCCAACGATAAACATCCCCTTCGAATAAAAGCCTGCGATTAATAGAACCAAGAACCTAATCGAATTTTTCTTTGCCCCACAGCTCCTCCGAGGTTGCAAGCCCTCAGGAATCGTGAAAACGGAGGCACAGGCTCCACCATAAGATCGTACGCCTTGCAGCTAGCCGCTGACAAAACTACCACCTTCTCTCAGAATATCGATAATTTCATCCAATGCACGAAAGAAGGGAAAGAAGCCAGTCCGCACGTGGTTATGAGAAACATGAGACAGTTCATGTCTGGAATGAAAAACTATTTGGTGAAACACGGCGAGAAGGAGTTCGAGAAAGAAGTGGAGAAGGAAAGATTGAAGCTGAAGGCAAATGAATTTTTGAATCTGGACGCCATTTTGGAGGGCGTGATGATGAACCTGGTGGTCAAACCGCTCAGGGAACATGTTTACAGACTGTTCGTGGATCATTACGCGACCACCGGTTCGTTGCAAACCCTCGCCGAGAGCATTCAGCACGCCCAAGGGAAACACATTCAGGATCTCGGCGTTCGAGTTAGTAACTGTTTGTCGAAATGATTATTGCCTGCCGAATGGGACTTGTTCTAATATAGAGTTTATTCTTGTAGTCTGTCCTATGAGGGTGGTTTACTAGTAGGGATAGTTTGCAGAGGCTTTTATTACCTTCTATGATCGTAGTCGTTGTAGTTTAGTGGAGACTAAATATTTTAGTTTCTTTTGGATTTCCCTCGATTAGGGGAGTTTTTTTCTCCCTCTCTGGAGGATTGAGAAAGAGAATAAAGCGAAAATCGAGATTAGTAACTTTATTTATTTCGATTTATTTCCGATTCAAAGAGAGCAGAAGAAATAGGCTTTGATTATAGCGCTGTTTGGCAGATTTTTAAAATAGCGAATCTTTGTCTAACTGTAATTATTTATACGTGATATAGATTTTCTAGCATATCTAGTTTCTTCTATCAAAGATTAGAGTAATCAGAATCTAGAAATACGTAGCTAGAAGGCCTCAAATTCTTAAAATAGATTACAGTTTATATCATCGAAGCGATTAAGCTTAAAATAAAAATCGATAAATATTAACGATAGTTTTGTTTACAGCCAAAGATCATACCCCCATCGGAGCCCAATTTAGAACGAATCCTCAAGTGCATCGATCGTCTTCAGAAGGCGGATTCACCTTTGGATAAGCTGGAAAACCTTCTCGCAGCTTTTTCGGCAATTTTCAACTCTGTAAGTCGCGTTACTCCTCGAGCGCTTCTCGTTTTTAAATAAATACGATTCCTCTTGTCTAATCCGAAATTTCAATGTTTATCGTAATATTCATAAATGTGTATCGTATTCGGAGAAAATTTTAAAGGCTTATCGCGATTGCGATTGGCTTTTCAGGTAAAACACGCAAATTCTGGCAGACACCTGGCGCTGGGTGCCGACGACCTCCTTCCTCTTCTCGTTTGGGTGTTGGTTCGTGGCAGAGTTGTGGACGCTGAAGTGGAGGCTGAGTATATGTGGGGCTTGCTTCATCCCTCTCTTCTCACTGGCGAAGGGGGATATTATCTGACGACCTTGTCCAGCGCAGTTCACGTTTTGAAGACGTTCAAGTCCAGCCAGGGAACGATGTCCACTTTAAATGTAAGTGACTTGGCTGATGCTGGCCTCTGAAGCATTATATTTATCAAATTTCTATGGTTTTTTAGTGTAATGTTAGTATACAACTTTAAGAAGTGTTAATCTTCTTTAGATTTCAATGAAGATATATCAACATACTGTGTTATTATTTATAATTTTAATATTAATATACTGTTATACTATTAGTATAGATTAAATTAATACATTAATAAAAATATTTGTATATGTTGAACAGTTGCTATTTGAATGTTTTAGGGCTGTGGAACACCAGACTGTTCATCCGTACTACGAATCTTAGTGCCAGATGAACTGCATGGATCCCTGAACACCAGAACGTTGCCTGTGCGACCGAATATGAACACGAGAGAGATCTGTCGCATTCTTGCACATAAGATTAGATGCACCAACCCGCAGGACTATGGTCTGTTCAAACTGGTTCAAGGGGAAGGTAAACGCTGGTTTTACTAAATTTGTACAATTTCTATTGTCATCGTTAGAAATTTCAATTTTATTAACATATTCATCTGTTATTTTGTTCCTTCGTATCGTTAGATGGATTATTTGCTCATTAATTCTTAGAATATAAAAATTTGTACAAACTTTGCTAAAAAAAAAGTTGTCTACAAACATTTAATTAAGGATACTACATATATGATTTATAACATGTTAATGAAAAATACACACAAAATAAATTATTAAGCACGTAATTTACATACTTAAGAAATTAGCTAAATAGCTGAAGAATGATTAAAAAGCAATTACAGAATTACAACATCGAACAATTAAAAAACAGCTATAATTAAACTACCATTTACTAACCTGTGCTATCACGGTGATATAAATTAAAGAGATATTACATAGATTTTTTTGTATTTTCTCTTACAGAAACGTTACTCGGTGACCATGAGTGTCCGCAAGAACTCTCTCACTGCCTTTTCGCTTACAAGCGGATCGACGCGAAGATAGCCTGGCCGAAGACCAGTTCTTAAGCATCGCGAGCAGAAAACCTCGTAGAGTTAACGATGTCGATTTCGTGGTGGCGAAACTAACGAGTCTGAAACACCTGTCTCTACTCTTACTGTTAGTTTCGTTGCTAGCACCATGTTTTCCTTTTGATCGTCTCATTGTTCACACTTTTTACATATAAGTCCGTAACGAATTTTTCAATTTCCAGCACAAAAAAAAACCTCTTCGGTAATCTAACTAACTCTTAGAATATACTTGAACACTGCCAGGTATAAACAGCTTTCGAACGATCGACGTAAAAACGAAAAAAAAGTCCACTGAAAGCGACCAAAGTTTAATTTAAGAAAAACGATTACTAAACCTTGTACTTTTATTCGTAAATCATGTTAATCTAGATCTATATTCCCACATATCCGGTATTTAAAATCAGTACAATCGTCATCATTCTATTGGTCGCTTTTTAATATATAGAATTCTTGCCCATATTTTTTGTAATTAGTAATTAATGTAAAGAAAACGAAGGACTTCTCTTAGCTGCGCGATGGTCCAAAGAAATTTTATTGTTTGTCTGAATCATATAGTTGCTGAGGATGATGATTATAGTAGTGCAATCTAGTAGTGCAATGCGTAGCTGGGAACGATCTCGAAGTAAGAATTTCATATAACGCAGCTAAAGAGTCTGAAAAAGCAGAGTATGATCTTACGATCGGGCGATTAGCATTCAATCGGATTTAATTTGCTATACAAGCAGGTGCTAGAGCGTCGGATCGGCTAAACGGAGGGTCGATTCAGTTCGTTTGTTGGCACTGAACCGGAGATTTCGAACAAATTTCCGCCGAACGACCGTTTCTTATTTATGAACACATGAATAATACGAGATAAAGGATCGTGTATTACTCAGTATTCGATATTTTGCAAAATTCTTCGATAACGAAGCTATTGACTAAGTCTCATTGATGAAATAGGTTTCGAATCGAGGAAGCCGATGGAAAATCCTGCACTTTTTGCTGCAAGAAATCAAGGCTTTGAATCCTTTGCGATTGTCCTTCGATCTCGAAACCTACTTCACGAGAGAACACTAAGTTTTTTACGGGATGAAATCACTAAAAAGAGAGCAACCAAATGTCTCTGTAACGTTTCTTTCGAAATAAATTTACCGCAGATGACTTACTTACTTAATTCTCTTATTAAAATCATTTTTAGCATATCAATTGATTATTTTAAATACTTTTATACGATTAATCGATTAGATTGATGCTGCCATCTTACTCTTTGTATCAATCGCTCATTTTTGTATTTTTAACGTTATTATTTCTTCTTGACATTTTGTTAGAAAAAGTCAATTTTTACCATGTACGAATTATTTATATGTCAAAGGAGATCAGAGATATGTTGGATTGCCTCTGTTAGGGGTGATTCAAGCCTATAGTGTAACCGAATAAAAATCATAGGGGGATTACCCCTTTTAATACAAATTGAATATTAGACTTATATATATATAGAACACGAAAGGCTAGTTTAGACTCTATTTTAAGTACTTTCTCGTCGAGACATTGGCGGATTATACAAGCAATCTGTACTTTTAGACGGACGTCGCATATTTATTGGGAAGTTGTACACAATATTTTACTATCATTCGTCGGATTTTTCCTTTTTTTTTTCGCGCGTGCGTGCGCGCTTCTCGCTTATTCCTTTC
The DNA here is from genome assembly GCF_024516045.1 of Bombus affinis. Classification (NCBI taxonomy): domain Eukaryota; kingdom Metazoa; phylum Arthropoda; class Insecta; order Hymenoptera; family Apidae; genus Bombus; species Bombus affinis. The sequence goes on along the minus strand of NC_066352.1, from coordinate 12,904,704 downwards.
TTCGAATCTGCCAGGCTGATTTGCTCACCTAATATTATTATAAAAGGCTGTGGAACTAATTAATCTCTTACTCTCTCCCTCTCTCTCTATCTCTCTCTCTCTCTCTCTCTCTCCAGAAATGAGCAATTAAATACAGAGCAGAGTTCGATCATGTTTGTGTTTTTGGAGGATTTGTATGGGGGTTGAGATATGAGGGTTGGAGCGTAAATCGTGGAGCGAATATTTTGCTACTGAAACTCTCGTACAAATCAGCCTTGCAATTGTTATTAGGTATTGTCTTATATAAGAAAACGAACAAAAAAAAGGAAAAAAGAAAAAAGTGAAAAGTAACACGATGTGTAGCCCTCGATAAATACGTGTAATAATATACGATAATAATTATTAGCAATTTATAAATGTACATTTCTCCTTTATATGTCGTATCTAATTTATTATGAAGCGAATTTTTAATACCTGTAATGTCGTAATTAATAATATCCCTCTGCATTAAACGTGCTTTCGATCCTCCACCCCCTACCCCTCTTCGAATCTAATTGATTACGATTAACCGTAATGTTAATGCTTCTAATATGCTAGTCAAGCCGATACAAATCAGAAGTTTGTAAAAGAGTACCATTTTTTCTCTCCTCTCTATGGCCCTTTTTATAGATGTAACTTTTCACGTGATAGTTTCTACTTGTTGACAAAAAAAAAAAAAGAAGTGATAAGGTAATATCATTGATGATCGATTATTCTCACCTTTATTACGATTACTGATTATGATTACTATTGTAACGTGTAACAGTATGCTCAATAAAAACTTTTCTATAATTCGAACAGTGGATGGAACAGTGCTAATGTGGTATACAAATAATTGTGTAATAAAATTTCGTATGCAGAGCGAAACTAATGCTTCGTCATCTAATTATTTTCTTTTCTCTTTGTTTTTACACTACCTTGCGAGTGTAATGATTGTATAACGAAAGAGTAACGAAACAGACTTGTACCAGGAAAAGATGATTACAGGGTTAACAATAGCCCCGACACGATGCAACGTATGTGTGTCATATTTGCATCGAAATCTTTTTGTTTTTTTTTTTTTTTTTTGGTATTATAAGAGCGCGCATTTGTGCCGTCTGGCAATCAAGAAATATTATCGGTGAACAGACTGTCGGTATTTATAGCTACGGTTGTAATGTTATAAATAACCGATCAATCTTATCAACTTGTGATATTGCTACAACGTGTGAAGTGGCGATGTTACCTACGCGTGATCTAGGCCTGGATTTCTACTAAAATCAATGAAGCACGTATCGTTAGATTAATAAAATAGATGATGAAGAACTTCATAGTAAAATTTTAATAGAAACTCATTTTACTTTCCTACTTTTGCATTAATTACAAGGAATGATTAATAATAATTAGATACGAGCGAATGAAAAATTTGATATTATAATTTTATTCGTAAAAATTATTTACGTAAAATAAATTACAATAAATAGCTATATATAACTGTAAACATATTATAATAAAACAATAATAAATTTTGTTCATAAAATATAATAATTCGCTCATATTTAATTATTAATCATTCTTGATGATTAATACAAAATTAGGAGGGTTGGGCAAGCGGAATATTGCAAAAAAATTACGCAAGGAGGGGAATATGAAGATTAAAAGATACGTAATCAAAGAAAATAAATTAGGCTTTGTTAGCAACGAAATTTTAATAAAATTCGAAAACACGAATACAATGTTGCTTAAAAATGCATATCTTTTGAAATTCTCGTTACGATAAGAAATAGTCGGATGCTTTCCACGCGAAGGAGGCACATGAACAAGGATTACAAGTGGAAATATTTATTATAAATCAAAACTTACATTATTTAAATAACAGTACTTGCACCTGAGAGCTGCAATACCTTAAACAATTTATAGAATAAAGCGACTACTTCCGACAATAACTGAAGACTAAAGACCTTATTCCTAATATTGTATCACATCTATTTCTCGACTATGAAGAAGTAGATCGATCGACGTTTGATTGATCTACGTACGGTCCACGTAAAACTCGAGACAGAAGGTAAATTTTCTTAAGATAAAAATAAAACAGGGTTGCCTTCTATGCCAAAATAAAACTTACTAAAATATCTAATAAATAATAAAATCGTAATTTAAGCGATTAAAAATTACAGCTGTCTTTTACCGCTTACCAAGAGCTGAACATATATTACAAATGAATATCAAACAAGAATTAACAAAATAATTTTAAAAAACAAAATTATTTCAAAATCTGACCTAATTTAACCAATAGTTAAACATTGAAGTTACACTTCGTACAAATAATTGCATCAAGTTTAACTAAAGGATCAAAATTAAGCCAAATATGTAAATATATAGTACCAGTTTCTATGTTAAACATATAGAAACAATTTTAATTCGATTGCACTTAGATTGCACTTAAAAATACCGTTAAAACCCAGCTGGTGAATTGTAAAAAACAATTGTATCTTAGATACACTACATGCTAGTTAAAATACAGAGAAGCGAGTAGAATTGTTTACGTTGAGAACGATTGTGAAAAGGTGAAAAATAAAACCCAAAGCAGAATAAAAACTACTAACTCTAGGCCTTCAAGCTCTCAGGCGCATAATGTGATAGCGTATATCGTTAAATGCATGTTTTTTTCCGGGATAATGAGAAGAGCACACATGAAAATCAAATGAAAAACGATGTACTACGAGAATGAAGTGAAATTAACGATAAATAGGAAATAATGATTATTTAAAAAACGACTAAGAATCATCATCGATGAACGCAGGACTAAACACCGAGGTTGTATTCCGCAGTCGCGAATAAAAAAAAAATGAAATCTCGCCTTGTCACCGAAAAATTACATGAATTCGAAAAACGAACCATCGTATCGTCGCTACGACTGTAAATGATTCCTATACACCAGATATTCGGAGTGCAATCCTGAATCTTTTGAACTAGGCCAGTCCAATGGAACTCACGTTATAAAGATTTTGCGATAAAGCAAATTTCTTTTTCTATTTCGAAAGATTCTTCTTCTTTTTTCTTTTTTATAACTCTTTCTTAGTTATTCAACATTTTTACACATGCGAAGAGAGTTTATAACAAGCAAATTTTTAAGTGTGTTTAACAAGCAAATAGCCACTGTGTAAAAGTTGCTCTTTTTCTTCAATTGGTTACGTTACTGTGATACAACAAGTATTATAATAATATAGTAATAATTCATTACTATATGTATATATAGATATATATATATATACCATCATTCGTTGTCATCATGCATTGATGAAAATATCTCATAATAGATTACATTCGCTACTTTCTTCCGTAATATTTCTATATAAGTATAATTATAGTTGCATTCCATGCACCCATGAAAGCAACTATAATTACTCTGTACAACATAGATTAAATATTAAATATTCGCGACAATGATTTCCATGCTTGTTAGTATAATTCTGTTCGCCGTGTGACTATAGAGTAAACTATAATCACCATTGCGACTGAATACATATAGTAATCAGTCATTATAGCAACTGATTTTGTAATGAAAGAGTTAAGCGATACATGTTATGTGAAATCTGTACGAAATGGCAACGCTAAACAAAAACGTGAGGTTCTTAACTCGAATAAAGCTTATATCTACCGTAAGGACTCGACTAATTCAAACGATCATCATTCTACGTCGTCGTGACTGCTCATCGATCAAAGGATTTTTCAGACTCAATTTTTAATTCACAGCCGGTTACAATATACGATTCTTGACTTTTGAAACCAATAACACGATGTTCAGGGCGATACGTAAATTTTGCTGAAAAGATATCCTCGTCCCAATAAAAATGGCTCGAAGGAAAAAGAAGAACGATAAAATTTCCCGCGTTTCCTCCTCTACGAAATAATTTAAATAATCACGATCTTATAATACAACATATCATATCGAACGCATAGAGAATAAATTAAATATCTGCGAATACGTAAGTACTTAAGTGTACAATTATAAATAGGATAGAGAAATCAAACGTCGCCAGTCAGATTGGCTCTTTCCTCTATACTGTTTACACGTTAGCATCTGCATAACTGAACTCCGCGACAGAAACGAAAGGGAAAGCGCGGTTCTCCCCCTTCTATCTTGTTACAATCGTTAATATGACGATGAATATACTCGCATTATTCTAACGTGCACGGTGTGTGTGTGTGTGTCTCTGTGTGTGTAAGAATACATTCAATAATGCTAAGCGACATACAAATGTTCCCCCTATGTTTAAATGTGACTGCACTTTTTCTTCGGATTTTATCCGACCGTCGATCGAAAAAAGCTAGAGCTCGTGGAATGATTACACGTTGTCATGTTACTTCGAATATGATAATAGTGATTAACGAAAGGGATATGTATACGCGTGTACGGCCTGATTAGATGCATGTAGATGCAAGTATGGACGTATAGTGTCTAAGAAGAAAAGTGTCCGTCGCTTTTTCTGTACAATACGAGAAAAGAATTGAATACATCGCGGTATTTATTTCTTTCTGTTAGGTCAATGTAAGTTTGCAGCAACGAATCTCTTCTGTTATTCGAGTGAAAAGACATAGAACGCAAAGAAATATGATTAACTTGAATTCGAATTTTGATTCAGATGCACGTTCAAAGCAATATAGACCAATTCGCCTTGCAGACATTGTGTTTCTTTCCTTTCCTTTTTCTATTCCAAAACGATCAGTCGCTAGCACAAAGCCATAATAATTCGTCCCGTGTGTCGAGCACGAACAGCAACATGAAGTACTTCTTTTTTACGGTGCGTCTGATTGATCGAGAAAAGCAGCTGGAATGTGCTGTTATACGTTAAACGATTCAGATAGAATGGACATCAGTCAATGTTTCAACTAAACAATGCAGAGCCCTTTTATCATCCTGGCGTTATCGTTTCGCGTATAGCTCTCTTTATGTGGTATCCCTTTACTGCGCACGAACGTAATACTTCCGTTCCTGAAACAAAAGAGGACGACGGTTTTCTAAAGAAATCAGTTAAAAAAAAAATCCCAAGGATCTCGTGCCTTCAAAATGCAACTTATTTTCTTCCGACAATGGAATCTAGAAGGCTAAGTGTTACAAAATTTCGGAAACTTTCGACTGGTCGCTACTGATTCAAAATAAAGTGAAAGAATTTCGAAAAGAAAAAAAAAAAACATGAAAAATAATAAAAATTTTCTACCAAAGACACAAGATCTGTATGAAACTCTGACAAAATTGTTACAGAAGCTGGAAAAAGAAATAATATTAATTCGTATGTACCATGACAAGCCAAAACTCGATATCAAGTATCAACATGACATTTACAATAATTAATTACTGCTCGTAGAAGGGGTGGTTTCGAGTATATACACAAGCCAAATGTTACATTTTCCCATGCTAGCTACGGGTTTTACATAAAAGGAGCAGTAATTAATCGCCACGACACAGAATGATGATTCTCGATCGTGATCTTGTTACGATTAAAAACAAAAGATAGTCTGCACTGTGGCAATATCTATAAAAAAAAAAAACAAAGAAACAGAGGTGAGTCGAACGATGGTATGCGTGGTGTTCGAGAATGACACAAAAAAAATTAATAACGATAAAAAGACTTGTCTGTGCATCGACATGAAACATCAGGGATAGAAAATAAAAAAAATAAACAAAAAAAAAAATTAAAAATTGTTCTACAAAATCTACAAATACGCACCTGCTACAGAAACCCGGTCTAGTTTCGCCCCGGTATTTTGCTGTCCAGACGAAATCGTACTCCAGAGTGACATCCTTTTATCTAAGTCCCGGCCCGCAGAGTACTCAAATCAAAGCGAAACAAAACGACAACGCAAATATCGAAAAAACGACTGATAACAATGATGGTTAAGAAACACAAATGGCGTGCGAGGAGAATTAATAATGCAAACCTGTTACATACGCATTCTTGGTTTCATACAAAGGTTCCTACATGATTTGGTTATATGACAAATAAAGAAAAAGGAACACAGACACAGAATATGATAAGGATATACCCCATGATACACGACAATCCCATATATAGTCGAGTAACAACCATGTTCAGTTAAAAAATAATTTATTCGCTCGCTCGTTAAAGTCTCAAGGCACTACTTATATTAAATAATCCAGCTTTCGTAATAATTAATCACGAGTTCAGAAACATTGTACCATATGGTCGAATAATAATAGGATATCTTTATTCGTTTATCCTTCTTTCCCTTTTGAATAGAAAGTTCGAAGTCTAGAAATGTAGTTGGAGATTAATTTAAAAAAAAGTGAGGGATGATACAAGGTGCCCCGAATGAGAATAAGAAACGCAAGCACTTGAGATCTTCTTTTTAAAATATAGTCATTTGTTACACAAATGAGGATAGTTTGAAAATAATAACATACGTATATACGTAAATATGTATTGTATACAACGAATACTTTTCGAAGAAGATAAATATTAAAACACTTATGGGAAAACTTCGAGACACCTCACATCGTGTTAAAACTATAGGATACAGTCGAGTGTAATCCTAAGCAAGACGAAGAATTCCTCTTCGTTATATAATAAAACGAGAAAAATATAAAATTCGTGTTAATTATAATAAGTGAAAAATGAATGTAAACTATTGACACGAGTCATCTGAGGCTTGAAGAAGACTGTTTTCTGGTATTAAAAATTAAAAACACACTACGTATACGAGAATATCGCAAGAACAACCTGTTACAAAAAATAATTCTTCGCACGTTGAACTGCAAATCGTTAGATTGATTATTATTAATTTTCTCTACACATTGATCATCGTGAAATTGTCACCTTTGCAAATCTATACTGAACTATATAGTTAAGCAAAAGCCGCTGCTAGAATTGACTACTTGTAATCCGTGTGCGTAGTTTCACGGTGTTCTGGCTTACATGATAAAATAGCTCGAACATAAAACAATGTTACTTTTCTTATCATCCTATCTCAGCCAAGACTAACACGTGAAACGGCCGATTCGTGTAGTTTCACTACGAAAATAATTGTCTCTGGAAGCTTATTGATTTATTCTAATTGCTTTCTATACGATTGTGTATAATACAAGCGTAAAAAGTTTAAAACAGTTAATAATAATAATTATAGATAAATAATGCGATGCGATAAAAATAAAATGCTTTGTAGAAAAGCACCTATCCATCGAATTTCAATTGATTCGCTTGTCTTTAAAAAGTACGGAATACAAATATCTTCGATATTTTTGTTTAAAAGGCAGAATACGACGAAAAAACACACAGAGAAATTAACGTGAAGTGAAAGGGCATCGTTATCACAGCTTACAAGTGGAAGTAATTTATAAAAGACTGTATACTTTTTCTACGCGATACTTTCCCAGATAAGAAAAGAGTTACAAATGGAAATAGCATCGAGGGATTATAGAAATACTCGTATAGTAAATGTAATAAAAGAATGTGCAGTTATGATGTGCTGTCGTCATTGTCAATTGGGGATATCTGGCTGCGAGAAAAAACAGTATATCAAATGCCCAAAAAATTGCCAAAGGCCCATGCCTACGTCCAAACTACTATAAATTCCTATAAATGCTTGCATTTAAGAGGAATCGTTTAAGATAGTTTCCAAAAGATCGCAAATTCCTCAGCGTATTTGGATTACACTATCGTGGAATTTAAAAACGAATACCTAAATATAACTTCTCCCAAACGATCGTACGCTTTCTTTAAATAATTCTTTCTCGTTCTAGAAGTATAGACTTTTCGATGCGGTATACACCGAAAATCACCATGCGACTGGGCATAAATCGAACGACAGGCAATACTACAGACGAAGAATATCCTACGAGTGAATCCCGAAAGCTTGGAAGATCTTGTTTTTAAAACCGGGTTTGTTAGGACTAGCGTCGTTGTGGCCAGACTGTCCTTCATGTAGCGCCCTTTGTACCAGCGGCAGCGAGCCCTGTGATTGTGTGTTGTGTCGCCAATTCATCAGAACGGGCCGGATAACGAAAAAAGAACAAAAAGAAAGAAGAAAAGGATAGTAGACGACTAATCGTGTGCTACAACATGCAGTGCAACTAAAATATTTCTTTCTTGTATCCGACACAACTTACCTCGTCGTGTTGCTCGTGTTCGCTGTTGGCTAAACTGGATCGCGAACCGCGTCTCGTCGACCCTTTTTCTTCCCCTAAAATTTGCGCGACTTTCCCTTGCTTCACGAACTCCAATGTCTGCTTCAAATTAAACGAAAAAACTTAAGTAACAAATGCCTGCAATTTTTTTTAGTCGAAGTAATTGTAATACTTTTAACGATACAATCTATCTTCTATAAAATTTAATCGCTTTAATACCGTATATTAGAGAGAAATTATATTCGTCTAATTCATTTTCACACCGCGAAAATTTTGTTTATATTTTATATTTTTCTATTCTTTCAATCTCTTTACTGTACTATTCAAGTATTATTACGATAAAAGTAAAAATATCTACGTTCGGTTCAGATTTTATATCCAAGCAATTATTGAACTTACCTCTTTTCGTGACCTAAGAGCGCAATCTTCTAGAGTTTCGGCCGCTTCATATTTTCCTTGTCTTCGATATAACGCACCAAGATTCTTTAGAGTAGTCGTGACTGTAGGTGAGTCCACTTTAGCAGCTTTGTGCCAACCTCCATATTCTCCATATGGAGCATTCTCTTTATTTCTGTGTTTATTCTCCTCTCTTTCTTCAGCAACCTGAAATAGAAACGTTTTCCATAATGTCACGGTCACTTATATCCTAAATACCATTCTCAAAACCACCAAAGGCATTCTTACCTGCCAGATTGGTTTGTTATCGCCAGCAATAGCACCAAACTCTTTCTCGTGTGCTCTAGTCAATACTTGTTTGTACAAAACTTCCGCATCCTTGTACTTTCCTTGTTTCAAGTAACACGATGCCAAATTATTTTTCGTCTTCGCGACATTAGGATCGTCCGGTCCAAGTTTGCCTTCGTAGATCTCCAACGCTCGCAAGTAATAGCGCTCCACTTCTTCGTATTTACCTTGATTCTGGCAAAGCAAGGCAAGGTTATTCAGCTGCTTCGCGACATCAGGATGATCACGACCAAGAACCTTTTCTCGGATATCAAGAGCACGTTTGCACAATGGCTCAGCCTCCTTGTATTTGCCTCGTTTTCCATACAAAACGGCCAAGTTATTCAACGTGGCAGCGACTGCAGGGTGATTTTCACCGAGCGTCTTTTCACGAATAGCCAAGGCATCGTTCAACAAGTTCGCTGCTTCTTTATATTTATTTTGATCCCTATATACTAAAGCAAGGATATTCAACATCGTAGCGACGTCAGGATGATCGTGACCAGAAGTCTTTTCCAAATCTTCCAACGCCTGTTTACAGAGAGGAACGGCCACCTCGTAACGGCCTTGGCTGGCGTACTGTATAACCAAATTGTGCAGTGTACGCAAGCGCGCAGGTATCTCGTATCCAGCGTTCACTTGTTGTGCAAATTGCGAAGGCGGTGTCGGTAATATCGCTGCAATAAAAATGGCGAACATTGCAAAAAGTGGTCCTTATCGGTAGCTTAAGCCTGTGCGAATACGAAACCTTACTAAAGTGTTCGTCAACAGTAACACGACTTGAAACGAAGCTACCTTGTACTCTTATACATTGGATGAAGTATCTTCGAATCTAATGGAGAAAATTACAAAATAATTTCAGTAAAATCCCTTCATGTTATTCACACAGACTTAAGAGAAAATTGGAGCACCTAAAAAAGATGCTTGATAAAAAAGAGAGAAAAAGCGAACGTACACTTACTATTTCGGTCGTCCGCATCATCATCGGGGAATAGATCAACCACAGGATCATCTGGTGGCCGGTCTTTTGCATTTTCATCATCCGCAGAAGGATCAGGATCATATTGCTTCATGCTTTCCATAAAATCTAGGTGTTTCTTCTGTTCTTCCAATTGGACTAGCTAGTAAAATAAGAAATATTTTAGTCTCTTAAACTACATATTTCTCTATATGTAATATCTTTGTATATAATCTATATACATAACGTAAGCTCGAATAATTCCCGCAATATAATCGCAGCAATTCGATGCAGCATGGCGTCAAAAGATCTACCATTTCTATGAGTATATTATATACATTTACATATACATATGTGCAACTCTTTGTTGATGTCATCTTTGTGGGATTTCTTACAATAAAATAAGTTAAGGAGAAGAATAAACTTGTGCAATTTTACATCTCCAGATGTAGTTCCGCAATTACGCGTAATCGATAGTCTAGCTTCGACATCTCCTTCTCATTCTTATCATCTACTTTACATTTGACTACTTACTGCTTGCTGACTGGCTTGCAACTTTTGTTGCGTTCCAGCCAATTCATCCCTTAACCAGGCATTCTCTTGGCACAACCTTCTCACTTGCGTTCTAAGCTTTTGTTTCTCAGCCTCTACCATTTGTAAATGATTTGCAAGTGCCATCATAACCTGTGCTTCACCAAGGCCCAGCTCTATCATCTCAATGTTCTTCGATAGCAAGCTAGCTTTGTCTCTCGCGACTGGTGCATCCTGGGTCTGTAGGGCTTGTAGAAGTCCCCCGTGTTCAACACGCAGGGCTTCCAGACCCTGGGATACAATTCTGGCACCAGCCATAATTTCTTCCTGCGTCATGGCCGTCATTCTACCAATATTTTCTATTTTTTTGCTAAAAATTAAAAAAGTAGAATTATAACGAAAACTCAGCTGAAAAAGGAACATTAAAATTCCGCACAATGACTTAAATTTAAAATTCAATATAACGAGTTTATTTTAAATATTAATTCAATTCGCGTTAGAGTATCGTTTTTAATTAATATAGTGGAACCAATCTTTAATTCTTTACAGATGTTTTGGAAATTTCCAAACGACACATTTTGAAATCATTTTCTGTAATTCTTTTTATAAAGTGTATAGATAGAGGCCTGTTTTCGTATATCGTTGCTTCTAATTTCTGTTTGTTTCTAAACAAATTTTGTTATGTTTTCGTTACCGCTTTCAGTATTAAAAATGTTATATAATGAGATATAGAATCTTTTCTACAATTTATATTAGCATCAACGTAAACATCATAAAATATATTTATTACAATGATAAATACGCAATGATAACAAGACTCTATTTTGCATAGACCTGTGGTTCTCGTAACCAAGGCAGAAAGCATAAAGAAAAAGGTAAAACAGAAGTAAGCGGTATTTGGAACGACTTGCTTTACGCGCCAATAATTAACCGCAATCAAAAATAGGCATCGTGAAGTATTTCAGTCCAGGCAAGCAGAACGTATCCGGCATTGGTACGTACAGAGAATGTTTTCGGACATAAGCTGGTAGAACGGTTTTATTTTAAAATAAAATAAATATACAATCTGAGTGATCTAATCGCCGATCATGACGACTTAAAACATTTTTCGAAATACTTGAACGTCGATTACTCTAAAATTAATTCGAATAAAAACTTACCCCATGTCAGGGCCACGTTAAATCCACAGAAATCAATGGTTTAATATATACGCGCAGGCGCAATTGCCGCGGCGCTTCTTCTATGCGACACCAATGTACCGAGTAAAAGTGAATTACCAAGAAGAGAAAATTATCAAAAACTCTTACGCATTACACATACGATTATTATTAACGGGAGGAATATTCGCGCGAAGAATCAAGTAACGACACGACGACAGATTAAAATCAATTGCAGACAGGCGAAGTTTTCGATAGAAAACTCACCCCATGTCACGACCGCGTTAAAACACAAGCCAAATCAATGGCTCGGTAGTTCTGCGCAAACGCAACAACTATGGCGTGCTCTTTTAATGCGACAGAATATATATAGGTGTATAGAGAAAGATGGTGAAATTTCACGAGGGAAGAGCAGAATTCGCAACGCCGTCGCCAATCGATAAAAACAAATCGGAAGAAATATGTGTTAACGAAAAAACATGAAGAAATGATTGACGTGGTCGCGGCCGGATCAGGATTTCAGGGTTCTGCACTTGTAAACCTTGACCTCGTACAATCGTCCTTCCAAACAAGCCTTGACCTCACAATACCAAATGAAACACTGTATCGTTTAACAAATGTACTTGAGTAATACTATTTCGCTCTTTTGACATTGACAGCTACTTCCGATCAATTGATTTGTCCAAGGACTTATAACGTAGAAGGGTAATAATATTCTTAGTTACCAGCATGATAATCTTTGTGAATCGACTTTCCAGCATAAGCGAGCAGGAAGCGTGGTGAGGAAAGCACGAAAGTCTCGAGTCGATACATTGATTTTTTACGAAACCTGCATTATAGGATATCAACAGGGAAAGTGAATGTCGCAGCTAATATGTACACAATGGAACCAGTGACACTCGAATCACTCAAAATAAAAACTGATCGACTCGATTTTTTGAAAATTTCTTAATTTTAATATTAGAATACATAGTTAACATTTAATTTTTTGGAAACGGTGAAATTGATCAGTTTGATTCTTATTAGCTCACATGACAAAATTTTTCACGTCACTTTTTCCTTCATCGACATATTGCGACATCTGAACGCGCTTCAGTTTACGATGGAAATTATTTTCAGTGGTTCGCGCATGCAGTCGCAAAGATTTCCTCGGCGGCGTGTATTCGATCGTATTGCTTGAAAAACTGAGCAAAAAAGACGTACGTGAAGTTTCTAATGAAAGTGTGCGGCAATTAGAGCTTGGTATGTTTACGTAAAAACGTAGAGACTTAGATATAACTGACCATAAGCCTGGTGTTAATAGGAAAAGAAAATGGAAAAAATAATAAAAAAAAGTACAGATAACGATCAAAATGGATTCAAATGGTATAAGGATTCGTAAGTAGGGGAACTACTCACATTCTATAAGCGTTCAGCGTTTTTGACATATCTGTTCTACCCATCGGTAATGTTGGACTCTGTTGGACCTACCTAATCCGTATACAAAAAAAATTTAACTTTCTACTATATCGATCTGTCTGTCGTTTCTTCGCGGACAATCGCGACTGTATTGTCACTCTCAGTCAATCGAATTTGTTGTAAAAAAGTCATTTATCTCGTTTTTCAATCGTATAAAAATAGAATCTGTACAATATACATATATATATACACTACAATGTGTCCCGCAATGTGATTTCTAAAGGGGGGCACCCTCGCGGAATCGCGTTTAATTCTTTACTGAGGACTAACGTTTGGCTTCGCACCCTCTTGCATGAGAGACCGACATATCCGGGGGCAGAGGGGGATGGAAAGATTGCGCATGCGTTCAAAATTCAGGGGTGTTCCTACAACTGCACGAAGAACGTGCATAGACACCGGTATGTCCACGCCAGGTATGCATAACAAAATGAATGATGTCTTTCTACGTTAAGAAGAGCTTCGTGCTTAGCGTCGTTACGACCACGTACGCAAATAAACGTCAGTCGGTCAGTAGGAATAACCGGAGGGTGCGTAAGGGTACGATGAATGAAGCTTCTAAGAGAGGGTGCTACGCGTACATGATACTTAACACTTCACGGGAACGCGTATCCGCGTCCACCTTTTATCATTTCGCCCGTCTCAACACTTTACGAAACAGGATACACAGTATAGTGTAAAAGTCTTATATCATGTCGTTACTGATTTTATAACGGCGACTTAGAAACCTTAGAAAATGTTTCCACATGTTATGTACATGAAAACGAATTTTAAGAGATTCTCTTTATGGTGTTACTTGTTTTGATGCACAAACTTTTTCAAAATATTGCAATCAACAAGACCTTGATATGAATGCTATAAAATATGTATGAGATCATCTAATACGAATCAGTGAAGGAAAGGAATTCAGAAATGTGAATCAGTTTCATGAAACAACTAATTTCTAGTAGAATTATAGCAAAAACATATTCAACAATTTTTCGACACAATTTCTAAAAATGTTGTTGTTATTAAAATAAGATTTCGTAAAATATTATCTTTTATTAACGTATTTAATTATATTTATTTTTTATATAGTTTACTCTAAATTAATATTTTTTGGCAATTACAATTCACAAATACACTAGAATTAAAATAACCATTATTAAAAAAATATAATTAAAATATCTATCTATCTCTGAGATTAAAAAATTTCCGTTTGATTGATAATCTTAAACTTTTGCACAATTGAGAAAAGTGCACGATTAATAAGTAACTATCGAGTTTTAATTAGTTTTTTCTCTTCGCGGCTTTCTTTCGTAATTAATAGTGTTAAAGTGATGTGCAGACATAAAAGCGTATCGTATTAATGAGAAGAGCTGGTAGATACATATCATGTAAACAAATGCCGATGCGGAGCAACGGCGATAATTATTGGTGAACCAATTAATTTTGTCTGAAGTTTGCGGAATGTTTTAAGTCTCCACAGAGTCGGTAAGAAGCACACATAGAACGCCAGTTTTCGCAATCTTTCTCACTTCAAGGGGAATAGAGACGAGGTAGCTGATGACTCATAGCATGACGACAGAACATTACAAGTGCTGTACCATGTGCGCGCCCGTTCGTAGAGAAGTGTATTACATGCAACCGTATCTACCCAACACATAAAATTGCTTTCACGAATTTAATTCGACGAACCTGCTTATGAGAATATGGTGGCGTGATTGATCATACAGTGCTTCAAAACCTTCCTCGTTTATCGTCGGACCAACGATTTATTGAACATTCACGCTCATTTCTCGTTAGAAATTTTATCTTTTATAAAAACATATCGATGCAAATATAAAGGCATATTATCAGAAATAAGATAAAAGAGAATGCTTAAAAAAATTAATATCGTCACAATTGGTGAGTTGACCTTTGGGAATATCTTACGAGTTGAAAGTATATATATATATATATATGTATATGTATATTGTATATGTATTACAAATCGATAAGAGGATTGAGAAGAGCACGTGTGTGAGCATTTGACGTAAAATGAGGTAAACAATACGTATATATACTGTAGGTTTAATACAATTATCTTACATGGCAAAGCGCCATTTTTATCTTAAAAACTTTACCCTAGAAAAATATGAAATGTAGTAATTTTTAAATAAAAATTTTAAATTGTCTAAAAGATGTTGCATACGTCAGTAACCCAGTTCCATTTCACATTTACTGATACATATGTAGTTAGAAATCTATAACTTGATAAGTAAAATTTTGCATGGTATTTTCGAAAGTACAGTAAAAAGAGGTCAGTGACAGTACAGGTAGGATAATGAAATTTTCAACTACAAATGGTCGTCACAACGTGAAACAATCGAAGATCTATATTTGTAAAGACTAACGGCTGAATCGCTGATTAAAATTCATATCATATAACAATTGCATACTCGTTTCAAGCTTCGTGCATATATAACCAATTGTGGTGACAATTTATAGAAGACGTTAGAAACTCCATTATATGAGTTCCTGAAATATTTGAATAAATAATAGAACCACTCCTTTGAATTGTTCTATAGTTTTCTAATTTCTTAGAGGTTAGGAATTCGGGCTGCATAATACGATAGTCAATGGAACACCTGTGCTAGTTTCTTTAGCTTTAGATGTTCAATAACTGCACATAGAATAGATAAAAAGCTCACGGAAGAATATTTACAAACAGGAAAGATAAATCAATTAAAAAAAAAAAAAATTGATTGATATACTGTTAATCCTATCTCCACTTATCCGGTATTCTACGATTAATCTTCGCTTATCTACATACATTCATTTATGTAACGATACGCATAAAATACATAACAGAACCGAATGATACATGGTACCGAATCATTTTTCTTAACGCAACAACTTCGACTCCTTTTAACGAATTAGTGAAAATCCAATGAAACGCGCTCCTTTCTAAGTGTACCAGAATAGGGATAATTATCATTACAATCATCGTCATGGTCACTGGTTTTCTGTCATGGTTCCGCAGAATCTTACGGAAACAAATTAACATCATTTACTTCCGGCTGTAACCGCCTATCGAAGGCGTGGCAATTTAAAACCGAGTCTGATTATATTCTCTATTCATATGACCAGAAACGCGAAAGGCATTCGGAAATTTGATGGTGAACGAAAGCTTACCCTTGTGAACGGTCCACGCAGGAATTCTCCCCTGTTCAGTGTATCATCCCCCTTTCTTAATAAAGGGCAGGATGCCTCGATGCGACGAACCTTTAAAAGAATTTTTTTACGTTGAACGCGTAGATTCTTATAGATTTAGCTCATACAATATTTTACAATCGGTGCAACGACGATGTACAATGATTCACGGTGATGATAATGTTGAAAAAAATGGATTCCACTCACCGATTTCGGTCGCGGATTCACTGTGAAACGATGCTCACGATACGAAGGAATAGTTGATTGAACTCTCGTTTAGAAATCGTCTCCACCGGCAAGAAGGAACACGAGAAAAGAGGCACTAAACTTTATTTCAGCACGTTTGATGACAGACTAAGATGGCGTGGACCAAGTACAAGTTAATAAAAGTACAATAACCACATATTTTACAGTCCGAATGTTGAATAAACGGCCATTAAGTGTAGTCTACACTCTGATAATAATGTAGACTACCGTCAAATCCCGTACAAATATAAAATGCGTTCTTTGGAACGAATAAATTGACGACAAAATATCCAGAATGTACGTCGACAGTCAGTCAATTATAAAAACGCGATTGAAGCGACTCTGTTCGATCGCAGCGCCAGTTACTGGAATTTTCTGAAATTCGTCGGTTTCTATGAAGCGACATCGTATTGTAAAATTGGTTTATTTTTACATACGGTATCATTAATTCGTTCGTTGTAAACGATTTAGATATAATATAGCTCATCTAGTAGAAATTGACGTTTCGCTCAATAAGATATTCAATTTTTTGGCGTGAATTATTAACAATTTAGTTAAAGATAAAGAACAGAGATATAAATGCAAGTAATGATGACTAACTAGGCCATCATTCATTCTACCTATTTTTACATCATTACTTATTCATACTACATACATACATATGCTTTTCAAATGGAGGAAATGCTTTGGAAATAAGAAAGAACTTGATACATTGCGGTAAACCATATTTATTTGAATAATTATTATTTGAATAGTAAATAGATACAATAGAGAACGTTTTTAGCAGGCCAACTTCCCAATAACGGCAGAGAACTATCAATATTTTTTTTCTTCTAAAAGAGATGCATATCAATGTATGGAAGCATCGTTCGTTTTCATTTCTTTTTAAAACCTCTCAATAATTAAGAATAATGATATAGATTAATTCGTAATCGCCTTATTAAAAACAATTAAAAGTATTACCGTACAGATAAATATTGCTAACTTGAGAACAGTTAAAATTTCTCATACGTGTAATGGCATTTATAATCACTCCTTGGCCTAAAATAACAAAATGCTATATTATAATAAGAGATTGCATTGCGACTCTTTGTATCGTGTGAGAAATGATCGTTTATCGGACATATATTTTTGTGTCGTTTTTGTCTATTTTTTATGTCCAACATCTGAGCATCTTGTCGTCTTTTTTTAAATGGCATCAATATCAAAATCATCCTCATCATCCGAGTCTTCATTGACTACATCAGGCTTCTGTATAGGCGGTGACTGTTGTGGTTTTAGCGACTGTTTGGCTCTATCGTCGTATTCAATCTATAACAGAAACAAATATATAGTTTATATGTGTAATTTGGAATTGTATAGAAATATAAGTTATTTACAAAACAAACATTTACCTCTAAATCGTCGTCTTCTTCTTCTGGTTCAGAATCTTCTTCTTCTGCTTCTTGTAACCAGGTTAAAAACGGTGCAGCTTTATCGTGAATTTCTTGGGATAAATCTTTTGATACATATTTTTTAGTTACCTTGTTCGACCATTCGAACAAAGCTTTTTCTTCCAAAATATCAGCATCGTAAAAGAGCTAAAACAATAAACAAAGTCTATTAATTAAAACATATACTCATAACAATTACCGAAGAATTCGTGTCAGTAATTGGTCTTACCTTCAGAATGCCAGGTACTTTCGGCATCAAAGCATCTTTATGGAGGGCTATCACTTGTTCAATTCCTCTAATTAAATATTTCTGTGCCTTGATATCATCGTGGGTAAAACGAAGGAGAAGTACTCGATACTTTTTGGCTTGAGCAGCAATATTCTGATCGAAGAGTAATTCCGCCAAAATCAACGGTGCTTTTGTCTTGATCTCTAGACGTTCAGCCTCTGCAATCAGCTCTTTATGATTATCCAATTGCCCAGCATCGCGACGACATTTAACTAATTTATAAAACATATCCATCCTTTCTTTTTCAGTCTTATCGAGATCATCGCTAATAGTCATTCCCTTTGCGCCATCTGTTAAGTCCTGCAAACGGGCTCTAACTGCCTCCTCCGACACGTCGACTGCCCAATTATCGTCATCTCCGTTCTCGTCCGCCATCTTTTCAGGAGCCTCGACCACGATGTCGGTAGTGCTCGTATCGTTCTCGGGAGAACCAGATCGATCACCATTAGCAGTAGCAGTGGTTGTAGTGGTAGTTGTTTCACCATTCGCACGTTTTGAACGTTTACCGCGTTTACCCTCAGTTAAAGAGCTGCCTTGAACAGCAGGATTCAAGCTCGGTGGATTTTTCAAAATGTAAGTGTTTAATTTATGATTACTTTCTAATAGTCCGTGATAGCCGCATGCTTTACATCCTTGCGAAATGGTTCCTTTCTTCGAGCTGACCATCAGCTCCGTCTCGGGATTATCGCAAGCCGGGCATAATACATATTTGCGGATGAATCCATCCAGTAAATCTTGTAATTTCGTAGCATCGTGCGATCCATTTACAATGAATCTTTCGTTTTTGAAATCGAACTGAGTCTGTGCTCCAAGTTCACAGCCGAAGTATTTGGTAGGATAGGTAGCAGGTCTCCCAATCGCTTTGGCGACATCGACCATATTTACGATTACGGTTTTGATACCATTTCCCTTGCCCTCCACTTTAGCTTGGATCCGTGGCATTTTATAGCGGTAAAACGCATCGCTGACATTACGGTTTACATTGACACTCCCCATGGTGATTGATGATGTTTCCGTCTTTTGCTCCTTGCTAAATTAATGTCCCTTCCGAGCGACAACAGCAATTTCTGACGAGACGTCGTTGTGAAAACGAGCTGTCGGCAAGTGGTGACGCGAGTGTCAAACTGTTGAAAGCTATCAAGCTTCGTTCGGTCGGTGACTCTTGTTCTCTCTGGATCTCCTGGTTCCTAATCTTTTGACGTTCAAGTAGGTAACGTTTTCGTCCTCGTCCTCCTGGATCTACTTTCCACGTTTTCCAGCGGCAGTTTGATTGCTGTGCAGCGACGTTGCCAGGTAATGGCTACCCGATGGTAGCTCGTTACGTATCGAGTCAGGGTGATTTTCGTTGTCTGCGGTAACGTGTGCCGCACTACCCGCTGACGCCAGTCACGTTTCTCTGAACGGCTGTAGCTTCCGATGCCTATTACTAAAAATTAAAATACATATTGAAAACTCAATCTTTGAATCGAATTGTATATAATGTAATAATTTTCATAAATTCAGATCATGTCCAAAGAGAGTATGAGCTAATGTCTATACGATTTACTAAAATACCTAAATATTAACCTGGAAAATTTTGAGGTCCTGTGCTTAGGCAGGACTAAATGGTTTAGAAATCGTTGGGTGGTATCTTGATGCAAATATTGCCTCGGTTTGGTGGGCAGAGGGGGATAGTCTTCAATGATCATACACGCTGCCTGTCCGTTGCTTGTGCCCCTAAGAAAGCCTGGGTACAAGGTTGGTGTGGTTAACTCACAAGTAGCTCGTAACGAACGATTAGACCGGTCGAAAGTGATGATGTTGCCTTTTAGAAATCGCTTGGACAATGTCCTACTACCGCCGCCTTTGCTGTACACCGATCCTTTCCCTCTGGATGATATCCTGAATGTTTCTGAAATTAAACAAAACCCAATTAATCATTTGCTATAGAAGAAAACCAATCTCTAAGTTCTAAACTCATTTAATTTACATTTTATGCATTTAATACAATACAATATAAACATTAATATAATATATTTTATATTTTATAATTCCAATTTGACCACTCAATTGTACAGAATAATATCTTTTCTCAGAAGCTGGATGAAGTAACAAAACGTCAGCTACCGTCATACATTAACATAACGGGGCTCACGATATCCATTTATTAATATCAAAGGAAACCTAATAAAAATTAGCTATTTGAAATTGAAGATTAATATTTTAAGGATTACCTCAATTATTACCATCAAAACCATACTCTCCCCTCCCCCTCTCTCTTTTCATCATCGAAGACGACTAAAAACGAACCTACGTTCAATCAGCCAAATCATCTCAACCCGAAGAAGACGTGGGACGCCTCGCAGACATGGAAAGAGTCGGGCCTACTAAAACCGTTCGCAAAATAAGAACATC
Organism: Bombus affinis; assembly: GCF_024516045.1. Classification (NCBI taxonomy): domain Eukaryota; kingdom Metazoa; phylum Arthropoda; class Insecta; order Hymenoptera; family Apidae; genus Bombus; species Bombus affinis. Next base: position 12,884,201 of record NC_066352.1, on the reverse strand, counting down.
GGAGGATGATTTTCAACATATGGCTCGTGGATCATTTGTGCGTAGGATTTCTTTGTCGATCGTTCGTGAATTTTGCTTGGTGTTTTAATATCATTTAGTTCGCGGCGATTTAACGATCGTCCAGCCGATGTTCGGAGGTGATCGACCATGCGAAAATCATGATAGCGAAAATCACACGCGGACCTGGTCGAAAAAGAGGAACGTCTCGGGGTATGAGTACCGGAAACGACGCCACGAGGATCCTTCGATGAGCATCGTCGGTCAGAAATGAAACAACTGAACGACGAAGTATGACAAAAGACGATTGAGGATAACGGGATATGGATCCACTCGTTTTTGAAGTGTTTTCTGCACCAGCTCGCACTGCCGGCGATAGTATATTTAATGGAAAAATTTATCATTCGAGTACAGAATTTTTTGATTATCCTTTTATCACGTCATATGACTTGTGGAAAGCTACGCGACTGAACTAATATTATTATTAGATTGCAGATGTTGGTGCATTTATGAGAAATTTAAACGTGTAGCAATGTATAGGATACACATATATTTTAGAAAAATATGTAAAACATCCAAAGTAAAATTTCAATTTAATATATTTCCTTTGTGTAATAAATCGAAAAAAAAATATTGTGGAAGTCACTGGAACATGTAGCGTAAAATGTATCACACAAGATATTGAAGAAATTGAAAAGTATTGAGTTAGAAAATTAAGTTTGGTGAATGCTTTGAGAGGAATAACGGGGTATATTACTCAATTTTTATTCTTTATGCATGTTAAATATTGTAAAACATCGGTTGGTTTTCTACTTTATTGATGATTAAATAATTAAATATCTTGATCGTAATTTTTACTTATTATTAAACAAAGTGTCTAAAGCCGAATTTATCATCCTCGTTTCATCCGCGGGAAACAGCGTTCATCCGCTGTGCTCCTATACAAACTGAACCAGTTTAAACTTGGCTTAACGAATCGTCAAATTTCTGCGCCAAGATAATAAAATTCAACAGACATTTTTTCGCGTGCGGAGTAACGATAATCCATCATTGTAATTCTACTCTGGTTGTTCTCTAATGAAACGAATGTTTATATCACGTGATTACTTGAATAACACCAAGATTTCCCCGAGATCTTACGTGCATTAATACGATTCTTCTATTGTATATAACGGGCATTAACGTAACTGCGATCGAATTATAGATACAATTACGATTTATACGATAAGCACAGGCATGTTACGTAAACCTACACGGCAAGCAATCTATACTTTAATTTCTCATACAGCCAAATTGGCCACACGGTTTGACCCGAAAACCAGGCCACGATATTTGACGTCGAGCACGGATTTTTCCATCGTGATACGTATACCGAATTAAACTCTCTGCAAATGTTCTGCATAAATATTCTGCAATCTTCGTTCTTTCAACGTCGCGTTTCATTTTTCTAATTTATGATCAATTTTCTTTGAAAAGTTTGTACTAAAAATAGCAAAGATTTATCGTGAAATTCTTTAAAATATTTTTCTTAAACGATTCTCCTCTTTTTTTTTTTATAGATGTTTTCTACAAATATTGCGCGTCTTGTCGTAGCATTTTTTTTTAACACTGGTGATAAGTAGACCGTAAGTCTCAATTTACTTCGCCTATTAAATATTATAACGATCGCTGTACTTTGGATATTTTATATATTTTTGCATATCACGTGCATTATATGTATCTTTGAATCTTCAATTTTAAACATCCTTAGCTTGATAATATAATCGAAATGAAGTGATATTTCTATTTACTTCGAAATGGGAATGACATTCTAACGTTCTCGCGAGATTTACGTTTGAGATTTCCAAAGCTCCACGGATAATCCTCCTGTCACGTAAAACAAGAAACCGATAGAAAACAATCGTGGTTGCGTATTAACCGTAATATCGACGCGATCATTGTCGACAAGAAGCCAGACATGGCTCGTAACTCCGTAACCACGCTTCCGGTTACGTATATATAGGGTGTACCACACGAAGTACTGCATTTCGAATTTCTATTTGCGAAATAGCGAATTTCTTTTCCGAGAAGCGACGATCTCTTTCTCGTCAAATATATTTTTTTTCCACTCAAAAATATATTTGTTTCCCCTTGTAATTGTTATGTAACTCGTAATACGTTTGTGATAATAGGATATAGGAAGTGGGTTTAGGAAAATTGATTATTTGATTTAGAATGCAGGAAAAGAGGAAACAGAGAGTGGGGATACGGAATATAGCAAACGATACACAGGACGTGGGATATGATCTAATCAATATTCTGCAGAAGAATTGATCAAAAGTTAATAATTTAGACCTCGTAGAACGATAAACAGTAACGTGAACGTTCCATGGAAGTCTTCCACGATGAGCAAAGTTATTTCGCCCGTGTACGCTCCAATTGCGAAGCAACGTAACGCGGAAATTTACAACGAAACCTTTTATTTCGTATCGCCATTACGGAGAATTAATTCTCGCGTTGATTATGCTTCTCCTTGCTTCGAAATCCTTACAGATTCGTCAAATCATGAACGAAATGTATTATTCTTGAATTTTCATTTACGACTTTCTTCTCTGATTTATATTTAACTTTGTATCCGCGCAGCCAGTGAACCGTAGGAGATGCGTTCCAATGTACGATTTCATATTGTACGACAAATTTGTATTTTCTAAGAAAAGCTGCGAATTAAATAGCATGACAATAGCGAAAGAAAAGCCGCAGAATGGCGTACGTGAAAGTGCTTGTTATCGTTGCATTATGTCATCGAGCAAAAGTGTTGAAATGTGAAATTGAAATGCTAAGCTGAAATAGCAAGTTGCAACAATGGACTGAAGTCTAAAATTATGATAGAAAGTTACTATGATGGAACGGATATTGAAATTTATAACAGCAGATTGCAATATCCAACTACGGAGATAAATTAAGTGGAAATGTGGAAAGATGGTACAACTGCAATATTTTTTTGAAAAATAAGGGAAATACAATAGGACATTATAAAATACACAGGACAATAATGCTAATCTATATTATCTACAAAAATGGTACTGATCATAGTATCTGAACATATAAGACACAAATTCGTCTATCAAAGTTTAACTTTTCCACAGTATCCTCAAATTAAAATTTCTTAAGAGTTGCTTCACTCAAATATTTAGCTGTAATCATAGATTGAATTATAAAGTTGCGATAACATATAAAAATGCGAAAATGACTTAATTTTTATATAATTTTATACTATGCTATGTTAGTATAATGTAATGTTATATCAAATATCATATATAACTGATTACGAGATTTAATCTTTTCATTTCTGTAATGTAAAAACACAGTACGACAAACTGGAATTTCAAGTGCATCGATAATCTATCAGATAAATAATCGTTATCATAAAATAATTATTGCTCTAATGTTCGATGTCCAGTAGCTACAGATATTCACAATGACATGTATTTATAGCTAGAGAATTAATCATACAAAGGAAGCATCGAATTCGCAAATCGAATAAATTCGTACAAACCAAACGCGACATTCTGTAATCTGCAATTCTGCAATCAATATAAAATACGATCAATAGAAACTAATAAAAATATGATAAAATGTAATGAATTTTCTTTTTTTATTTAATATGAAATACAGCAATAATACAACACAACAAGATATAACAATTCTTCTCTTCTATTTTTATGTAGCAAAAAGATTAAAAAAATATTTATTCCAGTTGTTCGATAGATTTCATATTACCGATTCCGATTTTTCCGTATTTATTTTATTTCCTTGTTTAATAAAAAAAAAAACGTCATAAATAGTAACAAAGTGTAATAAATTTTCGTTCCTATATTTAGTAGAAGATAAAATAATAACAACGAGATGATAGGATATAAGCAATTTTCCTTCCATATTTAATGATTTTATATGATAGACCGATACGAGATTGGATGCGCTCGATGGTGGATTAAAAATCTAAAAAAAAAGAAAAAGAAAAAAAATATTTTTCAAGTAAAATCCCAAATGCCTCAGGATTGAATACCTTCTTGCACTTTATCAACGTTTGCTCTTAAAATATTCAGGCACTCGTGTGTATCGAGCGGTCCGATGTCCAGCACGCGGCGTAAAATAACGGCTTAGAATTCTAACCGCGATGCTTCGTATCAATAACCATTTATCAATATAATACTAGTCGAGCTGTCAAATGAGCTTCTCTCCCGTCTATATAGAAAGAGAATTTCGTGCACGCATAGCGATTACACCAATTACATGGCCAGATAAATTATTACAATGGTAAACATTACAGTGTTACAATAGCTAAACTATGATTGTGAATTTATAGAAAATTCAAATATACGGAAATACTTAAAAATATAAATAGCGTATGTAGTATGCAAAAATGTATAAAAAAAAGTAATTTTGTCTAGAGAATAATAGCTAAACTACGTATATTTGAGAATTTATGGGAAATCAATATATAATGCAAAAATATATAAAATTTACAAATTTCTTGTCTGGGGCGCGAGAGCTACGGCGATGTGCAAAAAGTGTCCAGCTGAACAGATTTTTCTTTATGTTCCAAACGCAATACTTGAGAGAATTTTGATTAATATCAAGTACGAAAGTACTATGTCTATTATAAACATATATATATATATAATATTAGTTTAAATTTTGTAAGATGTTGCCTTTGGAATATAAAATGAAAAAATTATGTGATTCTAGATTTTTGCACATCACTGTAGCTGTTACGCTATAAAATTATAACACTGTAACGCACAGTGCAACCCGCAGATCTGTTCGTTTGATCTCAGGTTTCCGCCAATAATACCAACGAAGAGTTAATTATTGTATATATGAAATACAATTTTATTCTGGCGAATGGAATTCAACTGTAGTGTTCAATGTCTATAACAATCTTCGTACGGTTTACGCGTGTAATAAACGGGACATACGGAGGGGCACAGCGGATAGGTAAAGAGGAGCCAGATATTTTAACATTTTTAACCCAGCAGGAACAGCTCAAAGGGACGTCACGTTCAACCACTTCCTTCGACCCGCGCCCCTAGTGGCAATTGTTTATTCCCCAAGCTATCAGTCGGCGAACCAAAAGACACCCGATCGAAACAGATCGATAAAAACATCTCCTCGTGAACTGATTCTTAGACGGTTAATCCTCGCATTCACCGATTCTTCGGCTTTAATCGGCTTTCGTCAAGAGAATCTTTCGAATTGCAAACCATGGAAGACATGAAAAAATGATTGGATAGTTGTTCTCGAGCAGAGGTTGGATGAATCATGAATCTGTGGTCGATTAAAGAACAAGGAAGATGACTAATCAGGGGAAATTTGAACGAATATTTAAGCGTTTCGTACTGATGGGGTTAACGGAGCAATAATTATGCGGAACATTAGCATTACATGTTGCAATGATAAAACTAGGGCAATATAGCTAATTATTATAGATAAATAGAGAAAATATAGAAAATAGAAGACTATGTAGGTCATCGGCGTTAGATGTTCTAACGATCGAACTACGTTAATGTGGAAAATTATTCTAGATAAAATATTTCATAACAGAATAAATATAGAAAACAGGAGATACTACCAGGTCACTAGCATTACGCACTTTAACGATAAAACGACGACTAAAATCGTTATTAGTACCCACACACAATTTCCTAGATAATGAGTAAAACATAGCTTAGAAACGAAAAAGATTAATCATCTCCCACACAAAATCATAGGATAGAAAATCACGAAAATTAACGCACTGTACTCGACACACCAACAATAATTATAACCGATAAAATATGGAAAAAGGAAGACCACGGTATAAATAAATTGACAAATATGTACAATCTCTCCTTTTATCTCAAGAAGTTACACCGTAAAAGTGTGCTGGTCGATATTATAAAAAAATCGTACGATATATAATCGTATAATATAAAAAATTGTTCGAGCTACAAGGGAAAAAAGTTATCTAACACGCGGCAAGAGAATGAACGAAGAGAGCACGGTATCACAGAAACTGATGCGATCGCCATCATTTATCAAGCAATTTCATCGACTCGAAAATGTGCGAAACCACTCCCATAGGTGGCACGATAAGATGAAATTCATTCTGTTGGCGATATACGTTTGATAATATGATATTCAGATAGTAATCTGCGTATATCGCGTAGATGAACCTCGTGGTGGAATATGGAGATTGAAATACCAGAGAGCCGGTGCGCACGGTCACGTTGCATCGTGTCACAGAATGCGCAAAGAGGCCACGTCAATGCACGTTACGCTGCTCGTAGGAGGTGGCACTGAAGAGGAGAAGAGACCCGGAAGACCCGGATGAATGGAAACCACGATGGCGATTAGTAGGTAATCGTAGCTATGTCATTGTTTCAAGATTGAGCATTTGGCGATGATTTTTCTACCTCTCCGAAAGTTTAAGGATACGGCACAGCAGTGTGGAAAAATCGTCAATGGCGAGACAGTGTTTGAAGACGTTTAGGTCGAATCGTTATTTGTAAAAAATTTCGAGATGGATTTGTTTAGGATTTAGAAGACCGCGAATGGACGAAAATTTGTTAGTATAATAGTTAAGTCATTTGTGTTAATTAATTATAAATTAAAGCAACAAGATCAAAATTTTTCCATAAATAAAAATTTGCTATTACGATAATTGAAAGTTACCACATCTGTGTAAATTAGGAGTCTAATTAACAAAGTCTTCTCAAAAGAATTATAAAAAAAATTCGGTGGATGGAATTTTACGACTAAAGCACTGAAAAGCAGTAATCATTGATGCAAATTTCCAACAAAATTAAAAAAATCACAGACTAAATTAAGATATTCGACAAAGATGGTATAAAATCTATTCATAATCACAGAATTACTAAATTCAATTCAATTTTCGATTACTCTCCGATACATACCAAGAATTGGAACGATACAATGCAAAAGAGGCCACGTCAACGCACGCTACGCAGTTCAAAAGATCTCGGATCAATGAACGAAAAGCTACCACACGACATCAATTATGACTTCACGTACCAAAGTACCTACTGTAAAGCCATGCATTTCAAACTGAGTCCAACCTCTTCATCAAAATCCGTCAAATCCAACTCCCTCGCATTTTCACCAAATGCCACCTTTTCACATCTACCTTAAACACTTCCGATGAAATATAATGCAATTTTGGTCCCTCGAAAGGTTTGAAAAAATCATCTTACACTTTGTCAAACCAAGTGCAAACCAAGCTTCTCACATTTCAAATCACGAAACGCAAAATTGTTGCATCTACCTAAAACACCACTAGTTTAAAAGAATCCGATTCTGATTCTCCAAAAGTTTCTAAAAAGAGCATCTTTTGCTCTACGGATGTTAAACCAAGTCCAACCTTATCACCAAACCCAACCTTCTTACACACCTATAGATACTAAACACCACGTCCTAAAGAATCAAAGTAAAAAGATCTCAAGCAATGATCCAGCGTTGGAAAAATGTCGAAAAAAGCATCGAGAGAAAAAAGATCCTCCTGTAGAGGCAACGAGCAGCCTGAGCTCCCAGGAACGAGTATCGAGCGGGTGCGGAGGCGTAGCAGAGCCTGGAGGATCTTTACCTGCTCGGTACAGACGCATAAGTCGTGATTTGCGACCGTGGCTGTAGCTGCTGGTGGTCGAGTCGTCCCTATATCCTCCTCGAGACTCTCGCCAGAGGTAGGGAGAGTTTGACAGAGGAAGAGTTTAACTGGCCAGTTTCCGTTTGGTAGCCCGAGAAAAAACGCTCGATCCTGCGTAGTCTCGCGTAAATTTGTCAATTATTATCGTTACGATCGAGGGATTATTATTATACGAGAATTTAGATACGCGTTACGACACGACGTATTGCGAACGACACGCGTGTTGGACGAGTGCTTTCTGCCGGCTGTCGTAACTCGAGTCATCCTCGTCGTGCGCGTTCGCTCGCTCGCGGCACCCGGATCGGCCTGACGAGGCGCGCACGCGTCCTCCGGCCGAGGATACGCCGTATATTGATCGAAACTTGCCCTGATCTGAACGTAACGAACCCCGACGAGGAATTTCTGCTACGATTACGCGCGTCAGGCAAGGTCAGACCTCGACGATCTTTCGCCACGAGGACCGCGCTGCTGGGTCCAAGCTTCCTGGAGTTCCCTCGCGTGTTTCGACTTGTTATGCGACGAGGGTAAGAGAATCACGCGTGGAAGATGGAATATGGTATTTTTGCATCACAGAATGATAGGAGATTGAGAATTTTTAGGTTAGGTTCAGGTCCACACGTTCGCGAATCATGCTTCCTGGAGTTTTCTCACTTGCGTTTGACCGATTATGAGAGGAAAATAAGAAAATTGAGATACGAGAAATGGGACGAGATATTTTTCCATCATAGACTAATAAGAGATATAGGAATAGAAAGAGATTTTTAGTCTGATTTTTAGTCTAGTAAATTTTAAGTCTGACATGTAGTAATCTGTGAGGATTGTTGTACTGGTCGATTCTATGGGATGCATTATGTGGAATTAGTTGGATGTCGATTTAATGTCGAGGGGGTTGAAACTCGAATCGATAATATCGGTAATAGTTTTTGGTTAGGCAAGAAAGAAGTTTGAGGTTAGGTTCGGTTTTAAATCTTATTAAGCGGATCAGAATAAATCAACCATATCCTCGTTTGTGGCATATACAGAAAGTTTATTAATGGGTTGAGATTTACTTGAATTAAAATCTAGTTACGTCATGTTCTTGGTTGGACAGAGAATAGCTACTAACATTAGTGTACCTTGTGTATTTTGAATGTACCTTTAGTGAATTTGTTAAAAAAACTATTGATCAAATTGCGATGATAATATCATACTCCTGATTTAATGTAGGATAGCTTCATGATTAAATTGGATAAGCACAGTTCCTCAACCATAATGTAGGTTTAATGGAAACAGCAATATCCGATTTTCATCACGTAACAGTAATATTACTCAGAATATGCTTTCCATCTGATTAAAATGTGAAATACAACCAAAATAATAAATACAAAAAAAATGTGGAGAATCAGATTGAAGAAGTAGCAAAAATTTGATCGAATACTATGTAGAATAGAAACAGACTAAAATTATACAAGAACTTTCAATTTTTGTGCACTATGTTATATAATTTTACAGGTTAACATGATAAGGAACGAAATATTTCCTCTGTCCAAAACAATAGATTATATCCATTGGAAAAACAAAGACAAGTAAGATATTTCTCTTTCGTAATTATATAAGAGTTAACATTTTTAGACTGCATTTATAATTACGAGACACGGTGAACGACAGAATGATTAATGAAATGCTTCGGTCGAACCATATGGAATTTCTATAATAACCGAATAATCTTAGGTCAAACCTAATAACCGCGATCCTCGGTTACCAGGACCACTGTGCATTGTATCTCCTCTCCAGGATAGGAGGAAAACGTTAGCTGCTTCTATTGATCACAACTAACCGTTTGATTAGAGCTCGACAAACGGTAACGAGAAATCTTGCTCCAGTAAATCACAGATTTCAAAGGAATTTGGATTTCTGTTATAAGAAACATTGCGCAGCCTCCTTTTCATAACGTAGAATATACCGGTCGCTTTGCATATTCATGGGATAACCGCCTAATAGAAATATATTACAGGGAAATGAGAAATCGTAAACCATACTGAATTCCTAGCAATCGTTCTGCAAATATTCATAAAAATCAATAAAAAGTCATTGCATATGGAAATTAAATTCTTATCGCGTCTAATTAAATACTTCGAATCTTACAAGTCTTTGGATCGTCCTATGATGAATTATCAAAGACAGCACGAGGCTAAATAGAAGAAAACGCAACAAGATTGGTGAAAATGTCCATCAACGTGTCCGGTTCTCCATTTTTCACGCACGACGAAAAATTACCGCTTGTTCGTGCAACAGATCACGCCGTTATGCATTCTGCGGACCGTTTATTATCCAGCGAACTGACGGATATGCATTATGCATTTTCTGGTAACGATCGATTTCCACCGATACGTTTCAGGCAAGGCTAGATCGTACGCGACTCGTCGCGGGAAGACATATTGCGGCCGAGACAGATTCCCGGCGATAAAACACGGCATGCGGCTCTCCTTATGCAAATTTCGTTCCCTTCGACCTGCAGTGCCGCTCGAACGTTTCATTACCGTTGATACAGTTTCGCCTGTTATCGTGGGCGCACGCGCGCGATTTTAGGCGTTTGATCGTGACTCACATCGAGCTCATGCAAATTCCGAATTAATCGAACTGATAAAGGGAAAAAATTGTTGAACGCGTTCGAGTGAGCCGTTTTAGCGAAGTATGATATTCGATTGGTAAAATGGAAAAGTGGCGAGAGGAAGTAAAAGGATTAATGATACACAATATTACGGTGAAAGCGTATAAGTTCTTCATTCCTTGCAAGTATATCCGTTTACTTTTTAAACAATGCTGTATACTTCTACTAGTAAAAATATCATTGTCTATAATTACAATTACTTATCAAATTAGCGTTTACATTGACTAGCAAACGTGTACACTTACTAGATTAATATAACATTCACTGTAATGTACATACAGGACGATTCATATTCGTCGGATGAGTAGAGAAATCCGTATCCGCGTAACAAGGTTCAAGATTGAACTTGTTTTCCATTTTCATCGTAAGAATCAATTTTAAATCCACAAAATAACAATTGCTATCACTGAATTCATTATTATCAAAAGAATAAATAAGAAAAGTATAATAAATAGAAGAAATAATATTTAAAAAACGTAGATAATATGGTAATTATATGTAACTTCTAAATTACGTGGTGCTAAACGATTATTGTGACTTATCCGTCTAGCAATCGTCTACTAATTGAAATCTCGGAAGATAGAATAGCCATTATGAGACGTAGAAGTAAATCTTTCCACTCGTGACCTCAACAGCTTGCAGTACAATCGCAGCACAGTTTGCATGTTATTCTATACGTTTCTGTAGTGTTTTGCGATTGCATCGTGAATTGTATAACGTACTCCGTGTTTACAGAGTGATCCACGTAAAACGTTCTACCGTATATGTCTAAGGACATTCGTGTAAAATGGATTACATCTAGTGTTTTATTTGTATAGAATAAACTATTTATATAGACTGTATAACACGATCTATATGGTGACACATAGAGGATAATCCACATAAGGTATATCACATAGAGGATAATCCACATATGTAGCGTTACATCGTATTCCTACGTTGAATTGTGTAACGTATTCTGTTTATACAGGATGTTTCACATACAGTGTTTGACTGTAATTAGTACATGATTCGCACACGGGATATTTGCAAATTCTACTTTGGATCAACAAGGGGAATGATACGATATCCTTTGTATATAAGTTTTGAGTTGCATGGTATCCCATCCTGTATTTATATGGTGATTCATAAACGATATCATCTTCGGATTTGAGAGTGACTCATATGAAGTGTCGTTTTAACAATCGATAGCTATACAAAATATTGTACGTTTATACGTTTGCATGATGTAACGCGTATAAAATGTTTGAAATAAAAAATATTAATCGCGCAAGGGCAAAGCGAAGAAAATAATTTCCACGATACGTGAAATGTCACGTGGAACAAGTACAGAAGTCTTAGAACGCACCTATCCAAAGGAAATATATTTTAACGAACAAATGCTTTATACAATATTTTTATTCGACTTTCCCTCCTTTCCTCCAATATGAAATATGCTTTCTCACTCTGTGAAAAAACCGATTATCCAATCGAAGCACATCGTAATCAATTTTTCTTTCGCAAAAATCTTCTTAAAAATCCTATCGCCATTTATCGCTTTCGCGCGTTTCTTGCGACACTCTATCGTAATAATACTCTTCCTCCGTGGAAGATAAGATAATACGTACACATTACGAAACCTCTAAAGGAAATGAACAATTTGTCAAAAATTTATAACCGAACCAACCACTCGTTTCTAGCGTTAGAATTAATTTAACCAAGAACAGATACATCTATCATTTACTTCATTCATAGCACGTTGTATAATATAATTAGTTTGTCCGAAGAGTTTCTTTCGTTTCATAAGGTGATAACGGACGAACAACAATTTCTCTTTTATATTACTTTATTGAATTATTTATTTATTGAATTAGGTACGATCTATTTCGTTCTATTTCTATTATTATGTTCGTGCATAATTCAATAAACTGATATAAAGCAAGAAAACATCGTGCGTTTATTATTTCCTTATAAAACGAAAGAAACAATTCGGACAACCTAATGTATCGGATACGAATTAAGAAAAACGAAGAATAGGAAGAAAACAATTTTTTAAACGATCGATTCGAAGAAGAATACTTGGACGTGGACGTGCGTAAAATTTTTGGAGGAAAATTCGATCGTTGGGAGTGAGGCTGAGATGACAGGAAGTAGGCGGAACGTGAAAAACGGCGTTGATCGAGCAACTGCGATTTCGGGCATCCCCGAAAATGACGCAACGAAACATAGTTCTATGCTAATTCATACAACCACACGGAACTTCCGGTGCACCATATCCAGCGTGTGGGCTATTTTTGCACGTACTGTATCTTACGACAAGGTCGGACTTTCCGTTTCTTTCTCGTGATCCTAATATTAGAGACTAGCGTTGGCCGCCTTCACGCGTATCGAGCTGCATAATCTTTTTCGAAGTATATAATGTTTTCTTTCGGTGATTTAAAATTTAACCTTGTTTATCAGAAGTGAAAGGTTGGCGAGAGAACACATAGGGGATATATATGGAAGATATATTTGGGAACTTGTAATTAACGCTTACGACCGTCTGTTCGACACCTGTGCCTGAAATATCGTTGCAATCGACATAATTTATGCGAATCTTTTTCTCAGACAGCTCTTGCATCAGGAATTTAATTTATAAGGTTTTCTGCACTCGATCGAGTGCCACGTGCGACTTTCTAAACGCGAATAAGAATATTTTATGGCTAAATAATGCGACAAACAAATATAAGTTTACCAAATTCATTTATTCTTTTGCTTTTTACAAGTTATAGAATTCTGTTACTTTGTTTCTCTAAGTGTGACAAGTTTCTATATCTCGAACATAAAAGATACACTGGCGCTGGAAAGTTTGCAAGACCGTCTGTTTTTTAAACGATACAACGGTACTTCGTATTTATGGAAAATTGAAGGGTACAGAAACGTCGGAAAAATACGTAAGACATCGAAAGTAAAGTATTCGTTACGATATTTACAAGCCTTTTTATTTATCCTATCAATTTATGAACGCGTGGTCGACATAAATGCAAATTTCTCGGATGTTTCGTTCCCGGCTAGATTCACTGTTTTTCCACCGACATGATAGCCATTTCTGCCCAATTAACTCGGCGCGTTAAAACAGATGGAAATCCCTTCAACTTTGCATAAAATTTGCATCGTGGGACGAATCTCGTTCTTTTTTTGCACGTGTTGTTTACCCTCTTGCGCCATATTAATTATAGCCTCGATTAGGCCTTAAACCGAGCAAAGGAATCAACAACTTAAAGTAAAAATAACATTTTGAAAAGCAGAGAGAAGGGAATTGAATGAAACGGCTTGCGAAGATTTGATACGGTAAGGTTGAAGATAAACGACGCGTATTTCTTTCTAAACTGAGATAGTCAGACCAAGTCACGGTCAAGAACATGGAATAAAACGGACGAAAGGCGAGGACAAATTTTACGAGTTTACGCACGAGACGCACCAATTTTATTTCCGTGGTTTGAGCGAGTTGCATGCCACGCCTCAACAACGAAACACGTCAATGGTATTCAAATCGCGAGTTCCTTACTTTTCAATTTTCCGATGATTTGAAACAAAAATGTACGGTAGAAAATATGGGTCGCCGTAAAAATAACATCTGCAACGTGTTTTAACACTTTGCGCCGCGTGTCGGCATATAGCCGCCCGAATCTGTTCACAGTTCCGGACACTTATTTTTAAGTGGCTGGCGTACGTCTATTTTTCTGAGCGATAATCTAAACTAAACAGTATTATGTTTTTGATGAAAGAAAATTAGAGATCTTGCGAAATTTTATCTTCCGTTTAACGTAAACTCACGATGTAGGATGATGGTCGAGTCAAAACGAATTTCAGCCTTTCATTTATATCGCGACCTTAAGATACTCACAGTTAAAGAACAAATATCAAAATTCAGTAACAGATTTAATATAAGAGTTAACAACCACCAAAACCCATTAGTTGCTCAATTACTTGACACGACGGATCAGACCGCAGACTAAAAAGACAATACCCTTTAGATTGAAGCATTAGATTCAACTAGAACCAAACATACTATAAACACTTATAATCCAAATTACAGTACCACGCCAAAATAATTTACTTGTAATTCTCAATAAGAATTGATTGTAAAATTCTTCCAAATAAAAAAAGAAATATAAAGCCATATTAAAACCTGTTTGGACTTATGGGATTCAACTATGGGGAATAGCGAGTAATTCCAACATAGAAATTCTTCAACGATTGCAATCAAAGACTCTAAGATCCTTGATAGATGCACTTTGGTATGTTACCAACGAAACAATACATCGCGACCTTAAGATACTCACAGTTAAAGAACAAATATCAAAATTCAGTAACAGATTTAATATAAGAGTTAACAACCACCAAAACCCATTAGTTGCTCAATTACTTGACACGACGGATCAGATCGCAGACTAAAAAGACAATACCCTTTAGATTGAAGCATTAGATTCAACTAGAATCAAACATACTATAAACTCTTATGATCCAAGTTACAGTACCACGCCAAAATAATTTACTTGTAATTCTCGATGAGAATTGATTGTAAAATTCTTCCAAATAAAAAAAAAGAAATTTTTCATTGGCAATACCAGACGAATCGGCAAGTTCTTTATATGTTTTATATATTTTTTATAATACCTTATACACGATGCCTAAAATATGCAGAAAGAACATGTTCGATAGTGATAGTAGCGATGACGAGCATTATTTTAAACCTGACAAGATAGTGGACGACGATAGTGCTTCAGGCAGTGGAAACGAGCTCCTTTCAACAAGGAATCGGATCGCGACCTTAAGATAGCCACAGTTAAAGAACAAATATCAAAATTCAGTAACAGATTTAATATAAGAGTTAACAACCACCAAAACCCATTAGTTGCTCAATTACTTGACACGACGGATCAGATCGCAGACTAAAAAAACAATACCCTTTAGATTGAAGCATTAGATTCAACTAGAATCAAACATACTATAAACTCTTATGATCCAAGTTACAGTACCACGCCAAAATAATTTACATATAATTCTCAATGAGAATTGATTGTAAAAAGTGTACCGAATAAAAAGAAAAGGAAAAAACAAGGGATCGGCTAAAACGTTTCAATATTTCTAGTAATAGTGACAATGACGATGAACTAAATATTGATGAAAATAATACAAGACTCGACAATGAATAACGCAAACGTTGAACGTGTATATTTTCTCGACTATACGCGCCAATACTTCCAGAGCGACACTTTGCAAAGGGTTAAAATACCGTCGTTATCTAGGATATTCAATTCCACTTTAAAAAGTACAGGATAATCGAAGAAGAGGAGTTATAAATTGAAGAAGAACGAGACGAAGAATGAAAAAGGAGAGTTTGAAGATAGCGATAAAAGACATAAAGGGGATAAAGGGAAATGGAGCGGCATGATAGTACGGAATACGACCGGATCGATTGCAATGAATAACGCAAGAAGCGAAGGATAATACGAATACAAGGTGCAGGAAAATTCCTGCGACTAATTAACAACTATCTTACGGGATCGTGTTACACCGATTTAGTACGCGAATACGATTTACGTACAGCCGGTTAATCGAGATCGATTCTAAATAATCGTTCTTTTAACATTTTTCAGAAGTTTGTATTCTTCATATATTGGTATACGACATAAAAAGGAAGAAAAAGTATTTATATTTCAATGGATCTTGCGATCTTTTGTCGATCGAGTTATGCGTAATAAAATCTGCTTTTCCTCCGATTTCTCTCTTTGGTAATTTTTGAGCATCTTTTTACCTTAAGTTTGTAAATATTGCTTCTGATGTATTCGCTATAATTTCATTACGGCTTAGTGTTAATTTTGTATAGCTGTAAAACGATATCATAAAAATGCTGTTGAATTTAGTCGAAATAAATTCACTCAAACAATAAAGTGCGGGATTTCCAACCGGAGAACAGGCGATCAATCGTCTCGGTGGAATTAAGAAGAATACATAGATTCAACAACAAGCTGCACAATAAACGATCTAATTATCTACTCGTCGATCCTCGATGACCGCTTCCCTTCGAGAGCAAGTCATTCACACCGACCTTCCAGAGGCTCTCCAGCACGATTCGCGAGATTATTGAACCTGAATCGGCGAAGAAAACGAGATTACGGACATCGTAGCCTTGACCAAACGCGTAAATCTTCTATGTACGTACTTGTGAATGAACGAACGAATGAAACGTGCGATTCAATTCAAGATAAACTATAAGTCAAAATTGTAAAGATCAAAGATATAAAATAAGTTTGTATTTCGCGTTTTTAGTTGGATATTTTCATTCTTAATCTATCAACTCACTAAGGATCAACGAACCGCTATCATATTACGTACTATAAATACTTTAATTTGAAAGTTTTACTCTTCTTGAAACATTGATGGAAAGAAATTCCCTTCCACGCCCACAAGGTGATAGAGTATCATAAAGCTATCGTCAAATCGATCTATTTAACCAATTTAGAAGTTTCTCTAATAAAAGTGTTCTACTTTTGGAGTATAGTTTATTTTTCGAATGAATCGCAGAGAAAACAAACCACAAGGAAGAATGAATGAATTCTCCATGATGATGTAAGCATTGAAAACAACTTTTTTTTGAGATTGGAAAATTCATAGCAAACTATGGGAAGATCTACGTTTCATAATACTAGATTGCTGCATAGATTCTACTTTATATATGTAAACTATCGATGTTACGATAAATGTAATATTCCTGTGTATGTCGATTAATCTGCAAAATCCAAAGATTTAGAAATTAACATCTGATTCAACAGCTAGGTATAGAGGCCAAGTATCGATTCATTTCTCACGTCGTTATTTATCATTTGTTCGAAGAAATATTACAAACGATCCTTTCTCTTCTTTGTCTTAATCGTCTCGAGGAAAATATAAAATAATTGTCATTGATATACGCGATTAATCATTTTAGTCGCGAGTTGAACATAGCCTTAAAAGTTTTAAGATCTTTTCGTTTATCGAGATAAGAGGTAGAACGAAACGTAACGATTCGAGCATCTCAGCAGGATCAAATTACGATTAGAGGAAACTGGTTGGTAATCTCGAAACACCGTTTGAGAACCACGGGTCGTACTGAGAGGAACTGATTAAGAGGTATTATTTTGCATCGCTATCGAGCAACTATGCACGCTTAAGGGTCAGAGCAGGCCATCTTAAGCCGCAGATAAATGTAAAAAATAAGGCGAACATACGCGAAGGGAGCGAAAGGTCGGATTACTCGAGTCCGTTCGAAGAATCCGTTTCGAAAGCAAACGTTTCGTGTTCTGATGATCGAACATCACATAACAATGGAATAAAGTTGGGCCGATACGTAGGTAGAAACACATTTTCAAATTAATTACCGGAAGAAAATATACAATTCAAAGCCTGTAAATCAAGAATTTTGTAAAACTAATTTTTTCTCTTATCCATAAATTATTTCTTATTTTTTATTTTATCTAGAATTTCTAAATATAAACTTTTATTTACAATAAATTTTGACAAAGATTCATTTTTCTACTTATATATGGTCCGCTCTTTCGTTTTCTTTTATTTTTCTTCTTTTTTGGAGGTTTTCTATAATAAAGAGAAAATCAGAACTAGCTTCAGTTACAGACAGATATATACTTTTCGTACTGTACTAATAATAATATTATAGTATAATATATAGTAATATTGAAGCCAAGGTCCTTTCGATATTCCTATGAATAAATCAATAGACGTTAAGAATAACATAAATGTTGCACAACAGAGAATATATTATGAATAGGGGTTATTAATGTTATCTGTCCCCAACATGACATTTCAACGACACACTCGTTTTAGATATTTTTTGAATCTTCTTTTACAGCAAAAAGTAATGACGACGTAAAAGCAATGGAAATGCGAATGAATTTTTCAAAAAGAAAAAGAAAGCGCATTATGTAATCGACTGTCCGTTGCAGTAATATATTTTGTTATTGCAACATTTATCTATTCAATTTGATGGTTCATTCGATTCTACTTTCTTTGCTAATTAGGAAAGTTCACTTTGGTCTTCGTCAGTCAAATTATCTTTTCCAATAAATTGCCAATAGAATATCTTGTTAAAATAATGATTAGCTTCTAACAAGAAATTTATAAATACTTCAAGCACAATATTCTACTACAATTTTATATGCATAATTTACCATCTTCTTATTAAAAAATTCACAATTTATACGTATCTACTGTATTTTGAGGAATATTACTCTCAGAAATACAATTTAGATACTATAAAATATTTACAGGAATGAAGAATCATTGAAATAATGTTTATTAAACGATTTAGACGCAAATAGGTCATGTATATCCACATGAAAGTGAAATCAAAATGTAAATATTGTAAGAAACCAAACATCGAATTGAGAGTTAACCTTTCGCGATCTTGTTAATTAATCGCGTCCGATTAATTCCAATATCGTTCGTTTTTTTCCTAGAGACCGAGATATCAATTACTTGTGATATTGTACATAAATACATACCATTTAAATTTGAAATAATGTGGCACCATAAGTTTATTTAAGAATTACAAAATCACATGTTATAAAATTTATCTTTTTTTTTTTCTTAGTACAATAGAAGTGAGAAATTGTAAAAGAAATCCTTCGCAACTGTACTTCCTATTCGGCCGCAAGAAATAATAATAAAAAGCGTCATTGATCGTGAACCACAAGCATCGTTACAGATAAAGACCTCTTGTTAGATTACTTTGATCTGGATAACACGTGGAACTTCAGAAAGAAATTATCAACGCTAACGCAAGAGTGGAAAGAGACAGGAGTAATATCGCAATGGTAAATTTTAACACGTGTTTTTTATTTGCTTAATATGCAAGGAAAAAATTCCATCAATTACGATTACACGACTATATCTCTCAAACGACAAAGAGAAGTTACGTAAATAGTAAAACATGGATGTATTTTAAACGATATAGTAGAAAAATATAAATATTTTATCAACTAATATTTTCAACAACAAAGGAAGCGTATGGTTTCAAATGTATTTACAAATAAAGAAAAAAGAAATTTCTCCAATGATCTTTGTTTGCCGATAAAGAAGAACGAGCGATGTAACTCGATAATTTATACAATTTTTCCAATCTATTTTAGGAAATCACTCGGTACACACTTCCTCGAATCTCGATCGGTAAACATTCAAACATGCAAACGCACAAAAAATAATGGCCTTATGTCGAAGAAACATGGTCGATCGTGATAAACGTACAAAGTACGGATAGTCGATGATTCGATACAAACACCAACGGATAAACCGTTTAAGTCAATATTAACATATATGTAATATTATGGTGGAAGAACAATCAAACTCGACAGTGATACACAACTATACAAACCATTTCTTTTTATCGACAGTACCAAAGTTTAAATACACGACTCGATGTATACCGGTTAATTTAAAAAATAGTTTTTTCTCCGTGATACGATTTATTACAATTGCTAATTTAGTATAAATGATGTTGCACTTTTTAAGTCATGCGAAATAAATCAAACGTACAAAAAGATATAAGAAACGAATGAAGAAATTTTAAACATATAACCGCTTCTAACACCTCTTCCTAATATTACTTTTTAAGACATTACACCTCGTATTTTTTCTCGGACTTTGTTTCACTCGTTTCCCATAACCACCGAAACGTACATTGCATATATTAAAACGTGATTCATCAAAATATTACGTTATACGCACGTTATCGCAATCTCGTGGTTCACTCAAGCGACGAAACTATCCGTTTCGGTGCGTTCAATAATCCGGTAAGCAATATCGATCCAACGTTACATCGTTGTGATATGAAAGGCAACAAACGGATACGACGAGTAAAAGACGAAGATGAAACGTGGTATGCATGTATGTACGTTTGCTTATGGAACAAAGCGAAGAAAAGATTAGGATACGGTAGAAATGTTCAATTCCCGTGTAAAATAAACTGGTCGCGGATCTCGTGCACGTTCTCGTGTCCAAAATGGCTGGTCGCTAAAATTAGCGTCGGAAGTATACGAAACGATACCAGATAGAACATCGGCGATCGCTACTATACCATGTTTCCACTCACCTTGACGTCGCAGAAAAGTCATATAAAATGGTATCGCCCTGCTGGACGGCCGCCTTCTAGCGTGAAAATTGAACGGGTGTTCGTAGGTGTATCGACACAGATGGATCGCCCTGTCGGGTGTACCCCAGTGTCTCGTTTTACGTCTTTCAACGATGTCGCCTACGAAAGTCGGTCGTTGAAACGGTCAGTCGCGTAAACGTGACACCGTGATGATACTTCTGCGTACTCTCTATCCCTTTTCCTGTTCGATGACAAGTATCCCTGTTGTCAAATGGCTATTTGCTTGTCGATTCTTTGCAAAGGATTGCGTGCTGTGCGTAACTTTATCGCTTGAGACGTGCACACGAAACGTTCCGGCTTCTGAGACGGCTACTATCTGAATACAACTGCAAACGAAACGATCCTCGAAACCAGGGCCGTAAACGTCAGTCGTGAATTCCCGCGACTGATATTTGTACCGCTACATAATCTTTTTCACCAAAGAATCCAGTCAGAAGAGGTAAATAGAACCATATGATCGAAATCTAGGGAAAACGGAGTTGAATTTATAATTGAGGTTGAATTACGGTCGTATAAGCTATGGTTTGAACGATGAATGATACAAATGATAAAAACTAAAAAATAATTTTTTTAAGTGAACACGTATATTCTTTGTTGAATAGAGCTTTAAACGTTGTAAATGTTATAAGTAAATTTAAAATAATAAGCGGCAAATCAAAACCAATATTGCAACTTTTCAATTGTAAAATACGGAGTGTGGCAGATCGCGTGATATTAAACTAATGTAAATTAAACTAAATTGAAAATATAGAATACAATTGGTTCGTTTTCAAAAAATCCGCATTTAAAAATTTATCGAATACGCGTGTAACGAACTAATTTTTGATTGAACATTTTCCAACTCAAATTTTTCAGGAAGGAAACCGGAAAAGCTTTTGTACACTTTTTACTTATTTTCACATATAAAATAATCTTCTGTTCGGTTGTACATACCTAGTTGTGATAAAATAAAATAAAACGTTATTTTTTCGAACATTAATTTCCTAAATTGGAAAATCGAATACATTTGTCCACATTGAGCTATACTGAACAAATACTTCCGTTACAATGTATCAAGCAAATATATTAAATTTAGCAGGTCAGTTTAAATATTTTCTCCAATAATATAAAGCTGTCCCTGAAGATTATAATTTGCTAACGACTAATCAGCCAATAACTGGAATACCACGTGACTAGTTGTATTTTGTATTTACTCTTACTTTGACTTTCAGGTGAGATGATACAGAATTGTTTTGAATATATATCTACATATTGCGAAGAATTCGAATCTAAGCATGCTTTTATATTTGAAAGATTTTGGAAGTCTCGGGAAATCTTTAATCTTGAATCTTTAAAGTTTCGATATGTGTTAAAAGTCTTAATAAGTCTAATAAGTCTTAATGCATTCAATATCTTGTATCTACAATCTACAATCCCTTTACTATATCCTACTTTTAATACTTTTAAGATTTACTGCATACAAGTCTTTTAATATTTACATGATTTTCAATACTTTTAATAGTTTTAAATATTGAATTGTGTTCAAAGTGATATGAATTTTTGTAGCATTCAATCGCTCAAAATTAAGATTGAAACCATCACTATTTCTACTTTTTTTAATACGTGTTTGTTTTTTATTTAATCCCTATGTGACCTCGCACATTATCATTATCAAAGATGCAATAAAAATTTCGTGGTTTCAATACTCATTCAATTTCTTAATTATTTCGATAAGAAATTCGTTGATGTTTGTCACTGAAATATTATCTTAACATATAACGATGTAAAAATTTATTCACTATATGAATGCAATTGAAAAAGACTTTTGTTTGCTTATATGAGTATAAAAAATAACCCAATTCGGATTGATTTAAAGAAACAATAATAATACAGTAGTCTTGTCTAATCATAAATTAAAATGTATGCTTATAACCGATACGATATTAATATAAATTAATTAATATAAAACCATGTGTATAAACAAGTATACATTTAACAGATATTTTTAGTATTAAATTTTAATTTTTCAGTCACAATTAAAAACTTATCAATGACAAACTTATTGGTGACTTTTTTGATGTTATAGTTATAATTATAATGCCTAGTTTTTTCACAAGTACATATTTCACAAGATTGTCGTCAAAATTAAGTATACGACTTATAGATAATTTATCAAAAAATTTTCTTATCTTACAAGTACAGAAGTAAATATATGTATGTTTCTGAATATACTGATGCAATGTTTGATAATAGTAATTGTGCTGATCACCAACATAACCTCAATGTTAGTGGAAAAAATAGTTGTGCACATGACGCGTCTTAGGATTCTTGTTAGAGGTATATATGTTCGTTAACAACTACTAGTATTCGTAGTATTGATTAACATAATAAATAAACTGCAGTAAATGTTATAATATAGATAATATTTAACAAGGAAATCTTTGACGCTTAAGAATAGTAAATTTATAAAGTTGTTGGCTGTTGTTAATTTTTGGTTTGTTAAAATCTATTAACAAAAATGACTTCGTCGTTTACTTGCATCACATGCCGAGTAGCATTCGGAGATTTAGATATACAGAGACAACACTACAAATCAGACTGGCACAGATACAATTTAAAAAGAAAAGTGGCTGAACTACCTCCTGCATCCGTGGAAGAATTTCAGAAAAGAGTGATTGCACAAAAGACCAAAGGTTACAAAGAAAAGGAAGAAGGAATAATAAGTTGTAAAATATGTAAGAAGAATTTCAACACAAGAAATCAATATGAAAATCATTTATTATCAAAAAAACACAAGGAGAAATGTGCAAAACAAAATGTTCCTTTTGAAACTGAAAGTGAAAATCTTGAAAATAATACTGGTCCATCGTTTGGTTCTGTAATTAAGAAAAATGTGCAAGAGGAAGTTTCTGTAAAACAACTAAGCGAAGATATGGAAGTAGATTCTGATATTGAATCTATAAATTCTGACGAATGGATAGAAGATACTGAAAATCCAATCACAAATAACAATTGTTTATTTTGCAATCATCATAGTAGATCATTGGTACGCAATCTAAAACACATGACAATTGCACATTCGTTCTTCGTACCAGATCCTGAATATTGCACAGACATTAAAGGTTTACTTGTGTATCTTGGAGAAAAAATTTTTGCTGGATACATGTGCATTTGGTGTAATGATTCCGGTAAGTTAAATTTGTATTTTTATAATTATAAAGGAAGTGGCAAGCTAATTGTGTTTGTTTATAATAAATTAACAGGAAGATGTTTTCAAACCGTTGAGGCTGCTAGGGCACATATGATAGATAAAGGTCATTGTAAAATGTTGCACGAAGGAGATGCATTAGCAGAATATGCAGAATTTTATGATTATTCATCCAGCTATCCTGATGCAGAAATTGGTGATCCAGATGCAGAGGTTGAAATACCAGAATTAGATGGTAGCGATTACCAGCTAGTATTACCATCAGGAAATATTATTGGTCATAGATCTCTGTTCAGATACTATAAACAAAGCTTAAATCCAAATAGTGCAGTTGCAGTATCAAAGAGTACAAAACTGCGTAAAATACTGTCACAATATAGAGCTTTAGGATGGTCAGAAACACAAAAAGAGGCAGTTGTAAAAAAAGCGAGAGATATCAAATATATGGAAAGAGTACAAGCAAAATATTCTACACAATTGCAATTTAAGGCAAATAAGCTGCAAAAACATTTTAGACCTCAAGTGAACTTTTAAGCTTTTCTTGAGTCACATGTATAAATGTTCCTGTAAGACTGTATTCATTTTTAAACTATGTAAATTTTATGGAAAATTTAATTGTTAAGCATGCTGCACTGCATACTTATACATTCATTGTTAACAAAAAAATTACATATATATTTGAAAAATTCGTATTTAATATAGCTTAAAATTATTTTAAAGGATTATTAGACATTAGTCATTATGAAGTGTAATGTTTATTTGGCGGATACTTTTACAAAATAATTTATAATATATTTTCGTAACATGTAACACCAATAAAAATAATACTTCTCGTGACTTTATTCTATATTCATGTGGACCCATCCAGTTATTCCTGTAATCATTAGCTAAATTACCGTTTTCGATAAATTTTTAGACACGGATCAAGAAATATTCCATGTTCTGTTAGTTTCTCATGATAGCTGCAAAAAAATGACTGCACAATCGAAGACTTCAAACATTTCGGTACTATGTACGTATAATATACTTTCAATTTACCATCAGTGAACTGTAGAATTGTAAAAGAGAGTTAACAATTGTTAAACTATCACATTCTTGACATAGGGTTTCTATTATGATACTATCGTTGATATATATTCGCATTTCTTTGCGATACACGGATACACGAATTTCTTTTCATATATCTTTTACTATGCAAACCAGAGCGATTCGTTTTATTTTGAATTAGCAGAATGCAGAACAGTGGTCCAAAGAAGGAAATGTTAAATGGATCTTTTCATTCTTGTATTTGTCAACTCAAGTATTATTGTAATATTATTACTTAATATTATCTTTTTTCCCGTCTTAATAATGGCACACCATTCAGAACACCGACAAAGGGCAATAACCGATGCCTCAAATTATTAATACTTTTTAAGAAAGACATACGGTTCGCCCTGTTTATAGATATATTTCATAAATGCATCTTTAAGACAAACATACATTAGAGACCTGTTATTGTCACACAACGATACACATAGTTTACACTACTGCTCTTTCGTAAAATCTTTTTCTGGTTATTAAAGATTTCTCAAGATTAACGTTAACTCTCATTTTGGTTTCTATTAGACTTTCAATTTTTAATCCAACACCTTCACCAACAACTTTAAAGCTTGATGGGGAGGGGCCGGTCTGATTGATTCATCGAGATCCCTGTACAGAATCGTCGCCTCTACTTCAAGACCATGCTTGTAGCATACCTTCTGCGAATATATTCCCGTTGCATCAACTTTAAACACCTGTAAACATACAACAATTTCAACACTATATTTATGGGATATCTTCGAATGCACACAGACATTTACATACACTTCGTACGAAGTACACTGCGTGCAAAAATACCTCTCGAGAAAGTAACGAGTGCATTGCAATTTTACATCTTGATAAACGAAAATCATCCCATGCATATTAATCGAAGAACATGCTGAAACAAAAGTAAAATGTGAACTTCTTACCAAAACGGCCACGCCTCCACGCACGATCGCGTTGCACATATATATACGAATAAATACATTGAATCTATTCTTTAACAAATTTGCAACTTTACGTAAATTTCTTCATGTTATTTTACGATATTAGATTTAATAAATAATTTGTTTGTCATTTACATAAAAAAGCATTATTCAGTACATAGATGTTAGCAAATTATAATTCAAATATGATGGATTGCCATAAAATTAGTACAAGCTTCCGGCAGGGAATGGTAAAGGTCACGGAGTATACAATAGTACGATTCTAAAGAAATTTTTCATCGAACTTAAAATTGCATGCTTCCACAACATTTATCATACAGAGTTATAATTTTGTGAAGAAAGTTACTATAATTACGATGATAAGGATGAAATACGATTTAGGATTATACCTTGAAACCAGCGGTTTTAGCGATTTCTATACTGTCTGCCATCAGAATGCTCGCCAGACCTTTCCCACGGAAGTTCTCATCGATACTGAGGATTCGACACTCGAATAACTCGTCGACATTGTACTTGTAAAAAAGATCTACTTTCTTGTTAACTTTGTACAGGAGTCCGAATATTATTTTGAATTTTTCATCTTTCAATTCTGCAAGGCGACGTTCAGCTTCTTCGCGCTCTCCCTTCTTCAGGATACCATTCAATGCCATACCAGCTATCTGATAGGACAGTACTTATGATCGGCAATGAACTTAACGTTCAAGGTCCATACATATCGTAAGAAAACCTTCCCTCGTCAATGAAATACTTATAACGCACAAAATAAATTCACAAGTTGAGCAACAGTACATAATCATAATCTTTTTATTGTAAAAAAAAAAGAAGGGTACGACATTCGTTTTTTTAAATTCAGCTTACCATTCCATTTTGATCCACCAGCATCCTCGAGTATCCCTGCTTTAAAGTGAGTAGACAATGTCTTTCCAGCTCGAATTGGCTCTTCCCTTTTTCGCATAGCCCTACCGCGTGATTCAACGGTTCGTCGGAGAAGAAATTCCATTTCAGATGGTTAATTGCATCGTCGAAACGACTTTCTGGAACACCCACGACCTTTAAATCATCGGACGACATCTTTGGGGTGGTCACGGCACGAATTTTCCGCGCACTGAAAGGATTTTCTACGCGCGCACTACCCTTAGTAGGGAGAGCTGACTCATATGGGAAAAGCTCCATATATTGATTGACCCAGTTCAAGAAATTTACTGGCTATAATGATTATGCATCCTTC
Source organism: Bombus affinis (assembly GCF_024516045.1). Lineage (NCBI taxonomy): Eukaryota > Metazoa > Arthropoda > Insecta > Hymenoptera > Apidae > Bombus > Bombus affinis. The sequence goes on along the minus strand of NC_066352.1, from coordinate 12,857,278 downwards.
TTAATTATTTCTAATGTGAAATTCGCGCTGATCATGTTCCAATAGTACCCATACTTTTTGATAAAGAATAAGAAAATAAACATATTGAATTTATGTTCTTGGGTATCACTGGAATACATTGTTAGAAAGAAACATATGTTTATTGTTTAATGAAAACCAGTGATGTTTTCACAAATTATATGAAATTAACAGACAAGTATTTCTGATTATCATAGAGGGAATTGAGTATTGGCGAACAAAAAGAATACAAACATAGAAATGAATATATGTGTATATATGTATATGAATATCTTTATTCTTCATAAATTTTTACTAGATAATTGATTCTATAATCTTCCGTAATGTTGCTGTTGCCGCAAATTGATCGCGTAAAATTATATCTTTATCAATATAACAATATGAGTACATTGTATGCACCAAATACAGTTTCAACAAATATCGAGTCAATAATATACAATTGATAAAAAATATTAATAACATTTTTCATTTATTATATCATATTATAATGATATATTGTAATTAAAAAATGTTAGTAATACCATAAACACATTATCATCAGTACAGTTGCTTGTACAGATGTTTCATATTTTTATAATACAATCTTCTGTATAATATAGCTATCTACTGTGAAATTAATATTGTCCAAGGATATTTGTGAAAGGACTAAATCTATTCTCATGCCTTGTTGGACTCATTCTTTGACACATTCATTCAGAATTAAAACATATTTTTTTAATACTTCAGAGTGTGAAAACATGTTGTGTACAGTGTTTAAAATAAAATATCATCGTCTCCTTCATCTAGAATATTCGCAGTTTCTACATATTCTCTGCCAGAAGCTATCATCTCTGCCCTAGCTGCTTCAGCCTGTGAAACAGTTTAAGCATTTTAAAAGATACCTGATCAAAAAAGATGGAATGGGATTATTTTTAGAATATAAATCTTACCTTTGCTTTTATTTGTTTCTTCTTATCCTGAATCTTTTTTAATCGATAGAACTCTTCTCTTTCCAATTCATCCAGCTCAGAAATTATATAAGCAAGAGTTTTTTCAATTCTTGGGATGATAACATGTTCAATGGCATTTACACGGCGGTTTGTGATTTTAATAACTTCATCCAAGGTTACAAAACTTGTTTGTAAAGACGCTAATTCCACTAATAACTTCACTGCTCTTTGATAATTCTTTTTCAATTTTGCCAATTGCTGGCCACCTCTTGCCAAACCTGCTAACTCATAGGTATCTGTACCATCTTGATAGGACTCAAACACTGGAAGATTAACACCAGCAACATTATCTTTCTTAGATCTAATTTTAATTTGAGCTTTTGTCACATTCTGAAGAACTACTTGATTGAAGTCTCCAGTTGCAAACTTGGCTTCAGCCAATGAGAAAGCTGCCTCTTTCATTACTTCTCCCATAAGAGTTTTTGTCTACATATAGAGAAGAATGAAATTGTTATAAAAAAAGAACAATCATTCATACAAATAAGTGTCTTTTTGTACCTCAATAATTTTACCCAGAATTAATCTAAAACGCATTTGCAATGCATCTGCTTTCTTCTTTAACAAACCATGACCCTTTTGTGCTCCATGTAAACGGGATTTCATTAACATTTGCGCTCTGAAAAAAAAAAGATAAAAGAATATAAATTCTGTGTTATAACATTCATAGACATTATTATCAATATAATGAAAGAAGTAAACAATATGTACACTTGCCATCCTTGTATAACAGTTAAAGACTACAATCTCGATTTATAAAAAAATACTTACATGTTAATAATACGAATGTATGAGAAATATAATTTAAACGTTTTAAATAAATAGGAATAGGGTTACACCCATCTTATGATGGATGATAACAGACTCAGAAAATTTGGTAATTAAAGAGAAAAGATATTAAATAAATGAAAAATAAGAACCACTGAAAGAATAAAATAGAGTCGTATAATTTGAAAGGGAAATACTTACCCCCGAGAAGGGAAAATCGCAAGTTTATCCTTTCCAGACATAGTTGAGAGAACTATCAAGCAGACAAGAATGAAACTGATCAGCTGACTCGTAGGACCGGAAGTTTGAAGCTGTATATATAGTTGCGCAAAAATTAGCGCGTAATTTTAAAATTAGTAAAAGGATGAAGAAAAAGGAATGTATTCAGATTTGATACAGTGGGTATATGAAACAATTGAAAAACAAAATGTCGCAACATTAACATTAGTACATAAGTTTGGAAGTATGTTTAATCAAAATTTATAATATCTTAAACTTAATTTAAATAAAGAATGAAATAAGGGAAATAGAAAACAAAAATCTTCAATGGAATATAAGTACCATACCTCCTACTCATTTGAAGAAATGAAAGATTGTTTCATGCAACGATTAATAAAAGAAAATCGTTGTTTCCGTATTAGCGACAGTAAGTCAAATAACACGTTTAGAATAGATGTTTGCGCTGTCAATCCACATAACACACGTAGAAGTTGCTGGCAACCTGGAATAATAAGGAAAGCCTCCGAAGATATTCTTATGAGAATGAACATTAATCGTCTTTGGATATAGGTTTGTATATATTCGACATAAAAACGAGAAATGAACGCTAAGTGGGAAATCTCTATTCCAGATCTACTTATTTTGGTAAATTACATTATTAATTTTATGAAAAAGAGAATGATTCATAAATCAGATATTTCTAAAGATTTTATACTAAATAAAGCAGTTCATGATGCTACGAATATTTTACTAAGACCATATAGGCCAATGGAATCAACCTCAAATACCTATGAAAGTAGATATGAAGCAATCAATCATATCAAAGACAAATGGATATCACATTCACAAGATTTTTTATTAAGAATGGCAACAATTGCCTGGGACTTTTTGAATATTTTAAATATGTTCCAAAGTAATCTGGTAAATCGAAACATAAAAGAAGACAATCAAAATAATGATGTTTAAATGTTAGAATCAATGTATTTTTATGGTGCAGCTTCTAGTACTGATGTGAATTGACAGCAATATAATGGGGAAGAAATAAGTATTAACTGCAATGTAATTAATATAAGTATTTTTAATAAAAATATACAAGTCAATTTTGTACAATATTTTACAACAGGGACAATTGTCCAGGTTTTAACACTTGTCTTACATTCATATTTATTCTAGCTTCAGAAATGTAAGCTTTTGCTTTGATCCAATCACTCTCATTCCATATACAGTGCTGATTATTATCATTTATTTCTACATCATCCCATGGTGCATCAATGGTTGGTAAAATTTTTGGTACACCATGGTACCTTAAACGAGACTTTCCAGACATCACTATTATATCTCCACTCCGTAGAAACATTGCATTAGCTGCATCCTCTTGCGTAAGTCCTCCAATTAAAAATATTGCAGTTTGACCAAAACTTATAGAGAATAAGGGTGCTTCCACATTAACTTCAGAATGATCTGTATGACCCGCTAAAGTCGAATTCATTCTATAATAATTAATAATTGCTGCTTCAGCCTTAAAATCTTTAAAACCTAATGTTTGTGCTAAAAATGAGGTCAACAAAGACATCTCAGTAGGCATTTTTGTCCTGGATGTTTCAGAATATAATTTTGTATCCCAGTTATGGTGGTACCCAAATGTTGCCCATCTTAATTTTGGTAATAATTCTTTACCTTTATCAGAGTTTCTGTAATTGATATGGCAAACATATTATTATTATGGTATATGGTATACTGCAAATATATTTCTTTAATATCATCATATTGTATCTTACCCAAAACATATATCCCACCAATTTTCGTCTTTGTTTAAAACATTATGAGCATCTAAGTTTAATTTATGTGGCTCTCTAGAGTACTCTTTCAAGCATTTTATAATCCAATATCGTTGTCCGTATGTCGTAAATGGATTTTTTATAAAAATAAGCCCTGGAATATTTCGAAGTTCAAAGATTTCCCAGTCCTTTACTGGTCTTAATCCCAATTCATATTCGCATCGTTCATCAAGTAACCTCTTCCTAAAATCAGTAACCTAAAAAGTATTAAGAATTTATGTACGTAAAGAATAGGGTTCTCATAATTTTTTACATACTTTGTTATAATCGGGATTATTCAAATCGATTACATCTTTTAAGTCTGGATAAGGTTTTCGACTTTTATAATATTTAAAACTATCTTTGAACATTACTTCGAATTTCGAATCATCGGCGCTGCCATGTTTGCTGGTTCGCACATGTGCCGATAGATGGCGCTGCTTTATTCGTCAATTGGATCTGTGCAATTTGAAAGTAGATTTTAACGCAGATTCCTAAGCGAGATAGTGCTAAATGCTTAGGATGTTTGAATAAGAATGTCATTTTGACCCGGTTCGCGATGGTGACAATCGAAGGTATCGGTTCCCCTATTCTAAATCACCGGATTGCAACTTTCTCTCGATGTTCACGAAAACAATGACGTTTTTACTACGACCAGCCCCAACACATCTTGTCTAACCCACAAGTAAGCAATCGAAGATGAATCTATGATGTGACATGTGACTAATTGTAAGTACCGTGCAGAAACGATCGATGAGTGGACATGTGGACAGCGCATTCTGCATTACGATTATTCGACTCGTTTAGCATAATACCATCATCGTCGTATGGGCATTAATAGCCAGATACATATCGAAAATGTCTGAGCTTCGAGCAATCTTTTTTCTTACCGTGCCCAACCCCGTCCCCTATCTGTGTACGCACACGTTAATGGACTGTGACTAATTTTAGAGTGTAATTTTCGCATAATAACACTGCCGGGAAATCTATGATTTCATAGAAGCGAAGAGAGGCACGACAGCCGACTTCAAGGCTTTTCGAAAGCTTCGTGCAAATTAATAGTGCGCACCACGTTAATAATCGTCCATTACCATCGCTCCTATTCTCCATAAATTCCACCCACTCACCTAGCCCGTTCGCGAATAATTGTTCACCTGTATCTCAAAGAATACGAGCGAACCTTGTTCCAGTTATTAAACTGGATCTTGGGTTCAACCACTTCACTGATCCTGCTGGATTACATGTCTACTTACCACGTTGACAACCATCGGTGTCACCGGTGAGACCGGGAATATCAGAATTAATTAATATTAGATATTTCAGAATAGTTAAAATAACTAATTTGTTCTTTTTTTTTTTGTAGAAATTTTATATTTACAATTTTATATTTTACAATTACAATTTTATATTTACAATATTTGGGAATCTTCTATGATAGTTTGTAAAATAAATGGGCAAAGGCTTGTATCATATTTCATTTTGTATTCTTTGGTATAAGGGGTAGTTCTAATGTTAAAGTATATAAATTAAAGAAAGTATCATATTCGAAAAATTCGTCACTTTTTATTATTATGGTAACAATATAGATTGTTATACATAAATGCAGCATAAAGCGCTTAAACATCATTATTCTTTTACGAACACGTATATTATAAAAATTCACCGGGCAGTCAACGCGTTATCAATCATTATCACACTATAATTATTTTATTTATAATATTGTCAATTATAGTTAGATTCAAAAATTGCAAGAGAGCATCTACAAAAGATTTGTATCATAGTAATAGGTGAACAATGTTGAAAGTATAAATGAAAATGAACGGAAAGAATCGACATAGGTAGAGCGGTAACACGCGAATACGAATATACCGGTGCATTAAGGGCGCGCGTATTCTCTGACAGTTTCATGTCAACAAATGTCGTGCCCGCGAGTCGCGCCCAGCCGTAAGCCAGGCCTGCACCAAGCAATCGCGGCGTATTCGCGAGATCGGCCAATCACGCACGTCTGTCACGTCATCAACGACCAATCGCGAACGCTCCTCATGACGACAGTCGCTAAATATAGCTCGTATATATCTAGGCCGGTCGCAACCGCGAATTATCCATAGTCGTGCGTCGGCAGCCGACGGAGAAGGACGGTGTGGGGCGTATCGGAACGCTGCATAGTCGTTCGCAACTGTAAAGGTAGGACCCGTACACGCACCTAAAACAAACCGTCTTCTCTGCACGTGATAAAGCTCTTTGTAGGTCGAGTCAGCTATTCTTGTAATATAATTTGAGGGCTGCAATAAGGTGTATCGAGGCTACGGTAGTAATTTCATTAGACCTCTTTTAAATTGTCAAGTATGTTCGAACCGGAGGTACAGTTTACGTTACAACGTTAGTGACATTTATTTGTCGATTTATCCGTACTAATGCGTATTTTAAAGATATCTTTTTTGATAGCTCGGGTGTTTGCGAAAAGCCGAACATATTTAAAAGATCATCGGTTGATTTCTTTATCATCGGAATTCGGAAAGAATGTTGCCATGAAACAGATGTCAAAATTATCAGTAATGTTCCAGTAATATCTTTCGAGGAATACAACGAAAATCGAGTTCGCGAGTAGCCAAGGTCGTGCGACTACCAAGTGGAGCTTTATTACGAACATGTTGCATTATTACGACAAGAGTCGAGAGAAGAATATGTTAAACGCGGTGAAACTGCATTTACGTTCTGTAAGAATATTTCTCTCAACTCTTGTACATTTTTTTCACATAGATACGTATCATAAAGAACACATAAAATCGTGAGAAAGGTCGTTGTAGTAACTTCCTTATTTTTCTTTCTTTTTCGAATTCAATTCGAACGATTGAAACATCGCGGTAACGTTCGTGCATCGTGTTTCCACGAATATGAAGTTAGCTGTGAAGTCGATTATCGTTTACAGCGTCCACGCGATACGGATCGAAAGAGGTGCTGTAAAAATTGTTCGCAACGAAAGTTTAGTATGGTCGTGGTAGTAAAACGAAAAGTATGTCGTTTCTACGATTTGTCACGATACAATGGATCCGTTTCGAGAATTTTTCGACAGACATGGGCTCATGACACCTGAGGATGCACTCGTAATAATGCATGATTAGTGTCACGGAGAACATCTGGTGTAGTGGGGAATCTTAAATATAGCAAAACAGAACATTGGCAACATTGTCACGAATCTAGTAAAGACTATATAGTATCCTCACACGGTACCAATGCTCCTGATTGCACAATACCTTGCGTCGAACTAAACATTCAAACTACATACGCTTCGTTTTTTATTCTCTTTATTTCTTTTTATCCTTTTTTTCAATACGTTTATAATGGGACATGCAACGTCGATAAGAAAGAATCTTTGAGATTTCGCGATCGTTCGAGTATCTTTCGCACGTACGCGAATGAAAGTATAATGTTTATATTGGCATGTAAAGTGGAGTTAAGTAGGATCACAAATAACCGTAATCATAAAACCTCATATTACGACGGCTTAAATGGGGAGTGCGTTTATTATGAACGACTTAGTGTTTACTGGAAATGTATGCTCATAAGGGAACATATTTCTCCGTGGAAAAACAAACTTCATGAATACCTTAATAGTTCTGTAGTCGAACTGTTCTTTTTTTTCCTTCTTTTACTCTATGAGTATTTTACAAAAAAATATGTTGTTTTTTAACGCGTTTTTATTAATTTTGGATTTTAAATTAAATGTTGAAAATGAATTTACGAGAACATCTATCGATTCTAGAATTTATGCCTTCGTAAATATCAATCATTTTTTCCTACCTTAATTGTTTACTTCTGCATTCGTATATTAAAAAATAATTACGAAACTTTTTTCACGATTCATACGTAAACAGGCTATCATTACCAATGAAAATTATTCATTATAAACAATTATTTCATAGTGTTGTTATATTTTATAAAAATATTAACAAACATATAGAAGAAGCACGAGCCACATTTCCCAGCTAATATAGATGCACAAACTATTGCACAAACAATTTGTTACATAATATTCAAATAGCACACAAAGTATATACGTTGGAATAAATATCTATCGTTATAAAATATATTTGATTGAAGTACAATGTCGTCGACGATAGCAATTATGCAAATTTAAATTTAACTAAACCACAGAAGAGGAAAAGATTAAACCGCAGAAAGGAATAATGAATGAAAAAATATATTTTGAATCGTATTTACAATCGATTCGAATCGTATCAAATGTAGAGATTCGCGTTCGCCAAGTCACGAATCTTAAATGTTTACTTTCGTTTGTAAACTTCCTTCGCGGCTGATAATCATTATACAATAATAATCTTATCTTTGCGTTCTCTATGCAAACGAGCCAATCTTCTCAAGGTGCAATCTGCTGGGCGTGTGATAATTAGCCGCAAGGTTGGACAGCGTAATAGTCGCATAACTTTTTGCACGTTGTTATGTATTTCTTCAATTTTGTTTTTACCTTCTAATATTTAATGAATATTTTCACACGAGTCGACACATTAGCAACTTGCAACGAGAGTTTGTATTTTTCTGTCTTTTTACGAGCTACGTTGAAAACCGGAAATGGTATCTTTTATCTTTTTTATCGATTTTCGAATATTATATTTCTTTCACTTTCGAGAATGATCCACCTTCCCTTTATTTTTTTCTTTCTTGAAGCAGTAATTAAATATTAGATAAAAATATTCGATAAATACTAATTAGCTAACTCTGCCACGATAAATTTTAACAAGGTTTTAGCGGTCGCCAATACGTTAGGATCTTAGAAAAAATTCAAATTTTCTATTTTAATACAAATTCAGACACCCACGTTATCTTGGGAATCATTGACTTTAGGAATCATCGAATATTAAATTAAAAGAGAAGATCCTGTTTTCTGGCCAACATTCGAAATCGAACGCCTACGTTGTTTTCGTAATCCTGAATACGAGATAGTGGACTCGTTCAAAAGATAAACAAGAAATATTCGTTAGATTAGCTAAAAAATAAACATAGAAGCTATACTTTTACAATATGCGCGCCCCTATAACATATGTCGGATCGGTGGAAGATACTTTCGGTTTTCGATCGTATTATTAGGTTGGCAACTAAGTGATTGCGGATTTTGTCAATACCGCCTAATAACAAAATCCGCAATCACTTAGTTGCCAACCCAATAGAAAGACTAATTTCAAACAGTTGATACAACAAAATCATATTACAAGGATGACGTGTTGCATTTATCAAACGTTTGGCTTCCGTCGGAATTTTAAAGTCAATATAAATCGAGCAGTTTTAATAGTTAGATATGAAAGACGACGAAATTATAGTAATATTAGTAGAGTACATATAGCTAAAAAAGAGAAATTTCCCAAGAGATATAGCCGTACATTATCTCGATATTTTTGAGTAATTATCTCTGGTCGGTCGACAAAGATTCTTCGTTTCTTCGCGGCCGTGACCTTACTGACATTTAATTCTTAGATCGTCGCCGACATCGAAACTCACCCATACAGGATCTACACGTGTGTCGGATAGCGTGCGCATTTCCATAACGCCGAAGGCCGTCAAATATTGCAACTAGACGAATACCTTTAGCTCTTCTGTTGTAGTTCGTCTGTTTATCTCGCTTTCATCGAGCATTTCTTTTTCCCCCTAATCCTGTCGGGTTTAAATATAATTTCTCTTGCACGCGCACTCGCCATTTACATCGATTTTCTCATATCTTTGATCATTGTCTGGTATTATTTTCGTTGTGGAAATCGTTCATCGAAATTCCTCTAGTCTGACTTATAGCTTCGCTTTAGAATTCTCAACTGTGGTTCTCATCTAGGGATCGCGGAAAGAAAGTTCAAATTTCATCACGTCGATCTCGTTATCGCCAAATGTTTTCTCTTTAATTAGAAGATGTATATATTTCCGACGTTTTGAAAGCATATTTTGTAAAGAGAACGTCCACTTATAGTTTGATCGTAAAATTACCAACTATCGGTCCCCGTTCAAAAGTCACGAAACAAAACTTAATCAAATTCTACGACACCGATCGTTCAGTTTCAAATCTTTTCTCTTCGTCGAAAGATATATATTTCTTTGTATCTTGTAGACCAACTGGGCCGTTTACGATCGAACTGAATTCCTTTGCTCTTTCGAGTTATCCAAATATTTCGACTAAATTCCGAGCAACTTTTCTCTCTTTTATTATCTTCGATCGAATGTTTGAAACTTTTGTCAATAAAAATAAATATCTCGAGCTATAAATTCAGGGATAAATTCAAAGTAAAAGACAGACAAAGTAGGCTGACTTTTTCTTTATTCGAAGATCACTCTGCAAGTTCGTGTACGTAGGATAGAGCGCGTCTTAATTGAATTTGCCGCGGTCAAGGGAAAACGTGTACTCGAATAAAAAGCTCTCGCACGCGGTTGATTTATCGTCGAGGGATGCGCGCGCGCGCGTTCACGCCTAGAGGCCGCGAGTCACCTTTTTACACACAGCTGATTACAAAGTCGAGAGATGATATAACTGGATTTGCAAGTTGTCACGGTGAAAGAACGAGAGAGGTTGGATGAGGGAAAAAAGGGGACCAGCGGGGGAGGCAGGCCATTATTGTTCAAGGGCGTCAATGTACCGATTGAATTTAAAATGCTAATGCGCATCGCAGAGAAATGGCAAGAGGAAGGATTTGTACGCGAAGAAAATAGCGCGCGAGCATTCTGGTCGCGAATTATTTTTTCATCTATCGAGATCGGTTAGCTGCCGCAATACGGTTTTATTAAAACTCGCTGGGAAACTAAATTGACCAACTTTAACCGCGATAAATCGTTTAGCTCAATCGTCGATGCTTAAGAGTTAAATAATTATCATACATTCAAGGTCTTGTATAATAATTTATCAGCTAATCGTCAATTAACGGTCTAGTCAATTAATCAACTAATCGACTAATGAATAAACAAGTATACAACGAATTGTCGTTTATACGTTTCCATCGTTCTAGTAATTTTAGAACCGCGCGCGGTTCTAGTAATTTTTTACAATTTTATAGATCGCCGATCTCCTTCGCAATTTTTACAGTTTAACAAATTTCATCCGTCGTCTAATTACGAAATTGTTAGGATTATCAGAAATTGTTGAAATTTCCACGAAAATGATTGCAATACCGAACTATATCGATCTTTGCTTAAAATGTTTGACATAAGAAAAGCTGTAGCACCGCCGTTTCGACGTCGACCGATCGAGTATATTCGTTCGTGCACAGAGACAGGCGCGGAGCACTCCAGATCGCTCCGCGTTCCTTCTCGGATGAATGAATACATTGTTCGATTTGTTCGATTCGTGGGTGGGTTGGTTATCGATCCCTTTTACTCTTATCGCTGGCGGATACAATATTTCGCGCGATAAAAAGATTACACATTCTTGTCGACCGTACAAAATTATCTACATGCTTCGAATCGCGCGCTTTCTTCAATAACATACGTATATTTATATACGATTTTTCCTCATATCTTTCCTCCGATATATATTTTTGCTATTTTGTAAAACGCTTTTTTATCCGGCACAGAATTTTACGATCTTTTTTTAAACGCTTATTTTACTCGCTATATCTTTATACGATATTCTCGAACAGTCTTTTTCCCGATGTATACCTTTTACGATTTCTTTGAACATTTTTTTTTATTGACATTTTTTAAGGTGTCGTCGCTGGCTGTGGAAAAACGACATCGCTTAAACGAATTCACATAGATCGAACCTAAGTTGCGCATCCTAGGAAACGCAAAAATTCCGGTTACCTATTTACCACTCTATAGGTGATATCGTTTGCAAGTATTTTTGCCATTTATACGAATATTTGCATACGCGTGTGCGATGTCTAGCCCGATGAATCGGCCATGCGATAGATAAGCGATTAACGCAGCGAGCAAAAAGAGAAGAGGCGGGAGTATATTAGTTTAATGTATCTTATCGGGATCCATTGTCGACAATGTATTGTAATTATGATACGTATTATGCATTACATAAGCGTTTCCACGCGAACAAACGATATACAGTCTGGTTTCTTTGCCGTTGGACTTTCCGATCGGATCCATTGTATTCGTCATTTTTTCAAGATGATATAGTTTATTGAATTTCGTTTTTTAACACCATGATCGAAAGTATAATTGCGCGTCGAAATACCGATACTCATTAACAGCGCGAAATAAATCAGAGGCAATGGGAGTTTCACTTGTGGAAAATTCAGCGCGTTATAATCGCGTAATATCGTAATCGGCGAAAAGATTAAAATACGGCGATTGAGTGGCACTGCAGTTAATTAAATTCGTAATAGGACGCCGAAAGGGTGAAAGTCGTAAAATCGTGGCAGTAAAAAGCGTCTTAATAATTCCGAACATAAACGTAAGTTAAAGGAATATAAACGTGGAGTAAATTGAATATTTATGTGAATTTAAAGTTATCGCTATGTTAATTGTACTGCAGAATTATTAAAGACGGCCATGAGAATAGCATGTTAATTACGATGGAAGTTCCTATTTTAAGCAGCAGTCGTTTAGGTTACGTCGATGCCATATGTTATAAAACTCAATTACAACCAAGATTATTGGTAGTAATGCTGTACAATAGAAAGGAAAATCGAGGAACTTTGTGGAAAACAGGCTCGCGTAAGACAGAATGACGCATCGAGTAAATTGTATTGAAAGCTTTAGTTCTAAATTTGTTAATAACAGTTACCTTCGAATTAACAATTGTAATATCTCTTAAAGAACTTTTCTCTTGTCGTATTCGTGAATGAAATCGAAATTTCGTAATGCTACGATCATTTGGCTAGAAAATTCTATGGTTGGAAAGAGTATTTGCGTATCATTGCGGTCGTTATGGTATTTACTGATTAATTCTACTAATTAATTAATATATTCGCAGTCTTTATAAGCGTTAAAATATTAAATATAAAATATTTAGTATAAAATACTTTGATAAACAACTGTATGGTCAACGGTATACTTAGCTAATGAAATTGTGAAATTTGCAAAAAGTGAAAGTCAGGCAGATTGACTCGAGGGAGCTTCGTATATTGTGCAACGAGCTAATATGTTCAAAGCGGGAAAAACGAACGATCACGCGAGTCGGCGGCTCTTTTAATGGGACAAATTCTACGAGGAATCGCGTTTCATCGGGGTAAGGGCAACGATGTACGATATTCTGCTCGTAATTCATCGCAAACGAGCGGCAACAAATCTGTGTCACTTTAGAGATCAAAGCGAGAAGTCGAAGTCTTACAATGCGGCCGCTTCTTCTTAAATCGTATTTGTCGGAACGAGCACCCGGAACAGTTGTAAATAACTGCGTGTAACGCGCGACAACAATTCTAAGCAGAATTACCGGCCCCGCATTTCGCACACGAATACACGTATCACATAAAGCGAGAGTAATTTATAATAGCAAAGAAACCACGATAACCCTAAAATCTTGACGTCTTTATCTCTGTGCTGCGGAGTGCCGCGTCCATGACATTTATTAATTTCGTTTTGTTCTTTCGTTTATGAAAAGGACAGGTTTACGACGACCAGTGTGTTACGTGTCAATTAGATGTTTCTTGAATAACTGCAGAGTATTGCTGCGTTTTATTGTACGTTACGTTTCGGCGGATGAACGTAGAAAGTGGTGTGTAGCAATGGAAGTTCGTAGATGCGGCAGACGCGCTTGTTGCTACGTTGTTTCATTTTCGCAGATGGGGATCGTGTTTCTTGTGATTACGAGATCGTGAATACTCGTAGAAATTCGTAAAGGGACTTGGTTATTTTCACAAAATGTCAGGACGAATTATCTTTTAAAGTTAATCTCCAGTTTGACAAGAATTTCGATATTAAGAAGATTTGTCGAAGCGCGAACATTTTGAAAACCAGTATGGATCGCGATAGAATCACGATGATAAATCGTTTTCGATAGAAGTTTGACTTTACAGAAGTGAATAATCGCCGTTACCATCGTTTTCGTTCTTCTTCGTCGCTCAACGCGGTGCCATAAAATATCGTCGACGTATGGAAGTCTGTAGGACTTCTGCCAGCGTCCATTACATAACCATCGATGGCTGAGAAGCCGAAGGAAAGAGGAGGATGGGAACACATCCTTAGGATTTCAAAGGCTGGATCGCGCACGTGCTCAGCGATCCTAAATATTCGAGTTGGCTCTGTCGCCTGAATATTTCGCAGTTCCACGAAATTTCCCTCGGATTTAGGTCTTCAAATGAACCAGCTTGCTCGAAGAAAGACGAAGATACAACGGAGTTGCTGCATTCGTCGAGATACAGGTCTCTCGTCTCTCGTTTCTCTCTCTCTCTCTCTCTCTCTTCTTTCGTAAATTTACACACCGCTGAAATCCGGTGCAAACGCGCTATTCGCTGTTTACGAGCGTCGAACGAACTGTTTTCTTCGATGCCTCGTCTCGTTTAAGTGGGTAATCGTTTCTGGGTGAAAACGAGAGACTCGTTCCAAGAAATAATCGCGTTCGAGTTCGTTGCATCCTTGTCGGCCAGCTTCTATCCGCGAGTTCTGTCCGCTTTCAAAGCGGAGATTGAAGATCGAAGCGCGTTTGATGATCCTCGTAGGTCATCGGCAACTATTTTTGGGCTAGGCTGTGGTATAGCTTGTTTTAAGTGTTTCCTGATACTGAACCGAGTAAATCGGGAATTTGTTAGCGAAGTTCAACGAGTATGATAAATATTGGTTTAGTTTGAGAAGACGTTAGTTGTTGGTTGTAGAGGAGATTTGGTTGAGAGGTAGTTGAGAAACGAGTGAGAAAAAATAACGAAGAATAACGGAGTGTTAAAGCGAATGGTATTATTCAACGTGTAGTGTACTATTATCGTTGAAGAATTATCTGACTGGAATGTTGTATCGAAAGGAAGATAACGTAAAGCAATAGAAAAACTAGTTTAAAGTGTATATGTTAAAGAATGGCAAGTGATTGAAGTAAAATATTATTAAAATAATATCTTATAATTTTATATAAAATTTATTTTATTTATCTTAGAAAATTGGAATAAAATATTTAACAAGATGGTAATCGATATTTTGTCTATTACTAAACTTACGTAGGTGGTATTCTTTTCAAAAGAGATCTATAAATGCACCTACATTGGAATTCGAAGTGTCCATCGAATCTCTCAATGCCAACGAATATCTCTCAATCTGCCATTAAATGTCTGCGCATAGAAGAGGCTTGTTAATCTTTAGTCTGTGAACTTTTAACCATTGCTCGGTATCTATTCACTGTAGTCATCGACGGTAACTTTCCTCGCAATTAGCTTTATCTTAAAGTCGATCACCGACTCGTTCACTGCGACCAGAGAGTCAAACCACGACCTGGAATCCCGCGTCCCTCGCGAATACTATTCTAAGAACGATTTTACGAATAATTTCCTCGTTGTTTCGTTAAAAATGGTTAAAAGGCTGCGCGTGACGTTTTTCATTTTTTCGGAAACATCGCGGCTTCGTACACCTGAGCACTTTCAATATCTCAGATTACGAAATAACGTGTTCGACTGTTATGACACAACGGGAAAATCTCGTCGCGACGAATCGTCAAACAAACGCTGCGAGAGAATGCTGCTGCTGTGATTCGTGCGAATCATCGACGAGAATCGTTGAAAACTTGACATTTTTGCGAATAATTCAACGAATTTCCGAAAGAAAGCTAAAAAGATAATTTCCGTTACTCGCGCGAACGTATAGAAGAATTTTCTTCCGCGGAGGAAATTTACGTTGAAATTTTTCAAACGAACATTAAGAGAGAATCTTTGTCTTTTCCATTTATACGAATGCAGGCAAGAATTGTCTCTTTAACGCGTTTGAACGTACGTTGAAAACTCGTAGTCGTTAGGAGAGATTCAAAGAATCGTTTCTCTCCCAAATTTAGAACCATTTTTGCAATTTCGAGTTTGTAGCTTCTTAGAAGTTCTTTGTGAGCAGGTTCGACTCGTTCTTAAGATACAAATTTGCGCCCGTATGTCGAGAACGATTCTCCGAGAAGGGAGAACAGCATGCGGGTTCGAGAGGCATCAATCTCCATTAATTGTTCCTTACCCAACTGTTTCTTCGAAAGATCAGACAACGTGTGGCGATCGTTTAGAAAGGGAATCATGGTCTTCGAAAATTCCACCGTTGCTTTCGAAGCAGGAAAATCCACGAATGACACATTTATTTGTTGCTTTAGGTGCACTACGTGCTCACTTTGTTCCGTGCAAATTATGATGTAACATTAGCGTCTTGCAATTCTCGATAGAACTTTTTCTAGGGAACACGATCAAGGTTACATTCTCGACACTGAAGCGGCATTCTTTGTATCATCATTTTTCTATAAATTCGAAGTTTTCTATATGAGTTGAATTATAGGCGAAAGGATTTATCGAGTGTTCAACGTTTAGCATTTTAACGATAGAACGTATTTTAGACAATGCGTTTGTTACGATATTTGTCTTTTATTGGGCTAAAGGAATTTTTCGAACGTTTGGAAACATTTCAAATTCTTGAAAAACTTTTTCATCAAACTACCTTAGTAGCCAGATGCGAAACTACAGTAGTTACGATAAATCACATAAACTCTGTATATTTATTCAAAAACAATCAAGCGGAGACTAAAGCATTCTAATAATTTCTACCGTAATTTCGTTCCTTTTCGTCTCCACAGAATTTTTCAAGTAGTATCAAGGAATTCTATGGAAAAAATTATTCACGAAAGTAGAAGACCAGAATCAAATCTCTTGAAATAACTTTTGGAAATGTCACGAAGAAATTTAGATTTAATTATCAGGAATTTTTTTCGTTATTCTATTCCCTCTCTCTCTTTCTCTCTCTCTCTCTCGTAACGAAGTCTAATAAATTCCATTCGAAAAGAATTGCCCAAAAAAGTGAAAGATTATTTAATACGAAATAATAATCTGTTAAGAGCCTCGAATTCTACTTGTATTTCCTTAAATCGAATTTTCTATTGAATAGCATATCGAAGAAGTTATTTCTCAATTCAGTTGATTTATCTCTATCGAACAAAGTAATAAACCAATCGGTATAATAGTGACAAACGTGCGTGCACGCAGTACAGAAGCACGAAACGTAAATTCGTTTCGGCTCCTCTTTCCTCCTCGCGACGCGATCATAGACAAAGCGCGCGCAAACCGGCAGCGTATGTAAATTATATGGCCAGGCAACGAGCGTGTGGTCGCATTACGGTCGGACAGGAAGCATAAATTTCGTTACGAACGCCAAACATAGTGTGCGAGAAGAGCGTGCGTAGGAAACGCCAGGACCGTTCGGCGTTTTCAGCAATCAACTCGTTCGATTCGTCGAATCGTTTGAAACGTTCGGTTACATACGATCGACGATCGCTTTCGTAACTCAATTCAAGCTTTGGTGGTGGTTGGATTAGCTGCTTGAATCACGTTCAAGCTGAAGTACTATAATTTATGCGTATTTTACTTCTTTGCAGTCGAATTTCTTATATGGAAAAATTTTGTTCTTTGTTTAATCGAGGATCTTTCCGAAGGAAAGCCTCTGTGGTAAATAGTAGCTTTCCCTGTGAACAATGCAATTTTTTTGACAGCCAAACTTGCGAATATCAAAGTTTCGTATAATAAAAATATTGGGTTGGTAACTAAGTGATTGCGGATTTTGTCATTAGGCGGTATTTAAAAAATCCGCAATCACTTAGTTGCCAACTCGATAGAAGACTTACACGTTTATGCATAAACATTCGCAATTTATTATTATTACTCGTAGTTGGTAAAATTGAAAAGTTAAGCAAATGATACTAGATATTAGGAGAAGAAATATGACAAACGTATACATTCGGCTGTCCCAAAAATTTCTTTCCTTTTATGACGAAATAATAGATGCACAACATCTTTTGTCTTATTTTCCAATAGAACAAAATGGAACATACGTAATGCAATAAAATAATATAAAACAGAAAATACTGTGCGTGTATTATTTCCTAATATATTTGTGTGAAATATGCTTTCTTTCCTTTTTTTTATTTGGTGGACTATTTACAATCAATTCTCATTGAGAATTATAAGTAAATTCTCAATCATCGTCCGCAATTTTGTAATCTGCTGCAGAAAAATATTTTGTATAAAATAGAGCCATAAGTTTCTTTATGCATTATCGTATTTTTGCCTTCTTAGGTGTCCTCTGTATCTCGTGTTTTGCTCTTTTTCGTTTAATTATATAGAATATTGGCGGACGTGAATCGTACGATTTCACCGGCGATTAATCGTAATAAGAAGGAACGTTTTAATTTACAAGGTTGTTTTCTATACGAAACACGATTCTCGCTCTTATCACGGAAAAGGAAAGCACGCTATCGTGACGGATAAAGTGATTTATACTGCCATGCTCGAAAGATTAAATCGCCCTCTGAACGTTCGACCACAAGGCTGCGAATCGATAAAAATAAAGAAAGTGGAATACGTTTCTCTGAATCCTCGACTATTCGTAGAAACAAAGAGTCTAATTTCTTTCTTTATCTTCCCCTTAATTAAAACAATGTTAAGACAGATTTAATTGCCTGGTCACTTAGCATATTTAGCTACACTTAACGTGCAGACTTCGCTAACTTTTCAACATTTGCATATCTCCGGCATGGATTGACGATGAAATGAAACTTTATGCAAAACCCTGCTGTTCTTTTCAATGTATACGGAAGCATTTCATGCTGTATCACGAATCCCATGTTGTTAGAAACGAAATGGTAATTCATTAAGACAGCCTTGTTATTATAACAACATTATAACAACATTAAAGTTACGTAGATGCGATGCTACTAAAACATGCAAATGAAATAATCTATATATCGTTTAAGCCGATTAAGTATAACACTCAGAGTGGGAAAAGAACTGGTACAAAATTATACAATTGATAAATTTCCTCTTTGCAATAAATAATAATAATAAAATTGAATTATACTGTCAAGTTTAATGGAATCTATATCTGTATCCTGATCATAATGTTGAGAGGCGATAACGTTCGAATTATTCAATAACGTAAAGTAATCGAAAAATAATTGCAAGTGGAATGTTACCTTGATGCAACCTGTAATGGAGGTTGAGACTATTTCCTGAGGAAGGTCTGCTCGTGGATCGATAAACAGCTTGTAAAAGTAAAACTATAGTCTAGCTTCGTGAGTAACTCATCGTGCCTCCTGGTAAAGTAATTTGCCGTAATTAAAGTCGTATAATTGGGACAGATAGCGTCGTAATATTCCCCTGTCCCTTCGTACACTGTGTTCCTTGTCGGAATCTGCTTTCTCTCTGTCTGTAACGCTAATTTCAGACCTTTTTTTTTCGAACCAGCTCGTTTCGATCTTGATCACCCTCCTTCGATGTTCCGTTTAATTACGGGCTTAATTGTGCGACAGCCAAGCCGTGCCGAAAGGTAAAACGAATCCGCAACGATTTTTCTTTCCGTTCGTCGATATATTACCAGAGGAAATTGAATTTTTTTTCCCTCTCCTTCTTTTTCTGTTATAGCGAAGCGGAAAAAGGATCTCGCGAGATCTTTTTATTCGATTTAACAAGAGACAGGGGACTGATATTTGATTCGATATTACAGAGAATTGTTTGAGATTTTAAGTTTGTTCTTATCGAATTTAACTAATTCGAGAAGACTTTCGTTAAGAAAATTTCTATCTTTATTTGCAAAATACAAATATAGAGACGGAGAAAGTGAAAAATCGCTCGACACCGTTGACACAACTAGAATTCTAGGTTTTCATTGTCAACACCTAATACCGCGAAAGGCACGTGTATCAAATGACAAAATTATCAAACAAAAACATATTTTGTATCCCAGTAGTCTCACGTTTCTTTACTCTCCGTTCAAAATAAACCTGATACGCGGATATATGATTTTACAATTTTTTTGGAATCTTTAGAATCTTGACAAAAAGAGGCGCGTGATTATAATGTTTCATGTATCTAACCTTGGAATTTTTAAGATGTTTATTCCGAAGCCTTCGGTGATGTTCGAGCGAAAGAAGTTGGTAAGAAGCAAGTTGGTCGGCCACGAAATTCGTGCCTTTAGAAAGTGATCGTGAGCAACAGTTTGACAAGCGCACAAAGTGCTCGGAGGCATTGACTTTTCGAACTCTTTTCTCTCGCGGCGACCTCTCACCTTCGCAACTAGTTGAAATCGCTTGGCCAACGTGTATTGTTCCATCCAACAGGTTCGTGCTTTATCGTCGTTTCTCCTCGTGCATTTTTTTTTTACGACGGCCTTGCCTCGAATTTCACTATTCTTTCTATTTCTCGTGAGGTCCGTTAACTCGAAGCCTGGCTGAATGTTTATGAAAATGAGACTCGTAAACCGGTGGAAATTGCCGCTGAACAGAATTTAGACGTTGAAACGTCCATCTCGAGATAGCTATCTCGAGATCATTCTATTACAGCGATAAATTCGAGTATATAATCCTTTGCTACTTGAATTTTGTTCACTTACAAGATGTGATAATTATAATTTATAATAATAATAATCGACGCGGGTGTTTCAGTTTAACCCGTATTTATATGTCTATTATACACTGCCAGGTAGATGATCGCAGGATAATTCTTCTACTTATTCCGCGATTCTTAATAACATCGTCTGTATTTGTCTAATTATTCTTTTGCTCGCGTGGCTGAAATAATAAACAGCGATACAAAGTTGTTGTAACAAGATGTAGCTGTATTCGAGAATCTGTTGAAAGAACCTCTTGGAACGTTAGGTTGGCAAGCGATACTTTGATGATTGGATTAATTGGGCGTGGAAAATTGGAAGTATTACAGTGGCATTCCTAATTCCCTTGATTCTGATTTATACCTGCTGCAATATCTTCTATTAATCGCAAATACCGCTAATAAAATAGTATCTTTTTACGTTTTCATCGATGTTATCGTTAGTTTAAGAAAATATCGTAAGTTCAAAGAAGATCGATCGTACTGTCCGTTTTTGTCAACTTTCAGCCTTTTTATCAGAATAAAATTTTTTATCGTTTATAACGTGCACGTGGATGCACGTACGATATTGTGCAGTTATGCCGTGCAATTTCGAGAAGAATTTTCTAAAATACAGTGGTCTTCTATGTATAAGCTCTCTCAGAGCTTAGCAATGAAAAGCCTGATTTACCAAGACGCTGTTAGGTTTATTATTATAGCAGATGATTCCATCAAAAACAGACTCGAATCTTGTCTGTTGCACGTCACACTGTCTCCTGTTAATGGAACTTCCAAACATTTCGATCTTCTGCTTACTTATTCTCACAGTCTTTCAACGTATCGCGGACTCTTGGACTCTCATACTCTCCAAATCGAGATATTCACAATTACAAATTTTTACACTCGCAAGATCACAGATCCCAAGGTTTTTAGGTTCTACGTTGCCCGGGTCGTAGGCTGAAATTTTTAAATATCCAAGTAGCCGGTGTCGCGCGTTTTCCAACCCTTTGATTCTCGAGCTCACGCGTTTCTACGCTGCCGAACATCCAAATTTGTCCAATTCTCACGTTCTTCTGCTCTCGCAACCCTTCGTTTCAATCTTTTTCTCTCTCCCGACGTCTTTTTTCCTGGCTGTTTGGAGGCTGGTTTCCACGGTTCCAGGGAATCGAGTCGCTCGTAAAGTCGTGGACTGGTCGCATGTTTCGTAGGAGTTTCATGGGATTTCGATGGATGGAAGGGGTCGTCCCGATGGTCGTCTGTTCTGTCTATTGGCGGTCGAACGCGTATGTTGCAGAAACGACAGCCGTAGGAATTAGGCTGCCCACGCTTATGTCGACGACCGTACCGAAAAAGCACGATAAAAGCTTTCTGGCCAGATGGGCACCGGTTGCGCAAGCTCTCTCGCTCTCTCGTTAGAGACAGATTTCTCAACATCTCTTTCCTCGTCCCGTTCATCTACATACACGAGATCTTCCTTTACCGAGACTTTCGACAAGCCACCGTAAGACTTCTTTCGTGTTATCGTTACATCGTGTGCTGGGAATGGTGGAACGCAGAATAATTACGTAATATTGCAAAACGCACTTGGGCGATCGGTATTTATTTAAACACCAAGGATATTTGCACTCCATTTTGGCTTCTTTTTGAAGCAAGTTTATCGTAAGTTTAAGACCGAAGGAAATATTTCGTGCCACGTTAGGACGTAAAGAGAAACTTTTTTAATTTTTTTTTTTTTTATTTATTTCTTAATATTCATAATTTGTCTATTTTGGACATTAGGTCGAATTTTTTAGCAGTTATATCATCATGTAGGTGGCTACCCCCAACGGGGTATAATCTTTTTTAATTGTATATTTTTTTGAAAAGATCTTTTATACTTGTCGTTTTCTTCTTATTAACGCTGCAACTATTTTCACGTATATTACGAGCGAAAATACAAAACGATCTCGAATTCATCGTAATTAGTAGATTCTTTATTCGTCGTTCGAATTTCTTTCCCGTCGAAGTTAAAAGGCTCGGAACTTGGCGCGTGGAAGTTTCGTCACGCGCGACGGGATTTAGGGTGAGAACCGTGGCACATGTTGGAAGGAAAACGAGTCGACCAGAGGATCGTGGAAAGATTAATTGCCAGCTGGGTCCCGTGCACGCGAAAGACGATCGCGCGTAGCCAGGATTTTCGGCGCGTCTCGCCGCTTTTGAGGCAAAGGGGGGGCACCTTCGATATATATCGTTGCTGGTGTATTTATGACTCGTGCTCGTTACGTGCCGCTTCGATGCATCGTACGCTTTACTTTAAGCTCCGTGGAAAATCATCGATAATACCTGGTTCTCGTCAAAGGCTTCAGAAATTTCTTTCTTCGACATTTTCTTTGATCTCTATTCGCGAATTTTCTGTGAAACCAGCGTTTGTCTTTCCAACATGTGACAATTCCCTAAATGTTACGCAACAGACCTTGGAATAGGTTGCTAATAAATGGCCCACCATTTGTTCTGCCGCGTTTAGTATAAGTTTAGAAGATAAATAGGTGCACGGCTGTAGAACGTGCACGTTATAGTCTTAATTTATTAGATCTATCCGAAAGAAGGTTAAGGAAGAAGGTTACAGAAGATGAGAGAACTCAATGGAAAACCATTTATATCTATAACGTAGCAATCGTCAGAGATACCATGAAAGGAGCGATTAGAAGGAGGTTAACTGTGAGAATAGTTTTGAGACTCGTCAGATAACGCAGAACTCGAAGACAGACGAGATGCAATTTTAAGGATGAATTAATTAAGAAAAAAAAAAAAAAAAGAAAGAAAATCGGGGTTATGCAATCGTTGAAACGCAAGAAACAAATTTGCGAGAATATAAATAGGAATGAAAAAAATAAATGGTGAAAGTTAGGTCGTTTAATCCGAATGAAATGTAACAGATAAATATACGAGATACGAATAAACATCATGAACAAAATAAAAAGGAGGAGTTTCGCTCGTTGAATTTTAATAATTACATTTAATTGCAACTATATCTCTTTTGTAGACGTTGGAAAAAGCGTTCGGCTCTTAAATAATCTCTACAAATGTGGAATAATTAAGAGAAAAGGAGCTGCAGTCTGGTCGAAACTGGCCTGAAATTTGCATACGTTCTTCTATACGTGTCTCTCGAACGCTTTCGTGAATTTTGTTTACCTATAAATATTCTCAAACAGACTTCTGAATATTTTAGCGATATCGGTTACATTTTTAGCATTATTTTTCGAGTTACTATTTTCGACTCTACCTTTTCAATGATCTATCGATATTTATCTTTACAATTGTTTTTCAAAATATCTTTTTCCTGTTCGACGAAGATCTCCGGATTTGAGCCTGTAGCTAGAGATATCGATTCGAACGGCAGTGGAAGATAATAACTCACGTTCGGATTATCGAAGATTTACTCTGCTGCCATATAGCTGGAAGATTTTGTAGTTTCTAAAAATTTATCCGCCCGATAATTTTGTGTTTTTCGTTGAAATATTTCCTATCCGTAAATCTTCGTTTTGTATCGTGTTTTTCGGATTACGATAAAAGAAGAAATATCGAGTTTTGAGCTGCTCCGTCTACTTCTGTTATTCCCAAATCTTCCTCGTTAAATCTAATGTACAGAACAGGAAAAACTTCTCAACGTACACCCTATTTTCCCACCATGTAATATATTCCAAACCAAATCTCGCGATCTTCGCTTTAGTACGTACATGCTCTGTGTACATGCCTCGTCCCTTCGACGAAATTTTCATTTGGAAAACATCTCAGATAGATCTCCTTTACCGCGTAATCATCCGCACCGCGTAAAGCAAACTTTATCAATTTTTAACATGTACCTTTCCTCTCGAAAGCTCAAGTGGCCTTTTCTTTCATATTCGTAAATCACTCGCCGTTAAAGAGCCACGGAACTTCTTCAAACACGTGTACCTCCCCAATTTCGCCTCTCAAGCCAAACGACAGTTCCACGAACCATCATCGACGTCGGGATCGATCGCCGTAAACACGTTCGACGACTGGTTATCTTCATCCCAAAGCCTTTCAACTGCCCTCCTTTGTAACGTACCTTGGACGCGAATACGACGAATCCAGAAGACAACAATGGCCCATCTGTCCACTACGTGCCCTTCTCCGCGCTCCTCGCTGGCAGTCGAAGATAAAATCGATAAGATTTCTGGTGCAGAAAGAGGGAAAGACGGCGGCTTGTCCGTGGAAGCTGACGCGCGACAAGCGCATAATACACTCGCGGCGCTCTATGAATCGGAAGTGAGCTTATTATTAGGCCACGCTCTACGAATAGTCCGCACCTTGACGAGACGAAATAATAATGGCGCTTATAAATTCTGTAGCGTTCGAAGCGCGCCTCGACCGGATTCATCGAGGATTTTGATGCATCGCCAGTTGCTTCGAAAGTTGGTGCGGTGTTTTAAATTTAGAATATTATCATTTCAATTTTCCCCGTTTCGTCGTATTTGTCTGTACATGATTTCGTAGATTTGAAACCGATGATTTGAATTTGATGGCATTTGGCAACAGAAGCTGAGAGTTGGATTTTAAATACTACGTTTCATGCTCTTTGCTTTTATTAAGTATCGTACAGTGTATTTCAATGTCGACCATCTCTTTTCCCAAGTTTTTATCTAACTGTTTGATAATTCTTCGCTTTTATCCGATGCTCTTCGTATATTTGGGTGACGTTTGAAAAACAGTTGAACGCGATTTATAACGTGGCATGGATTTAGCGACGATTATCGACGAAAGTCAAATGGCCAGAGGAAGGGTTTTCGAAGAAACTCGCCGCGTGGCAACAATCGAAAGCATTGTCTGCCGAAAATGTTTCGGCGGGAGATCAGCCGAATACCGAGTTGTTCGTGGCATACATCAAAATCAAACGGTTTCTATTTATACGTTTTATAACAGCGTGCAACGGCGACGGCTTCGATCGGACACCTGTTTCCATTCAAACAAACTCGGTTCTTCGATTATTATTTCAATCCGTTGCATCGCCCCTCGAGCTTTACATAAGCGCGCACTGATTACGTATTCGATCGGTGTGTTGCACTCGACCGATTATTTTCAAGAGTTTGCAGAACGATTTTTACTGGTCGTTACAGCTTTCCGTTGCATCTTCGGTTCTCGATTTTTTGTTTTTTTTTTCTTCTTTTTAACTTTCCATGGAAATTCGTCGAGGATCTTCAAACCTTCGAAATAAATCTTTTACATTCTAATTTCTGAAATTATTATCATCCGATAGTATCTGATATCTGTCGGACGTAGTTATTTTAAAATTACAGCGAAATCTCACACTATATATCTATATACGATAGATTTTTGAAAATGGAATGGAATAATAAAGCGAGAAAAGAAAGCTTTCCGACAGCTGGAAAATCGTAGAACGAACTTAACGAAGGAACGAAGATTAATTAGTATCGATTATTTGGAGTAGCATTTTGGTTAAACGAATCGAGTACTTGACGTAATTTAAAGGAATATTTCTATGTTTTCCGTGTCATAATGTCGTATTGTGCAGATATTTTTACATCACAAGATAGGTTCTTGGAACGCTTGAAATTCTCTTGCAAAAATATATCGGTATAATAATAAAAGAAAAAGGAAGAGAAAATCGTAGGATATTTTAGTGTCTTCTAATAAATAACTAAACGACAAGAAAAATAAACATTTAGAGAAATATACTCCTCGTTATAATTTTTCTTAACAGTTTTCAACGTTGTATATTAAAACGCTAAAGAAGAAAGAAAGAAAAATAAGTATGTCTCGGAGAGCACCATTCGGCGAAGATTGTTTTTACATTTATTTAACTCTGATTGGAGTGTAAAAATGGAAAAAGATACATACGTAGGTAGAAGTAGTTAATTAATGGAAATTCAGGCGTAACGCGCAGAATGTATCGCTTTGTTTCGCGATTCCACTCGGCCGACTATTTTCGTAGAGCTCAATTTCAAAATCTAAGCGTTCTTCCTCCTTCCGCTTCGTGGCCTCGATTCGCTGGATTCCTCCACATCCTCTCTATCATCTTCCCGTTTAATCGGTGTGAATAAATACGCGAGGGAAAATGACAAGAGGAAATTAGACCCACACACTCGTTTGTCGTTCGTTTGAAATCGTCGTCCTTTGTTTCCTCCATTTCTGGCTTTTATCTTCTCGTTAAAAGAAACACAGCGAATAGTTGGATTCTTAAAAATTAAATCGCTCACCTTCGTCCGTAAGTTCGTCCGTAGCAAGGAGACGAGACAGATTGCAGCGAATTCAAAGTTTCTACGCTGTTATAGGAAATCAGAAGATAACGATCGAACAGACGTATAAAATATCCATACAATGGTTTCTGTAACAGACGATAGGCGAAACAATCTTCCACCGAGGTTCTACCGCTTCGATCGTACTCTAAAAAATTACGAATTTCCATAAGAATTCACCATGTAGCTGTCACTTTCTTCTACCTTTCAATCTTTCGAGCTGTTCGACGTGACTTCTGAATGGCTCGTGTATCCCTGACTCGTTTTCCCGTGGCAGCATATAGGTCAGTGGGTATATACGTTGCTCGGCTGGTTTGGCCACGAACCGACGAATCCGTAGGAGACCAGATCCGGTCCGAGGAAGTGGACTTTTTGGTCGGCGGATGCCAGGCCGAGAAGGCCCGCGAGGACCACTTCGAAGATGGTGGAGTGGCGATGGAACCGTAGAAGGCTGCGAAGGAGGAGTTGCAAGGGCATTAGGCTCCGAATACGGAACGATAAAATTCTTACGAAACGCGGCGTTATTTCCCTCTCTGTTCCGTCTTATCGTCTTTCATACTCTCGTGCATCGAACTGGCACTCTCACAAAACGAGAGGCAGAAACGTCGGAGGTAGAGGGAGGATCCTCGTGCGTTGCGGAGAGGAGGTTGGGCAACTGGAAACGAGCCGGTGGCCGAAGAATTCGACGCTCGAAAACAAACCTCCGCTGGAGGACGCGTTTCGTTTTAGAGGACACGCCAGACACACGACGCGGGGCCGACCGCGCGTCAAAATGTATTTTTGACGGCCGTTTGACAAGCTTTTAACGTTCCCCTTCCTGTCCTCCTCTTCTTCTTCGTCCGCCTCCTTTCCGCCTCCACGCAACGATGGATTTTCGCGCGTCCTGCGAGCCGCTTCTGTGCCTCGTTATTTTTGCGGATCGTGTTACGTAAGCGTGCTCTGCCTCTGGAAAGGTTACCGGAAAGTGACAGGTTCTGTGGCCGAGATAACGAGCAGGAGAACTGAAACTTTTTGAGGATATGCGAACTGAAACGAGGCGCGAGTACATTTCGCTTTGGAACTTCCTGCGACGAGGTTTGTAGAGGTTTTTGGTTCACATTTTCTTCGCGTTTATGCGATTATTTAGGAATATGAAATTTAATTTAGAAACTAAAACCAAAATCATCTGCCGCAAAGGTGAAGTTTGTACAAGTTGACGTGGTGCAGATTCGGAGATAATTTTTTCGTATTTGCACGTTTCTCGTGTTTGAAGCTTATGCTATATTTGTCTTACATAGGTTTAGGAATATTTCGTGACTTTTAGAAATTTCTTAATTAATAATTTTCAGCGCGATTCACGATGAATGTCGAGTTAAAATACTGTATCCTCTGACAGCCGATCGAAAACTGGTCGCGCTTCAGCTAAATCGATAAGGATCTTCAGCTTCCGGTTTCGTTATCAACGTTTCGCGATTCGGTTTGAATTCCTCTTTGTTCCCGCATTGATTCGAGCTCAATAGCCACGCTTTCAAGGACGTATCAATAAACTTCTCGTTCCCCGGAAAGAAGACTGCACAATAAGGGGAATAGAGATCCAGTTAGCTCCGGTAAATCATCATTGAATCGTCGCTCAACGCGCGTGCAAATATGCTAATTCGTTTCTACAAATTAACCAACTATTATTTTACTTTTCCATGTATCGGCGACTCACGTTGTTTGTTAAACTCTTAACGTTTACACGTGTAGATCGCGTTTCTCGAGCATTGCATCGTGAGTTCGGATACTTCGAATTATTTTTCCAAAAAGCTCATAATCGTAAAACGAGGAAAAAGAGATCGCGAGTCTTTAATAATTTTCGTGGCATCAATTTCAAATAAAAATTAAAGGTCGTTAAAAAAATTTCCAGAATAATTCGTACGAAACGTTTGAAAAAATTCATGAACGAAAGTTTCGTAATAATATACATAAAGTATATGAAAAGAGAATTATGTAAAAAAGAAAAAGTATAATAACTCGTATAAAGCGCATTGTACATAAAATTCCACGATACAAACATAGATTTTGCGTGATATACGTGTTTGTTTGTATATATCGTAACAGATAATGGAAATTCTATGTACATTCGACTGTGTCAAATTAATAATAAATTCGATCGTAAAAACCTTTCGAGATAATGGCAAGTTTCCGTTACCTCTGTTCTTTTCTAATTAATTGGAATCCCAGGAAAAACCGCAATCAAGGATGTTGCAGTTATCAAACGTTCGAAATTCTCCAGAGAGTCGTAGAAAGGACGTATCCGTAAACTGTTGTGATTTCGTTTCATTTTTGCCAAAACTCTCTTTCTCTCTCTCTCTCTCTCTCTCTCTCTGGAAATACATTCGATCAAAGATAAACCAGACAGAGATGAGAAACAATCGGATTTGACTTCTGTATTTTTATATTTCGTAGGTATTCGCCTCGTTCTCTTTATTTTTCAATTATTCCATTGAATAATTCCACGAAATTACAACAAGACCGGCGGACTTGTTTGTCGATCGAGCGTGAGAAAAGATTGCTTTTCTTTTGTTTCCGACGGAAATAATTATTTAAAGAACGAGCGGAGTCGTTAACGCCATAAGATCCCGCGATAAGCTCTACATACACAAGTAACGTTTATTAAAAAGAACTGTTTCGAATTATTTCACGATTGTTTACGATTTCCAAATAGACGAAGGAAATTCTGAAATCTGCATTCTGTCCTTGTTCGTTGTTAATCGTTCGATAGGATCTAGAATCGATACGAAGAGTAAATCTTTCCAACGTGATCGACAGATTTTCGAAATCATTTTGCGGATTATGATAAAACCGATATGTATCCGTTTCATAGCATCTCTTGTCTAAGCGTTCGACAAATTAGTATACTCGTCGACTTCGTCGAAACATAACGCTATCAGAAACTCGAATGCCACAAAGAGACTTCATTCGCTTTCAACCAGCTCGAACCATCAAACCGCACATCCGCACTCTTAATCTCTGTTCTTGTTCCAGGTTAAATGGTAATCTAAATCGACCATGTACAACCTGAATCTGAACGTGAACCCTAGTCCGACGGCTGCCGCGGGTCTTCTCGGTGTCGCGGCGGCCGAGGTCACACCAAGGACACCGGAAATCGTAAACTCCCTAATCGCCATGACCAATCCCTTCGAGGGTTACACGAACGAGAGGAGCAGGGACCGTACGGATTCGACTAGTAGCGGTGAGCCGAGCCCACCGAGCGTTCAGCACACCTGTAGTCAGCTCATTAAAGAAGGTAGCCATCCGGTGGTGGCCTTGATAATATATCCTACAGGGTCTTCTCTCGTTGCCGAATTTCTTGCTCTTCTTCTTTTCTTTTACCGTCGAAACTCGCTATATATTCAAGGTTATCCGGGATTCGGTAGCGATTCTGGTTTTCTAGGGACAGAATGGTAGGGATAGTACCGTGCAGAAAGTCTTAAACTTTCTACGATTGTAATCTTAATAACGGTAATTAATCGTATTTTTAAGAATCTTTAGATATTTCCTTCGTGATGCTACTTGGTTGCTGTCTTCCTCTGGTTTGCAAATTTTACGCAGATACTCGAGCAAATAGGCTCGAGATAAATTACCTTGCGTTATAAAACATAGGATGGAACGATTTAAAAAATAGGCCGCCAGAAAGGTGCAAGTCAGAAAACGAAAATGAGTTGTTCGCAATACTTAAAGCGGAACGGTAGATAATACAAAAATACAGATCGCAGAAAATTGCAAAAAAAAAAAATTGTCGACAAATTAGACAGTCATATTCATAAAAACAAAACATTTTCGTTTGATGGATTTTTAGGAATGACTGGAAAAAAGCAGAAAGATCGAAGGAACGTTCAGACGATCGATATTATTGTCAATGTCTAAAGTTCTCAACATTGTAGTGGCTTTTACGTACGATAATGTTGAAAACTTCAAATATTGACAATGATATATTGATAGGTCGAACGCTCGTTGAGAATACTTTGGTGAGCGATACTTTATATTCCAAAAGCCTTATATTATGGTTTTTAGTAACGATTTAGGCGATTAACTGGTATTTGAACATCACAGGATTGAAGTTGACGCTGCAAACAAAAAGGAGAGCCAACGGGACCGGGGACGATACGAAAAAGAAGACAAAGAAGGAAGACGGGAGCGCAGACGACGAGGAAGAGGAGGAAGCGAGCAACAACAACAACCGCGGTGGAGTAAGAAACCTTCACATACTGTTCTCGTTAATACGATAAAGCAGTCGTGATGTTGGGCGATCCGCGCTGTAAGTCGCCGTTTCATCGATTTCACGGGTTTTCAAGTCAGACCGGATATACTCATTCCATCCAGTTCTCTATCAGTTACTGCTCTCGTCAAGAACTCAAACGCTACACCATAAAATAAATTACTTTCATACAGCTGTTCTTTATAAACGTATAAAGTACTGTGCAAAACTCTTAGGCTCTCGGTAAACGAAAATGCTTTGCTTTTAGAAATTAATGTAAAGATGTTCGATGTCATTACTTCTTAAGAAATATTTAATTTAATAAATAATTCAACCAGAAATATTGATTAATCTGTAGCAAAATAAAGAAAATATTTAACCTTAAGTTGTTCTTAACGTCATATGGAAATATTTCCTAGAAATATCAATTGCTATTGCGAGGTCGTTGTGGTAAATAGCCTAAAGCTTTTGCACATTGCTGTACTAAAAAGATTTCTAACGATAAGACAAGACTAGAATGGTTCTTAAAGATCTAAAATTTTTGTAGCTAACTCCAGAGGACGAGGAAAGGCGCCGAAGGAGACGCGAGAGGAACAAGATAGCCGCCACCAAATGTCGATTGAAGAAACGCGAGAAGACAGTGACCTTGGTGCAGGAATCAGAGATTCTCGAAACGCAGAACCACGACCTGAAGTCGCAGATTCAGGAGCTGGAAACACAGAGGCGCAGGCTAGTAGATATGTTGAGTCTCCATGGACCAACTTGCTTGAAGCAAGGTGGTACAGATACCTCGTACCAACAGTTTGCAGAACCTTTGCAGCTGCCCAGTTACCAGGAAAACTTTGTGCAGCCTCCACCAGCATTGAATCAGCCTCAAAACTGTGTGACAGAATATCCGGTAAAGGTGGAAGAGTACGAGGGTGACTTTTATCGACAAGAAAGTCCCTTCGTGCCGACTTCAAACGCTGGTTGTACGGTTTAGTAGCTTTATAGACGTTCTAAAAACGTCTACCGCGCCATTTTCAGGAGTAGTCCTTGTGAAGATTCGGTTTACCGGTTGACGAATATGGTACGTTGTTCGGTTAAGAATCTAGGATCGTCTAACGATGAAAGAACAGTCGTATGCATTCCAAGAAGACGCAAGAAAGCGGAAATACCTATGTCGGTTAGTGGAAACGTCGTCTTGAAGACGATTTAGGAATTTTGAACGAGATTTTGAGATTATTCTGGGT
This sequence comes from Bombus affinis, assembly GCF_024516045.1. Lineage (NCBI taxonomy): Eukaryota > Metazoa > Arthropoda > Insecta > Hymenoptera > Apidae > Bombus > Bombus affinis. Next base: position 12,825,305 of record NC_066352.1, on the reverse strand, counting down.
CCTTTTGCATCCTACTGAACTAGTATCATTAGATGGATATTAAAAGTCACAAGTTACAAATTATCAATACCAAAATTGCTTTTCATCTATAATTTATAAAGAAAATTTTATAAATTAGAGATTATTCGATTATTTTATTTGCGGAAAAAATGGTAAAATTATAAAGAAGAAATCCGTAACTATAACTTATCATTTGTCATTTCATTAATCATCGATATTATTAGTTAGTAGATTATTACAAGAAACGACCCTGATCTCGTTCTTAGTACTTCCGGTAGACCGAATTTTCTGGATCTCCCTTCTCTGTTAATCGCAAGTCTGTAGTTCGTAAGTTGATTACTGTAATAACGGTGCGCTCCTATCTTCTCCTTTCACCCTGTTTTCTTCTTCTTTCTTTTTTAATACTTCCCTCTATACTCGAAGCGTTCGATGGAGAACGCTTGAAGACATTCCTTGAAAGTAACCCTTTCTTGAAAATAAGTAACCGATTCCTTGAACATAAGTACTGTGACATTCTAAGGTATAATTAATGTAATCGATAAATGTAAGGTAGAAACGAATCATCTTTGCGATACCCGATTCATTAATATCGATATATTTGTATCGAACGTTATACAAAGAGAGATTATAAATTCTTATTTTATTCTTGACCGTATTGTATGATTGTTTTCTAAACAGACATACTTGTGGATTATGAACATGATATAGTAAAAACGATTGAGCATCGCAAAGATGTTTCGTTGCTTTAGGTAAGAGTCGAGAATTTCTTTTACAAATGGCGGTTCGCGTTAAGTGCCGTTATTTTTTACGCGACATCTCAATTCACCAGTGAGAACAGAAAAGTATAATTTGTAACTCGGCATAAAATAAGTCCTCTGATATTGATTACGACTATCTCACGTGCATTGGGACGCGATTACGAGATGCGTTCTCAAAGGATACTTATAATTATACGAATAATCGAAAACGATATATTTAATACTGTGCATATTTTATACAGTTTACGTATGTTATTGTATTTACACTCGCAGACACGCACATGTCAAACACGTATGCGTCATTAACAGTTAACGAGAACACGATATACATGACGATTAATGACAATGATCGAATGATATACCTCAATTTCGTGGGTAGTTACCCTCCCTCAGTGCGTTTGCGTGCAAAAAATTTGTTACAACCTAATTTTCTTTTATATTACAACTCTGATCGTTCGTAATCGTTCAAATTTTTAATACACGAATGTATATGTAATAGTGACAAGGAGGAATGCCAAAGAACCATCAGAAATATCGATCAGAGAATATTTTTGTTTCTTTATAGCAAGATTATCGGTGGAAAGAAATTAGTAAACGCACTCTGGGCTACGCTTACGCGTTCTTGCAATGTACGGAAGCTAGTTTAATTCTTAGCCGAAAGCTACTTTAAATAGTGAAACGCTTTTTCGTGTCCACGGACTAAAAAATGCTTTTCATTCATTCGGAATGTTACCGCCGATTGATCTAACGAAAGAGAAGATTTTCCTTGCACTTCATAAAGCGGAAGTGAGACAAAGTCTTCCTCTTGTTCTTCTTTCACGAGATTAAGAAAAAAGCGTCCACGAGCATTAAGAATGATTTCTTTTTTTTTACGCGTAGGACGAACACGTAACAGTCACACGTGTGGTGCTACATATATATATATAGATATTATATATATTTGCTTTTTATATAAATTTTATTAAGTTGCCCGAAAAGAGTATTTAATAGTTTAATACACATGTTAAGCGTATATTATCGATGTCTATTTACTAATGCAGAGTTCTGAAAGTAATAGTATATCAGATATATTGAAACAGAGTTTATATTTATATACGAGATTTTTCTATCGTTGACACATTTAAAAAAGAATCCGAAAATAGTCGAAATAATTATTATTAATATGCTAAAAATGCACAATTGATTTTAATATGCAGACTGTTTGAAAGTATTGCATTTTATTTTAAACGAAAAATATTCCGATGTTTACGGAATATACATATACACATACATTTGTCAAAAAATCACGGACAAAATTGACGATTCTTTAAAATAAAACATAGAGTGTATTTTCATATAATTACGTTTGCTATCCAATATATACTGCCATTATTAAAATCCCAGATACAGTCGCTTATAGTATCTGGCCTATAGGTTGGTTGTCTTTTTAGTAAAGTATATTAAAAACGAAGTCTTTCTAGAGGATAAGTGCAGAATAACTTTAATAACCAATAGCAAACAGTATATAGGATTTTATTCATTGTAACAAAATCGTACTATTGTCTTTTCATTACTGAGTACCTGGCCGTGGTTTTCCATGCGACAGCTATTTTTTCTTAGGAGAAATGCATTGAATTGAAGCTAGAAAAATGGCTGACAAAATCTTATTGTTGTAACCCCTAAGGGAAAATTTTATTCTTCAAATAAAAGTGCCTTCGATACTAATCATCTAATGTTTATTTTTGCTTCAAGTTACTCCATAAGTTTTAATAGAAAAGTCTAAATGTTAAAAAAGTACAAACAACAAGAATATTACACACACATTTTATTATAAAATTCAATATTAATATTATACACACACATTCTCATGTCTCAATCACAATCAATTCAAAACAAAATATATAATTTTACCTTATAAATAAAGATACATAATGGGAGAAAACAGTAATTGTACCTATTTAGTGTGAGCTTATGAACCCCTAAAAAGAAAAAAGATATATAAATATAATTATTTGAATAAATGTAAAGAGTACACAACCAAATCTACTTACACAATGATGTTATTAATTGGAATATGGATTAATTTAACAAAAAATCCTATAAATCCCATTATACAAAAACCAATGGCAGTGGCAATGGCAATTTTCTGAAATTCTAAAAATCATCATACAATAAGTTACAGTTGATACTCATTTGTCAATCGACTTTATTAGAAACCTACCTTTTCTATCAGGCTTCGTGCACCGTTTAATAAGACGAATACTGTCTTTCGCGAATTGACGTCCAGGTTCGGTGAGTTTCTTCACTTGATCCATTATGTTCGTGCAACTGAAAGTAAAATGTACGTGTAACGAAGCAACACATTGAGCAAGTCACAGTTACGCCCGATCTTTATAATTAGAACAAACCAATAGATATGTAAATTACATATGCTTTTGAATATATAGTACGCCTAATAATTTATTATATCTCACTTGAACTAGATAGATTATATATATTCAATTTTGAATTCCTTAATAACAGAATTTGATTTATAGGTTATAACAAATGTTTTTTAGCGTATTGCTAATATTTTTCTTAGTTTTCTGTAAAAAAAATCGGGAAGTTGGTCTTCAAAACACTATACTCACGTTGTGTAGTATTGGAGGACGATTCACGAAGTGTTATTTGACGTATACCGCGTGTACGGTATACGTATAAAAGACTGTGCTTGTCAGAAGTTGAGGCGCTACGTGGACACTACGCTGTAGGAACGTCACTTCCTAGTCACTGACGTTGGAATTGGAGAACTGCAGCGGGAATTTATACTTATTCAAATTTATATAAATTTTCTGAATGACTTTCTGAAAAATTGTAATTTGGATAATAATACAAAATAACGAATAAGTAATTTATGAATATAATTCACATGGATTCATATAACTTTCTATCTCAAGAGAAAAAGTAAAAATGATACGGAAGGAAAAGTTTTTCTAAATAAATCAGTTTTCATTAAATGGAGGATAGATAAAGGAATGTTAATGCATGATATTGATTATCCATAATTTAATATACATAAATAAAGAAATTCATTTTATTATGAACTTTTTATTGAATAATATGATTTGAGAACACCTTACGAATTATGAAATGTCTCTTAGGGATTCCTACGATAGTGGTCACGATCATATAAACAGGTCCCAACATTCACTAGGGAAACCATCCGAAAATTGAGTCATGAAAAAACAACATGGAGGAAAATAGGTTCTCGTTTTCACGAGACAGACAGAGATGAGTAGAGTATTTCTGTCTCTGTCAGAGACATTCATAACACGTCATACACGCGCAAAACGAGAACCTTTTTGTCTTCCATGCTGTTTTTTCACGATTCAATTTCCGGATGGTTTTTTCTAAGCTCCAGTAATGTCCACTAAGCTCCAATGTCGAAATGATAGTGGCTGATAGTAGTCATAGGGTTTCCTAGAATATGAAATTTAGTTCTTTTTTTTTCAATTTTGGCACGAAGCATGTTTTGTTGAATATAGTTATGTTCAGCCAGAGAGGAAATCTGGTTCGTTGTAACATTTAATAATATTAGCAAATAATAACATTAATTACAAATCGCAGGTAGCTGTAAAAAAACTTAGCGTATAAAAGAAGATGATTTTAAAAAATTATTTGATTATATCATACTAATGTTAAATACATTCAATTTGTCTATTAGAATACTTCTGCAACATATATATACCGTCACGAGTCGATTGTAGTATTCTATACTGTATAGATGTACAGGCACACGTATATTAGCTTCGACTTTGAGTGAAATTTCTACATTATCAGTTACCTTTGACACTTACGATTGTGGTTAACCTGTCAATCTGTCAGGGAATTATATTTAGGGACTGTACTTTGACCAAGAAAATTAAATATGCAGATTAGTCGAACCTAGTCCAAATTATCAAATTATTTTATTAAAAAGTATTTTAATTATTACAAGAAAAAAATATGGGTAATAGATCTAGTCTTCTTTTGCGTGAAGAAGAAATAGCACAAATCCAAGAAGCTACTGGGTGTAAGTTTTATTTATAAGATACTTATGATATTTTAAAATGATGTCCATATTCATTGTTTTGTTTAAAAAATTCTTTTTTAATTGTATGCATATGTATTCAAATATTATGCAAGTTTATATATAAGCATTCTATTATTATTTTGATGTGATTATAGTTACACCAAACCAAATTGAACGCTTATATAGTCGTTTCACAAGTCTTGATCGTGGTGATTGTGGAACACTTAGCAGAGAAGATTTCCTGAGAATCCCAGAATTAGCAATAAATCCTCTTGGTGATAGAATTGTAAATGCTTTCTTTGAGGAAAGTGGTAATGATAGGGTAAATTTCTTACAATTTATGCAAGTGTTGGCTCATTTCAGACCGATTAAAAAGAACAGCCCTAATAGATTAAATTCTAGACAAGAGAAACTGAAATGTAAGTCAATAATATGTTGTTGATTAAATCTAGTTAAAAAGGTCTTAATATATTGTAAGTTTCTTATTATTTTCAGTTGCTTTCAAAATGTATGATTTAGATAATGATGATTTAATTTCGAAAGATGAACTTCTAGCTATTTTGCACATGATGGTTGGTGCAAATATTAGGTAAGAAAGTAGTTCTGATTTATCAGTTTCAGTATAAAGTAACAATAACATATTTGAACAATTTTTATTTATTTATTTTAGCGAAGAACAGTTAACTAGTATTGCAGAGAGAACTATAGTAGAGGCTGATGAAAATGGTGATGGAATGATTTCATTTGAGGAGTTTTCTAAAGCACTAGAGAGGACAGATGTGGAGCAAAAAATGTCTATACGATTCCTTAGTTAATTTATTTATTTTTGTTTAGATGATGCACAATTTGCTGATGTGTTGAGCATATGTAAGAAGATTTATAATTGATATTAACGAATACAATTACTTCTTGTTACATCTGCCGGTTTGTGACAAGGTTGAATAACGTTTGGTATTTAATGGTACAATAAAAGGAAAGATATCGTAAATTGCATTTCTTTCAAATTGTTATTAAAACAGCTACAGTTTTAATTAATAAAAAATAGTACAATATTATATATTTTTATGATTCATAGTATACAAACTCAATTGCCATTACAGATTTTGGTAACCTGTTGTTTACAATATCTAATCCATTATTCGTTCTGCTACACCGTTTACAATCTTCCAAAAGAAAAAGAGAAGGTGACCACATTTATAATAAAGAGCATTCTTGAAAAATAAGTTATGATATTAATGACACATTAAAAAAAATGGAAACATGGATGTAAAATATGTATTACATTAATACTATGTATTTTATTTGTACATGAATTATATCTTGACTTCGGAAAAAATATTGAGGCATTATTATATATTTCATTAATCGTATATTTTCATTATAATGGAAATTCTTACTGTATCTATTTTACCTTCCTTAATAGACTGCAACTATAGGTGTCAACTATCATCATAGTGTCTGAGGCATTAAATTTTGCATATGCAAAACAATGAGAATATCTTTTGTATTGCTGCATTTTAAGCCGTGGATGATACAGCCAATTTTTTTAAATGCTCCATGAATACTTGTAGACTGACATCGTCAGTTAAGACAGGTGCTCCACTTTCCTAAATCATAATAACAATTAATTAGAAATTATAATTGATAATTGTAGAAATAGAGAGGAATCAAAGAGTTTTATTCCCAAACCCATAGAAAAAAAAAGAAAAAATATTAGAGTTAGTTACAATTGATAAAAATATATTTTAAGAAAATAGATGTCTTGATGCCAACCACCAGTGAATTGTGACAATACTGCTACAAAAAACTGTTAAAGTGTATAGAATTTTATGCTTGCTTTATAGCAACATGAAATTGTGTTAAATAATGTCAGATAAATTAAAAGAACTCAATATTGATGTTCCTGTAAACTTTCAAAGTAACGATTAATATGTTAGTTATTTTACTACTGTTAAGAAACATGTATGATAAAGAGAAAATAAATATTTTACTGCATAGATAGATATCAACTGTCTAGGTCTGGAAATTTTTTTGATCAAATTCCATTACCAAAGCAACGAAAGCAAATATAATAAAAGAAATATAATTATCAAATGAATGAAGAACACACCCCACTGGGTATCGGCATCCCCTGGTTGCAGGATCACGGTGATAAAAATGATGGTAAAAAAAAAATTATTAGTTACGTATGATTGATTCATATTTAATGTTGTTGAAAGTGAACAACAAATAAAATAGTTTGATATAGAAAAAATTTATGTTGTAAATGAAACGCATCATTAAGAATAAAAATGAGAAACAAAATATACTTACCGCTCCATAGGCGTACATATTATTGTGAGTTTGACTTGGATTTACTTTACTCAATAAAAATCTCGCTTGTGAACCACCTTGTTCAGTATCAATATATCTTGGCGCAGGAAACCGTTCAACTAATATTTCAGCGGCATCATCAACAGGTGCTGCTAATAATTGTTTGAAATTCTTGTATTCCGGCAAATCTTGACATCTTAATTGGCGCCATTGTACAATGCTCTGTAATAAATTAAACTCATTACGATCATATCATTTATTATAAGTAATCATAAGTAATATTAACAAATAACTACCTCTCCATGGAATATAAGGATTTGGAAGAAAGTATCCATCAATAAAATCCTGTCTGGTTGAATAGACGAAGTATCTAATAAAACTGGTTCTGGGGGACCACTCAATCCATAACTGTACAAAATTGGCTGCACCATTATTAAAGAATTTGTTAAATCTTCTCGCATGAGCATATGTCTGTAATATGTAAAATTCGATTAGTAACGAAGCGTTTCGATTGATCGGAACACAGAAGTACAGCAGCTACTGACCTATAAAAACTAGTTTCATCAGGGGAATTATTAAATACTTGTAAGAATTGCGATCTACGCAAATGATACATAAATTGAGGATATAAAGAGAAGTTCTCTGCAAGTCTAAAACTGTTTGGATCATCTTTTGTGTATTCTCCGAATTTTTGGCACTATTACAGAAATCCTTAATGTTAAAAAAATTATAATATTAAAATATTAAATGCTAATTTAGCAAAAAATACGAACCAGTCTGATAAGCATTCGATCGACCCATCTTAAAACATCTGGTCCGTCATCACTCTCTGCTTTAAATACCGCTAAACGTGACATAAGAACAGCTGCTGCTTCTTGATCAAAACCAGCACTTATATGATGCAAAGATGTTGATGCATCCGCCCAGCTGTAATAAGGAATATTGCAATTTAAAATACAATAATATTTAATAATTGGATGATTATATTAACGTACTTTCTAGCAATCGTAGTAACTCTAATTCTTCGTTGACCACTACTATGTTGATACTGCGTGATGAACTGAATGCAACCCCTTCCACCTTGAGGAATCGGCGCAGTATGTTGATTAACAACCTCGAAAAACAATGCTGTAGTACTGGATGGCGTAAGGGAACAAAATTTCCACTGACACGTTCCACCTAATCCTACTTCCTGTTCTCCGACACTCGATCCTTTTACGCCTAGAGACACACAGGGTCCAATCGCACCCGAAACTTTGATCTCTCGCGATGTCTTTACTTCTAATATCGCATTAAATGCCATTTTCAAGTCGCCTTTATGATCCTTAGCGAATACACGTTGGAACGTTTGTTTAAATAGAGAAGAATTGAAAGAATCTCCCATGACCATGTGACCACCTGTTGAGTTACAACATTGTCTCATTTCTAACAGACCCGTTTGATCGAGAGCGCATGAGTATATATCTATTATGTGGCCATTGGTTGCGGCTCGTGACGTGAGAGAATCATAGTGTTTAGTCGCCTTTTTCATATGTTTGGCGTTATCTTTTTGGATATCATGATGAGATCTAATAGGCTGTCTTAAGTCGTCCGTTACGACTTGACCTGGTCCTTGAGAACAAGGCCCACCGACAAATAACATTATTCTGAAAATAATAGTAAAATATACTCAAAACACTTAAATACAATGTTTACAAATGAAATGTGTACCTAGCTCCTGTATTAGCATAACTGGCTTCCAAAAGACCAGTAGCAACAGCTAGTGCGACACCCGTTGACCGCAATGGACGTTTTCCCGGACCGATCGGCCATGGATCACGTTGTAATTCTCCCAGAAGGTCTGTTAAACTCATATCACACTTATGTACAGGCTGTAAAAAGCGATTAGCTGGTGGAAGTGGTTGTCCACTTGGTCCTCTTTGTTGATTTGGATTTTGACCCGGCATTGGTCTGCCTATACCTATAACACTCTATAATAAATATTTATTCTACATTGTTTTATTCTATTATAGAAAAATAAAAATATGTACCCAACATATCTTGGACTTGTTTTGGTTGTAAATCTTTAGTACCCCGGAAAACATAACTTTTACTACATCCTTCACAACCTAGTTCATGAACTTGGACCATTCTTCCAAATGTAATAAGACCAATTAGGGCATTAGGTGGGAGCAAAGAAAGTGACATTTGCAATGAATCTTTGAGAGAACCTAGTTCTTCATCATCCATACATGTATCCACGACCATCAAGAAAATTGGAGGCATGCATTGTGCTCTCTATATAAAGATAACAATCAATATCTTGTGGATCAATATAAATACTGCTTCATCTTGATTTATAAATATTATTTACCATTATGGTATATTCAATTGTCGAAAACTTCGGTATTAATTCAGCTGGCTGATATTGTTCTGAAATAGCAGCATATTGTGGAGGAAACTGAAAACATATTAAATATCAAAATATTATTTTATTTCTTAAGAGAAGATAATTTTGTTCAGTTCCTAAAACAAAATGACTTGGTTCTTACAGGATTCCTCTGAAAGCAAAGGTTGCACACCCATAGCTTAGCACGGTAATCCACCTGGCACAGTGGATTTAAAATTGCTCTGCAAGTAGACCTTGTACAAAGAACAGGATCATATTGTATTGGTGGAAGATCTGACCTTTCTTTGATCGGTTGGTAAAGTGTTCCTAATGGCACAACAAGTCTGGTGGCATCTAAACGTGAAGAAGGCCAAACATTCCAAGTGATACGTACTCCATCACGGTCTTCATTTTGTTGAATGAAATCTTCATAAGTAGTCATTTTTCTATGTTTAAAGAATACCATAACAAATAACAAATTCAACTGATATTTAATTTCTATTATACATACAGTTTCTAAATATGTGACAAGTGTAATGGTGCAATCAGTGATTTTAGGTTAAACATACCTAATTAAATCAACGTTTAATTATCGTTTCCCGATAATGAGTTTGAAAGAATCTTAAATAATCTCAATTATCAAATTCTCATAGTTACAATATTATTTTACAATTGTATTAAAATGACACAATTTCACCGTAACAGCACAACTCGTGCCGTCATTGAAGCCACGTCACTTGGAAGCTTGGAAGAATTACTCTGACGCATGCGTGCAGCGCTTTAATATCACAGGCGGTATTCGAACGTGAATTTGTAAGTAAACAAAAATTTGGAATATTTAAAAAGATAGCTCTTTATAATATTTTATATCATTCCTTTATTTTGTCGTTAGAATGAAAAATGTAAGCTAAATCTAAAGAGAACAATAAATGTATCTAAGTACATTGACAAGCCCACAATGCAATTATTTTTATTTTGTGGAATTGCGAAGTTCCAAACTTAACTTAAACATAGAAACTAAGGAGAATTATAATCGTGATATAATTTGTCAAGTACATCGATAAGATAGGTAATTCTCTTTTTAATAATAAATAATGCACGCAAATAATATTTTATTATAGTCTCTGAAAATCCAAAGGCTATTAGGTTATTAGCTAAGTTGTAAAAAGAAACAAATCCTTTTTTTGTTAAATGCTGCCGACCAGTTAATAATGTTCTATTTTAAACTGATTTCCTAAGAAATTTATTTTTCTTAGTTGTATTACTTTTTTAACGAACTAATGATATTTATGTTCTAGCATTTATTTCCAAATAAATGTGAAGATTTACATCGAAAAGTACATGCACGTGGCAAGTTTGAAAGCGTGCGTAAAAGTAATTATAAAAAGTGTAGCATAATTAGTGTAATATAATACGATAATATGTTTCTAAGAACTAAAAAGTAAAGTTCGCGGTGTCATTCTAGAACTAATCATGTTTTGTGGCAAAGAAATGGTAGGGATTCATTCAACCAATCAGCCACAAAGTGATAACGACCGATTCTGAATAGAGTAGAGCAGGCCGAGTGTTTACCGTCCTTAGTCCTTATTTACTATTATCTATTATGCACTACGACTCATGCTGTAACGCGAATTAGCAAGTTTAAGCTTTGTAAGAGTCAGGAAGTCAGTATTCCAGCGTACGCGTTACGATACGATATCTGTTTGAGTCTCCATGTCACGTACATCGCAAGTGTTGATCCACGGCTAACCTCTGACACAGTGTATAATATTCCGCAAAAATGGATAAAAGGTAAGACGCGATGTTTCTCGTGGTTCATAAGATACATGGTTGTCAATTTGTATAATTTTGATGAATCTTCAGCAGGTTAGACGCTTCGAGGTTAGAGAATCGTGAGGATGTTATTAGTCATTCCAAGAAGAACAAAAAACGATCCAGTAAGAAAAGCAGTATGTGTGGCTCGTGGATGAACAACACACAAAACAATCAAAATAACGATATAGTACCTGGAATGGAATATCCACATTTACTGTGGCAGTCTAACATGCCGCAAAACTTTCAGAACAATGGACAACGTCTCTTTACAACAACATCTGACCCTAGCATGTGTGGTTATACACAGATGCCTATGACATATACCATGGAGCCTGTTTCATTGCCAACCATGTATAGACTGTATCAGCCGGTGCCAGTCTCTGGTATAAGAGCCATTCACAGTAGACCCCGACGACATTGTAATCAAAATCAACCATTGAACTTGAATATGAATTCTATGGCAAATGGCTACACGAGTCTACAAGAGAATGGGGGAGGATCTCCTGTCCCTGCTAACTATCAGAATGGAGATTACACGAGTTTGCCACCTACTGCTAATAAGAACAATGGAATAAACGGAGATGAGATAAATTCGGAACATCGGAGGTATTCAGACCCTGGTCTTGGGTCTGCAGAAGCACCGGTACAGAGTCAGAGCGAAGACTCTGATAGTGCTGACAGTGGTAGCTCCATTACTACGGTTGGACGTAGCAATAAGTTAGTCCTATCTCTTATCGAACAGGTAAGTAGTTTTCCTTGATAAATAAACACAGATTATAGCCACATAAACACAGGTATATATTTAAGGCATTACAGAAATGTAATTAGTAATCGCGTAATTTTGTTTCCAGATGACAGAACTGAAAAAGAGCAATAATCAACTGTTTAAAGAGTTAAACGAAACAAAGTCTGAAATAGGTAGTATGAAGACAAAATTAGCAGTTTGTAGTTCTTCGGATTATCAACCAGGAATGTTATCAGGTAAATGTTAACGAAAATCGTTATAGTATCTTATTATTAGTACCTCTATTATACGATACATTTTTGTTACTCTACTTCTACGTTTTTGCATTAAATCCGTATAATTAAAAAGAAATTAATCCCATAAATATTTTAATTGTTTCAGATTTTATTCGCGAAATCAGGCAAGCCAACAAAACATACGAGGATGTACTAATTTCAAAAGTAAAACTCATGATTGAGGAAAAGCTGAACCAAAGGTCGTTGGAAGTGGCAAATTTAAACGTACGTATTGAACTAACTTATACAAAATTAATTTCTATCAGTTACTAATTAGTTTTTAAATCAAATTCCCTATCTAAATCAAATTCCCTATCTATTAATCCGCTCCGCCCCATACACTTACTCGTATCACAGTTATTCAAAATACCGACTCACAATCGTGATTCGGTAACATAAAAGTTTTCCGTAAACAAACACAATGTGTTATCGTTATACTTGTCCTTTCGATCGTAGACCCAAGCGTCGATAGGTTTGTGAAAAAGTTCGTTCGGTGAAGAGAAGGCAGGAAACTTCGAAACAGGATAAAAATTCAGCGGATAGAAAACGTGGGAAGTGAAAACAAAGCGGATAAAGAGAAAGGAAGAGAAAGAATCTACTTTGCAGTTAGGCTACGGTAATGTGCCGCTCCGACCGACGCTTTCGGCATTTCCATGACGTGGTCATGGACGTATTGTTTGCGTAGCATTCGTACGTTTTGTTTGATTAGGACGGCCAGGTGATCTTCGCTTCTTCCCTCTCTCACCTTTCCCCCCTTTTTCCTTTCTTACGATTTTCCTTCCTCGATTATCATCTGCGCGCGAATTTTCATCGATCAAGTTCGTCCGTACGCGTTTCCCGAGACCCCATCTTTTTTTGTTTGATTATTTATGTACGTTTGCGTTGGAATTTTTATATACCGTTCTTCAAATAAAGACTCCCCTGTTTTTCGTAATATTTATATCGACTGCGCAGCTTGATATTAATAGAAAGAAGTATCTAGAGCGTATTCATATTCATGTCTAGCAGAGAGTTAGCGATTGAAAAGAATAAGCCGCCTTTAAATATATACATAGTTTGTCGTTCTCCAGCAATTTTTCACAGCGATCTGTTTAATATGAAGCGTTTCACCGAAGTTAGTCAAAGTATCGTTTATTATTTATGGGAGAGAGCATCATATCTTCTGTATTTCAATCAAGAATGGTATTCTCGTTCAATTAATTTCTTATTATCTAAGAAGGGGATCTGTATACCAAAGTAATTCATTTATTCTGTTCATGAGAAATAACGTTCAATTTGAATCTTTGCCTCTTTGTTATTTTACCAATAAAAAATATCTGCTGCTATTCTATCTTTCATACTTTCACATTAGGTGGTAAGTATTGTTTTCAACCAAAGAGGTATACGAGACAAAAAATTGGTATCCAATTATATTAGGTCATCCCCTGATTAACGCAATATTCTTCATCGCGTATATTAAGCGAGGAGAAACAATTATCCATTGATATATAATCGATCGGTATTTTGCATCATTTTTTAAAATTACTTTTCTCTGTCGAGTCCATTAAGTTATCGAGTTTTCTTTTGTGAATTTTATCGTTTCCAATTCAACTCTCAGCGAAGTCACATTAATTACATAAATCTATTTGACGTAACGTGTGAATCATACTTTACGTAAATGATATATTTCTTGATACGATCTATCTGAGAAATCTGATGCGTTCAAACGAGGAAGTCTCGTACAAAGAGCCTAGATATTTCATACTTAGACAATACTTAATATCGTGACAAACGATGCTTCTAAAATTATTAGGAGGATGAAATAATATCCATATCTTCAGCTCCAAAGTCAAATGAAAAAATATAATATTAGTTGACACAAAACAACAACCTTCTTCTTCTTCTTCTTCTTCTTCTTCTTCTTCTTGTAGTCTCACAAAAAAAAAGAAGAAAAAAAAAAAAGAAGAAACGAATCTCCATATTATAGCAGCCCCTTCAATTTAAAGACTCGAAACTTACTTTTACTCCAATTGCATTCTCCTGCTGGCATCGCAGTAAAAATCGTCTTCATCCCCTAATTGGTCTCACCGAGGAAACGAAAGGCAGCTTCGTGTTCTCGATAAAAACCCAGCCTGATACCGGAGAACCTAATGTAGACGTAATACGAAATATCCGTGACGTTTGGTAAAAATGATTAGGTTTCACATGAGGGTGTCAGCCACGGGGGTAGAAAGGAAGATAGAGGAAGAGAACGCTTTGCCCCGTGTGTTACGGTGCGTCGAGGGACGAGGAAGGGTGAAGGATGAGGCACTTAGCGGCTGTCACGGCCTCTCCCTTGGCCTCCTTCCTGCCCCTCTTTTCCTCTTCTGTCTTCTCGGGTTTCAACCATCCATTAGCCTCATCAGCCGAAGCGATGGCCGTCCGCGCCATGCTAGCCTCTCTTCGTCTCGTTGCCAATCTCCGTAATTGAACCTCCGGGACCTTCCACTTTCGACCATGTAAATTTCTGCCATGTTCGCTTTCTGGCATTTCGACGCGTTTTCACGCGGGCCAAGTGGCCGTCGCGACGATTCACGGAATCCTGTTCTTCGCACCGTCTCGCTATTTCGATTTTCTGCTGTTCACAAAACGATTCTCTTTTACGTCGGCAACGAATTTTTATTGCCATCGAACGGAGCGTTTACGATCGCAGGATAAAGGCGCCGGAGAATTACTTTGGACAAAACGAATATTTTATAATTTTAGAATCGGATGTCTTAAAACGAACATCTCACGCGAAGAACGCTCGATTGGTATTTACGTTACATCTTCGAAAATTACGATCGAAGGACGTTCCCTGCGTTGCTTAATTCTTTAACTTTCGTCGCAACTGGCGTTAGACGAAGAAATTTAAACGGATTTTAAGGAATATCGTATAACGTACGATATGTATGTACATAAGTACTTGAAAATCAATTATCGTACCACGTGCAAACGAATATCATAAATGCTCCTTCTCAAAAATATTATTTCTCTTGCACGGTACTTGGTAATTGCGAGCACGTTCTAGAGAATCGTACGAGCAAAGAGATCTAAGCCAGTAAAACGTTATCTCGTGAAAAATTGCAGGTTGCTATGTAAATTGTTTGATTTCTTTCGAAACGTGCCGAGCCATCTTATCTGTGCCGAGTATTATTGCCCCCCTTATCTTTTATCTTTATTCTCGTTTTCTTCCGACGGGAAGAAACTTTGGGAAAAATTTCTTCCAACCGACCGTCTTAAGATTCGTTAAACCTGTGTACAGCTTTATTTCTATATCTCTATGTTTCTAATGTAATTCACGCTTTGCCAATAATTTTCAAATTATTTCTAAATATAATAAAAACTTTTACGTTAACGAGAGAACATTTATGAACGCACGAGTTTCTCGTCGAATCGTTTCAGAATCAAATAATGAAACTGATGGAGGAGAAAGAAGAGAGTGACAGACGAATAGCAAAACTGGAGGAGGAAGTTGCCATGTTGAAGCTGAACGTAAAGTGAGTACCCAGTTATAGTTTCGCATGATTACTGCAAATTCCTGTAATAAACTTTGCTATTTCTTCATCGTTTCTTCTTTTATCAAATACAGGTTTTGTGGATTGTTTTACACGTGGTTTTTCATCTAGCATACATTTCGCACTGAGTTTAAATCTCTTGTAAAATATCATTGATATCGATAGACCACGTGGCATTTGTGTCGATCGAACGTTTTTCAAATTGCGATCACGAGCGATAAGCGTGGAGTTTCACGGAAAAGTAGCTTTGTCGAAATAATTTATTTCTACGTTTGATCGGTGGAAGGAAATTTGAAATTTGATTTGCCGTCGCATATTGCGATATACTTTCATTTTCTTTATTACATACTCTTGTCGGACGTTTTTTTTTGAACTAGGAGAAACATCGTATAAGATCGTAGTCTTTTCTTTTTTATTTTTTTTCCAATTTTTTTTCATTCTCGCCCTCTGTTTCTTTCACGTCGTTTTCCCGTTTTCCTGCATTTTGGCAGACCGAACAGAATTACGATATTTCTATTATTTATATCGTTTTATTTATTGTTGGATTTCTTTGTCACCTAAAACGAGTGTTCCGTTAATTAAAAATGTACTTTGCAATTTTACACGTCTTTTTATTTACGACTTCATATTTTTTTATGGTAGTAACAAGAATTTATTTCTAATTCGAGTGAATTCGTTTCGTTGCAATTTTTGTCGATTTAACGTAGAAGATTGGCCACCAACCGTGCTGCTAGAACTTTATTTCTTCCTTTGCGATCTATAACATAGAAGATACGTATATACGATATTTTCAATTTTCTTATAGGAAATCTCTGATCACCGAATTAATTACTTCGATCTATTACTAACAACCAGCATGCGATAACTCGCCTTCGCAGCTCTAGAAGTATTCATTTCTCTAGATAAAATATTACACGAACATTTAATAACCGAAACCATCCTAATTACAAAATTATTAAGCGCACTAACTAACACGTTAGCTAGAACCTCTCGAATAATCACTCGAGCTTGTAACACATTTTTCCTCTTTTCAGCCTATTCGTTAAAAGAAGACTGCTTTTAGACACTTTTCTTTATGATCTTTTAAGAAACTAACCGCTAATTTCCCAACTAGCTAACCACTAAATCAATTACCTAGCCGAAATTGCTTTAACTTTCTTCTCTTAGATTTAAGTTTCAACTCGGAAAGTCGTTCCCTTTGCAAACTGGTATTCATCCCTCTTTGAAAAATCATTTAAAAATACCAGTCTTGAAACGTTCATCACTAAATAGCTATGCATCTAAGCGTATTATCGTGCAGCCATACTCTTCTTTGCTTTCTAAATTTCAGAAAATCTAATATAGACGTCGGTATAGAATTTCTCTTTACAGACGTTAGTTAGCAAATAATTATTTAATTTTATCGCAGCAACGTTCTTTCAATTTAAATCACCGAGTAAACGCTTAAACGAATCGCCACTTGTTGCTTAAAAGCTATTTCAAAATCCTCTTAAAGATTTTTCTCGCTAAATGATTTCCAAACTAAACAGCATCTTGCGACACTCTTCTCCAACTCTGAAACCATCTAGCGAACGCTTACGAATCGTCATTTTAACAGAAAGCTTCTGCGAAAACACTCGCTGTTTGTAAATGAATTAGTCGAAATAATTGCAGATCACTTGGATATTTAGTAGCTCGCCTGTCGCAAACCTTCATCCACTGAACCTGAATTTGAGAAACGCTACGATTCAGTCTCGAAATTCAAGAGAAACTTCACCCACTTAAAAAACGAAAAAGAAAACAAAAAATGCACGAGACCATCTCCCAGCTTTCTTATCCTTCCATCTTCTCTTTGCACCCGCACTTTCTCGATTATTTACACCCCGCACGTGAAAATGGGACCGCATGCACCAAACACCCACCCACAAAACGCAGAACCAACAAAACACATACGCCGTCTAATGGATAATACGCGCGCGCGATCTCCGCGTGCTGAACACATATGTATATATAAACATGGTGGAAATTGTGTGTTGATTGGCACGTAGCAACGAAGGCCGCGAGATCGCCGCGTTCGAGGAAGAGACTCTGGCGCTGAGACGGGAGCTGCAGGAGGCCCGGGCGTCCAAGTGCCTGGCCGAGAATCACGCGGCAAAGTGCGTAAACGCAAGATCAGTCACGCCTGTCGCTACTTTCGATACTACGCAATCCTACGTAACCAGCACCCCCGTGCGTACCGCTCTATCCGACACCTGTAGCCTGATCCCCGCACCACCGTCATCGACATCGTCGTTGTCCTCGATAGTCCCACAACACATCACCTCGTTACTACGTTCCCGAACCGCGGACCTGGCTCACCATTTCGTCGCAGACAAGACGAACGTTCATCGAACCGCTGATTGTAGCAGTCCGACAACGTCCATCAATGCTTCGTGGTCGTTGGACGATCAGTGTCAGATGTCTAGCAGCGGTAACCAGTCGCCGCTGATAGTTACCGCTAGCAACAGTCTCGAGCAACATCGCACGGATGTCAGTTTGGAGGAGAGCTCCAATTTCTCTGCTTCCGAGCTCGCGTTAGAGACCAGGAGTTCCGATCAACGCGACGACGACGACGACCTTATCCTCGTCGAACATCGTTTGGACGAGAATCCGAGCTCGAAGAAGACGAAAGACGAGGACATGGTGCGAGACGACGAGCCTAAAACAGATTCCGCTACGACCAAGAGTCTTGGCGCGATATCCTCGAACCTGCAAGAGAAAAGGATAAGAGAGTCGAAGAAGGAGGTGGAATTGTCGCGTGGTCATCATCAGAGAGTAGGATCGAAGAAGTCGAGGAAGAAGAAGGGTGGTTCGGTGTCGAAGAGATCGTTCGTCGAAACGGACAAAGTCGGAACGGTCGCAGAGAGGAACGAGAAGAGTGGGACGAAAGACGCGCGGAGAACGGTGAGCGAGGACGAAGATCGAAGTCGTCCGAATGGCGGCGACGACGACGTCGACGACGACGAAACGAGCCGAGCCATCACCGAGATCCCGGAAGTGACCGTAGTCGGTGGTGGCTCCTTCGTGCCGAAAGATCTCTGCTCGACGGGAATCCTGACCTCCAGAGTCCTGACAGCACCTTCACGCGCTACCTACACCACCGCCTACATTTAGGCTACGTACGCGCGGGGCCCCTGCGAACCAAACGCGAACCAACGGTCGCCGTTGAGCGAGGGGGGCTTCAAGGGCTTGCTAGAGGCTACTACTATGTACATGTCAAATAGCACGTAGGTCTATCGTTGTACCACTCCTTTTCTCTCTGTCTGTCTGTTTCCGTATAGACACTTTTTCCGTCTTTCTTCCTTTTTCTTCGTGGACACGCTTCGCGCTATTTCTTCGGGCTCGACGAACGACCTTTCGCTTGGTTCGCTGTGTTTACGGAATATTATTTAAACGAAGGTATTTTCAGCAGGTGCCTTTAAGTCAATATTTTAGGTATTTCGAGCCTATGCTCCAGTTTATGAACAAGCGTCGATTAAGAAAAACAAAGATTAAGAAGAAAAATATCGATTTTAAAGAAGTATTTTATCAAGACATATATCGTAGGTTTTTATCGTGGTATTTCGGTGATTTCGTCAATTGTTTATTTAGTTACTTGGACTTCTTAAGGGTTCTCTGTTTTAGTTTTTAAGAAAATATTTGTTATGACGTTTACGGACAAATTGTATAAAATGATTGTTTTATAGTTGGACAAAATATTCTAGAGCATTATTTCTAGTACTTTGTTGCCTTTTCTTGTATTTTTATCGTCTTTTTCTAGTTGTAGAAGACACGCTCCTAAAGTACGTAGTATCATTTCTAATATAAACGAAGCGATAAACCAGGAATGAAACCTGCGACCAAGCTTAAGATCGTTCGAAAATATTAATAATCGATGTGTATGTTTTCCTCGATGGCTTTTGTTCAAAGTACGAGAAGAGTTAGAGTATTTTGTACTTTGGAAGAAATCCGTCTCTGTTTAATAATTCACGTAAATTTATTTATCCATTTTTGTATTTTCACGATCTGTCGATTCTCATTTTTCTGTACTCTTCTTCTACTTACTTATTGTACAGTTTCGATGTGTTCGAAGTGAAAGTGAAAGAAACGAATATATTTCGAGTATTATATCGACATTAAAATTTACAGTTGAAAAATTCGCGAAGAAAAGAATTTTCGCGGGGAAAATAGTTTTAGAGTTTGCAGATTCTTTCACTTTCGCTTTGTAGCTGTAATTAATTATACGATAAACGTGTGTACATTTAAATAGCGTAAATTAGTACGTTGGCATGGCTTTTGCAGCTTGTCTAGCATGCGTTTGATTTCTTCATTCTTTCTTTATCATTTTCAATATCGAGTGTACATTGTTTTTCCAAGCCTCTATCATATTATTTTTGCTTTAATTCCCCTTGAACTTTTCAACTGGTTCGATTTTCGTCAATTCAGATCGATCACTTTTAAATCAACTTAAACATCGTCAGCATTAGGTATACAGGGAAGGTTTAGTATTCTTATACAATTCTTGTAAAAGTAATTTTAAGAATCTCTTACGTTTTTATATCGATATCGTAAATATTATTTTAAGTAATGTCCTCGAGTAAATACGCTTTTTTTTTAGATGTAAGTTCGAGACAATTGACCCTGCTACGTAATAATGTTAATATCTTTATATGTTATAGAAATAATTATACAATTATGTTATATATTTCGTTATTAATCTAATAAGTTTCCAAGGATTGTCGCGTAATGTAATTAGTATTTTATTAAGAAAAAAATTGGAACGCATCGGACAGAAATTAAAGATGTTAAAATATTCTCTTGCTATCTTGAAGAGAGCGACGAACATGAAATAGGCATTGGTATCGTTCGTGATTTCTTCGATAATTTTCAGTCTGCGCAAAATATCAGAAAATGTTTGTCGGGACGTGCGACTTTTCGTTTCGATTCTACGTTGAAATTTTTTCGTAAAATACGGCAAGCAGAAAAGCTTGCCAAAACGAGAGTGAGACTGGAACATAAATACACGTAAAAATTGGAGGATCGTAGCAGGGTTAAGACTGACTAAATAGCAACAGTATAATATACGTACTTCGATCTATCGAACAGTGCCAGTTAAAAAGTTCCGACGATACCCGCAAACATGTTAACCTTGTTACACGTTTTCGAGCGTCAATATTTTCGACGTTACGCAACTTCCCTTCCAGGAACGAAAATAGAAAAATAAAATAAAAAAAAAAAAAAAAAAGAAAAAAAAGGGAGGAAAAATAATGGTTTTCATCGATGGCCGAGGACGAGATCGAAAGAATCAACGTATCATTATCGATTATACTCGTTGCATCCCCGTCGTTTCGCTCAAACATCATAAAAGTCCCGGTGTGTACAGTTTAAACAAGCAAAGTCAATTTTTATCTTTCGATCTGTTCGTTCGGTGGAAATAACGACCGCCACCGATACACGTTTCTCCATTTTTCTCTTCCTCTTACCCATTCTTTCTCTTTTTTCTTCCCCTCTCTCGATATTCCTCTGCAATTCTCTGTTTCGTTGCATCGAGTTTGTACGCGGCAATTTAATAAATGATCAAATATTATATTAATTTAATGTTTTCAAGCCGGCGCTCGCGTTGCGTGTGCGTGCGTGTGTGTGTGTTTGCGCGAGCGCGCACAAAATTGATATTTTCTTTCTTCTACAATTTCCACGGCAAACAGCCGCCGTAGAATCCCCGTCAACAACGGCAAACAACAAATTAATTCGTTGTTTAAACAGTTCCAGAGGCCGGCTGTTTGTCGCTGGCAAACGCGTTTAACGCCACCGACAAGGAACGATCCTGCTAAATTCCAAAGGAACTTCTTAATACATATATTCCGAATTTCCCTTATTATTTTTGTGTATAATGTAGTCTCTATTTACCGTGCGAGAAGTATCTTTTGCGAAAAGTCATTTAGGACTTGTAGGGTGGATGGCACTCTGTTCGCTGTTGAGACTGTTTGACGAACAAAAGATCGAAAAATCAACCGTTCGTTCGGTGTTGGTAATACGAGTGATTTGCTTTGACTCATATTTATCTTATACGGAGAGAAGATAATCTTGTCTTTTCATTGTCAGTTCACTTTTTGTCGCGAGAGGAATGGCGGAAAATTTGTCAACAATTTTTAGATCTTAACGTTTGACGGATTTCGAGATCTCAGAATTTAAACGTTTTACAAATATTTTATAAAATAATTGTTTTTTTCTATTATATTTCGCAAGAGTCGGTAGATAGAAATTCCGACGTCGAACACTGTTTTTAATCGCAACAGAGTTGATTTTTCCAATCATGTTCGTCGAATGAACCAGTAGAAATTATCTGACGAACACAATGCGAAGCGGAATTTTCTAAATTGGGAAATTTGAACGTTCGAAACGAGCAAAAACAAATTTACAAAACGAACATCTTTGATCGATTATATCAACGAGCGCCATCCGCCTCAAAAATCCTGACAGAAAGATTTCACGTTGCAAACACCTTGTGTATATATTCCTTGCACATCAAGCGTATTCCACACTTTATACAATCCTCCATAACTCAAAGACAACCCCGCAAGACGCCAATGGACGAGGGTAGACCGCGAGTGACCGGTTTTGGTCGTGTGTATTCTTTTTCTGTTCTTCTAGCTGGTAGCATGGCTTTCAGCTGACCTCACTGTTGCTTTTGCCGCTTCTAAAGAGAGCATTACAGAGATTTCTTTGGGCCGAGTAGTGGATGATAGGCGAACGAACGCATGTAACGTTCATTGACTCGTGATTTGTCAGACCGGAGAAGCTGCTGGACATTCTGCGTAATAAGATGATCGATCCCGCCGACCAAGGGGGAACCATTCCGAGCTTGGTGAACGTGAAACGCTCGAGGAACGCTTCCTCCTCGTCCGAGGATGAAGAGGAAGACGAAGAGGAAGGAGATGAGAAGAATAATCAGGAGGGAAGGCAGCGAAAGGACGAAGAGGACGGTGGTAAAGTGGACGAGCAAGGAGGAACAGCGTACAGAAAGAAGGTTCCTGAATGGTTGTCGATGATCGAGAATGGTATTAAGCTGTCCGGACCTGTTACCGATTTTTAGATCACAATTTTTCGGAATATTCGAAATTTTCGATTAGAGTTTAAGCGAAGAAACAGGGTGATCTGATGTGTTTGCACGGTGTGAGATAACCTGAAGTGGTTTGAAAAGGTTTGCGATGAGATTGGAAGGAAGCGTGTCAGAGTATTTCGTATATGAACTCGTTGATGATCTTGGATGGAGTATTGGAAATTCTAGACGAAACTTTGAAAAGTAAAAAGATTTGGCGCGTCAGAGTGGAAATGTTTGTAAAAGTTTACGATAGTTAGTAGTAGCGTGTTTGAAATCTCGATAATCTTTGAAGCATTGGAAATTTTAAGTTAGAATTCGAGAAAATAGGAGGATGCCAGGGGAAACGATAGTTTTGCAAGATTTGAAGAGGTTTGTAGAAATTTGAGATTTAAAGAAGTAGCATTAGACTATTTGGATTTTTCGACGATCCTTGGAATACTGGAGATTTTATATTAAGGTGTAGAAAACGAAGGATATTCGAAGCGTTGGAATGGTTTGGAAGAGTTTGCGAACGTTTATAGCGATCGGAGATCGAAGAAACTGGCAACAGAGTATTTAGATTCCTTAATAATCTCTGGAATTGAATTTTTTGAATATCGCAGATATTATTGAACGATTGTGTGAAAGTGTTCACGAATTTGACGAATGTGAACGCTTCGATCGGAGCATAATGAATGACAGAATTGAAATTGTTAAGTCCACGACGTTAGATCAACTCTTCCAAAAATTGTCAAATTTTTACGCAAAAACGAAGAAGAGCGAAAAATCATGAACGATGATCGAGAAGAGTATCAAGCTCTCTATCTGTGTCACCTTAGGCCATAGTTTTTAAAAAAAGATTTTCAAACAAGTAACAAATATTTTAGAATAAGTTTGAAGTTGTTTGATAAGCGATAACAAATGCTTGTTAATTCTTTTAAATCAATTTGTTTGTTCTATTGAAATTACTCGAGTTTGAAAGATCTTGACGACCTTTTGTTTCAATAATAAGAAACATAACGCGTGACAAGCGTTCAATCAAACGATTTCTACAATTGTCGTTTGTTTGAGCGTCATAAAATGACTAATTTTTAGACATCGCTTTGGTTACTGCGAAGAACGTGGATTGCAATGAAACGGAGAAGACGAACATTTCTGCAATTCTACAAAGCTTAATAACTTTTTTTATGGATTAAGTAATATTGTACATACAGTTAGCGTTGGGAAAAAAAATCGAGGGAACCTCATTGTTTCAACCCTCGGATAATCTCGACTTATTTATAATCTTAATCTTTTTCTACATTTTTCGTGTCATAAATTTCATCGGAGATTAACGCTTTAAGGAGATTAACGCGAGGATAATCTCTCGATTATTCGAGATTTAGTAACGAGGTTTGATAAAACTGATTCGCAACCTTACCTGTGATCGTTCATTCGTCCCAATTTTGTTAGAAGACGGTTCCTCGAGATTTTTATCATACCGTCGAACGTGCCTGAAAGTTTGCTAGATTTGTTAAACGATTTAAATGAGTTTTCGCTGGAAAAGCGCGTACTCTTATCCCTCGCGATCTATTCCCAGATCAGGAACTAAAAATAAGATAAAATCGAATCAAAATTATATTGTTAAAATAATAAAATCTAATTAAGCGTAGAATTCTGTTTCGATTAAAATCGATAAAAGTGATATCGCATAATATTAAAGTATCGGATACCTTAAAAAATTTCTGTTTTGCACGCAAATATTCCAATTTACAAATTTCCAAGTGTTTCATAGCTTCAGTCGCTTAAAGAAAAATTCTCAGTTTCTTTCTGAAATTGTCGATTGCATCGAAGCGCGTCGATTTTAGAATCGCGAGGGATGAAACTACCGCGCGATCGTTCGCTGAGTTATATTTTTCGCTGATTAGCCTTCGCAATGGAGGATGCTGATCGATAAGCTTGCGTGTTCCGTTCATGGATCGAAGATCAGCGACGCTGGTGTTTGTCCTAAGAACAAAGTCCACGTAATCGGGTTAATACGTTGATTTCTTTTCCGTTTCGAATCGAATCAACGGTGCACCGAGTACTTTTTGGAATTTTCCCTCCTAAAGGTTTCTCGATGATCCAGAATGGTAGCTGGAACTAGAACAATTGGTTGTTCCGTGAGAAACGTAGGTTCGAAAATGAATTTTTATTACATTCTTCGAACATCGATCCCTCCATTTGACGAAGTTTTATCAATTTTCCGGGAAAGTTGAATGTCTAGTATTATTATGTTAATTACTCTTCGCGCATTGTTATTCGTCGAAGCTGGTCTTTTTCTCGCTTTTGTCGATGTTTCGCCAAAATTGTCCCGATTGTAGAAACCCAAGAGAGCGCAATGCTCGCTCGTTGAATTTCCACATCGTGTATGGACGTTATTAAAGATCGTGTTACCAATTTTTGTACAGGTATTCCGCAATTTTCGGGAAAGCCTCGTTCGAGAATTGGAACTTTGTAATAGCGGAAATATATATTTTTTTATGAACAATGTAGATACAGCATTGTACATAGTAACGCGTAACGATTAATCTCTTTGCTGTGATTTTAATTGTCCTGTATATTTTTTTCAATGTCGTAGTACATATAAATTGATTTTAATGGGCAAAACAAAATTTCTGCTTTTCTCGTTTAATTTCTCTCGTCTGATTTCCTATCGTCTCGGCAAAGGGATTAAACGAACGATTTCTGCGATCGAATCTCTGTCTACTTAGAAATTAGCGTTCTTCTTGTAAACGGCAGTTAATAGCTACAAATTAATCAATTAACGACTTGTATTACGATCTACGGAGATTCCGTCTCTCGTGTTATCTATTTCCCATTAAACAAATATATTACAACACACATATATACACATACTATGCACGTAAAGTAGTTTAAGGGCCGAAGCTCGTCGTAAAAGCAGTATTTTCATAAACGAAGTGATATTACTTTCATCACCGAGCACTCATCGATATTTCGTGAAACTTACTTTCTATTTTTCGATATCGTATATATATAAAGATGAGAGAATCTGTCGTTTGCGATGAGCCAACCGTGACAATTGAACAGTTTCAGTGCTCAAAATAATTAGAAAATTAATCCATCTTTTAATCATTTTTACGGCCAATTCATTTTTGACGCAAAAAGGAACAATCGAGGTGTCCTTTATCATTTTTCAATTTGAATTTTCGTTTTCGACGCAAGTATGATCGAAGTTGAATGAGAGAACGTACGTATTCTCGCGCTACACTCCGAAATTTTGATCATTTGTATCTGAAAAACGACGGCTCAGATTAAAATGCGATATAGAATTATTCGATTTGCTTCTTTTTTTCTTTTTATCAAGGATGTACCTATCGCAATTTGTTTCGTAATTTCGCATAACGAGTTAGGAATTCGATGATAAATATCTAATTTTGTCATATCTGCTATCTGCTTCTTTCCGTTAGGTCGCAAGGATACGCAATTTTCTAATTGTTTTAAGCATTTTAATTCACATCTGTGCAACGCGATATTGTAAATAAATTGTATCATCGATCGTTGCTTTTAGTATCTTTTCTTGTTCGAGTGGACATTGAACTCGGATCACTCGAACTTGCAATAGCGTGTTCTATTTTCGTAAATAGATTTACCAATTCGATCGGAACATGTAAAGACTATAGTTCTTACAATTAGATTCGTAAGACAGAAATCCGTGCGATTTGACGAATCGTAGAACAATTTGCAACGTCGTAAGCCGATTCGTATTTAACGATAGCGTGTGATGTTTGAATGGGAAACGATCGATCATTACGAATGTATCTAGCATTAACCAATAGCAACACGAGTGATCAATATCTTTTATTTTCTTTCTCTGCGTGTGTGTATTGCATGAATTGTTACCGATTTAGTTTGCGCAAACTTATCGATACGCGAAATTTGATCAGATTAAAATGGCGGGAATTCGCAGTCGATCTTTTATTCAAATTCGCACGAATTCGATTCGCGGTAATCGATGGCTGTTTTTCCCGACGAAATTCCCATTTCAATTGCACCTTCTCGATGAACAATTTTTTTTTTTTTTAGCAAACGCTATTTTACTCTCTTTTATCGTATTCACTCGGTAATTTCAGAGTATCGTTTATTATTATTTTCTTTTCTGTTATTTTTTTTATACAGTGATTTTCATTCCATTTTTAGGAATTTGTTCGCCTATTGGAATTTGTTCGAGCATTGCGCCTATTGTCGCGCTCGTTTCCAGGATATTTTAAACGTACATATTTATAGAAAAATGTGTTCCACGATTCGACACAATTGAGGCTCTCTGTAATTCAAAATATCATTAGAATAATACAAATATTTCTCATACAAAATATATACAGGGTGGTGCACGATATTTCCACCATTTCCAGTAGTATGACGCAAAAATGTTTCGAATGGAAGTTGATCAGCTTTCAATCGGCTGCAAACCGCGATATAAGAAACTTGGAAGCCGATTGAAAGCTGATTAACTTTCTTGTCGATTAATCGGTAATGTTTGAAAAATCGTGGCGACCAATTCGTGGGTCAGCCTGTATATTTATGTATAGGTATATATAAAATATCTAAAAGTTTTGTTATTTAATTTTTAAGCAACTTTCATTTGGAATTTACGTAGCACAATACTTGTCCCATTGTTAACGAGTACACAAAAAATTCCAATGAACAAATGGAGAAAAAGAAGGGAAGAAATAGATTACAGAGGGTGGCAGGGTAATTCAAGCAGAGATAGACCTGGTAAATGTCTGTGAAATTTTAATAAATCGTATCTGTAAATTTTACGTTAGAATTTTATCAAATTTTGACGAAATTTAGCATTTTCATTGAAAAATCATTTTTTTCCTGCGATAGCAGGAATTACATAGATGCAAGTAATTTTATTCAAGACGTTTCTACGTTTCTATTATTATATCAGTATTTTACTGTTATTATTGTTCTATGTTTAGACGTTTATTCCCATGGAATAAGTTTCAGTGACACGCGGCTATGATCGTAACTTATAACGATAATTTCGAATCTAATTTATATAATGGACAAGTTTCTAAAAACGAGGTCTATCTCATTTGCTAATTACTTTATACATAGTAAAAAGAAAAATAAAAAAAATATATATATATACATATAGTAACTGTAATTCACGTATACCTAAATAGAGTACTTAACGATCGCACGAATCAACGTAATCACGATATTTACATGAAATGTATAATCAGATAGTACGAGCCATGATATAGCAAAGTTCTAACGATCGTGTTTCGAGTGTCAGGACAATGAAGTTGACAGAAAAATACAACTATGCGTATAAGAATCTAAAAGCTCGTTTAAGTGTGTACGAGAACATTTTTGATATCGTCGTCCTTCATGTAACACGTTAAAATACAAATTTATATTTATATTACGATCTGTCTTTTATTTTTCAATTTGCATTAACGATGATTAATATATTTGTAGCTTCTCGATCTGTAAATGAAATAGCATCGATCGTTTTCTGTTTCACAACGTGGAACTTGGAAATAAAAATACACATAGCGAATTTAATGTTTATTTAATATCTAAGTCTCGATAAATTTCCATGTAATTCCTATCATGTAACTCTTTTCGTGGAAAAGTTTAGACGCGATGTTAATCGTCGAAAACGGAATTTTCACCCGTTTTTTCACCCCTAATTTCTCTGCATAAAAAACGCTTTCAGTTTCAAGGACACTGTGGACGAAAGATTAATTTACAGCCTGGCTATATCGTGGCCTGTATTATACACCGTGTGCATGATCGAAACGCACTGCGCATCCGTAATTACTCGATCAAATAATTCTCGAAGTGCCATTAAGATCGTGCCGAACGCTCAGGTTTCCATTGTATTTTTTAATCGGACAACCGATCGGAGGGTAATTTCGCATTAAAAGTGACCTTTCTACTGGATGCCCCTAACACTTAAGTTAAGAATAACCGGTGTCCATAATCGTTAAGCATAACCGTAGCCTGATAATAATAGCGCGTCAAATTTTCCATTAAAGGTACTAAATAGAACCCTCACGATCTTTTCACCTCTATACGTATTATACTTCACTTGTGGCTAAAATGTGTTGTCACGGTTTTATACGTCGAGTTAGAAAATACACAAAGCGTTATACATACACAAAGAGGATGATTATCAGATAGTTCAGTGTCACACATTTTCGGATGGATTGTTTTAATACATAATCATATGTACACGTATATTCTTGAGACTTTAATAAAAGAAAATGTACACGAAGAAAACTGTCGGATCGATGATTTGTCTGTCTATTTGTTAAGATATTACAAAATCCCTGTAGGATCGTGATACGCGTGTTTGGTAAATTTATTATTCGTATCGTCCTCTCATTTTGCAAATCGCTGTATTAAAATAGCAATAGTCTTGCCAAATTACCAATTACAAAAAAAAAAAAAAAAAAAAAAAAAAGGAAGAATAGATGAGAATTAAAATAGTATGGATTTTTATCTGTAATTACGTTCGTATGTTTTGAACAAAAACAGTTCTCGCGCGCAGGCCACTTCATTAACCCGCCGATAGAAACGGTACTTTTTCCATCGGCTCGAACGACGACCGCGCTATGTTTTTCCATCGTCGTCTCTACGTCTGTGTACAGGCAGCACCGAGTGTTGTGATTAGCGGAACGCGAAAGATGTTATTCTTGTGTATGGCTGTTTGTCTTCGGTGCACAGCCTCCCACGAAGATCGTCTGAAACAGTAAAAGGCTCGATATATGTATACCATAGTGTAGGTGATGATAGCAAAACATTGTTTCGATCGAAGCTTAGGTAAAAACCGAGAAATGTGTTACGATAAAGCGATCCGTTGCTACGAATCGAATCTTTTCTCGCTTTAGCCTCGATGCTTCTCCCTTTGCGTGGTGCGTTTAGGAAAGCGATTCATGGAATTCGCACGAAAAAATTGAAAAGGTATATAACAAAAACATTCTGCACAAATCGCTGCATTGTAAATTTGGAAAATTTCTCAACAAATTTACGAATCAGAGATTTTAACCACGCTGATAATTCCAACGATTTACTATAAATTCTATATCAATGGTTTCTTCGTATTATCTACGTCCCATCGAAAAATTTATCAAGGAAATTGCCTGTTAATTAATTGTAACAATTCCAATCCTCGTCCATGCGACTATAAAAATTGCTACTAAGCTCTTTGTATGGCAGTCGTCCGATGGTTGGTTCGGTTTACTGTCTTTCCAAAAGTAAGAAAAAAACGAAAAGGAAAGACAAAAGAGAGGAAAAAAATCTACATCTGGGACTATCGTCCCTTTTTCCTCGCCTTTTCTACCGCCTCTTCGGAATACGTTTGAGCCAAAGTACCGCTGTTGTAAGTCGATTATCGTTTTATGGTAGGATTTTAGGTTTCCTCTCGCACGTTTCCCTCTAAAAGAAACTGTTTCTTCTTCCTACCTGACACGCGGGTTTTTCCAACGTTTTATTATACGACGACGGAATTCAGTGAGGCTTATCTTCCGCGCAAGTTTTCGTGGCGATTACCTGCGAACCAACCAACATGGTAACCCCGACCGAATACGCGTGGTCAGGGTCGATCTGTATTATTTTTCCTTCTACGCATTTCATTTACGATACTTCTCCCTTCGGAGCGTTCTTCTTCCCGGCAAATAATCCTGCACTTTGTTGTTGATCGCTAATCACTTTTTCACGTGCACGCGGTTTAACTACGCACTCGGTTGGACAACGACGATTACAAGGAATATATTTCCCTGGCCTTTTTAATTTTCCTTTAAAACGGTTGCGTTCGTAAATCTATCGCAGATGTTCTTCCTTCGTCCGAAAGATGTTGGACGACTGCGGACATTTATGAATTCGTAGCCGATTTCAAAAGGCAAACGAACGTAACATACAGAAACGTAGGAAACATCGAAAGCATAGCGTTTATTGTAATTCACATTGGACGAAATAAATTTTTATTTCAATTCCGTGTGTCCGATTGAGTCTGTAAAAATAAGAATTCGCATAGACGGCCGCTGTTTATTCATCCCGATAAACTTGTTCCACGTTGTTCTAAATACATTTTTCCTGCCTGTATGACGCGCAAGTACGATCTGGAAAAGTGCAGCGACGATTATCGTCGAGTCTCGCCTCCGTAACGTAATTCCTCGTTTCACCCACTTCCGGCAGCCACGCAGTCGAGAGCACGAGGATCGATATTTCGCGAGGGCAGCGGCCCGTGGGAGTATGGTTCCCCGGATAATTGAAAGCCGTCGTAAAATCGTGCGAGTCATCGTGCACGAAGGCGTACAGAACGGGCTGATATTATTAAAATTGACTGAAACAAGAAGGGGGTGAGTTGTCAGTCGAGAAATCGCTGCCAATTCGAGCCGTTTGATCGGCCACGCTCATCCAACACCTGCTGTCTCTTTCCACGTGCTCATCGATCGTTCTTTACTTCGTGTTACACCCTTAACAATTTTTACGTTACGTAATAAAGAGAGTCTGATTCGTCTGATTTTTCAAGAGACACGTTCAGGTATCGAGATTTTTCGCCAGATCTCGGTAGAAAAATAGCTGGTTAGAGAAACAGGGTTACTCTTTAAGATGGTAAAAGATAGAAATTCGATCTTTTATCGATGGTAAATGATCGTTACGATGATCGGTAACGTTAATTAAATTGCGGCTACCGATTGACGCGACGTCGAGGGTTGGCAACTAAGTGATTGCGTATTTTAAATAAGGAAAATTCCAAATTTTTGCTTAAAAACATAGCTTCATTCGATTAGGTATTGTTCGTTTTCGTCGATGACCTTTTGCCATCTTTCGGGCAGTGTCACAATTCCATGTTCATAAAACTTGATTTTTGTCAACAGAAAACTGAATTAAATGTGAGTTTACATCATCATCGTCATGAAAAATTTTACTGGGATGGCGAAAACGACCGATTTCAGTCGCCCAAGAATGTCACGGAGCGTCTCTCGTTTGGCAAAAACACGTAAATGAGATTAATGGATATTCTTAAAAATGACGTCGATGAAAATTTTTAACTACGCTTTCCGTTTTGATTAAAAATGTTTCTCTCTAACTGTCCTAATCTTAAAACATCTTGCAACAAAGTTGAAGAAAATCTGACAAATAAAGATAAACCTCGTCCCGTCTAATCTTATTGCGTGTAAGAAAATATTCTCAAAAGTTACACAATGAAATATCTCTTAAGGACGAGATGGTATTCGCAGTGAAACTCAATCGGAAGAAGCAGAAATGCCGTCGATCCAACGACGATAATCTATTTATTATCCGATAAGAAAAGTTCGAACGAAAAGAGCAAATAGATGGAATTTTCTATTAGGTTGTCCGAAAAGTTTCTTTCGTTCTATGAGGAAATAATAAACGCGCGACGTTTTTTCTTTTATATTATTTTGTCGAATTACGTACGATCCGTTTTGTTCTGTCGAGATAGACACCGCGACATTTCACAGACTTGCTTTCACGTTTGTATAAAAACGCACTGTTGTAAAAAACACGTTTGCGAAAGGAAGACACTTTTCGGACAACCTAACACTTTGACTATATTCGATGACAACAGCGATATCACGGGACATAGGATAGCTGTAACGAGTGAAACTTCGAAGGAAGAAGAAAGATAAAAAGGTGGAAAATAAACGAGAGGAAGGAAGCTTTCGCGTTTCGTTTCCACCGATTCCTCGTCAATTAAATAGAAATGTGTTTTCCACCGGTCGTTCGTAGGAAGTATCGGTGTGTTCGAGAAGAGGGGCATGGGAATGAGTAACGAGGCAGAGGAACGACGAAAATCA
This sequence comes from Bombus affinis, assembly GCF_024516045.1. NCBI lineage: Eukaryota > Metazoa > Arthropoda > Insecta > Hymenoptera > Apidae > Bombus > Bombus affinis. The sequence goes on along the minus strand of NC_066352.1, from coordinate 12,792,587 downwards.
AACGTTTTTCAGGTTTGGCCTGATGGCCTGCTTAAAACTTTTACCTTTCGCGGTACGTTTGCACGGAAACGATGAAACGGAAATTTAACGAAAGATCGGCACCCAGGGGCTGAGGGTGCGCGCATACACACACACACACACACACACACACACATACACTAGCGACGTTCTTGTTTGTACAATCGATTCCGAAGCGTGCTGCTTTTATACACGCGCCCCGCGACACAGGATCGCCCTTTCTCGTTGGAAAATATCGAAAAATCTTCGGCCGTTCGTTTCCTCGAACAAAAACTTTGTTGTACCACGAATTTAATTAGTCTTATCGCCGGTAGTTATCTCATTTGCTTTTCTCCGTTGTTTGAACTAATGGACGGGGTGATAGCCGCGAGGATAGCTACCCATAATTTTTATCCAAATTACTTGCAATTTAAAAACGATAACGGTTTACGTTGTTTTACGATGTCTTGGTTATTTAATAGACGGTACTTTTATTGACGGTAGGTTTAATAGACGGAAAAGGGTTGATAGACGGAAAATTCCTGTTGGTAAATTACTTGGTTCTTGGAAATGTGGGTTCGCAAAGTTTCTACCGGAGATTAAGATTTTTGTTGTCGTTGAAAAAATACAAATGGGATATCGTAGGATAATATGGGAATGTCGTTTAATAAATCTTCCTTTGTATCCCTAGCTACGTATATATCCTGGTTTTCAGCGTTTCAAAGAACGATGAAAAAATAGTTCGGTGAATCGAGTAATTACATGGAGGAGAAAGAAAAGGAAATGGCAAGATAGTGAAAAGGTAGCGACGGACAGGATCGTAAAAGAAGTAAAACTTCTATAAATATTTTTGTATTTGTGATAATATTTTTGTGGTTTGTAAGCAGATGATAAATTACTCGTTGAAAATTGTAAATAATACCAGTGGTGCAAATATTAGATGAATCTTGTAGGCTGGTCGATTAAAGGTGCTTGCAAGACTCGTGGAAATAAAAGCGCACAACTAATGAAGATGGAACATTAAACATGTTCAATATTAGCGATCAAATATTTATAAAGAAATGTTTACTGGAACGTATGTACAGATTCTCTGAATCGATGTTTGCGTTAGTGTAGACCTGTTTTCTCAACGTGTTAGGAAATATCGTCGCAGTGTTCGTACTTACTTGTTTTATATATTTTCCCTGCTAATACCTGTACGATTTGTTTTAATTAGTTCTTAACTCGATATTTCCACTAATCACACGTGCTGATAACCGATACCGCTGACAAATATTAATCAATTAATTATAGAAAATTATATTTCCATCGTAGAAAATTACGAAATTACGTAAACTTTACGCACGAATTACGATTACGGATTGTATAAAAATAGCTAATATTATAAAATAATCTTGAATGCTAGACGATTTTCCGTTATCGATCGTTTAAACGTATTAAGTCGTCCTTCTTGTGTCTTTCTTTCGCAAACGTGCTTTTACAACAGTGCAGCTTCGTACAAACGTGAAAGTAAATCTGCGAAACAGAACAAAATTGATCGTACGTAATTCGACGAAATAATATAAAACAATAAACCTTGCGTCTATTATTTCCTCTTAAAACGTTAGAAACTTTTCGCACAAACTAATACTGCTGTAGATGTTTATGCGAAGGGGACGTAGGTACGCGAGGACTGATGACGAGATTACTTGTTGTTGTAACCGTCGAACATATTTAAAGCGATAAATTAATACACAGCCGTAAACGCGAGCCGTTAGTACGAAGTATAAATCGCAAAATAAAATCGCGGAATATATACTCGTAAATGCTCGTCGCGTAACTCGATAGACGCTCGTTAGATACTCGATATGTACTGTCGCTCGCGATCGCGTCCAGGTTTTATACAGGTCAGGACATTCGAATTCGTCTTTATTCGACGGTTGCTTATAGCGGTGACATTGTTTCGTCCGGATTCTATTTGTTCTTACGTTACTTATAATCTAACGGTCTTGATACTCCGAGGCAAGACAACAACATGATTTGAATTGTCCTCTGACTTATGTGCCGCTACGCTAATCGCCTTTCCCATGCAAAATATTAAGAAACGACTTGCTGTATTATCTCTAATTCGTAGCCAAAAATTATTATCGCTATCTTATCGTAGAAAGAAAAAGAAAAAGAACAAAGTATTCTACATTTGCTACACGATGTAACAAATTATTCTCAGATTAAAAACTTCTTTGTCATGGTCAGCTTCGATGCTCGTCCATCGATAGTCAGCCAACGATGAACAATTCGACTCGATGAATAACAAATTCGAAAGACCGAAGAGTACAAAGTGTATGTATACCCAGTAACCGAATTTGTCCTCGTTTCCAGAAAATCGATAACAAAGTAGAGAGAAAATTATAAACAAAAGTGTTTACTATGTGACTAATGTCTCCCGTGGAAATTTGACGTTGAATAAGATAACATTGTTTATGAAGAAAACTAGGATTTTATGCCGTATTTGTTATTTGGTCATCGAGTTTGTTATTTTTAACGGGTTACACAATTGGTTAAAACCTTTGGCCCCCTTGAATCACTCACCTTTCGTTATACATAGCCCATGGCTAGTTCTTCCTACTGTATTCATTACGTTATTTATCATCGTGTTGTTCATCGTCTATTTTATTTACCTGTCAGCCTGTCGAACTTTCAACCGTGATGATTCATAGAGTGTCAGTCCTTTCAGCAGTTTGAAGTATCGTTGTCAACTTGTCCTATTACTTAACGGTAGGCCAGAAATGGTCATTTATGTGAGAAATATTTATGGTTGGGATTATATGAGTTTGTAAAACTTTAAAATTTTACGATATTCGTTGAGTTTCTTTTTCAATTTGCCTAATTTGTTTTTGTATGGAAGACTCAAAAAAAAAAAAAAAAAGAAAATTACCTGTCCCTTTCGCGATATCAAATTCGATAAAACTCTCCGTCCGTAACACGCTCGATAATACTCTTCGTCCGTAATACATTTTTTTGCCACCTCATCCGTTTTTTTATTTCACAACGACGAAGCACGACGATCAGTTTATGACTCGGCGAATGAAACTACAAACCTGGTTTTTTAACCGCTTTCAAACTCCCCGAAAAAGGGCCACTCCGTCACAAAGTGGACTTTCATCTCGTTCGTCGAATTTGCTTTTCTCAGTGGCAGAGAGAAAGAAAGAAAGAAAGAAAGAAAGAAGACAAATCGTCGGAATAATTCTATTCGGTGTAGAGCTGTGGAATACACCGTTTACAGGTTAAAAAGTTTGCGCAAACGATTCGAGGGTACGAGATCCCGATGTCTGGCAGACGTCGTCGAGCAATTGTGCTCTATTGATCCTTCCAACGACTCGGTTATTACTTGCAAATATTTACCGATTTCCCGCAATGACAAACAACCGACTAGCGTCGCGATTTTCGACGAGCTTTGCCCACGCTTTCCAGCTATTTATACTTTCTGCACCGAGAGATATATCGCTCACGTCGTATTGAAACTAAGATAATAATGGGGAAGATAAGGCGGCGTAGATAAAACCGAATTATCGTGATATTTTTGTTCCGTGAATATCAATAGGTTCGAAGTTCTTCGGGATAGGTACATACATGTAACATAATTGTATCAGTCCGATGGTTCACGAAGTAAAAGTGTTTCACTTCGAAGAATATTAACCTCGTGACGTTCTTTCGGCTGCTTTCATTATTTTCTACTTAATCGGCTTTTCGTATTGTTAGGAAATTTCTTCGGTTTGAAAATAGTATGGAAGAATCGAGTTTATCGATTTTATATCGAGCTCCGTTTAACACGTTCAAAGTTTTGGTATTTTAATGAAACGAAAGCACGACGATTGGGATAAAAATTCAGAGGATTGCGAAAATCTATAGATCGATGAAAGATCGATTCGACTGAAAGCAATATTTATCGTGATTTTACGCGGAATTACTTTTAATGAATTTTTAATGTTGAGTAAATTTTGCTAAATACAGAAGCATTTTATTAAAGTAGATTAAAATCTCGTTTTATCGATAAACTGAACAGTGTATTAAAATTAAATATACGATACATCGATTACTTGCCGGCATGCGTTTAGCATATTTTTCTACATAAACTTCCTCATCTTTAACCGATATTATTAATACTATATTATTATAATATTATAGCGATTATTAATATGAACCAAAATACACTTTAATTAGTCTTTTAACTTACCCAGAAATTTCTATAATCATTCGATGAAAGATCGACGGAGGTGAATAAATTTTACCAATAAATCTGTCATTTGTTTATTACACGAAACGAACAATGCGAAAGAGAAAAATTACAGCGACAAAAAAAAAAAAGAACGCGCAGATAAATAAATAATTATTTTATTTCTATTAATTAGAACAGAAAATATCAGCAGTTCACCCAGGCAATTCCTTTCCAACGATTATTCTAATTCTTTTGAGTAGTTCGATCAACGGTCACATGCATCTAATAACGCGACACGCGTATCTATTCCCACAAAACGCGACGAGAACAGTATCATTCTCGACCATAAGCGTCGTTTCCAAAGACCCTCGAGCCCCGACGAAATTACACGGGGATGAAAACAGTGTGGAAGAAGGATCGGAGGAAGGGCAGACGTAAGTGGATGCAGGACGAAATTGAGTCACTTAAAAAACGATACACCGCGTGTGCTTTATCGTGGTCGAGGCGACGCAGACCGAGCCCTCGAAGGAGTCACGTGCTGTGCGTGCTTCGTCGAGCTTTCGCCAGATTTGCGGCCCTCGAGATCGACCGTCGGCCTATCTACGACCAGGACGAGCCGAGCTACCCCCCGGATTCGGCCCCTGGCAAAAATAATAGACTCGTCGCACGTTCTCGAGGATCGTGCTGCCGCGAAGAATCGTGCAACGGGGATGAATCTTGGTTAAAGCGAATCGTCGAAGTGATTGGAAAATTGCTTCTTCTTTATGGCGATGTTGGCACCGGTCGAAGGCAATGAGTTTATATAACAGCGTGCAAGGTACACAGATACGAATGGAGCTTTTGCACGATGGTTCATCAAAATGAGCGATGAAAAGAAAAGAAAATACAAAGGTATTTAATTGAATCCTTCGGAGAATCGTGATAATTACCATTTCTGGTAGAAGGTCTGTCTTTTTATACTACCTTTTTACCATCTCTTTTTAATCGAATCTTTTTGGGTATAATATTGCACGTTGCAAGTGTAACGTTGAATTTATATTTTACCAATTGCATGCAGTGCAACGTGAGAATATTGTTTTTTGACAGATGACTTTTATTTATCTTCTACTCGTCGCCTATATTCGTATCAATGTTTCGCACGAGTATAAAATGAAAATTGCGAGTAAAAAGTGTAATAATAAAATTTGTATCTATCGCGAACGAACGAACGAACGTGCGAACAGCAACGTGGTAAACAGAACAATGAAACGATAGAGTTTGAAAGAGAAATAAGAAATCTTTTTGGTATTTAAAAAAGCATCCGTATGGTACTGAGAAATTATCAAGTTTATCTTCGCGACGCGTTCAGAGAAGCAAAGGATCGCCTAAACTCGAAATGTACATAGAACTGGGCTTTCCCTAGGCCAAAGAAATTGGTTTTGCCCTGATTATGCCGATGCTTAATGCGGTTCACGCTCTTCTCTCGCGCAAATGTTGTGACAACGATTTACGAAGTCACAGGTTAAGATTTGTACGGACTTAACGGCGTTCGGCCACGGCCCACAAGCTCCTTGTTCGGTCGTTCGCATTCAGAGACACGGATTTGTCGATCTGCTACCCACAACTACGAACAAGATCTTCTCCGAGTTAGTTTTGGACTGACTTCTGTCCATCGGGTTGGTTCTTCGTTTTTCTAGGCGATAAGTCAGTAAGAACGTGGAATATAAAACTAGGCAGAAAGGAGGAACATTTGAGAGGAAAAATATTCAGAGTACGAATGTGACTCGGTCTCTTCTCTTTTCGCAGAGCTTCACAAAGTTCCAGTTGGTTAGTTCCAGTACGCATTAGCGATGACGTTTGTTGGAAATTTGGCCGCAGCTTTTTATTATAATAATAGGAATTTCGTTAATTTGCAAGTTAAAACGATATTATCATTTCACGCGATGAAACGAATAATTTTAAATCGCGTTTCGAACATCGGCAGACTTTTGGTGCTTCCAAAGATTTCTCGATGCTTGTTCTAGTTTTACGCTTGTGCGATAGATCCGTATTTTTGGAAATTTTCCATCTGTCAATAAGATTATATTTTGGCTAGAAATCTTTAGAAAGCTAAACATTTTATTACAACTCTGTTTTTCCTTGCTTTTCTCCTTCTGACCTGACAAAATCAAATTTCCATCCTAATTTATGCCGAAACACGCGAAACATTTACGAGACGCGTCTGCCATTCACGCGTGTTCGTGTCTCGTATCGTGATTTTTACGACCGTCCACTTGGCAGACAAAAATGGCCGGTGTTTTTCGGACGTGACCCAACCGCGAACGCACCTGATTTTCCTTTCGCTCCGCGATACATTGACTTCTCGGCGGTGCGGCGGTTTGTTGTTTCGCAAAGCCTTGAAACAACAAATCTCGTGCCACTCGTCCTATGCCCGATGACAGGTATTTAGGTTGCCGCATGCTCGTCCAGATATTTTTCTAGGCCGAGCCGAAGAAGAAAGAGTCCGAGGCTCGAGAAATCGGCGATTGTTGGATTTTCAGCGAAACTCGTTGGTCTTTTACGTGGAAGACTTTTTTTTCTATTCTGCGTAGATGGAAGGGCAAGGTCGAAGTCAAAATATCGAGAAGAGAGATATTTTCGCGAATCGAAAGATGGAACGGCAATGGATAAGGTAAAATAAAAATGATCGTCACCGGTGAACCGATCATCGAACCGATCATTGGAATCGAGCAAATAGCGGAATGTCGAATTTTATATTCAGAAATTCTGTAGAATTATATGCAAATTATTTTCATCGTGTTTGTAGCAGTTGCTTCGCCATTCGATATTTTATTAACGAAAATAAACAGATTCTGATTTTGGAAAATCATTTTGGATGAATTTGATGTTAAGAAATTATCTAAAATAATAATCAAATTATTATTTTCAACTTCTTTAGTACGTTTCTTTACGACGTGCGTTTCTTCTGGGAAAGAAGTTGATAAGTTTTTCGCGTTTCTTTGGCTTGGCGCACCACGTTCTGTGTGCCAACAAGCTATCAACGGCGTTAATAGAAAGAAAAACAGGAGTGGACCACCCACGTGGACCAGGTAGCCATTCTTCAGGATCCGTAGCCCGTTCTTCCATCTGTCTACCCTCGTGGCAACCCTCTTACTTTCGTATAAAAATGACAAAACACTTTTATCGAGTCGAAGGATCTTGACTCGCGCGTTGCGGTGCTTCAAACGAAGTCAAACACCGTTTGGCTCGGCCACCGTAGGGCGTTTCGAAGCTTTCAATGTGTGAGAGCAATTAGGGGAGAATTCACAACGTTTTGTTTAGTTTGTAAAACGAATTAATTTGTAAAACTGTGACATCTCCATTTTTATGATTAATTTTTAAGAAGTTTTTGAACAAAATTCATATAAAACCGTATTTCTCGTGTCTTCTTCGATCTCAATCAATTTTTTAAACCACAGGAAGATACCATTGGATAAAAAATGACGCGAAAAATGCAGGAACACTGGATATTTTACAATATGAGGAAATAATTTTAATTTAATCTAAGATATTTCTCGTATTTCTCTTTGTTAATTTATAATTTGTCTGCTTAATTAGATTTGTGACGAAGATGCAGTTAAAGATTAATTAGGGATCGGCTGTAGAGACAAAACGAGGGAACGAACGAACGATTCGCGTTTGTAATTCATAATATTCGGCTTTAATCAGGCTAATTTCCGTTTATCCAAAGAACTCGTCTTCTTTTCACGATCTTGACGAATTTCTGGCTCTGTGTCGCCTCTTTATCGCGCGCAAATAAGTTTGTTAAAATTCCATGCAATAAAACCGACTGTTACCAAGTATGACGTTCGGACTGAAAATAAAGCAGCGGGTAATTAAGGCAAAAATGCCGCTGCAACAAGCCGGGTCTTTCTCTTTTCGGACTGATACCCATTTTTTCCCAACTCCGATTACGTTTCTTCCTAAAAAATTCTTACTTCAAACGCGAAACGTTTATCGAGTTAAATCAAATTACCCGATAAATTACCACGACAGTAATCGATACAATAAATCCGTTAACAGTCCTTTCGTAAAATATAGAAAAAGTTAACAAACAAGCGGAAAGAAATAGGAAGCCGAATCAGCGCATCAACCTCGCCGTTCAAACAGAAACTAAGAAAAGAAATTTTTGCGCTCGATTATTCCGATAAAACTATTTCCATTTCATCGTGATCGAGCAACCTATGCCGATAATTACAAGAAACAAACAAGGCGAAAAAACGAAACGTTGTACAGCTGTACACCCTAGGGGACACGCTAAGCAGAAAAGTCGGTAGCGGCGTAGCGTCGGTAGATCGTCGGTAGCGAGCATCGACGAGAGAGTAGAATCGATCGCGGTCCGTGATACGATGTAATCTAGGTCAAATAGCAAATCGTTATTTAATCGTAGATCGAGGATCGGTACTAATCGAAACAAACAGTACTCGATTGCGCACTTGTGCCGTACTTGGCGGGCGGGCGGCGGCTGCGGATACACGAGGCGGAGGAGGCACCGAGGAGAGGGAGTGATTTGTTGTAACGAAGAACGCCGCGCGCGCTTGGCACAATGTAGCCACTTGTTTACAGGGACAATATTTTCATTCCGCAAACAATTGGTAGCTCGATAAAGACCCGGCGTACAGGTGGGTGCTCTCGGATCTAATGTTGGAACGCGCCGCCCGTTCGTGAATGCCTCTCCTCCTCCTCTTTCTCCTCCTCCTCCTCCTCATCCCTCTACATATGTGTGTGTTTACGAATCTCTCGAGTAAAGTATTAGCCGACTCTAAACGCTTGAATCATCGAGTTGTATGCCTTCGATTCGTCGGCCCGTCACGCCCGGCAACTCTACCGATATTTCTCTCGCTACTCCTTTTCTCTTCCTGTGCTAGAAGCCTCTTCTATTATTCTTCTATTATATACACGCTAGTTACGTCGGATTGAATTTTAACAGCGGTTAATCGCGGCAGGCATTTGCTTTTCCAATCTTCTTCAGTTTCCTTTCGGATCATTGACGAAAGTATCAAGAGGGAGCAAGAGCTTGGAGAGCGGGAAGCTTCTGGTTTTGGTGTCTTAAACTTTGACCGGGTACTGTGTAGCTTGGCAACGAGCTGACGTACGAAGATGTTTCCTTTGCTTGAGAAATTTGACGGGAACGTTAATCGCATCGTAAGGGGTTGATAACGAGCGGAGACGCGTACATCTTCTTTCTACGTTCGAGTGTTTTCCTCCTATCGAAAAGTTGTCCGACTGATGGTCTCCGTGGAATTTTCCTAACTGTAATCTCTCATACTTTGGTTTTATGGAGCATTCGACAATTTTTACGCAATAGTAGCTACTACGGTAGGTACTACGCGAGCTTGTAATGCAATCAATCGTGTAAACATCGGTGTTCGTCAAATTCCTTTCTCATCTATGATAAACGATAGATAACGCGTATGATCGTGCTATCACTAAGCAATCATCAATAAATATCGTATGTATCGCCTGATACATATGGGGACCTGAGATGATCGTCGGCCAACGATAGTTTCGTATTCGGTCGTGTAAGAGGATTATTGAAATCTTTTGAACGTGTTGGAGCGACATTGTGTGGAAATGGATGAACATAAAACGCGGAGGAAACCCTGCAGATATTCGTTGCACGTTTGAGGGCTGGCAACGAGGAAAGAAGCAATGGTAATGGTGTCCAGCAAAGATAATCCTGTGGTGTTTACGATCGAGCAACCGCAAGTTCTTACACGCAAACGATGGTCTCATCGGGGCCAGAGTCCAGCGGGAGCTTGCTAAGGATAATGAGCGGAACTAAAGTGACTGTAAACGGAGATTTGCTGGTTGCCAGATGAAAAGCATGCGGTCGTTCTCTCGTGCCCGATGTTCTTCGAGTTTGGATTTTGAGTACTCTTTATCTTTAGTTTTTGCACGATCCTCCCTCCTGTATTATTTGTTTGACGATCGGCAAACGAAGTTTGATTATGTTGACCGAGGTTGAGATGGCACATTGTTTTCTTGAACTGTCATATAACACGTTGTAGGGTCTTTCAAGTTTGAAATGTTCGACATATAAAACATTCTACGTTAATTCGTTGGAATACTTTCAAGTATGTAGCTTAGGATCGCGCAAAATTCGAGCGTTTGAGAAAGTTTAAGAATCTTTCTGTTCGAAGTTATTCCGTCATTGTTTGAAAGTATATTCGTGTTGCTGGATTCGCGAAAACCAATGATTTGCAATCCAATACAGTTCTTGTCTTTACGATTAATATAGGAAACATCAGTTGGAATAACGTGGTTGTAGAAAGTTTGACGATGTTGGAGGTTTTAAATTCACCTCCTTTCAGGCGCCGATGCTTCGATCTTGCTATACTTTAAAATTTTTCTTTGCCGGATAAGAAATACGTATAGTTTAATGATGTTTGTCGGTGTTTGGAAATAATCGAAGCGTGAATATCTGCCGATAAGTTGGTCGTAGATAATAATTTTTAGCAACTCCGCTCGGATTATCCCCTTAGCTTATTTTTTTTTTATAAATTAAAAAAATTGATAATTGTTTGTTCGGTGATCCCGATTATTTTTTCCTCGATGGAAAATGTATTTTAATGGCGCCGGTAATTATATAGAAACGAAAAATTACCTGATCGTCAAGACAGACTTTGAATCTTTACGTCTTTTATTTCTTCGCGCTGTTACGTACTTTTCAATTGTGTCTTCCTTTCGTTTTGGTAGCGATAGGAACTGTATTGTAATAGCGTAGATAGATATTTAGACGTGGTTTTATCATGACAGAGGGGACTGTTAATCGGTGGTCAGTGGACAAGATACAAGGGCCGACGGACAGGCAATCGATAAAACGACGGAGCCCGTTCGTAATCGACTCTGCCTTTTGTGACTTTGTCCAACGGTGGACACCATTTTGTCGTTTACTTTTTCGCAACGAGTCTCGGAAAGCGGTTAATCTCAGAAAGTCCTTTCTCCAATTTGCGAATACGAGCTGCATCGGAAAAATCAAATTTTATATTTTTCACAGCGATGTGTAAATAAGGGCCTTGTGCCCCAGAATTCGGCGCCAATGTAATCGATAAGCGATACTTTGTGATAACAGGCGTACGCGTCGATCGAAAAGCAACGTCTCTGATCGTTTATTGAAACATTGCTTAAATTCTCACGTCCGTGAGGAGATAGAAGAAACGAGAAATAATAGGATAGTAGGTAAATGCTTGTGTTCTTTTTGTATTTCCTTTCGAAAATCGAAGAAGGACGGTCGATGCTTGTTGGAAGAGCGAAACACCTATAGATTATTAACAATTAGTAAATGGTGACGCGAACGTGTTAAGCACAGAGACGGCTGAGGTGAAAATGTCGTCTCGAAGCTGTTGGTCGATGGCAAACAAGGTTCCCTAACCGATCGTGCAAAGATTTTTCCGCTCGATCCAAGTTTTTGCGTTAAAATCTATTCCGCGGAATATTTGATCTGCGCGGTGAGCCTTCTGAGAGGGAATAAAGCAAGAAGAGAGAGAAAAAAAAAATAGGAAATATTCCTATCTCGTGACGAAAGAAACGAGGTGGTTTGACCAAATCGTTTGAAAATATTCGGCCGTCATTTTTCTTACGAAGCGAGCAACGAAATTACGCGAATGATGATAAAAGTCGTTGCCAGATTTAGCAGTTTCGAATGTTGCTCCTTCGAAGGAGCAAAAGGAGAGGAGAAAAGGAAGTTAAAGAAAAACGGAGCAAGAGAACGATGGTAAAGTAGGTAAAATAGGAACTTGTTCGTCAGGATGATTTCAGAGGGATGGTTTGATTAAAAATGGTTTAATTCGAAAAATAGAAAAGCGGAAATATCGTTTCTCACTTTTGGAATAAATAAGCAGGATCTTCGAACGTGGAATGGAAATTTTCGGTGGATTTTGTACTTCGTAACAATCATAAGGAATTTCTAGACGCAGAATAAAAGTTTTGAGAATATCGCGTATTTTATAATAATTGTAATAAGATATCATTTTCATTCGGATCTATTTTTGTAACTAGGGGATGTAATTTACGTAAACTTGTCGCGATCACGGAGTTTCACTGGTTCGATTATTCGCGCGAGAAACCAGCAGCAAATTAATCGGCTAACTCGATATTTAATTCACCGTTAACACACATGCACGCGTTCTAGGGCCATCATATTGTGCACCGCGTGACAAACCTGTGAAATTATTAACGCCAACCTCGCTATTTATCATAAATAATGTCGCGCCAGATCGTCCAGTGGAAAATAATGTCGCGTTCACTTGTAACCTGGAAATCTGTATTGCCTACACACTTACAAGGTTAGTCGATCATTTGAAAAAATTAACGCGTTAAAGCGATCTTTTAGCCACGCGTTTCATCTTCTTTATCCCGCTGATAAGTATAAATATCTGGTTATTTCTATGAATTTTTTGACGTTTCATTGCGCGTTTCTAACGCGACTGTGAAACTGCAAAGGAGGTTTCTCCTTCGTGACGAGCAAAATGGGTCACCATTCGGTGATTTACACGACGGAGGACGTGTTAAGTCGTTGAATAAATGCGACACATCGACCACCCTTCGATGCTTTCTTCTTCGTCGCGTTCCCTTCGCATTTCGAATCGTCCGCGTCGGACACATTAGACCGTACTTCGCACTTGCTCGAAAAATAGCTAGCCACGTGAACGAATCGCTGATTTCATCTCGGTTCGAGAACGATCGCAAATTTACAGGTAGTCATTTCTCAACCGCTCATTATCGATTCGTCTTGTTAATTTTCTTCAATTTCTACCAGACTCGACACGGCCATAAAGATAGCGAAAATAAGATCCCGCAAGATGTTTGTTGGCGTAGCAATATAGAAAAAGGTTTTGCATATGGAAGAATCGCAACGTGGAAAATATCAGAACATCACGCCGAATGAAAATACACGAAATTCGTTGAAGTATGAAATTTTATACAAGTGGCACGAGCGATACGTTCAATTTATTTGAGACTTTATAATTTGACAGAAATCAAAGTCCTTCGGTAATTAATTTAAAATAATTTACAATTATTGGATTTCTTTTTAATTTTTGGTACTTTGCGTGTTGATGGAATCGTTGGACTTTCCGTCGGAAGAAATAGTTGGTCGCAATGGTAGGTACCTTACGTCGTGTAAAGCATCGGGAATTATTTAAATAGAGGAAATTGTCCGTCGGTGATCGGTCGTTTTAATATCGACGCTTGAAATAAAATCGTAATTATGAGAGAATCGATGGATAATCGCGAAATAATGACGAGGAAATCGGTCGACTTGCGAGCTTCGAGGCGTCGAATCGACGGAGGGAGCGACAGAGGAAACCGCGCGACCGGATCGAGTTAAGCTAACCGAATTATCCGCCGAAAATCCGATCTCTTTTTATTACGCGCGTTTAATATTCATGGGCCACGGACGGTTAATTATTCGAGACGCGATAAACGATTAATCGACGCTGATCGAGCGACGCGACGCGTCGGAAAAGCGGAAAATTCGATTGCAAAACTCGATTGTCTCACGGTGATGTCGTATTTTTATCGATTTCCTCTATGAAATTATATTCCAACGATTGTCGGTTGCCTTCTCCGAGAAAGAAAACTTGCGAATATTTATTTTCTTCTTGAAAAAAGAAATTTCTATTTTTCGTGTGTTTTCTTTTTTTTTAATCATTTCAAAAGTAAACATCGACAAGTCAATATCACGTACACGTGTAATTTCATCGTACTTATTAAAATAATTCTCCATTCTCTCCACAAATTTCCTAAAGTCCCTCGCAAATTTATATTCGATTCGACTTTTTATTTTTCTCTTATTCGTTAAAGCAAGAATACCATTGACGCGTAAACATTCAATGACAGCGACAGGATTATGAAATTATCGCGACGTAGAGAAGAAGCGTTTGAAAAATGTCAGAGAATAGTCGGCTGAAGAATATTTATGTAGCTATGTTGTATCTGATTTCTTTATTGTTAAAAAGTTAACAAGTGCTTGTTTTGTAATTTGTTCTCTCTCTCTCTCCCTCTCCCTCAAAAAAAAAAAAAAAAAACAAAAAAAAAAAAAAAAATTCGAGTGTGCCTACTTGTAGTAGAAGAGGTTTAACTCAATCGTAAATATCGACAAATTTACGTTGGATGTTTAGAGTTATCAGTGTGTTGTACGGATATAGATAAATATTATGCGTGTATATTTGTTGTTGTAATTAAATGTTATCGGTAACTGTTTGAGTTATCTAGCTTTGACATAGGTAATGAAAGCAGCGGTATTCTTATGTAAGTTGATTGAGCCAGTCCAAACTCTCTGTAATTTGCCATACTTCAATATTTATGTTGTTAGATTTAAGTGATCTATTTTCCAAGCTTAATGATTCTAACAGTACGTTGGTACAATTTGACGAATCTATTATCCGTCAATATTTACTCCTCTCATTTACTATTGCCAAACTCTACTTGACGAGGTTCCATTTTTCCCCCCCAAAAATTCTTTATTTCCAGATGGTCCAGAGAAAACTTTCGTGTTTTTCTTTCTGATAAAGTTAAACATTTGCAACGGCACGTTACATTCTAAGTTGCGTGTACATACGTACATTGTCCGCATTTTATTCCATTTGCTTTTATAGGGTCGGCCTTTGTCAGCTAAGTTTCTCGTATTTTACTATCTTACCACTGTAAAAACGATCTGTTTGATGCTCTAGTTACGTACATCATTTTCTCTTCTCGTATACCAAATAATCGATTCATAATTTACTACGGGTAATTGGTAATTCTACTATCAAACATACTGTAAACTAATCAGAATTTCCACCAAGATGTTGTCGTGTTTACCGGATCTTCGAGCATCGAAGTAACTCGAGAACAAGTGGGCGTTTGATTAATTTAAACAAGTTCTATGTCACTAGCTACGTGTTATTAGTTTCAATATTTGACGCTTGTTTGCGTATCTAATTCGTTTGATTTGCTCAAGTTGTAACGGGTCATAAAAGGAATACATCTATCTACCGCATAACGCGGAAAATAAAACGACCGATTAATCGAATTCAAATTTCACGATCTTTCGTTCGTAACGACTCGAATCTTCTAGATAATCTAGTTTAGCGAGTAATTCAAATTTTTGTGCAATACGTTTGCATGATACGTGGATGAATAGAGCTTGATAACGAGCTATTCTTAATTAATTCAAATATTGTTTTAACATTTGTTCAAATACGAAAAAATCAATAAAAGGTTGAAAGAATAAATAATTTTGTATCGAGGATTTGATATAGAATATCGCTCTAGAAAATATCGCATAGTACACAATAGCTTATCACAGACTAATTTTATTCATCGATAAGAAATTTCTACAAAAATTCAACGAACGGTCGAAGGAAGGCAACGAACGCGTAACTAGCGATAGCGCGAACGAGCGAGAAGCGTCGTGAACGATCTGTGTGAAAGATCTACTGTAACAAACGGATCTACGAACCTGTACTGCACCAGAAACGTAGCTTCGTTCTTCCTTTTCTCTCAGCACCGTCGTGAACCTCCGAAGATCACAAAATTGCCACGAGTTTGAGAAACACAGTTCAAACATTCTTTCGGAAACTATCTCCAAAAACTGAACTTGTGCATCGATTCACTGAACCAAATAACATGTTCAAACATATTCGAAGAAAGCAAAAGAAGAAGAAGAAGAAGAAGAAGAAGAAGAAGAAGAAGAAGAAGAAGAAAAAGAAGAAGACAGAAAGAGAAAGGAAAGTGAAATACAAGAAACAGTAGATCAACCGATCGACTTAAAATAAAATAAAAAGGATAAAGAATAAGAACATGTACGAAAAGGAGACGTATCCAAGGATAGGAGGAAAGAATCGAAAGGAAGAAAATAAGGAAAGAAAGAAATGGAAGAAAATCAGCCCGTCGCGTGACACGCGCCGATAGGTGTCAAACGTGTGGCAGACAGACAGTTGACATGACATGAGAGAGGAGCATCGGGACGCGGCCGTCGGGACGTGGTGGTCGGGCGCCGTGGCCCGGCATCCTGTGGGATATTGCGCAAGCGGGATATTCCGCAGCTGCGCTCTTCGTACTTCGTCGAACGCTCGAAGGTCTGGCCGTTTCCCCACTCGCATTATCGCGCCGCCGATTCATGCGATACGAAGGGGACACGTTGAACACCCTCCGTTGCACTCTCATTGGTATAACCGCCAGGTAGTGGGGAGGCATGGACGCTGACTGGTCGGTAAACATAGAACAGGCGCGGCAGACGTAGTACGGAGTAGGGAGTGTTTGAACAAGATCGGCAGACTCAAGAGTAGCGGAGTACACTCGCCAACCGGCCTTCATCCACACGGCACACAGAGAGACAGAGAGACAGTGAGACAACGAGACTGGTGAATGAGGGAGAGTGGAGGTGAGGCGGCTCGAGCACACAGAACCCCGCTCAAACAACGTCGATCGCTGCTCGCCGTGTGTTCTCAGCTCGTGCTTGATGCTGGCCGTGCGCGACCAGCCCGCGCGTACAATTTCATACAGTGCGTTATTCGCAACGTGTTGACGAAGTGATCGAGCGATCGTGAACTTTTCGGACATATATACGCTCGTTTACGGTGTACTTTAAAGGATTCTCGGTGTTGAAGGGAAGAAGATATTATATCTAAGAAGATCGTGGAATTTCTTCCGAAGATTCTGTGAATTTTTCCAAAGAGGATAATTGCTCGAGTGCGCGAATTGTGTTTTAAACGTCGTATCACGAAAGTTGGAGAAGCCATAGAAAACGAAGGTGAAGTTTCCGTTCGTCGACGTACGAATCAGATTATCGTGGACAGTGAAATATCAGTGATATTGACACATGTAACTCGATAATAATCACAGTCGTGTGTAGGATATAAAGGATCGTGAGTAATTGAAATAACCGTGTGTTGACGAACAGTGTCAAGCATTTTCGTCACCGAGGAGAAGATTCGGGAACCGTCGCATTACCAGCAGCAGCCGTGGTACCGCGGTTTTCATGATTCTCGTTTGACAAGCAGACAGCAACCCGCCACTCCGGCACCGGTTAGCTCTATGACCATGCTCCAGTCGCAGAAGCTGTACAGCGATGCTGGTAGCCTCGGCGGCGCGATGACCAGCGCCGCGATGTCCACGATGGGCAGCATGGCGCCTACGTACAGCTCGATCAACTCGGTAGGATGTATGCCTATGGGTATGTCAATGGGTGTCGGTGTCGGACCAAGTTGCAGTCCTCAGGGTGCCGGCGGTTTCAACATGAGCACCATGAGTTCGGCAATGGGGATGGCATCGATGGGCGGTGGTGCTATGGGTGGTTACGGGAGTGCCTCGATGGGAGGCGGTGGCGCGTGTATGAGCGCCGTCGGCTATGGTCCTCTAACGCCAGGCGGCGGCGCCGGTGTTACCAGGGATCCTCTTTCCCTTACCGAGCCAGATTCGCCTAATTCCGCTTTGCAACGCGCCAGAACCGATAAGTCTTACCGCAGGAGTTACACCCACGCGAAACCACCTTATTCCTACATCAGTTTGATAACAATGGCTATCCAGAACGCGCCCAGCAAGATGCTTACGTTGTCGGAGATCTATCAGTTCATCATGGACCTGTTCCCTTTCTACAGACAAAATCAGCAGCGCTGGCAGAATTCCATCAGGCATTCGCTCAGCTTTAACGATTGTTTCGTGAAAGTGGCGCGAACTCCGGACAAGCCCGGCAAGGGCTCCTTTTGGACCTTGCACCCAGAGAGTGGGAACATGTTCGAGAACGGATGCTATTTACGTCGACAGAAGAGGTTCAAAGACGAAAAGAAAGAATTAACCAGACAGAACAACAAGCATCAACAACATCATACCGGAGCCGCGGCAGCCGCTGCCGCGGCAGCCGCCGCAGCCGCCGCCGGACACAACAGTCCGACCTCCCACGAGTTGGCTCATGCAGCTAAAAAGACAACGTCTTCTCTCCACCACGGGCCCCAGCAACAGGACGACAAGGATCTTCATTCCCTGGTGTCGCATCATCATCACCACTCGGCCGGTCTCCACCAACACCATGCCTCGTTAAAGAGCGATACAACAGACATAGGCGGCCTCCTGGGACCCGAACTAGGCGCTGCTCACGACGAATTGACCGCCATGGTCAGTCGAAGTCTTCATCCTCATTTGATCTCTGAACCCACGGCTCTGCACCATGGAATGGCCGGTAGTCTGAAACAAGAGCCACCGTATACCGCTGCCAGTCATCCTTTTAGCATCACCAGGTTACTGCCGGGCGCGACGGCGGGCACATCGCCAGGCGCGCAAGACATCAAGCCACCGGAGATGAAAATGTACGAGCAGCTGCATCAGAGCTACGCCAATTTCGGCTCCCCTCATCATCCTCATGCGCATTCCGCGCCACCGACTCATCATCATCACAACGGCATGCACACGGGCTCGAACGCGGCTGGTCCCATGCACAACATGACCAATCATCATCACCAGGAGTATTATCAGAGTCCGCTGTACCATCACGCGACCAGTGTGGCTAGTAGCAGCGCGCCCCCGCCGTCCTCCGTCGCCACCGCAGCTCCGGGCTTGTGACACCACGCTACCCACCCCTACGCCCTGGCCTGAGTCGCTGCAGCCGCGGCATACGCCGCCACCGCAGCCGCGAGCAATCCCTCGACCACGGCGAACATCGTTCTCCCTGCCCTCGATCAGGATCACCAAGCCCATCATCATCAACCACCCTCCTCTTCGACCTCCTTGTCGTCCTCGTCATCGTCTTCTTCGTCCTCGTCGTCGGCACCCTCGCAGCCGGCGGCTGCCGTCTCACAGTCGGCGTCGTTGCGAGTCTCAGCGTCGATACAACCGCCGCAACAGCGACGTCGGCGACGCTGCGAGGACAACGAGGTGGATGCTTGCTGGCCCGTCGGCCACGAGGACGATTACGACGAGGAGGAAGAGGAAGACGACGAGGAGGATATGGTGTGAGAAGATGTTAGAACGGAGGAGATTAGACCGGACCGTAGGAGGTGAGAGTCGCGCGGCTGAATTCGGAGTTGATCGTTGTCAAAAAGGGGATGATGTGGTGCGAACGGTGCGGGTGCGAAGGGGCGTTTCGAGACACGGAGGACGACAACTGGAGGACGCTTAGGAAATCGTCGAGCTGGGCAGGTGCGAATTTTGCGGTTTCTTTTTGTGGAAAGTGTGACCTTGAAAGGTTCGATCGTGATACACGGTTCTGGTCTGGCTGGTCGTGAGTTCACCTAGATCATTTTTGGATACAATGGGTTTTAATCGGCTGTTGTTTCGCGATCGCGTACAATAATAAGGAATAGCAGGCTCCTTCGCGACAGAATCTTTTAATCTCGCGTGACTTTTAAGTCGTATTAAGTTGTCGCACAATAAATTTCGGAAGTTTTGAGACCAGAGATACCAGTGACGTTAAATCAATATTTCTCCTTTTGAAATAAAAATTAAATTATAACGCAAAGCTAAAATCACTCGAATCGATACATTTTTGTTGGTTTTATTTTTGTAAAAACTGTGTTCTTGTTGCTTCGTTGTGTTTTTATTTATAAAGTAAAATGATCCGATAATTTGGTTTTTGTACGTTGTACTTTGAAACGAGTTAAATACGTAATTGTTTCGAAAGGCGTATTAAACTATCAAGGAAAATGCCAAATCGAAATCTTGCCTGGTACGTCGTACGTTTGTTCGCGATTTAAAAATGTCCGACGAAAAAGTTTTATTGAAAGAAGAAATTTATTGTGCAACGATCTATGTTTATTAGTTCTATAGAAGTTCGAGTTGTAATGCCAAATAAGTACGATGTCGATCTTATTTTAAAATTACACACGTGTTCTAGGTATTTTGAATGATATTGAACTTTGAATTAGTGCTAGTTGTTAACGCATCTTCTATTCCAATAATTAGAAAATCGATTTGAAAAATTGTGCGACGATTCGGATAATATCCTCGTCGATGCTGATTATACGTAGTTTAATATAAAAATCCTCTTCCATTTTCCATCATTTCTCTCGTAGTTTTTTCATTTGCAAATTCGGAATCGACGATGTTTCAGCGGGATCTTGTTTTACAATTAAATTGATATCGTCGGCGAAACTTTACAACTGACAAGTTTGCAACATCGATAAATTCTCTTGCGCAGCATAGTAACAAGTTTGATAAAATCCGTAGAGTTGTAGAAATTTCTAAAAGTGAATTTTACAAGTTACAAGAACCAGCTGACGATATTTGACGTAAAATAATAAAATTTTAAATATTATTCGTTCAGTAAAAGTTCATGATCTAGGATTTATTGTTTTTCAACTCGATAATATCACGTATTATTTATTAGTTATCTACACGTGTTTATGCAAACGCGTATTTTTGCGAACGTAACTAAAGAACCCAGGTAAAAGTTCCCAACGTGTATTTTTAATATTTTTCGTACTTTTGCGCGTTACGCGTATCTCGCGTGTATCTCTTCTCAGTTACCCATAAACGCATCAATATTCATAGCATTCTCTATTAATCGCTTATTAACTATCATTAATACCGTACAAAAGAATCGAAGCATTCGAGTGTTATAAATTCCAGCCAGTTCCCATCGATTTATTTATTAGTTTTGGAAAAGCGAGTTAAAATTCGTCGTTCGTTGTTTCATTCCCAATCTCTTGAACCTAACTTGTCCATTTATAAACGTACAACATCTTTTAACGCGTTCGTTCATTTCTGCTAAAAATCAATTTTACAAGTCTGAGATTAATTCGTTTGAGTAAACTCTTGTCTCCTGGATCGTAGAAATTTTTGGTTAGAGGAACACGTGCGTTTCGAAACTCACGGTCGACATCGTACGATCGCTTAGTCGCCGGATTATCGTTCTGCTCTTCATCGTTACACGACGCAATCGACGTTGAAAAAGAAAAATATGTCAAGACGCCGATTAAGCTGTACTCGAATCGTGACAGAGGGCCGCGAGACCAGATACACGATTGCGATGTAAAAGAGAAAATAAAACGAATGAAATTCGTAGATGCTCGACGAGTTCTCCATTGACTTCCGGTTCGCGACCTTTTTCGACTGACGTTCACCACGATACGCATAGGTTTTTTTCTGTGATACGCGACAACGATGCGATCCTCCGGCTGCGCCACACTTGCCTCGACCGTCAGCCGTTCTCTCGTTCCTTTCTTAACACGGAAACATAATCGTCGATTCGTTCGAACGATTCGTTTCTAGTCGCAATACACGTGTGCAATTTCCTTCTTGTCGGAGGGAAGTTGATTGGGCGAGATCGAGTCGAATATTTTCGCATTTCGAGACACGAATGTGAACCTTGGTTTCCCTATCTTTTCTTTTATTTCGTTGCTGATTATTATGCGGAATATTAACTCGAATATATATGTTGCAATCTCATTTTCGTTTTGACAGGACGAACAATTTTTAATGTTCTTAAACAATTTTAGAGTAGGGTTTTTAAAGTAGATAAAGGGAAAATTTCATATTTTCCTAGATCTTAAGTTACCTCGATTATAGAAAGATAAGATTGCGTAGGGAATAATGCAAAGGATACGACAAGATTCGATAGTTGAAATTTTACAGAGCTACGTAGCTGGTTCTCTTTGATTCGATGATTTTCACGTTTATCAAGATTATCGTCGTTGGATAAAACCGAGCTTGAAGATGTCGTATACTCAATTACCAAATAAAAATAATCGAAAGTTGTTATCTATATATTATATATATATTTTTTAATTTGTTTAGATACTATCTCAATATGTTAACCGAATTCAGCATCGTTCCTTAGACTTTATAACATAATTATTTATTATATTATTTTGAAATTAAATATGTTATAACATGGTAAATAATATTTGACGAGAACGTGTGTTTGATATAAGTGAAAAAAGATACATGTTAAATGAATATAACAATTTTTTAATTTTATCTTTACACAGTAATATAACTACTAAGATATTTATCTTCAAAATATTTGCAAGATATTTCTTTATAAAGTAATTACAATCTTTTTTATATTTATAACGCTTATTTCAGAGATATATTATATAATATATCCAGATAAATATCTTCAAACTCTGTTTTATTACGATTGTTTCTAGTTAACACTTTTTTAATGATATTTCACAAAAATTTTAGGTTCTGTATTTAAATAACGTCAAATTCGATTTTTCCAAGACAATAGCAAGTTTAACCTCTTAGATACAGTACGCCACTATAGTGGCTTTCGCGGATGTAATTTTAAATTACGAGTTACAGCGGTTCACTCTACTGGCCTATTCGTTTATGTTCGCAATGTTTTATAACTGTGTTAACAATATGCAGACAAAATATATGTCTTTGATATCCCAGTGCCGGATATCGATCATTGCTTTTCGTTAAATATTTCGTTAAATATATAGACGATGTTCTTTTTAACCCATTTGCATCTAATTCGCGGATTATTACGCGCACTGCGTTTGCTTTTTATTTCGGTCGCTAAGTATTCTTCAGATGTGAGAGTTCACGTTTGACCCGCTTGTCAGCATCTCGCCTATATCGGTTTATTGTATCGACTATTTTAACCCTTTGAGTGCTGTGGGCGCATATAGGTGTCTGGCGAAAGCTATCGGTGTGGACTAAGGACATATTCTGTAAGTTCCCGGCATGGACTAAGGACGCATATATGGGTCTTTCAATTTTTCCCAACACCTACGCAGAAGTAATACTATTACGTTTGTGCGAAATAAATATAAATGCATTCCTTACGGCAGTAAACAATTGCCAATAGTGCCTCGTTATTGTTGAAGTGATCACCACTTGTAAGAAAACTCTACATCTGGTTTTCTTAGTTTTCTCAAGCACTGAATTTTTCACACACAACTAAATTATTAACTTGTGTCATATTTACTAAATTTAGTTTTCTAGTTTATTGTTTCCTAGTTTATTACCTAAATTCTAGTTAACCGTAAATTTCAATTACTATAACTTATTACGATTTGCGCTTTGAATAGTCGATCAACAGAGTTCAGTCTAACGAAAAAGTATTCCGTCCACAGCGATCGTCAGCGCTAGACGCGCGCCGTCCGTACGGACGGCATAGGCCGCGAGTATTCAGCACTCAAAGGGTTTTAAAGAATTCCACGAGGAATAATATGATTTAATTTCTTATTTCTTATTTTTGTCAAATAAGTAATTTTTTATTTTTCACCCTGTTATAAAGAATGCAAGATACGATGTTTGCGAAGTAACATTATCCACCAAACTTTTTGAACAGTAAATTCCAGATAAACTCCACGAAGAATTCGGATGTCATTTACCGCACCTACGACCGACCACGCGCGGTCATAGGGACCAGTCCTCTTAAGGAGGTATTCCAGTCTAGGGACATGAATTTCGGCCGGTTTTTAAAGTTCTGCACAAACGAAACAAAAAATATTTTTACTATCCATTTTTTATCATTTGTTTATTGATATTTTAACATTACATAAAAAATTAACCGGAAAGAGAAACTCAAAATTCACAAAGTTAGGAGCAAGAAAAAGGGTGTCCTGGCGCGCATGTTTTTAACCCTTCTGGTCATGTGAAGGAAAAAAGCCGAACGGATTCTTAATTAGCGTAGATGCGGCTATAGCATGAACCTTGGAAAAGTCAAAATAATATTTCTTCACAAAATTCAATTATCAAAAATTTCGTTGCAACGTAATTGCGTAGGGAACAGCATTATTCGTCACACGTTACAATGCTGTATCGTTTACGCGTAATTCGCGTGAAACTGTGAACAGAGAAACAGCCCTGTATCTAATTCAGTAAAATACAGCTGTACCTAAGTGGTTAACACGAAACTTCTTGGAAATTCGTCCCGTTATTTAAAGTTTCTGGCTCAACTCTTGTACTTCTTCGAGGAACAAAGAGCTGAATCGACGATCAATAGACGATTGTTTACCGAGTATAGATCGCGATACTAGAAAGCGATAGCGAAGGATTTTTGTAGGATTATCTGTACCTTCGATGATTTTCAGCCGGTCGTTGATCTCAATCCTTCTACTCTTCTCTGTTTCTGTAATTTATCGTTCCGATACTATTGGACAGGCCTGAATATCAAACATCTTGTTAATTCGACTATTAAAGTTTATCGGAAATCAAGATCTGTCGATAAATATATAGCAGAGGAATTTTGATTTGGAATCAAAGAACCAGTTACTTATTCTCTGTTTCCCTCTATATCTTAGATATTTATCGGATATTATTCGAATATAGCGCGAGTTTCGTTAATATCAGTTTCCTCTTCTTTGAGAAAGTCAACTGACAGAAGCTTCGAAGATGTTCAAAAAGTGTTTTGTCGTATAAATAGTTAAGTGTTATATATTTTCATAGGACGATGGAATCGCGTATAATGTTAGAGTGAAAGTTAACCCTTTAACCTACGATTTACGTTCGAGAATTTTGGGCCGAAAGCGTAAACAAGCTCGCGCAGCCTTCGAGCCATTCGCACGACTTGTATAGTACGTACTACGGGCTATGCCCGTAATCGTAGGTTAAGCGGTTAAACAAGTTGAACAATCGCCTTCTAGGAAATGATAAAAATATAGTTGTCCGTGGAAAAGATTAATTTATAGGAAAATGATGAATAATTTGACGAGCGTGCGATAGATCGTCATTCTTCGTGAACATAGACAGAGTTCTTAGAACTCACAGCTGTGTCGGTTCAGCTAAACGAGATTATACGCAAGTTTAATCGTGTTACGATTACGATCATTAAATTGCAGTCGTCTTTAGAATGTTTCTACGTTCACCCATTTTCACTTGTTTCTTTTTGTTTCCAATCAACGAACGATAGATATATAAATGATCTTGATCGCTATACTTTTTCTATATTTTTATATTTCTCCTTTCTTTTAACGATATCATTCAGCGACGGAATAAATGTCGATGATTATAACCAGCTACAACAGTAAACGTTACGATCAATCTTGCGAATTCTTGAGGATCCAAGATCTGACGATTCGTGTCTCGAATCTGAGTGGAGATTTCGAAGGGAGAGAGAGCCCCCGTTCGATGGCTGGCTCGAACCCGCGCGAGCGCCGGCGTAGAGCGAAAAATGTGATAACCCGCGAGAATAAATCTAAATTAATGAACGTAGGCTTGCAAGAGACGCCTGTGTATTTCCCCTTGTAGAGGTGCGCATTCGTACGCAACGTTATACTCGAAAATCCTCGTGCTGCAGCACATTCCAAACACACAAGATACAACGCGATATGCACAGACATACACATGCACATTCTTATTCATACAATGTACGACAAAGAGAGAGAGAGAGAGAGAGAGAGAGAGAGAGAGAGAAAGAAAGAAAGAGAGAGAAAGAGAGATACCAGGAGTAAGAATTCTTGTTTAAAAGCGTCGAAAGCAGGACACGTCCAGTGTTTTTTGTATGATACGTGTAGATAGTGACACAAATGTAACGTGTACGATGTACAATATTATATATGTTACAGGGAGCTATATATATATATATACATATAAATATAAATATTATAAATACAAAGTATAAATATATAAATAAATGGAGTCTAATGATACGCTATTAGATATATACATATTATATATATATATGTATGTTTATGTATATATATATATATACATATATATATATATATATATAATGCGCGATCGAGCGAATGTACGAGCGAATGATAGTATGAGAGAGGCAGAAGCGTGAGCATTGTACAGCGCGTTTCAAAAGCAACGCTCGTAAAAAGCGTGGCAGCTGATGCCACGGTTCGAACCTTGGCCACCCTTGTCGATTCAACGACCGTTGCCGACTGGGGGTTGCTTTTGAAACACGCCCCTCCACGAAACGCCCTGTAAATAGAGGAGACGAAAGCCAGGGAGCAGCGAGCATCGCGAATCGCTATGATCACTTAGCGAGAAAGAAAATAATATCGTCGGATCCGAGTGTGTTTCTAGGTTTCCTTCTATCGACATGTGCTCTCCGTTCATTTTTCTCGCCGTTCGAAACTCGTCGAACGGTAATTACCGCGACCGAAGACAACGCACGTACACGAGTAAAACAGAGACGGAAAAAAAATAATACTAATAATAATAAAAGACAGAAGATATAAAAGAAAACACAAAGAAAAGTCATTCCTCCTTTCTCGTTCGTCATTCGATCTTTTGCACGAATACGTAGAATGGTAGATCTCGATCGATCACGCAGGTTGAACGATGCTACCGCGATAGTTGCGGATGCGTTCGCGCTTGCGTACGAAAGGAAAAGTCTCGAAATCACGAAATCTCGTCGCCGTGTTTACGCTTTCATTGTTCCTGTGCATCCTCCGGCATTTCTTCACGCTTATCCATGAGACGTAACCTCGATGTATCGGAATCAAGGAACGATCGAATCACTCCTTTCTTCTGTCCTCTCTTGCTGCCACACCCCAACCTCCGTCGAACCTTCCTAACTTCGTCCACTTCTACGACAACACCTTCTATTTACTTGTTCGAATCGCCGCTTCGGAGAAGTTTTTCAGTGTCGTTTCTGACCGGGGATTCTTAAGAATCACGTGGTTCGATGACGATCCAGCGGTGATTCTGTGGTTCATGTACATAACACGCACAAGCCACAGCAGCGGAAATGACGTCCACGGCCCTCGCGAGTTTTAAGGGCCGCGGACACAGAAGAAACGACGCGAGCAAACGAGGTTGTAAATGTTTCAATAAATCCACGTATTTCTACGAAAATTCGCCTGATTCTTAGACGTTCTTCTTTTATTCTGAATATACCCGACTATTTCCCCTGTTCTTCCTTTTGATATCTTCGACAAGTATTTATGATTAATTGGAATTATTTTGCTCTGAAATTTGAAATCATCTTGAAATCAACGAATACTGCGATACTTTTACCATTCGTTTAACTTTCTTCGAATTTCATATATCTTTTGCACGGTTAATTTTTTGGCCACGAATCGTCATGCTTGTGTATCACACGCAACCGTTATCGATTGCATTATGAAACTAATTTATGAAATCGACTCCGAAATTATCGTGGTAGACTAGAATCAGTGTAGCTACGCGTTATTAAAGCTTATTTTACGAGATGATATATTCTCAAACAAAAGAATGATAACATGTACTTAAGATATAGTACTTACGATCAGATAAAAAGTTATTATCGCGAGTTAAAATTTAATAGAAATACATGATGTAATATTCATAGATATACTCGATTACAATCGCTGTAACACTGACGTATTGCACATATTTGGCAGATAATATATTTCTCACAAATGTTTGTTCAGCGATGTTCACGAATATTTGTTTACTAACATTCGCAAATATTTACCCGTTTAGCGATAGTAAAAATTTATTCGCCTTGGTATTTTATAAGTAGAATAATAGGCGTATAGAAGGCAATTGTCGTGCAATCTTTTACAACAATAACCGACCATACTATCGTAGTATTGGTATTAGTATCTCGGTAACAGAAGAAAACGGGAAAAGTTAAATAATTTTATTGCAACGATACTGTTTGCAACGAGCAAACGGAAATTCCGATGTTTCCTCTGAAGAAAGTTGTTGCAGGCTTTTTCTCCTTTCCTCGCACTTGCCTATCTCCCGCGTACAGACACACCAGTGATTTCTTAGCCTTGTTTCTTTACGGTTTTCTGTTTTCATTCGCGAGTCCGTTAAACATCGCCCCTTTCGATAGCTCGCAGACTTCGTGTACTCGATAACATTCACCAAGGATATAATATTTTTGAATAGGAAAGCTGTTAATCAATTCACGACTCTAACCATATTCGTAAGCAGAATGCCTATCCACGATACTCAACGTCGTACGAAGACAGCAAAGTTACACAAAGTTTTCACCAAGAAGCATTACGACTTCTTGCATATTCATTACCAGTGTCTTTGCTAATTGATTTTTAGTTAACCACATTGGCTGGCAACGGTTACAAAAAATTCCATTTTCGTTCGAACCTTTCAAAAGCAACGCGATCGGAGCCTTGCCATTAGTTAGAGCATTTAATGCTGCAGAGGCAGAACGGTAGAACATTTCGACCAATTAATCGCAGTCGTTCTTTTACAAATTTAAACAACGTCCGCGAAAAATTCCATTTTTGTTCCGTGTCTTTCGGAAGCTCAAAGGATCAGTCAAATCGAAATCGAAATCAAAACGTATGAGAATTTTCAGTGAATTTAATCGCAGAAAATTTATTAATGGCCGATCGATAAATTTCGTTAAGGTACAAATGTCTACAACTTTGAAATTTCATAGCCTCGATGCAAGGTTAAAGTGGCCCACTCAAATAAAGATTAACTCTATCGATTATATTGCAGATAAAATGCCAAAAATATATATCATCGTTGTATATCATCTTGAGCGCTTAAACGATTATGCGGAAACCAATGTCATAACAGAATGATTTGCACCATCGAAGAAACAATTATTCGAAAGAGTTCTCCGGTTATTATGCTATGCGGATCGCGGATTCATCATCGCCGGCGTTATCATATGATCATCGGTAGATGGCTGATTTTTAGGAATCGTTGTGTATTGTAATCGTGCAATTTCAAGCACGATAGAGCGCGTGTAGTGTTCAGCTTGAACAAGTGGACGAAAATAAAATAACGAGGTAGCAACCGTGTCAATGCTCCTTTCGTAGTTCACCAAGATATAGTTTCTCTTGGACTTTTTTCAATTTGCTTAGCTCGTTATTATTGGGAATAAAAACGTTACCAGCTGAAAGTGTAATTTTTACGATTTATCAACTATATACCTACTATCCATGAACAAAATAGTTAACTTTATCGTAATCAGAAATCTACAAATTACGTTGAAAATCGATATTTTATTAACTTGTTCGTGTTAAACGGCTTAATTTAGAAAGTTCGCGGTGATAAATTCTATGATAAACAGAGGAATGATATCGTGTTCCTCTGTTAGTATCATCGAAGTGATACCTAAAATCGTGTCATTGTCAGTCGTAATCAGTCACAATCTAAGATTGCCAAATCATGAAACGAATTAGATAAGCAATTCATGTAACTGTGCATAAATTCTTCCATAACTTCTGATCTTCCGTAACTATAACTCAATTTTTTTTTATAATACAGTAAAAAGAAAATAATTGATCATATCATAATAGGATTATCTTTTATCTTTAATCCTTTGATCTAACGATTAATAACAACCCAATTAGTAATAAATAAATCAACGTTATACATTATACATATACACAAAACCAACATTAGACAAATTAGATCTAATAAAGTAAATCATTTACAAAATTATGAAATATCCGATCATTCTACTAAACACAAAATTATCAAAATAAATGTATTTGCAAAAGGATGATGTCAAATTGTAAAATTGTGAAAAAGAAATCTATGAAATCTACAACCTGTCGCTTGACAATAGTCGTTAATATTATTAGTTACAAGAAATTATTTTCGCGCACGTATAAAGAATAACTGAATGATAGAAATTCAACCATACGCATGTACGCAATATTTTATCCAAATCCGAGCTGCCGTCTATTACTCTTCGATTCTATCGAATCGTTTCATCGCAGCCTCGCTTCACAAGCTTTATTCCATCATCGAGAAAGAAAAAACGAGGCCGTGGAGTTTTCCGCGATATAAGAGCATTAACAAATTCGCCCGATAATATTTGACTTTCATCCAGGAGGCACGTTCGCGTTCATTGACTCTCTGCTCCCCTTCCTCCTTTTTTTTTATTTCATCTCGCCTTTTATTTCCGGTTCCGCTACTCTCTCCTCGAATCTCCTAATCTGTGTATGCAATCGATACGCGCTCATTAATTACGGATTCGACGGGCGACTCCGGCGAGAGCGGCCGTAAAAATTCGGCCGATTGTATTATCGACAGGCTTCCGCCAGACAATGTTGCCTCGATACGGATCTCGTGATGCGATCGATCCTCATCGACGCGGTAATGGACGATTATAACGCGGTCGATCGCGGCTACGTGCCGATCATCGAAATCATCCGGTAACTGAATCGGTGTACGTCGAACCTTCGAGCGCCAGAAGAAACCTACCAACTTGGGAATAAAATGATTCTATTAGATTTTAGGGGGACAGCGAAATAAGTCCAAATGGAGGGTAGTTCTTATTTTTAACAAGTCTAAATTTGAGAAAACGGAACTGATCACATGGTTTTACGGAAGTTGTTGGTATCGAGTAGCGTGTGCTTTTTATCTGTTTCTTTTTGTTATTCAAAGTCACGTTAATTGCCACGATTATTGGCGGTGTATCCTTTCGATCGAATTACGTGGAATTTCCTTTTGAGGTATTTGAGGAAAAATTGCTCAATTAATTATAAATTAGGTATTGGTACATTGTAGGTTTTGAGTCGTTTGCGATTTAATCGAGTAACATTTTTTTGAACGACGCTATGCAGAATACAAAAGTATGGTGGATCTTGAACATTGTATTAGGTTGTCCGAAATGTTTCTTTCGTTTTATAAGGAAATAACAGACGCACAATGTTTTTTGTTTTATATTAGTTTATTGAATTATGCACGAACGTAATAATAGAAATAGAACGAAATGGATCATACGTAATTCAATAAAATAATATAAAACAGAAATTGTTGTTCGTCTAGTATCACCTTATGAGAGGAAAGAAACTTTTCGGACAACCTAATACGAGGAACCTAATACGATTTTCTGTGATTTCTTTCTTTTCTTTTCGACGTGTTCTATGAAGGTTTCCCGAATGAAAGGATCGACAAGACCGGATAACTCGGTCGAAAGAGTTCCCTGACATATTGATTTTCCTTTAGCAGATACCGCTGGCCGAATTTACTGCCGTGGTGTTTTTATTATCTTATCTGCCCCTTTTACGTCAAGCATTAAAAGTTCCTATTACACCTATCTCGCCTTTATTACTCTTAAATTGACCCCTAAATTGAACGTCACCTTGATGACCACGTGTTTTAATACGGCGAAAAGAAAATTGATCAAGAAACCATCCAGAATGAATTGCAAAAATTAATTTTCAAATTTCATATCTCTCTAGGTATTACAATAGCGTATTATTCTGTACAGGATATATTACTATTTTTCATTTTTCTATTACTCTACCTATGTACTAGTGTACGTATTATCATATGCACGTAAATTATCTTGTATCGTCTCATTTCTCACTTCGTTTCTATCTGTGCGTTCTCTGTAACTGAAATTTCTCTTACAAATATCGTATTGTTCATTTCCTATTACAATTATACCGTGAAAGCAAAATGAAAATATAGCCTCGTTCTACGATTAGTATTAATTACCACTGTTATCTCTAACCAAAACCAAGTGTCCACGATTGTAAATAATTCATTATTGCTGATACCACATAGTACAAATAGCAATTTACAACATGGAGCGACTATGAAATCCGAGAACAGCGTTACATTATCTCATCCACGTGTTCTCAAATACGTTACAATAGAATTGCCCGACTGTTCCGGTTGTAATACAAATACAATAATACGCTATAGACATACCTAATCATACAGTAAACAGATTGCAGGTACCAAAAACAGTGGAATTTAACACGTGCATTTTCTCCAACCTCTTCTAACAGCCAAGTCTCATAAAACATGGTCGGACACGTTAACGACTATCGAACGATCAACAACAACTATAACGGTAGAAAGACGGGAGAATGGACGCGGAGCCGGGCGTCGCGAGTCCGGGTAAGCGTAACGAGTCTTAGTTAACGGGTGGACAATCGAGGTGCAATCTCCCGCGGATTATTCAGCATGATACACAGGCAGATATACATTGAGAGGTACTACAAACCTGTGTATCTCGCCAATATTTGACTAAATCATGAACAATGTTTGATTGTACACATGCGCGCGGCCGCGCGCGCTCATACCGCGCGCACACACGCGCCGGCTCGCGCGTACCTATTCCTCGTTCGATATAGGCTCGCCGTGCCGTGAAACGAGACGCTATATATCCTTCTGTATACCTATACGTATATATACTTATACGCGTATGTATATGTCGGAGAGGGAAAGAAAGGGGTGGAGGAAGGGACGCGACGTGCAAGTGAGCGGAAGCGGGACGAATCGAATAGCACGCGAGTTGAAGCGAGACACGGTGAAAGTATAGCGGAGGTTGATGGGAGTGGAGCAGAAAGGGTGAATCGTGGCCGTGAGAGGGACAAAGAGGGAGAAGCAGTAAGACACGAGTGAAAAGAGGTGGAAAAATGGACACAAGAAGGCAAGGCAAAAAAGAGTCGGCGTACGGTGAAGAACGGTACAGCAGCGGGGCGAAGAGTTGCTGGAATGGAGGGGGGAGAGAGCGTCGAAAGACACCAACGAAGGGAGAAAGAGTCGCGCTGGAGAACGCGCTGGATGAAAGGTGGAGTAACGAAGAAGCGGAGGGGACGCGACGGAGACGTGAAAGAGTGGGGGAAAAAGCGGGGAACGCGAAGGAGGGAGAACGGGCGGTTGCGCGAGAGAGGGGGAAACTAGGGTGTAGCGATGCGAAAGTGGAGAGACGAACGGGACAACGGCGCTAAAGTGGGGGAAGCTATAGTGTAGCGGCGCGGGAGTGGGGAGAGTCGCGATATCGTAGGTCGACGTGGTGGGGAGCGTGTGACGTTACAGTCGAGCAGTGGGGGTTGGAGGGCCGTCGTGTACAGCGCGAGAGGGGAGGCAACGCCGATATCGACGAGGAGAGGAAAGTCGTGTGCGTGCTACGAATTTACCCTGCTCTCTTGTAACCTCGCTTCTTCTCTCTTGCTCGCTAACGTGGAAAGTCCGCGCGAGGGTTGCTGCGAAGGAGGATACGAAGGACAGAAGCCCCCTCGCATGGAATTTAACGCTTCATCGACGGGTTTTATCAGCGGCTCGCTCTCGGGACACGGCGATAAGCGGCGTCGTTAATTCGAGGGTATTAAACGGAACTCTGACGGACACGCTGTATATGGATGAGATGTGACAGGTATAGTTCGTCGATAATGTTGGTACTCTTGGGAATGCGGTGCTGGTTACGGTTGGCTACGGTTAACGATGTTTTCTGGAGTGGTATGGTAGCATTGATAGTAGCGTAATTGTAATAGGTTGATGTTTGATGGCATACCGGATCAATCGAATACTTGATATTACAGCTAGGAGAGGGTATTGGTATTTAATAACACGATAGATCAATATTGCGTTATATCTAACATCGAGTCGCTTAGAAGTCATACTGGTTAATAACATAAATTAAAAGTGTAAATGTTATTTTTTAGATTTTACCTTGGAATTTATGACAAAACATACCTATTTATGGAGATATAAGCCATTATGTTTTTTGAGAAGTTAAACGCTAATTATGTACATGTGTAATGAAGTTGAAAGATTTACGCAAAGTTGAGTCGACCAGTTTAACTTCTGCGAAACTCGTTTATAGCTGTTCCAAGAAATCTGTCCATATCCGGTAATATAACAGTACGATATCTCGAAACGATGAGAAATTACAATAAACCGAAATCGTTATATCTCGATATTCGGTTACAAGGAATAAAATGAAAACAACCAACTACGTAATTGTAAATATATCGTTTAATTATACTCTATTATCTCGTAAATACTACGTATTGTGGCGATTTCGTGACCGTCAATTCACAATGGTATTACCAAATATTTCGTGATATCGTGTACCAAGTATTATATTCGCGTAACGCGAACTCGATGCAAGTATAGTTACTCGATCGTACCGATACCGATATCCCGTTTTACGTTGGTCGCGTGGTGTGCACGGCTGCATTGCATCGCCTGTATGCAGATATTTGCACGGCCGTACATGTGCACGCGGTGTTAGTCAGGGTAATTTGCAGCTTCGTTAATTTATGGTTGCGCAAGCGTGAATTTCGCGTCGCTGGCAAAGGCGAGGAGTCAAGGTTCGCGGAGAATCAGTGACAAGATGTCTGACCGGAGACGCAGCGATGCACATCCACCGCTACGAGGAATATTTTCTCTGTCAACGCCACGTCAAATATTATGTTTCGCCAGTTCATTTTTCGAAAGATTAAATTCGCTATATACCTACCGTCTTTAATCGGCTATAAAATTAGTACAAATTAACGATAAATACACTAGCGATCGAACGATCGAAGAAACGAAACGAAGATATCTTTCCGATTTGTATTATCAAGTATTATCTTCTAGAAAGTTCGTAGCATCGAAGCTTTCGAGTATAGATAGACTAGTAACGGCGTTTTAATTCGATTTGTGCGTACTATGATTTATAATTTCTAGGATTGTGCGCCATGTTATCGTGCTGCGTCTGATCAACAATTTACGCGATAATCGCACGCAATCGCTACTTGCACGGTCACGTAATTGCAACGCGTGCAATCGTAATTCACGCGATTGAATCTAGTACGTTTGAGGCTCGCACGCTAATTTCTATGCTGTGTTTTTACATCTCAATTCAATAGTTCGTAAAATTGCTTGATTTGATATCGTCAGATCGTAAAAATCGAGGATAAGTTCGATTCCAACGTACAATAGTTGGTATTAAGAATGTGTAACTACAATCTACAAATTTTGCTTTACGAGCCGTTGTTTTTAGAAAGCTGTTCGATTATAATTTACCATAATTCATTGATATTCTTTGTTTGTTAACAAAGTGATGGAAGAGAGCCGAGGATTTAGAAAATTACAAGATAAACGGATCTTTAACTCGTACTTCTTTCGCATTTGCACGTTTCCCCTTAGAAAAACTCGAGTCCGATGGAATGTCAATATAGCTTTATCGAATTTATTGCAGTTTCTCTTTTAATTAGCGTTGTCATAATTAACCGACGACGTCGTGGACAGGGCAAATATTTGAGGCAAGGTAGTAACCTCGTATCTTGAGCTGCTATTAGAACACCTTTCCACCACCGAATGTTCCCGTATTTGTCGTGAAATAGTTTTCCA
This sequence comes from Bombus affinis, assembly GCF_024516045.1. Classification (NCBI taxonomy): domain Eukaryota; kingdom Metazoa; phylum Arthropoda; class Insecta; order Hymenoptera; family Apidae; genus Bombus; species Bombus affinis. The sequence continues at coordinate 12,757,492 of NC_066352.1, read as the reverse complement.
ACGACGCGTTAATAAAACGCAAACAACAGGCAGAAAAGTATTAATGTTGCTCTGATTCTTTCTATCGGCGGCAAATATTTGACCAGCGATCGAACAATATTTTTATCTTCCCTTTTATTTTTTATTATTAGTCGCGTGACTGGCCCGGCCTTTGTTATTCGTATGAAAATGCATACTCGAATTGTAGCAAAGCACGCCATCCACGCTGCTCGAAATAATTAAAAGAATCAGCTAAACGAATGAATCAAACAGAAACGAAAATGATCGTCGCATGTCTTCTCGCGTTTGTTTAACTCGTTAAGAGGTGTTTTTAAAGGGTTGATCGCTCGTTTCACTTGATAGCCAGACAGTCGTTGGTTCCCAGTATCGTGTTTTGCATCGGACGATTAAAAATTCTTCTTCGCAACTTTTCTTTTGTACGCCAGAAACAAAATATTCGTGTCAACGCACTAATTTTGATAATTATTGGACAGACTGAATCTGCTTGTTTAACTTTAATTTATAATTTGTATCTTGAACGTTAGATATCATTAATAGCCATATTATGTAAAGTATAAGATACAAAATAATGTTCTTTTATACGTCAGGAACAAAATATTCGTGTCAACGCACTAATTTTGATAATTATTGGACAGACTGAATCTGGTTGTATAATTTTAGTTTATAGTTTGTATCTTGAACCTTAGATATCATTAATAGCCAATATTATATCAAGCATAAGATACAAAATTAATCCTCCGTAATGTACTTTGCATTAAATTAAAGATTCCCTGTTTCAGTGGCAGATATCGCACTTGTATTAGCGAAAACGTTTAATTTTCGATTCAGTCTCGCTGCATTTTAAAAAATTAGCAAGGATAAATTACAAGCTACTGACGAATCGTAGGTAGCTGTATAACGTTAAATCTTCGAGCCGAGTAATCGACGTTGGGAACGTTCGTTGACGAAAAATTGCTCGCGTGCATCGAATGTTTCCATCGCTCGATAAACGTGAAATTTACAAGATATCGTGAATAGCTCGTTGCCTCGTAGATGATTGAATAATATCAGATAAGAGATATCTACTTAACTTCTTCTTCACTTCAGATTCTCGCATAAATGAAACCTGCGCAAACGTCTTTCCACGTAACTGCGTTATCGGGTGTAATTTCCCTGATGCATTTTCCACGGTGGATTACTATCGAATCTTCGCGATCGTGATTACGCGACGGTGATAAACATTCGGAAAATTTCGTTTCTTGCGACGAAGCTGATAATCTAACTGCACTTGTCGATTTTACAGATTTTCATTTGCAACGCGTTTAAAGGCGCAGAGAACACGATGTAAAATACACTCGAGAAAAGCCAGATCGGACAGTGAAAATAATAAAAAGCTTATAGTTGCAGGGGAAATTTTTATATCACAATTTTCAAGCAAATTTTCACATCACGTTGCTTCAAAATGCAAAGTGGCCATAATGTGAAAGTTATACTGATCAAATACCAGGAGATTAGAAATAATAAAAAAAATAAGCTCGTATCGAACATTTGTTTCATGTATATGTCTGTCGCGTATGTATCTATAAAAGATTACTATACAGGCTACTAAAATATTGATACGTGCATTTCGATTGTTATTTGCCTTCGTATTATTATGATTAATACTTGCGTTAATGGCTGTGATACATTTTGAGATATTTATATATGCCAATAGGATTGTCGTTTAATTAAAAATTTCTACGCACCATCGCTTAATTAAAAGTTAATAAGGATACGTGAATTTCAATTTGGTCGGTTTTTGTTCTTGCAAGCGTAAATATGATACGATTTATTTTTAACAGAAATGAAATAACACGTGAAAAAGTTATATCATGGCGAAGATATTTTAATAAATAAAGATATATCGTATCACACACACACACACACACACACACACATATATATATAATATCCAAGAGATTTATAATTCGAACGACGAGTTAACCGGTAAACTTATTACTTTTCACCGCGTGGACCTACCCTATGTATTTGAAAGAAAAGCGTTTCAATTAAATTGTTTCACATTTTCATTTAGCTCTATAAATTACGAAGTGATTAAACATTGGCAAGAGGAAAACAAAATTATCAGAATTATACAATTGAAACGAATTAATATTTGTCGGTTGAAATATCAGTTGCAAAATCGGTTTGTCGAATTTATTTATTTTTTCGAAGATGATCGAACGATAAAACAATAATGAAAAATCGACTTGGTCGCGTGGCCATCTGTTAAGCATAAAAAATATAATTTCAAGCCCGGTATCGGGCTACAATAAATGCGTAATAAACAAAAAGTTTACGCGCGTACAGGCGATCGATTAGCGTCCAGCTGCGAATTTCATTTTAATGGAGTGTAATGGCTTTATGGAAATACGATATAATAATTCGCTGGCACGGCAAACATGATAAAAACTGCAAACAATTTTGATACATTTCACGCATCGTGTATGGCACACGCGGGCCCGTATAATTTTCAATTTAATTTTATAACTGGATCGCGGACGCGTGCGCTCTATCGTTCTCTTTCTCGTTCATCCCTCATTGTTTCGTTCAAATTAATTAGAACGCAAAGTAGCTCTCTGTCTGTAAAAAATTAAAATTTATAATTTTATACCTGACTCGATTATCGAACACGACCAATCTCTCTCCTCTTTTATATTTTCATTTCGATCGATAAACGAGGCAACGAGTCGAAGAATAAGAATTAATTGTTCCTCTGTCTGCAAAAGCGACGACAAGTCGCTAGAAAAAGCCGAAAAAGAAGATGAAAGGAAGGGAAGCGATCATTATGGATCGACGAATAAGTGGAAAACAAGAACGTAGGATTCGTCTGTTTTTCTACACGAAGATTTAAGCAAGCAAATGTTATTCCATTCTGTTTCACGCGTGACATAATACCAGCAGCGCCCCTTTTAATTAACGTTACTACAATTAACCAACACTCTCGCGGATGGGACAAATATTTGACGCGAGGTTACTTATCTCTATCTACCGGCCTCTTCACTGCAAATTTCCTCTTATTCGGTTTGAAATACGTTTTCTCTTTTTTCACTCGATTCTATTTTATCGCGTTTTCGCCTACCAGAAGGCAAACGAGACGTTAATATAGCGAGACGAAGTTAACACACCCTTTACGATTTTTGCAACGTTAACGTTTTACGGCGATGAGAAACGTGTAACCGTCATCGAAAGCTCGTTCATCCATTTTTTCGTTATTATTCGTAGCATGTGTCCTATATTCTGTCTGTATTCTAAAATTTCAGAATTCAATTTACGAAGTAGACTAATTACAGAGATATAGTTGATACGATAGATCTAAACGAAACATCGTATAATTTTCCATTAGGTTGTCCGAAAAGTTTCTTTCGTTTTATCAGGAAATAATAAACGCACGTGAGATAAACAGCGTGAGATAAACAGCGTGACATTTCACAGACTTGCTTTCACGTTTGTACGAGGGTGTATTGTTGTACAAAACACGTTTGCGAAAGAAAGATACTTTTCGGACAACCTGATATTTCGTCATTTAACCTACCTTACGCAACTGAATCAGTATTTTTCGTGAAAATAGGATACCAGTTTTGTTATATAAGCGTTACCAGCGTTGATATTTAATATTAAAAATGTAATAAAATTATATTTTCAAGAAGAATAGATATTAGTTTCAACAGTTTAGCGTTGAATTGAACAGCGTAAGGTAGGTTAGATGATAAAAAAGTAGAGTACCTTTTTACACTTTACGATATTTTATTGAGTCTGTCAACTATCACTGTACTTTAGACGGCGTAATTGTTGACTGTCGGTCATAATTGATTCAGCTGACCAAAGTGACATGGAGTGCGCGTTGAACGGCAGTTAACGTCAAGCCGACGCGCGTTGCGTCGGCCACGTCGTTTACTTGTTAGATTATTCTCGTAAGAGGGGAGTTCACCCCCTTCGGATTTCGACGTGGACGTTCAAGCACGTCGGTATTGTCTGCCTGCACGCGTTAATGCGTTCGTACGTAAAGTAGCTGACAAAGTATAATAACAATTACGCTGACAATATTAGCCAGTCGTACAAACTAACAGAGGTGCGTCTGTGACATATTTCTCGTAGCAGATGAAATTTATGACCCATAAAATCATTTCGCACAACAGTTCCTTTTACTATCATCTTATTTTCATCCGTAGTAGGAAATGAACATTTCATCTCGAGAAGTTCATATTTCATTTAACCTTTTCTTAATTTCCTTGTAATTTTATTGTAATCCTTTCGGCTTAGGATGGCTACCGGTTTACGTCGTATTTACTTATCTCTATGAGGTACCTCATACCATATTCTTCCATCTAATTAAATGCACCTATACCATTCTAACCTATACACGAACAAAGATTGTTAGGATACATCGTTTATCGCTTCATTAGGAGAATTTCAATCAGGTGTAAATCAAGTAATAAACATCGGTAACATCGTCTTTTCTCGTGTTCTATTCTATTTCCAGAGATACTAGGCGTAAAAATCGTCATAGAAATCTAAAGGTCCGATCCAATTTTATAATAAACCTCGATTTGCCCGATTCAAATCCCCGACCGCTCAGCCGAAGAAATCAACTCTCGAAAACACATCGAGAAGATTCGAAGAAACATCGTTGCGATCGCAAACCTTTCTACCTTCCGGTTTCCCGTGTTCGTAATTTCTTGATCGCGGAAAGGATTACCGCTCCAGGGATTTCTGTATATACTCACGATGCCGAGACGAAAGGCAAAGTCTGTGGAGGGTTAGCGCATTTGCGCGCGCGCGCGCACACCAGCGTGTGTGTCCGAAGGTAGAACGCGGTTTACTTAGGTGCGGCCGAGAAATTGAAATTTTCGTAAACGGATTAGGGGGCCCCGGCCGCACGACAAACTCCTTGTTAATTAGAATGTAATCCGCCGCTTAATGGGACGTCCGCTAATAAAATCAGCCGGCACATGTCGGTCGCGATCTGAGACACCCGTTGGCCAATTTCGCGCGGAGGATCGGCCAGGAAATTGAAAGCACCCGCGTCTGGAGAACACCGACACCCCCGTCCGCTGATTGCATCGCGGCACGAGTTTAAGGATCGTGCTCGAGAAAGATACACAGCCCACGGATCGTTTTAATCCCCGTTCGTGTGAATGGCGAAATGTGGCGGAGATTTCGTCTTCCGCTTTCCTTTCATCGAGTGCCGTGTTACTATGTATATAAGTCTGCAGTCTTCGTTCTCTGCAATTTTTTGGCAAAAAAAATAATATCCTCTTCCAGCGAAATGTACTCTGTCTAAATTGTGTTTGTATGTTGGGCTGTCGGGGGCGGAGGACAGAGGGGGATAAAATCGTTGCAATTAAATCGAGCGTTACCGCGACAATGCGAAGGTGTCTGTTGCGAGCGTTGCGTTCCACGGAAGATATTTTTTTCGACGAACAGGGTGACCGAGATAGGGTGTACAGGGGTGGAAATTAATAATTCGACTTTGGAAGAATTATTGAAGTTACGAGGAAATTGTTACGCTTGATATTTTCTAACGATCGGTTAAAAGTGATGTGCCTTTATGGTCTTTTTTCACGCGACAGGAATTGCATGTTTCGTTGATTATTTCGTATTTTTAGTTTCATGAAATGTTCGAAATCCGTCGTAATTTATATGATTGGTTTTGAATTTAATAATTAAAGGTCGATTGTAAGTTTAAACGGAGTCTCTCGTTCGATCTTTGATTCTATTTTACCGAAACGTCGTATCTTGCTATTTATTGAATTCTATTTAGCGAATTCTTGTACGTATTTCGACATTACGTCTGACGTGTTCTTGTTCCCCAACATGAATTTAAATAACGTTTCTGCGAATAAGTTTACAGAAAGCACAAGAGCTAATGTAACTGGTAAATTTCCAGACGTCCACGTATATTCAGTAAAATGTTTACACTTTATAGGAGAAAAAATTACGTAACGCGGTTGGAAAGTATCAGAGAACATTTTTCTTCGATAAAACCGTATTTTCCTTGGAACGAGACCGGCACTTTCTTTCCCGAGAAGAGCCCGAGCGTGGGAAAGGAATCGATTTCGTTCTCTATTTGGTTATCGTTACGTAACGCTTGTAATCTCGCGTTGTAAATCCTCCCGTAATTTCCCCATACGCCGCCATGACGTGGTCGTGTCAGTGTAAAAGTCTCTCGGGTCTCGAAATAACGCGTCTCACGTTCCTAGAAAATGTCCAACCAAGTAAGACCAAAGTAAATTCGCAAAAATATCTCGGTATATGTAGAAAACGGTTGTATCGAGGAACAAAAGTACAAATTTCCAAGAAAATTCGCATGAAAATCGCGAACAATCTCGTAAAATTCCCATCAAAGCGTAAACAGAAAGCTACGATGCAGTTCGTCTTTAACGCAGAGTTCCGCAAACGGAACACCGAGGACCATTTTAAACATCGCGATAAAACTACCCCTCTCTAGGGAAACTATATAGAAAAGAAAGCTATATGGGAGAGAACCGAAAGACTATCTTAAAACCAAAAATCCAAAGAAGACTTCTGCTGAAAAACAAGACGAAATAAAAGGAAGAGGAGAAAATCGAGGCGGAGCAGGGTGAATCGAGCGGAGCTGGGAAAAGAGACTCGCAGAATCTCAAGCTACTACAAAAAAGCTTGGAGTGCAAGGAGCCAGCAGGAGGAAGGAAGAACGCGACGAGCGAGAGGAACGAGACGAAGAGGAGGGAAAGACGCGACTGCTGACGCGTGTGGGAGCGGCTATCAGCGAATATGAGCACGTTTATCAGCGTGGGGGGTTACCCGAAGCGTCGGCCATGTTGAACGAGCCTGCGTTCTGGCTCGTTTCTGCTCCCTACTGTGCTCTCTCCCACTCTGCCGTTTCCTCTCCTCTTCGTCCGTCCCTCTTTATCCTACGTTTTCACCCTTTCACTTTGTCACTTTCCTCTTTCCTCTCCGTTCATCCTCTTCTTCTTCACCATTTCCACGTATAAGTTCATCCTCGTCCGAATCATCGGTACCCAAAGTTTCCTCTTTCCTTCTCACCTATCCTTTCCTCTTCCACGATTTTCATCCATAAGCCTGTCCTTGTTCAAGCTGTCGCTGCCTTGTTCTCTCGCTCTCGTTCCCCTTGCTACGTCCTCTCTGTTCGTTTTACGGCCACTGCATATACGGTTTGTTCACTCTTCGTCTGGCTCTGGTTCACTCTCCGCTGGTCTCTCCCTCTGCCAGCACCCTGTGTTCGTCCCTCTCAGTCGGACACGAAGGCGCGTCAATACCTCGACCAAGCGTGCTTTGCACCCTGCGAAGTCTCATGGGCCGCGTTCGCTCGGGCCAACCAGAAGGCAAGCTGATACCCAGGCGTAGCGATGGCAACGCTTTCCTCGCTCGACCGCCGCCGCCACCGCCGCCGCCGCCGGGCAGCCGGCTCTCTCCACTCTCTCCGCGCCGCTCCTCTCGTCCACAACCTCTGCCTAGCCCCGTTGTCACGCTTCGAATCTCACTCTCTTTTCTCTCTTCCTTCCTCCCCGCCGATCTCGCGGAAAATCACGGGCAAAACCAAGGAGAACGTCGAGAGATTTGCCGGCTATCCCTAGAGGATGGATAGTAGCAGATTCACGGCAGGTTCACTGGGCTACCAGGCTCACGGCGATCGAAATTTTCGCCCGCTGAACGGATGCAGTGGAGAATCGACCGACTCGGCAGCGTGCCTTCTTGAGAATCGCATTTTTGAGGATTTGCAGGCAGCAGGTTGATTTTGTGACGGAGATCGCAATAGAGGTCGAGCGAACGTGGTCTGGTAGATCGATTTTACGTTTCGATAATTCCTCCGTGATTCTCCATTTACGGTCTCGTTATTTGAGAATGAAAGGAATTTGGAAGCGTGGATTTTTGAGAACGATGTTCTACAAGTTTTGTGAGACGGAAGTTGGTTTGAGAAGATCGAGTTGGAAGTCGCGCGAACTAAGTTGTAGGATTGTTTCACTCACGACCAGATCCATTGGTTCGAAGATCGTTTATGTGAGAATTTGGTGCGGGACAGCGATGGTAAGCAAGTGCTTGATACTTCTGCAGTTACGCGTTCGTTGGTTTGTTAAATGGAAACGGATACTCGTAGTCAGACAGAAAGTATAATAGTATTATTTCAGTCTTGACGGACTATCTGATTTAAGAACGAGACGATAACGATCGTAATTATTTTTACATTTATTTATTACCGCGTGAAGTAGAAACTTTTGGACTCGCAAGCTGATACTTTTGAGAACGAGACGATTTAAACGTGAAATGTACGGTGTGTCATACAGTTTGATAAGTAGAAACGGACGATCATAGTCAGTCAGGCTTGAATTTCGGATTCCATAGAGAGCTGTAAGGTTTGTTACAGATTTCCTTGTACCATTTTTCTCTCTTCTTCGTATATCCTTTTCCCGTCTTGTACGTATGTAACTACCTTGTACCTGTTTTCTTGTATTTTTATACCTTCCATCCTCTTCTTTCAATTTACTTTTTCCAACTCAGCGGATGTTTTCTATTCTTTCAAATTTTTTATTAAAGCTTTCTCTTTCGATCTTCTCTTTCTCACGCTATCCTTTAATTCCCTTTAAAGAGCAGACACACTTTAATTCAGACTTTTCCTATTTAGTTCCATTTATTCGGTTGAATTTTGCAAAAGAGAGAATTGTATGGCTTTGTTACTTCCGAGAAGCTCGCGGACCTTCCGCAACTTGTAGCTCCTTCTTTCATAATTGCTATTTATGTTTCCTTTGTATCTTTTCATTTAAAGCGAGAAACGATTGTCAGAAAATGATATTGGCCAATTTGATCTCCCAACCGCTTATATCTCTATCTTTTATCGTTTACTTTTACTCTTTCTCTTCGATGTTCCTAACGTTCGCATTTCCTTGCCTCGCCATTCACCACTGTCTTTCCCATCGTATCGAACCATCTTCGAGCTTCAAGCTTCAAACTTTTTCGCCTATTCTCTCCAAGTCTTCCAATTTCTCCGTTTCCCTGTGTTTCCCGCGATATCGATAAATTCACCGAAAAATGAAAACTCCACGAATCCCAACCCTACCAACTCGCGACTCCAATTCTCGTACATTCTCGCGATCCAAGCTACGTCACGATGTATTCGGGACTTTCTGCTTTGCTGCTGATCTCGTTGCTAATTGAAATGCACGAGTTAATGTCCCGAGGATAGCGACTGGTCGAGATATTCCACGATGCCGCGTATTCACGTGCGGAGGTCGGAATTCGCGAAGACGTCGTTTCGCCGGAACGACGAGAGGTAGCGGCCTATGAAATATTAAAACACCCCGTGAGACAGGGGTTACGCGTTCCCCGAGTCTCTCGTCGAAATGAATTCCAGCCGGAAGCCCGTGAACCGACTCCTCGCTTCCAGAGAGGACTGTACTCGATAATTCCGGGCCACCGGCAAGAAATCAACTCCAGACCATCGTTCTCTCGCCCCGTTCTCGTGTTTGCGCGTTCATTAAACGCGTCGAAGTTGTTGCTCGGTTTTACGGCGCGCCATAAATATTCAAATATTTCGCAGATATTTTTCCTTCGTGTCCGAGTAAGTTTCATTTCTTCAGCGAGTGTTTCGTTTATTAATCGGATCGTCGCTTAACCCGTTTGCATTATGGCCCTACTTAAGAATACGGTTGAAGGCATCAGTGACGTTCAACTGACGAATGGTCCCCATCACCGCGCGCGGTCGGTCGTAGGTGCAGTAAATGACATTCGAATTCTTCATGGAGTTTATCGAAAATTTACTGTTCAAAACGACTGGTAGACAGTGTTACTTCGCAAGCATCGCATGTTACATTCTTTATAGCAGAGGAAAAAAGTAAAAGTTATTTATTTAAAAAAAAATTATCTAGATTAAAATGGAAATTAGATGATATTATTTCTCATGGAATTCTTTAAAACTTTGACCGTTACGCCAAATCATATGCTTCGCTCAAGACGCCACGAGATTTTTATTTTTTTATTCGAAGCATATAATGGCAAAATAATAATACATTGACGATGTAAGACAACATTCTTCCGTCTAAATGGACCGTTTATCTTATTGGTAACAGTTGATAGAGACATATTATAGCAAGGCTTCGTTTATTTCAACAAACCATTCGTTATTTCGTCGTAAGCAAAATGTGCAGAATATATTGTTGATACGTGTACAAGATATTAGTAAACAGTATTACGATTGTTTTTATGATTTCGACGAAACATTCGATTGAAATGGTAGAGGTGCGGAAAAAAATGATGTTTGTGATAAAGCAATGGTAGTGGTAGATTACAACAGAGAAAAATGTGCTGTAGATTTATCAGATCAAATGATAGCATATTCTACAGCACACAGAAGAACCAAGTGGTATATAAAATTAGCTTTAGAGTTATTGTTAAATACATCAATTTCAAACGCGATGATACTCTATAAACAAGCAATAAAAAGAAAAATCAACGTATCAGATTTTAAAATGGCACTCGCAATGCACCTTACACAGTACCATTCACCGGAGCCGTCAATGATTGCGACACGAGATGCGGAAGAAAGAAGGGCGAGCGTATCTGGCACGAAAATTTTGCAGAGTGTGCTATAAAAAAAATGTTAAACAGTTAGGATCAAAAATTGCTAAGAATCGAATCAAAAAGTATTTTAACACAGTGCACCGTTAGATGTAAGATTTATTCTCATTTCTTTTCTTTATCGATGTTCCAATAAAAATGTTTAATTGCTCAGTGGGGCACTTTTCATTCCAAAGTATCTTCTATTTATCGGTTATGTTCAAAATACCCTAGCTGTCAATTTTCGTTGAATTTTTACAATTGTAAGAAGTTCAGCCAGCAACGACCACCGTGGCGACACAGCAGAAACTGACCAACGTGGCAGTCGAAGTGTTAACTGGATACTCCTAGGATCGTGCAACTAGAAGCTGATGGATCAATGTCGGTTGGATCTGTTTTAATTCTTGCGTACTAGCGGCCAAAAATTTGCAATCGTTGTATAAAGTTCTTGGCGACACCAGGAGACGACGAAGCCAGGAGTAGGCGAAGTCTTTCGAGGCAAAACTGATAACTCTACGAGATACTTATACCCTAAGCTGAAACTAGCGCGACACTGTTCAATCCGTATGGATCGCGAGCCATTCGAAAGAATTCTATAACTTTTATTGCGCTATCTCCGATCATCCGAATAATCTTAGCTTTATAAATACACAGAAGCCCTTTTCGATGAGCGCTATGGCGCCACGATCGATGCTTAATGCCGTTTTAATGGCGGCGCGTTTCCAATTTCGCACTTCACTGTCTATCCCCTGCCACTACCCTCGTGTCTCTCTAAATCGATTCAGCATCGCCTCTAAAAATTCCTTCTCGTTGGACATCTGGAAATCGAGCGAGCAAGCGAATCTAAAGCCGTGGCATGCCGAACGCTTTTTCTCTAATTGTACGAGAAACAAAATTTCACATCGAATCGAGGGTTTACTCTCCGCGAAACTCGTTGCAACACTCTCGTCGTCTCTTGGTGCTCCGCCTATTCTTTTTTTTCCCCCTCGCCTTTCTATTTTCACGCTCGTGACGCTCAGGTGTTTGTTCTCGAGATTCGAGAGCCTCGGTACGATAGAAAATTCGAAGAATAGTTTTGCCATCGGATTGACCGACCATTGGAAGATACAATTTGTCGTTGTTCAGGTTATTAGACGTATGAACAGAGGAACGCGTGGACAAATTGTAAAGTAGAAAATATATTTTAATACAGAAGTGTAAGTACAAGTAGGAAGATAATTTGAGCTGGTCCAGATCCGCGCGCTAGCAGTGTCACCCTATAACTGAAAACCCCGAAGCCATCGTCGCCTGTCTACCGTCTATGGTCTGCCTTTGTCCCAGTCTATTGTCTATACGCTGTCGATGGCTTCAGTGCTTGAGAAAACTAAAAACACCAGATGTTTTCTTAGCACGTTGGCTACCACGACGCTCGTATTCGGATGTCGCTTATTTGACTACTTGCGAAGGATCGCCGTAGGTATTTGAAAAGATATTCCATAACAATAAAACTGTGGAATTGTTATAAAAGTAATACGAAAATGGTTTATTAAAAAAATTACTTAGAATGTAAAACTTTAAAGCATTCTATACATAGCTGAGGTTGGTCGAGACGATTTGGACAATAAGTTCTTGTTTTCTTCAAATTCTTTTGTGCCTTTGTTCGGTCCATTCGACGTCTTTTATTTGAATTGTTCCGGAAGGGCGATATCATGCTGACTCTATCGAAAACAAGGATTTTTTGTATCTTCAGACAACCTTAATGATTTTGCAACTAATAATTGTCTAAATATTCTAATATCTATATCCTTCCTTGTTGCGATTTTGTATACCGTCGAAGCGTTTACAACAGAAATTCCCAGAAGGAGTTGAATGCCAAGCTTTCCGTACCATTTGATTTTGAATGAAACCATTTGGTGGGAATAATCTATACCACACTTTCCTTCGTTCTACTATTCAACAACAGCTAGTGGTTTTAATGCTGCGAACAAACGAAACGAGAGATCATCCTTGAGACCACCACATGAGCGACTCGCATTACTAAAATATCGATGGGAGCACCTAGCAGAGGACGCTTGGCACTGCTGCACGCGTGGTCTGACGGAGATTTCTTTGAAAACACGCGCGGCAGTCAACGTGTTGGAAGTGGTGACCACTCCGACAGTCGTATTTCGCCTTTTAATTAACAATTCGCAAGAGACGATTTTTCTCGTCTGCAGGTAAAACGCGTACCTACGTGTAAGAAGATATTGCATCCGAAAGGGTTGACCGTGTTAATTTGTTAATTTAATCGATATTTCATCGACGCTGGAACACGACGACGATTTATGCTTGCGCGAATAACGCGACTAATATTACACGATGTGCAGGGGGTGTAAAAAGGGTAGAAGAGCGAGAGAGAAGGGTAAAACGGTGACGAGCTGGTTGGATATATTGACAGTGAATTGGCTCGATATATTCACGCTAATTATTCGTAGGCTATAGTGCTTCGCGTTTAGCTCTATTCATCTATAATGAAGTGCAAAGGGTAAGCTCGATAATAACTGTATCGTAGGGGCGTGACTGTAGGGTGGTTCGGGGTTGCGAGCCTATGGGGTTTCACGCGTATTAGACCTTCATTCGGATCATCTAATATTTAGTGAATCTTGTTACATCGTGAAAATAACGAGTTACGTGTGTATTTTTTCTTTTTTCTTTTTTTAATCTCACGATCGTATGGAAGATCGAGAGACGTTCGTAATTGTACATCCGATTTTCTTCAAATTTTAAAGAATTAACCCACGTATTATGTTTTACAACGTGGCGTAAGATTTCTTCGATATCTTCATTTTTCGATATTTTTTAGGAACGTTTAAAGTCGATGTCTGTCCGGCAAACAATTTCTTTCCTTTTCTCACATTAACATTTTTTCGAGAAATCTTACGCTACATTCTCGGTGCAATAGATTTTAATTTATGAATATTTCCCTTTGAAAATTTCAGTTCACGTAAAACATGGAAGCCAACTACCAGCGTTACAGCGGCAGTTAACTACAGCGTTACACGTATAGCAAGTAGCTTCGCTATTTTGTACTATTTTCATCTAAAAGAAATTGGAAAATAACGCTGCGAGCTACGGGTCTCTTGCAATAAACGAAAAACCGGACAAGATGTAAAATATTGTATGGAAATGCATGTAAAGAAAAAAAAAAAAAATTCTCTAATCCTACCTATTTTTAAACGCCTCAGGGTATCCTATCTTGTTCCAATAGAAAAAAAGAAAAAAAAAAGGGAGCAGCGAGGAAAAAAAGAAAAAGGGAAAAAGATCCGTGGAAATTTGCCGTTTCGACGCAATATTTGCGAAGAATCGTTACGAGCGTTCGAATTCGGTCCGGCCGATTTGCAGAAGCGGCCGCAGCGGACCCGCTGATCAGCGTTTCGAAATCGGCCGGCTATCGACGAGCCTGGCAAAGGACGAGCGTTCGGAACGATGATCGCGACGCTTGTTTGGATTTACCAATAACAAACAGCCAGAGTCGCGGAACAAAGTCGGCCCCGATTACAACGCGCACTATACACCTTCGACAAACACGTCTATACGTCCGGGCCTGATCATCGGCCCTTTGATCGTCATCGACGCGTCATCGGCGTAACAAAAGGATCAGCTGGTTTAAAACAATCGACAAATTGTCCACCGGTTTAATCGTATTAAGGATAATGGCGCATAATCAGCCGAGCCGTGAGCGAACCGCGAGAACGAACATGTGCGGTCGCCTTTCGTTCCACACACCTGATTTCACCCTGTCAGCTAGTGCGAATGTTTTTTCAGGCAGGGGTGAATTTGATCGAGAAAAAGTGGATTAGTATGGTATCAGGTCCGAAGGCCAGGCGAGAATTATGCACTGGTTAAGGTGGCGGAGGGTGGATTTTCTGCAATCTGTTTGACGAGTTTATCGTTAGGGTGGCTGCTTCGAGTGAATAGGCTGTTTACGGATTAGCATTTCTGGTGTTTCGCGAGCTGTCGGATTTTTTGGCCAGGGGATGGTAGGAAATTTTCGAAAGCAAAGATCGCTTGTAAAAAATTACTGTTTTGCGTAAGTTTCGTATAATAATTGCGAAGGGATGTGGGGGGGGGGGGGGGCGAAAGTGGAAGAAAAGAAGAGAAAAATAGAAGTGTAGATTTGTAATTGCGCGAAAGGCGAGAATTTGTAATTTTTAATGAATTCGACGATTTGTTGGAATCTGGCAAATTTTTTCTCCAAGTTACCACGAGTTGATAAAATAAAAGGAGCGAGAAATGAGAAGTCCTTTAAAAAATTGACGAGCGCGATGCAACGTAAAAGCAAATTCTTCGACCAGCATCAAAAGATGGAATAGAATTTAACAGATTTTCGCTTCTAAATGAAATTTCGGGCTCTCTACTATTTTCTATATTCGAACAAAATTTAATTATACGAATTAACGATTTAGTTACTTCCATTACATTTTCAACTACAAATAACAAACTCTTCGAACGAAGCAGAAAAAGTTCATCGAATTCGTAATCAGCGATGACAAACGATTCATCGAAGCTTTTTCTATTTTCAAAAGGCTAGTGCCAAACTTAAAAACTAGCTTCTGTTTTTCGAACAACCTCTACAAAGGAATAAATCGAGCAAGCTGCATGGGAGCAAGCTGCATCGTACTCGAACATTTTCGAACGTTATAAAGCTATCGCGACGCGGATCCTTCCATCAAGCATCGAATCGATCGCGTCGTTTGGCTCTTGCTCATTGTGATCCGCCGGAGTGACCATCGACGTAATGATCGCTGACCATGGTCATCCCTCGATTATCCTCGTGCAAATCCACGCGCTATACCGACAGGCACGTCTCGCCACGACAACGCCATTTGCAGACGACCACGTATTTCATATGCGCGTTTCGAAATCGATTCGTTCAACGTCTCCTTCTTTCAACGAGACGATTGTTTCTTATTTCCAGATTTCGATGCGATATTGAAAACGTTCGATCAATGGGAGCTCGAAATTTTGGACAGTCGGATAGTTGATAGTTTGCGTTGTCGGTAGAATTTTAATAGCTTGGTTAATTGGTTAAATTTACATTGCAACAAAGAATCTTGTAGGTTCGATGTCGAATCTCTTATATTAAATGTATATATTGCTTTTATAACAGATAGCGAAAAATGTTATTATTAGAACAATTACAATTTAACGTTTAATTAGTTTTATAAGCAACTCATTGAGAAGAAACGCACGAGAGAAAACAACGTAGGGACGCGAAATACGCTATTGAGATTTTTTTAGAAAACTTTTACGTATATCATGTGTTGTATAAAACATTTCGAAATGTTATTCTCGATGAAAGAAGACATAGTTATGATTATATTGCTATTTCAAGTAATTACAAATTTTCGCTATCGTGATTCTTCAACGGCGCTGTGTCCCCCGAAGAACATAAAACGATCGTATGATCGGTAAATTTCAGACGATTCGAAGATTGGATGCAATTTTCTGGAAAATCTATAGGGTTAACGAGATCTTCGAGGCTGTTTGCGCAGTTCCTTACGCGGCTAAAGGACGATCGATCGCAATTTGCCAGTTAACCTGATTGCCTCGAGTAACCATTTCCGTAATTGTAGCGGACCACGGTCATCTCTTGATCATTGTCTCGTAAATCCACACTCCGCGCTGTCCGGCACGTCGCGAGCGCAACCGATCGAATTGTTTGCGTGATTCCTGCGTTCCGTTGCGCTTTTGTAAAATATTCGTTTCAGCAAACCCCGAAAAGAATTTTCTCATTTGCTATGCCTATTTTACCATTCGGACTGGAACATTCGCGAGAAAAAGTTGCTGAAAATTTCAACGTACACGTCGCGTGTTACGTCCGACGAAGACGTCGTTCTACTTGCACCGCGAGTATTTCCTTTATGATTTTACAACAATCGGCGAGAAAAACGAGAAGCTCACAGCGTTCCAGCCATTCAGCTACGCGATACGTTTCGCAAAGTACTCGCAATTTCGTCCATCTTTCGCGAGAAACGCGCAATTTCTCTAACCACCGACCGATTCGAAAGGATGCGTTATCGCGTAACAGGCACGTCCACTCGATCCTTGGACGTGGTGAAATCTATTATCGTGGTGAAGTGACCAGGACGTCAGAGATGCTTGATGGATGAGCGGTGATTAATTATACAACGTCCACCCCCCTCGTCCTCCCTGTAACCGCTGGTCCGTCCTCGGGTTTTCCCGATGGTAAACACTCGCTGGACGATCCTTCGTTCACGTTGTCTCTTCTCGGGCCAAGAACTACCACCGTCGTCGGACGACGGTCGCTCGAATTGACGTATTAATTTTCTAAAGTGGATACACGCGGAGGCGTATATTCGCTCGGCCATACCGGGAATCGATCGAGAAACCTCGTTAATTTCGATAATGGAGACCGTGCGCCGGATTTTTCTTCATTTTCAAACTTCTTAGTTCGTTCGATTTTTAGTGGATGCATCACGAAAGTTAGGACGAAAGTTTTGAATTTTATGGAACAAGTGGAATGTTTGTGGAACAGGAGAATTTTGTGAAAAATTAAGTCGGACGAATGTGAGCGAAAAATAACGAGACAGTTGGGTAAATGTATTTTATAGTCATCGACGTAAAAGTATTTGCACTGCATAATTATAAATTACGATTAAAACGCACACATTCAGACATTACGACACTACGTACATATCGCGATGAGCACGCGTGTAATTTTCTCCTGTACGCCGATGCTGTTTCTATTGGGTTGGCAACTAAGTGATTGCGGATTTTGTCAATACCACCCAATGACAAAATCCGCAATCGCTTAGTTGCCAACTCAACAGATCTAAATTTTCTCCCGCCTGCTATATTGCGCACGAATTTTCTTTCGACGCGACTTCAAAGAAGCGCGTCAACGGGAGTCGTAAATTCCCGTTCCTATCCGATTAGGATAATAGAGGTGCTTGATTGAGTATAACGCTGATTTCAACAGCTTATAATATCTCCAATAATTAAATAACTTCGATATTGAATACAATTGTGCGTGTGTGTGTGTGTGTTGACTGGCAAACTACGAGTAAGTACAGCCTGAGACTCTTTTCGTGTTGGCGACTGCGTTTCGACTTTAACTGTTGTTGAGATTTCACTCTTACTTAGCCGATATTGCGGTTTGACTTCTGTCGATTTACTGTTTTCGACTTGGCGATTGTGATGATTGATTTTGATCGACTCATCGCTCTCGAGTCATTACGAAAGAAATATGGGTGCGTTTTAGGTACAAAGAAAACGGATTTGTTGCTTACACTTTTCGTGAAGTGAAGGTAAGGATCAGCGAGGCTCATTGTTTATGACCAGCGTTAATAAATGTGAATAGACGATTCGTTTTCACCGTTAGGTAATTATCCTTTTCCTTTTCATTAATTTATAAGTAATTCGTAAGTGTGCACAATAAACCTAAGGACTGTTCCAAGGATCATTCATAAAAGAAAACATTTAGAGAATTACCAATTCCTTCGAGTTAAAAGGATTATATTCAAAAGGTTAACTTCAAAAGGTATATGATTTATGGTGGATCGTTAGGTTTATGGAGGGTCTGAATAACGGTACGGTCGGGCATTTGTTACCAGACAACGAGAGATGGCGTGCGAATTGTGTTACGCGACGTCACAAATTTTGTTAATCAAAGGAGGAAGAAAAGGAACACCGATTGTATTCAAAGATACGAGCTCGCAATTTTCCATCGGATTTTCCATTCGAAACTCGGCAACGTATTCCGCGAGATATCGCGATAAAAACTTGCGTTCGTTCGTTGGATCGGTACAAGCAGCGTTTCATAAGCGACGATTAATCAAAGTCGCATTTAGTAATTATCAGCCGCGACATTATGTCGGATGCCTGCGATTCGTCGGTGAATTTGCGTTGCGCGGCCGCGAAATCGGACGATTTTGCGCTTCGCGTTCGGTAATTTATGCGCGCTAAGTAAATACACCGGCCGGGCCGGGTTACCGGTTAAAATAATCCGGAAGTTCCGGTGATTATTCGCCAAGCGAGAAATTCCCGGGGCCGATGATTCGAAACGAACGAACGAACGGGGACGATCGTTAAAAACATGGCTGTTTACATTTAATAAACGACTCCGCCTCTCCCTCTCCACCTTGCCGCCCTCGCCAGTTCCACTGGCTTTTAATCGTGCTCGTTAACGGTAATTATTCCTAATCAATGGCGAGCGTGCCGTTTTAATTCGCCGAATCGTAACGATGTGTATTTCGGCTAATTTTCAAAGTATCTCGAAGCCTCGCGCTAAAGTGTGTCGCATTTTTCTGAATTTTTGATCGACGAGCTGGTCATTAAGACGATTTTCGATTGGATTTTAAAGACTGTTTCGCATGGAGTAATCGGCATTATTCTGGTCGAGTGACAGTTTCGTTTACAGATATCGAAAGGTAATTTGGCATTTTCCAAAGAAGGGGTTTCATAAGACAAAAAACGGTGTGAATTGTATGGAAAGTTTTAGATGTTTTCGATATTAGTTACGTTTGAATTAATAATTATAATCGTAACCGATGATTGTAACGTGATTGGAAAATAAGCTAGATATTTACGATAGTTGGGAGTAATTGGCAAGTGTTTGACGCGAAGAAATAACTACTAGCCACTAGCCATGGTTAGCGATGAAATGTTCGATTGATTGAACGAAGATAAAAACTTTCTGCCTAATAATGAAGCCGATATTGGGTAAATTGAGTTAAAAATTCAAGCTACATATATAAATATCGATAATTTGAAATTATCGACGGCAGATATGAAGCATATAGCAAACGTTCAATATATAAATTTCAATCGTTAAATTAAATTCATACATTCAACATCTACAAAAAGACACAATTATCAAATTACGATGGAAAAATAATAAAGAGGGGAAAAAGTAAATCTACAAACAAATATAGAAATAAATATTTTCCATTCAATGAAATTAAACTAATTACTTTGCCAGGTATCGATATAGCTCCTTCTGCCATTTCAAATTTACCATTCGTAGAACGCACACGCTTAGGGTTGCGTACACGAAGAAATAGATTCGTTTAAGACATCCACCGTGTTTCTCTCATAATCTCCGTCGTAGTTGCTTTTCGGCTCGTCGATCGTGTCACGTATTCCCTTCTTCAGCCAATAATCCTCAGTTTCAGTATAACCCTTCGTTATATCGTTACATCAACAACGATATAAATATAAATATAGCAAAGGGTTATCCCGAAGAAATAAACTGCAAAGTTCGCGAAACCTGCAACGTTACGAAGCGAAATGTACGTAACGTGGTCGACAACCTGAAGACCAGTCCCGATGAATTACGAAGAAATAAATTTGGTCAGGCCACGATCTATTCGATGTTCGTCGCCTGGTGAAAACCATTCAGCAACCGTATCGGAGAAACGAGAAGCTTGCACCCTTTTATCGGACTGGAAACAAATAACGAGATCATTGCTCGCGTGGAAAATGTCCTGTATGTATATGGCTGTTGGACAAACAGGGGCGATTCGGTGGATTCTGTGCTGTTCGCTCTACTAAATGCTGCTATATTCCTGCTAATTCCCCGGCCAATCCCTTGGGATCCCCCTTTGCGCGTACCTTGCACCCCTTCGGAGACTCATTCGCGATAAAGTGGGCCGTATGCGCCCTGTCGACAACTGCATCTTTCTACGCTCTAAATCTTCGATTTCGATCGTATCCGAAAGCAAAAGTCTTTGTCTCGATAGCCGGAGTTGTATGAAACTGATGGTTCGTGTCGATGTTTGTCGAGGATGGATTTAATTGTTGTTTTGGGTTGGTCTGGGCGCTTGCAACTTTATTATAAGGGAAGGTATGGGTAGGATATAAATTAGGTATGGTTTCTTTGCTTTGTTCTTTGATAAGTTTCATGTTTGTTAGTATACTACTGAACAAACATTTGGAATCATGTTTGCGCTTGTGTCTATATCGGATCTGCCGTTAATTTGATGGCTGCTTCGAAATTAGTGCATCACGTACCAACAGAAACCTCGTATTTTGCTAGATTCTTTATTAGAGAATTTTACAAGATAATGCAAATTTGTAGTGACTCTCGCAGTTGTATTTATACGAAACTTTCTAATTATGCTAATTCTCCGATCAATCCGAATTTTGTTCTAGATCTTCGATAAAGAAGACGTCGAGGCAACAAAATTTCAAGTTTACTCTTCTAAAGAATTCTAGTCTTTCACGATATACGTATGCAAAGATCTCACACGTTTCATCAATAGCACAGATAAATTCTTCTTCTGAAAAATTGTACACATCGTTTGAGATACTTGCGGAACGAAAACGCAGGAGATAACGAATGCACATGGCACGTAAAAATTCTGGTGAAAGTTAATTCTGTTGGCAAAAATACTGCAACAATTGGATCTGTGAAATTTAATCGATCCACGGTACGTATTGATCAGTAACAGCCCCATAATAAGGGGTGTAAGTGCATAGGTCGAAGGGTGCAAGCCGCAACGCGTATAGTTGCCGTTTCATGGGGTGTTTTATTGACGGGTGTCGCGCTGCAGGGGTTCAGCCGCGTTAAACGGCGTGATCTTAAGCCGGATTCCCCATTGAACAGCATCTGCACCCCCGAATTTGTCGCCGGACAGTTTAGGCGGATTCTCGTGCTATGGTGAACAGGTCTATTAGTCGGGCCTTTCCGTTCATTGTGCGATTCTTGCTCTTTTAAACGGTCCGCCGACACGTTTCTCGCGTGGGAGTGATGTTTGGCTAAGTTTGATTATCTGTTTGGAATTTAAATCAGGCCGTTAGACTCGCCTTAATTGATAGTTTTCCGAATTACGCGAAAGAAGATTCAAAGGATTCTCATTACGTTTGGAGAAATTTTTAGGAAGATGTTTGACGTCGTTTGAAGACGTTGGTGTATTGACCAGAAATGCTAGAATTTTCTTTTAAGAAAGGAAAAGTGCTCGTACGTATAAATTTTATCTATCGTATAATAAATAGTTTTTATAACAGTAAGTTTTAAAATGTTTGTTTGAAAATATTAGTTCACGAGAAGTTTGAATAATGTTTGTAGTTAGACAAGCTATTAGAGCAATTAATTAAAATTTGGAACGTTCATTTCCTTTTACACTCTTTGCAACTCTTCTACCTTTGTTTCTTCCATCTCTTCTATCTTGTTTTCATTTTCTTCTCTTCCTTTTCTTCTTTCTCTTCGTTATCTCTCCTCTTCTCTTCGTGTTTACCCATTTTCTATATTTCTGTATTTTTATTCTCCTTCTCCATCGATAAACACCAAAGAAGAGCCTATGCCAGTTTTGTTTTCAGCTACGAAAATGATATTAATAAATAATGAAGAAAGACAATATTATGTAGTCTCATACGATACTATCTGTGCAGAAAAACTGCCATTGTACCAAAGGATCAGCGTTTCGGAAAAATTTGTCAGAGCTGGATGCATGTTGAAGGAAGTAAACAAAGCGTAATTCAAGGTACGCCTGGTAAGAATCAGAATGTTGCAAATCTAGTCCCTTTTGTTACACGTTCGCCACTGTATTTAGTAGGATGAATCAGGCTTTAGATTTACTCGACCACTGTTGGCAGCTTTATTATTATGCTTTCTTCGCATTGGAGACACACATCTGTCCCACCCTCTATGCTATATTCTATATAGATTTCCCAAAGATAGGACCTAAGTCACCAGGAAATCATGAGGAAATAAAGAAATATTTTAAGCATTAAACAAATACATCTAACGAAGAGGATTTCTCCTCTTCTTAGTTGAAACCATAGTCTTCACACGTGATAGCCTCTGTGAGTTTGAAAATAAAATAGTTTATACAGTTTAACGGAATATTAATTAAAGAAAGAAATATTAGGTGTACAAATTAATTTGGTGTTTTTCGTATACAATATAAAACGTTTGTCTGCAGAAAGAAGACATTTCGATTTTCGAAATGGACAGCAACTTGTACGGTGTTTTTTAAAGGATAGGATAGAAAGTGTAGAACATTAATTCGAAACAGAATTATAATTATTTAATATACGAAGCAATTAATTTGAAATATCCGCACTAGTGAGAAATTTCAATATTAAGATCGTTTCTTTTTGTAAAAGAATAATTGAGAATATTTCAAACGAATATTTGTTTTCGACACGATGTTCCGTGAAATCGTCTGGTTTTCACGCACAAAAAGACGCAAGACTCAAAGGATAAATGTTATCAAGACACGGCACGCAGAAGACGGGCTATAAATTTTAGGAAGCTTAATAACGTCTTGGCGCGGTCTAAGTTCTTATTTTTCCGCTCCAGATTAAAAAAGCCTTGAGACAATTCTCTTTTTAAAAGAGGAAAGAAATTTGTAACTCTTCCGATCGCTCGATTTATGATTTATTTTCCAATCGTAAACCGCTCTGGTCGAAGGATAATTATTTTTGGTAAGAATTTAAGTGAGAAACCTCGCAACAGTTTATCGATACGACGTGGAATATAATTTTTGTACAAATGAAGATGCAAGGTTTCTAGATTGGATACCACAAATTTTTCGAATGCAAAGTTCACAGAAATGTTCGAAGAAGCGATAGCAACGACGAAGGAATATGTGGTTGATAAGAAATCGTGGGCCGCGCCATTTCAGGCAACTGTCGAAGGAACAAGATGAAAGAAAATGGAAGGCGGTGACCTGTGAGATGGAATTTTACAGCAAATGAAATATTCCTCGATATTGGTTTACATTTTACTTTCGTATCTAATAATAATACTTCGTTTTAATCTCCAGTACTTTATTCACCGATCTATTCGTTTCAATTGTTAAATAATATTTTAAAAGTAAATTTTCCTAAAGTAATTGTTTTCGATCTATCTACAACAAGCTGAAAATATTAACAAGGCATTTTTTGCATAAATTGTTACATTTGATCCCCCAACGCGATACGTCGTTCAAATAATACAACAATGATGTATTTTGTCTTAAATATACAGCTGAGATCAAAGAGAAAGAAGAAAATAAATATATCAACGATTAGCGACTACTCAAATTCATTTGCAGTTTCTTCTTTCATATAGAGATAAACCAACCCTAAGCGAGTTATTATTGTCGCGCACACTTTGATAGCGGTGCTATATACAATTTTCTTACATTTCGTAAAATTTATGTGACACAGGTAAACCAAAGTTCTCTGATTTCGCTTCACGCAAGAAGATAACGAGGCCAACGATCGAGGAGGCGCGAGTTCATCCCAGAATTCCTAGCGGAATAGTCGTAACGCGACGATACCAGTTCGCACGACGATAGCGCGTGTTTGCACAACGATAAATTGACTTGTACCTGGCGCCCGTCTCCTTAGCCATCCCGTCATCTTGGCCCGCGCGTCTGTGCCAGAAATAAGGCGTTCATTGTTTTCCCGCAACCTCCAGCCACCTCGTATACTGTAATTTAACTTGTCCTATTAGACAAAGGATACGTTTTACGAACCTGCTTGTCTGGTTGCCGTAAAAAATGTACTCGGGTTAGCAGAATTCAAATATTTAATAAAAATCTTTCGTTTGTTCGACTCCTTCGTTCTACCGTTTCTTCCATCCTTTAAATACATAGAAAAAAGGGAGTACGATGATTTTCCAATGATCGTGTCATTATACCATCGCATTATCCTCTAATTCCTTATCTTATAACGTTAAACAAAAACAACATTCCACGTATATAGATCTGTGCGTTAATCTTACCATTCTTTCAATCGCAGAATATTATACCACCTATTGTACCATTTTGTCTGCTATGGTCTTCCAACAGCGTGGCCTTGGAAGTTAGAACTGACGTTTTAACGAATGATCGCGTACGCTTACAAAAATCAGTACATCGACGTACGTCGATTCCACGGCGATGATGAAATCAGATTTCTATGTCCGCCACGGGCAGCAGAAAACGAATCTTAACGCAAGGGGTTAACCAACATCGCTATTTTACACGTTGGACGAGTCTTTCGAACGACGTTGCCGAAACGCATGGCGCAACAGCGTGTACCAAGAAGAAGAGTCGCGCGTCGAGTCTGCGGTGAAAGCCGCGGCTTTTTTCAGGTAAATGGTAAACGCCCCGAGGTACCAACGTGGTACCTTTCCCCAGGTATCGTACGTGGGGACGTGGAAACCGGCCGCGATCCGATGTTTGACCCTCAGCCGCTTGGGCAAACAGCGGCACGCTCAGGATTTCGTCGAAAGGGCCCGATAGAAGCTCTTGAGCCGGCGGGCCCTCCACTTCCGTCGCCATCTCCATCACGTCCTTCTTCCTCGAAGAGGCGTAAAAGCCTCGAGTGCCGCCGTTTTTTGGCCCCGCAGTGTTTTCTCTGCTCCTCCGTATTCTTCTTGCGGCGTCGGAGGATCAGGTTTCGTGGCCCTGGCAACCACGGTGAGAATGGAAATGAGGACCACTCCCGTCAACCTTTTCGTAACAACACAGTTTTTCGATGGGTTCTGGGAGTGTTGAGGATCGGTGTTGAGCTTGCATCTTGGTACTGGCAAGGTGCACCAGCTTCAAAGTCATTTTCGAGGTAAGTTGTCGAAGAGGATTAAATTCAGTTAACGCTACACAGGTTGGTATATACATAGGTTGGTTAATTTGTATTATTCAGTCTTATTATTTTTTAGGTTTGCATTCAATTGAGGACGTCGGCGTTTCTTTCTTCATTCAGATTCATTTAGATCGTACGATTTTACGAAGCTCGAAGAAGTTGAAGATATATATGTGGTATGTATATGGTAAACTATTTCTTGTTAATTCCGCAGATTTATTTCGTGTGTCTAGCCTGTGTAGCGGGCTTCTCAAGAATTTCTATTACGCTAATAGGTTTCGTATATTTTAAGGAATAATGTGTCCAAGTTATTAATCCATCATCGACTGGGATTACACTTGGTCAAAGTCGCGTGTTGTTACTACAGTCGACGAAAGTGTACAGACGATAGTTCGCAGGTAATATCAGTGGTAATGAGAAGAATATTAATAGATTCGTTGGTTTCGATGTTCCAATGTTCCTAATGTTCCAATTCTGCGGTGCATATAACGCATTTAAAAGCACAATGAGATATAAAAATCAATTATTAAATCCTTTTCATACACGTTGAAGGGTTTGAAATGGAGCAACTGGGAAAATACAAGATTGAAACGTAACGTGAACGCTATCGATACTCTCGGAGGCGGCACTCGATTCCCCAGGTCAGGAACTTTCTCCTGGCGAAGATCGATTGGCCGATTTGTCGAGAGACACGGAGTTCCGGCACGCTTCCTTTGTTTTACGTAATTTCCGCGCCAATATTAGCACGCTGCGTTCCGTCGGCGTGTTCCGTTCTCTCTCTCTCTCTCTCATCGTGTATTGGCTTGTGTGTTCTTCGCAAACAAACCAATCAATGCCGATGCCTTAACTCTCTCTCTCTCTCTCTCTCTCTCTCCCCTTTTCTCTTGTACGCGCGAGCTTTTCTCGTTTCAAAGCAGCCATGAAAAAAGTTTTACTTTATTCTGTGTGTTACCTTCCTTTTCTCCTTTTGTATCGTTGTTTATATATCGTCGCGTATATACAGTGGCTACAAAGCTATTTGTACACATTGTATGCTTGCGCACGTATCATTTCACTTATACACCAGTTATTTAGAACCAACTATAATAAATTTACTATCGTTTAATGGTACTTTCGCACGATTACGAAAATTGAATACCCTGGAAATGAAACGGAGGATCCAAGAAGAAAACGTTTCATTGGGAAATAAATATTTTTCCTAGCCACTGTGCGATCAATACATAGACAAGTGCGCGTATCCAGATTATTCAGCAGCAAAAATGCACGCGAGAGAGTAAAGAGACAGACAACGATTGAAATAAATCATCGAACATTGTTTTTGAACACAACTGTTTTTAGACATTGTTATTCCCTCTATCGCGTGCTCCTTTCTTCTAAGAATTCGAAAGTAATTTCTGTTTGACAAAAGGACATTTCAATAAACGATTATATCGTTTTGACAGAAACGAGATCAAATTTACGCCACATTTACCGCAGCATATTATCAATCGGTCAACGGTGAACGCCCATTAAACTCATTAAACCGAGGAATCTGGTTAAAAAGCATCATCGTACGATGGGACGAGCGAGTGAAGACACCGCGAAACGGTTCAAAGGAGGCCAAGGCAGGTGTGTCGGCCATGGGGACACGGAAACAAGCGGAGAAACGACGGAGACAAGCAACGACGAGAGACCAGGAACGTTAAAAGGCTTCGTGGGCGTCTATTTGCGTAGATCCAAGAGATCGGACAAGTGGCCAGGCCTTTGTCGGACTCTCCGTGGGTGGTTCCCTTTTTTTCTCGCCTCCTCTTCGTCCTTTCTACGCGTTTCTCCTATAAACCAGTCCACTCGAGCCACCACCCATCCACCCCCGTTGAGTTAGCGTCACCCTCGTAAACTGTCGCCCTCCCCCTATCGGTTTCGTAGACGTCGTCGTCGTACACTCTTTATCCTTTTCCAGGATTCGTTTGCCTGGTGGTAATCAAGCGGTGGCGAAGGTTACGACGCCATTTTTACGTCGTGACAAGGTGGTGTTTGTTACACGCATGAATCGCGTAATGCTGGTTTTAATCAATCAATCCTTATCTAGCCAGTCCTTAATTACAAATTTGTTCCATTATGAACGATCGATAGAAAAAGGATCTTTAAAAATTCCTTTCGAACAGGTTACTACGCATTTGACTGTTATTCGAGTCACGTCCAATGTCCTAAATCGTTTCGAATCTAAATTATCGTGTAAATTATTTAGATGGGAAATCGCTCGAATAAACACGAATGACGTTAGTATAAGTTAAGTTATGTTCTCAGTTACGAAGGAATAATATAAACTATCGTTCGTAATTATTGGAACAACTTCGATAAACGTCGCTCAAGTAACTTGGAACGAGATCGTTCGAATAATTTATACAGTAGACGCGTACGATTCTATTCGACGTACGTTAAAAGATGTGTTCATTCTTGAAACGATAACGACAGGCCATTCATTAGCTGTGATAATAAAAAATCAGACGAAATATAAGAAAGAAATATTTTGTAGAGTAAAGGTATGCAAAGTGGATGTATATTAAAGAGGCACGAGCGAGTATTATATCCTGTACTACTTTTCAAGTAAGTCGTTCGATAGGCACTTTTCCCTCTTTCTATCGACGTCGGATTCCGCGAATAAGGGTTGCACGGCTCGCAATCGAGCATCAGGATTCTCCTGATTCCAGAGCATATTTAGAGAGGCCTCCGTTCTATTTGTTGGCTTTAAAAACATCCCCGGCGGTAAGCCGCATTATTTCACCCCCTGGTTCGCTGCATATCGGGCATTAGGAGAATATCGAACTGTGATCGTATGATATTTCAAATTGCATTATTTACTGGAAACGCTAATAAGCCGTCTACGTTGCCTGTATTAGCCGTAAAAATATATACGTCGAAGAATAATATAATAATTGCTCCATCTTGTATCTTTATTCGAAATTCGTTATAATCAAAATTAATTAACTGGAATTAATTCGCTAAGATTCTATTTACCTATTATTGCTGTTATTTTCAAAGACAGCAAAATAATGATATATTTTAGAGAAAATTTTGAAGAAGACAAACTGATATTTATAAATTTGTAAGTATTCATTTTGTCCAAGTTGGAGATATCGTTAACACTAGAACTACCACACCAGACAAATTGATTGGTTTTACAATTTTATTTTAAAATTCCTACTTCATGTTATATTTTTTTCCTCGCAAATGATGTAATGACTTTCACAACGATAATTAAAAGAATAATATAATGAATTTTATTTTATTTTTTAAACTGAAAATAATTTTGTATCAAGGCTACTTATACCAATAGCAGTTAAAATGACTGCCACTTGTCAAAGTGTAAAAGAGTCCTGCAATCTGTTTATCGAACCCCAACTAACCAGTTTCCTCGTTTTCTACAACTTGCCACGCGTTTTTCAAATTTTTACCGCGTATCATTCGATATGACGATATCGGTTATCAGGAAAGTTCTGGATCGATCGCTAGATCGTTAGATGTTGATACTAGAAATGCCACAGCAGTCAAAATGACTGGTTCTACAATTTTATAAATGTGTTAACCCTCGTTTAGGGGTCATGGTCCCAGATGGATCAATAATACCAAAAATGTATTACATAACATTGAATTGCTTCTGTAGAAAGTAATAAATCAATAAATATGAAAATATTCTATTATCACGTATTTGTTAAAGACCAGTCATTTTCACTGGTTTTGGTAGAAATAGCTTCGTGCTAACTATCGGTAGTTCTAGTGTTAAACGCAAGGTCCGTTTCTTATCCGAGATTTCTCTTGTATCAAAGAACCACGCGTTATCCTCGAAGCGACATCTTTCCTTCTTCCTTTCCTTATTCACGCTTTACGTACTTGCCAGCAGCTTCGTACGTTCACCGCTTATAAACAGGCATCGAGTATTTGCCAAGGAATGGAAAATTGACTCGCGGGCACAAATTCGACGCGTCGAGGGGGCTTGTGCAAGAATTTCGACGCCTTCGAGTGTGTAACAGTGGCTTGTCGAGGGACGAGAGGGTGCATGGGGGTGAACGAAGGTGGCGACTGGCGAAATCACGTTTCCGGAACGGCGGCTAGACGCGTTCAACGATTTCCGAATGTTTCCCCGGAAATTCTCGCCTCGCTTCCTGGATTCGACACGCTTCCGTTGGTTTGTACATATCGTCGCGCCTCCCTTTGTCGTCCACTGGCGGGGGTGGATTTGCACGCGCCCCCTGACCCCGCGATTCGCGCTCGTTTCCGCGTCTGATCGACGACCGAGCACGCTCCCTTTGCTCTCTCTCTCTCTCTCTCCCTCCTTGCCTCGTCCAACCTGCTATATAACCTTGTTTGTTGGAGTTTTAGAATTTTCAATCGACTACCCTCGTGCTTTATAAGATTTTTTAGTAGTTTGAACGTTTTCAAGAGTAATTTATCGCATATCGTGTACTTTTCCATGTGATCCGCCTCCAATTACGGTAAGAAAATTTTCATTGGTGTCTGGATCAAATCTATTTTGCTAATTGAATCCACGAGAACGTGCATTTTTGTTACGTTGCTCGAACGAGAAATAACAGGACATGAGGAAGATCAACGAATTCTCGTTATACCAGGTTGTCCGAAAAGTTTCTTTCGTTTTATATAAAAATAATAAACGCACTATGTTTTTTGTTTTATATCAGTTTATTGAACTATGCGCGGACATAATAATAGAAATAGAAGGAAATGGATCATACTCGATTCAATAAAATACTATAAGACAGAAATTGTTCGTCTATTATCATCTTATCAAACGAAAGAAAC
The DNA here is from genome assembly GCF_024516045.1 of Bombus affinis. Lineage (NCBI taxonomy): Eukaryota > Metazoa > Arthropoda > Insecta > Hymenoptera > Apidae > Bombus > Bombus affinis. Next base: position 12,727,585 of record NC_066352.1, on the reverse strand, counting down.
TTTTCGGACTACCTATAATATAAACTTCAATCATATACAGGGTGTGACCGAATAACACGTACCAATCATGTACCGTATCTACGCACGAACTACTTGTCCTTCGATAGATTCGGATGCAAGTTTTAAACGGTACATTGAAATTTGTCGTTAAACGCGCGAATATCAACAGCCTCGTCCGAAATAATCTTCTTACACAACAGAAAGATCGAAACGAATGGAAAGCAAAGAAGGAAGAGCAACGTGGTGGTTTGGCTGAAGGAAAGCTTCAACCCCCGTTTCCCGAGTTAGCCAAATATTATCGTTCTCATCGAGCCATGTTCTGAAAACGATTGCGCCCCGGCGCAGTCACGTAAGAGCGTCATTATCGCAATGTAATGTAGGTCGGTCGCAAACAGACCGCTTTTTTCCATCGATTAATTATCGGTGAAAACTATTCCCGCGGTATCTCCACGATTACTCGATCGTTCGCGGTAAGGTGGTGTGCTGGTTTTTATCTGAAGGGGGTCGAGGACCCATTATCGGCTGCCGCGGAATTGCGAGTAAATACAGCGGCCGATGTTTCGCGACATTTCCATTCGCCAGCGCGATCGTCGATCCATCGTCGAATTATGAGCAATTTTGTGCGATTTGTTCGCCGATAGAGTTACGCAGGAAAAGAGTTTTGGAATTTTTGGAAGGTAGGAAATGCCTGTACGACGATCGAGTTGCGTCAGACGGCGATGGTAGGGTGACAAGTTTTCTTACGGAGAAATTCGTTCCAGTTGTTCGCGTATTTCCGTGTATTTCTTATCGTTGTATTGAAATAAGAAGGAAATTATATCCGAAGCATGTTTTGAATAACAGCAGGTTTTGTTTTCTTGTTTCGACGTTCAACATCGCAGTAACGTTGAAAGTTAAACATCTAAAGCTTAAATAACGTCTCTTTTTGTCAAAAATTCGAATTCTATGCGCGTATTGCTTCAGTTGATTTCTTCTTATCGTACGCGAAGAAGAAGAAAACGCTATTGGCTCGAAAAATGAGCGCCGATGGCAACGGTGGCTATCTTCGCAGGTGTTATTTCATTCTTCGAAAGAAAAGAAAGAAAAAAAGAGAAAAAGAGAAGAAAAAAGTGGAGAAGAAGTTAGATATACGGACAGATAGGTGGATTACCCAACTACACGGTGAGAATCGAACACGCTCGGTTTGTTTGCTTGTCGTTAGCATGAACATACTTTTCGATGTAATGTTGCAGACCAACGTGCGCGTCGAAACGCGGATCGATAAGCGTTTCGTTAAAATGGGGCAGATTATGGACAACTCGAAACGTTTATTAAGCCGACACGTAATATATATATATATATAGTTCTTGGCGTACTTGCGTGAAATTTCAAGATACAAAAAGGTAAACAGTACGCATCCAATAAGTATCCAATGTAGGCTAAGTATCCTATTTACTTTAACGATTCGTATATAAATAACAAATAGTAGTAACAAGAGTAGAACGAATCTCTATTTAAGATATAAACTTCCGTAAGAATCCGTAGCCTACTAATTAGCGTAAAAAGTTATTCAAAAACTACGTACATAGGTAGACTGAACCTATTCCTCATTCGAACATAAGCTCGTCGATCACTTTGGAAAGAATTTTCTTGGCGACCATACTTTAACCGGTGGAAAAACTCGCGTAAACAGGACACCGTAGGAACGAACTAAATAACGATCTGGGATGGCCAGTTTTTAGGGTTAATAAGCGAGCAATATACGTATAGAGGGGCGTGGGGCCAGCGAGGAAAGGGGGAGGACACGTCGCTAATTAGTCGTGCAGCGGGTCGCGCAAAATTTGTCAGAGAAATCTGAATGAACGTGCCTTGAATCGTGCTACGCGGTTAATACAAATGTGTATTACCGTGCAAATAAATAAATATTTGGTCATGAGCGGAGCAACTCAAATATGTTCAAGCAATGTCAGCAGCATCTCTGTCGACGCTCTCTTTCTCCTTCTCTTTCCTCCTCCTGTTCCTCTTTCTCCGACGACTGTGCGCACGTACGTGTACGTATGCGCGTATATGAGTACGTGCAGGATCATGTTAATACATGTACAGTGTGTGGAAAATAGGTGTATCACGTATACGTGTGTGCAGGTATAGGTATAATGTATGCGCGTTGAAAATACGTGGCTAGTACACGCGTTGACGTTTGTATGCACGCGTATGCGTGGAGAATATGTGTCCAAATACACGTGTGAACGCGTATATGTGCCTGTGTGTGGGTGTAAAATACGTAAGCAGCACGTGTGGGTGTATGTACGTTTGTGCGGTGAGAATATCTAACTAATACACGCGTATGATGGCGTGCATATACATACAAGACTAAATATACGTATGAGTGTATATATAACGTGTGTGGAAAATATTTACGTGAAAATACGTAGACACGCGCGTGGAAATATAGGGTAAAAAGGAAATGCAACCAGGCACAAACGACGTGTGTATATGTGTTCATTGGCACCCACAGCTTTGATTTTCCCCGTTTTTCTCCCCTCTCTGCCTTGCTTCTCCACCTCGCTTTTCTCTGCTCATTTCCGCGACGTTTCATTCTCGGTCTGCCCGTTTTGTTCGTTCTTTTCTACCGTTTTTCCCCCCTTTGTTTTTCAGAGATTCTTTCCTGTTTCGTTGTCTTTTCCTGGTGTACGTAGTTTTATGTACGCGGTACCTTTTCTGGCGATTTCGCGCTCAGATTTTTTAGAAACACGACGTGAGAGTTTCTTTTGGCTTTTCTCTTCAGCATCTATTCTGTACCGTTTATATTTCCCGTTTTCTTCATTTCAATTATTTTATTATCCGTCCCCTATGCTCCTCTTTCCACTTATTTCTTTCACCCTGTTTTTCTAATTTCTACTTTTTCCTTTTATATCTACAGATTTTTCTCTCTTTTAAACGTCTTTTATCACGAACGAAACATTAAAATTCGAGCATTGCGACACGGTCAATTTATCTAAAATTCCAACCATTCCATCCGTCTCCATCTTCCTGCTCTTCCACCTCTTTCTTCTCTCTTCTTCTCTCCTTCTTTATTCTTTACTTTACCCACAAATTTTTCCACTACCTGTCCCTCTGCCCCCTCCCCACATTTCTATCTGCCTGTATCTTTCCATTTTCTCCTTCTCCGAGTTTTGCTCAACCTTCTCCTCCACATTTGTCTGCGTTTCTCACTTTTTCTTCGCTCTTGAATCGTAGTACCTCCTCGTCTCTCTTCGCCCACTTTACCTTGGCCCACTCCTCTTCGATTCTTCTCTTCATTTTCTCACTTCAACCACCCCCATCCAGCAAACCTTCTTTCTCCGCTTCCCTTCCATGTCCTCTTCCGCTGTTTGCGCGTTCGTACGTGTGCGTCTGCCATTATACCGTCGTTATACACGCCAGCACGTACACAGAGGGAAAGCAGAGTACGCGTATCCGTATCCACGTAGGACGGCTGGCGATAGCGTTCGGGTACAATATGTACTCAGTCTACCCCACGGTTGACTCTTGGTATTTGATTCTTGAATCATTTTGTGTACGAGAGGAGTGGTTAATCGTAGGTTAAATATTTTGGCCGCTCGGAGTGCGCCCTGGCGACGACGCCGACGCCGACGCCGACGCCGACACCACTGGACACGCGCGACTTTCTCCACGTGTCTCCCGCGCTTTCAGTGACTTTGTCCTTTTCTTCTTCCAATTAGAATGTGGATTTTTATGTTTCTGATGAGAAACTCGTGGGACATTTTAAGGCGCAAACATAAATAGAACATGCATATAGCACAGCGTAAAAACATAGAAAATATTCAACGAGGTTATTGTAATAAATTTTTAACAAGCGAAGAAAAATTCTATTTAAATTCTATCTCTTTACGTTGCAAATGAAAATAACATATTTCTCTGTTGGTAAAAATATAAATTTGCATAAAAATTCGCAGACTATTTGTGATTCTTTGTAATCGACTCGATGGAGCAGCGGAAATTGGGAAGCTGTTTTAGGTTTCGAAGATTTCGATTTTGAGCAGTTTGAAGAGCATTTGATCGATCGTTACTCGACGAGTATCGATTACATTTTACGCTTGTCTTTGCTGTATTTTGCGGTGATTATTAATATTTGTTATATTCGTTTTAGTAAATGTTTGATCAAACACTTATACGATTCTTATTTCGCTTGTGTGATTTTAAAATTAGTTTGGAATTGTTTTAAGAAGAAATATTATTATTTGACGTTTGCGAGTTACTTTTCTTCGAGAAGTTGACATTATCGTTATATTATTTTATACAAAGATTAATATTTGTTATATTCCTTTGATAGACGTTTGATCAACAAATTATTAAGTCCCTGTTCCCCTTCTCGTTTCTTAAGTGTGTAATTTTCAAATTAGATCGGCTTGTAGTTTTACGCAGAGTCGGATGTACGGCCATCTCTGATGGTTTTTAGGATTATCTTCCAATTGTTTCTTCCTTTAAAACGCGGATGTCAATACTCGTTCCTCATTGACACTTCAAACTCGAATCACAAACGTTTCAATATTTAATCGTACACTTAATATGTTATAATATTTGTTATGCATTTGATTCAATCTCTCTCTTTCTCTTGTCTTTCTCTTCCCTATAATTCTATTTTGGTTCATCTTTTTCATCGACATTTGTCAGCGACGTAAAAATAGCTCGCGGATATTTATGCATCAACGAAAAGTATAGTCTCTAAAAATATGTAGAATTTGTAGATCCTCGGTTTCCAGCAGTAAATTATAAACTCGTGTAAACAGATGATCTAGATATACTCGTAAAAAATTAATAAATAAGAATGAGAGTGAAATTATTTTGATTCACAAGCTATTTTATTTTATTTACAGAATCGTTATCGGCGAAACCTTCTACCATAATTAGTCTTTGGTATCTTCGAGCTCTTCAAGATTTCGGTGTGCCATTTCGTTCTCAAACAGATATGTAAAGCATACAAATGTACGAAAGATTTTATCTCTTTACGCAAAGAACGATTATGCAGGGACTTGTATCTAATCGCGTTGCTGTTTGTTGGAAGGTCATCCTCTGAATAAAGATACTTACAATTTTTCTTTCCTACGTTTGACCACTTTCGACATCACGAATAATTTTTGTAATATTCCACGCTGGTTCGTGCGTTGCCTTTTTTTATTTTCCGTGCTTTTCAGATTTTACAAATTCCTCGCGTTCTCTATTTTTCCTTCGTCTTTCTATATTCTCCAGATTTCCTAATCCTTTTGTTATTTCTGTATTTCCTTCCTTTCCTCTGTTTCGCGTCGATATCGTTCGATCGGTGAAATTTTTGCCATTTTTCAAATGATTAACGTTGTCAGTATGTTTCGGAAAACCGGATCATTCGAACCTGGCGATTCTTGCATCCTGGAAACTCGTCGTTGAAGCTGTCGAGCTCGTACATCGTACTGATATGTGGAAAAATATAAACTGTAAGACTCGTAATTCTTACGACGACACAAGCAAGCATTCCCTGTTGTAAAATCTCTCGCACGAGCAGCACATCTTAACCAATAGGTAAATAACTGTGCAAGGAAGATAACATTTCCACATAAGATAATATTTTGTTATGTATTGCAGCACGTTGTCGGTCGATCAGTAGTCAAAGGGTTAAACGAGATAGAGTTTCTTATAATTTCCCAATAAATATAAACAAGTATTTAGGTGGCCAGATATTCGTCGCTAGTTTTTGCGTGTCAGAGATTGGACGTGGAGATTTCTAAAAAACGATCACCCTTCGCGTAGATCGCCACGCAACAGGCACACGCATGTGCACCATCGATAAAATGTACAGAAGACGATAAAATGACGGAGAAACGGAGCGATTCGATTGGTGTATCAAGGAACGCTTGACTACAATCTCGCGGTTCGCATACAGGCGAGCATGGATAATTAAGAAACGCGTGTATCGGAATTAACTTTAATTAAAGTTCCTCTCGGTCGATCGTGCACAAGACCTGTTATAATTCCCCTCCACCCGATGCGAATCGACGATGCGGGATTGAAAAGCGCCGGTGCTCGTCCAAGTAACGAAACAAAATTTATTAGCATCCGTTCGACGAGGGGCCAATTAACAAGACACCGAACACTTGTGCAAACTACGCGTGGTCGTCGTCGTGACGTAAAGATCGACAAATCGACGACCACGAATTTCCAAGTGCTCGAAAACCAACGATTGTTTAAATAGATCGACGTTCGTTTTTCACATCCACGTATGTAATATCGAAATTGAGAAGCAGTTGCGTGGTTCTCTGTACATTACATCGACTTGTGCTATTTTGAATTATTTTTAACTATATTGAACTGTACTGACTTGCAATTCTAGCGATTCAACTAATCGACAATTCGATCGGTCGGACATACGGCGACATACGTGTTGCTATTTTCTGTATGAAATTTGATTTTGACTTTGCACGGAATATTACGAGACACGATTAGTCTCTTTAACGAAACAACGAGAAAACACGGTGTAGTCTATGTCCAGCAAAGAAATATAGGAAAAACGAACAACGACGAGATTATTTGAGACAACGAGGAGATATTATTCGTAATTATGTTTTCTGCTTCCGTTTTCAAATTTCCTTGATTCTTACATGGATATTCGTGTTCCAGCCACGGATCGTCATCTTGTATTTTATTTCTTCACTTTTTTACATTTTTTTCACCTTTTTTCCTCTTTAGAAGAGTCGCACGAACGTTTCTTCTCGTCGTGTATCTTATCGTCGCCGGAACGTTCGTTATCAGCTAATGTATTTATAGGGCGGGATATGAAGCCGAAGATTGGATAGATATCGTCAGTAAGGCTGGTACATTTAGAGGAACGAGTGCACGTACCGTGCGACATGCGCATGTTTGTACGTGAAATCCAGGGACAAGTAGAATTATTTTATTACGATTTCTCCATAGCGTGTTACCGGCACGACCGATCCAATCGCTTTTACGCGAACAGATTATATTAGGTGGATTCTCGCGTGTCATTGGCTGCTTGCACGCTGATTCACTCGAGATTCTTTTCCTTTCAACGTATCTCTTCATCGAAATATAATTTCACCCAAGATACGGATAATAAAGAAAGAACGAAAGAAAAGAAAAATAGAATATTTTATAGCATCGATAGCCAGTTTCTTCAACTTCTTCCATGTCTCTTATCTTTGTTCACGCCGTCTCGAAATTTTTATACTTCGCATTTCTCTTCGTTTTCTTCTTTTAATTAAAATACGCGTATTTTCGTCAATTTTCTAAATTTCAATTAATTTTTAATGCGAAGTAGTAGGTTGTCGGAAAAGTTTCTTTCGTTTTACGAGGAAGGAATAGACGCGCAACAGTTTTTGTTTTATATTATTTTCTCGAATTTTCACAGACTTGCTTTCACGTTTGCGAAGGAAAGACACTTTTCGGACAATCCAATCCAATTTTCTCAACATCGCCGCGGTCCTAGAGTCTTCTACGTCTCAATTTTATTTTCCACGAACAAAACGATTTCTCGTATTCGAAAAGAAACATTAGAGTCCTGGCGTGTCTCTTGAAACAAGGTGCGAAATTTGCCTATTATAATTACGATAGTCGCGTTTCGCTAGGTACAGCGTTAACCAAATTTCAAAAAACTATACATATCCGTGTTTTTTAACGACAGTGCACCTTCGTACAAACGAAACCAAGTCTGTGAAATGTCGCGGTGTTTATCTTAGCAAAATAAAATGGATCCTAATGAAATAATATCAAACAAAAAACGTCTATTATTTCCTCATAAAACGAAAGAAACTTTCCGGACAACTAATATATACACGATATAAATTCGTAAAAAATTCCTACAGTAAATGGTCGAATATATAGGAGACACTGTAAATCAAACGATATACTTCTCTATCTATAGAAAGTTCTCGCAAAGATTCCCAAGAATTGCCCTGAAGAATTGTCACGAATTTCGAACGCGTAGCAATTTTCTGAAATGTCCGATCGGACTGACGCGACGACAGCGTCGTTCTGCAGAAAATAGTCTTTACAGAGGAATATTCAGTACGTAATTAAACGTGCAATTTGAGAAGGTGCGGCGCAGTTTTTCCACGGCTACTGGCGCGCGTCGTGCTGGAATCATGGATGGGAACAATGACGCGGCAGCGCGTGACTGTAATTAAGTTCCTCGTGATTAATAGCACCGGGCAACGGGGCTGGTTCGCTCGGCTGCTGCATTAATTTACAACTCTGTTTAAGGCTGGGACCGGCCGGAGCCGAAGCGCCCGAGAGCACACCGGTTCCGCCATAATTTTCTGTCGAGCTACGCCACTGTTTACACACCTGATAAAGTATACACTTTTTGCCCCGGTCGACGCGTATCGCCGCGGAGACCCCGACATAATCGTCCGCGCCTCCAACGATTTCCTATCGCGATCGATTCCGCTACGAACGATCTTTTACAGAGGGTGGAGCACGCAGCCAACAGCGCCGCGATTATCACGTGCGATTTCCGGTCGATCCACGACCGTCTATCTTCGTTGATTTTTTCAATTTTTTCCTTTCTTCTTGATAGCGATTTTATCTTTGCAGCATCTTCAGGGGCGACTTTATCAGAGTTAGCAATTAATCGACTGTGAATTTTTCCGTGAATTCGTGCGTTTGAGAATTTAAGGAAAAAAGTAGAATCTCGGTGAAAATAGAACGTAGGACCGGCTGACAATGTTCATTCGCAATAACGTCGTCTTGGAATTCTTCTTGAACCTTGAAGAGGAACTATACTCGATGATACGCGGCGGTATCTTTGAAAAAGCGAATTTACAATCGTCTTACGATCGATGAATCATCGAGATTCCACTAGCGAGTTCTGTTCCATCGGTACCATGCAGCTTTTCCGGGAAAAACAGTTATCTGTTCGTTAGACACGCTCGTCTTATCGTCCTGCGTGAACCAAGTAAGTCAACACGCGCGCTTCTCAAGCTCTTACCCGAGGAGGAAAAATGTTGTCGCCAGACTGCACACTCGTCCGATCCTCTGCATCCTTTCACGATCTATAAAATCGTCGTTCTCGCTAAACGTTACGCGATACGATAATATCGTAGAATCGCAACGACGTTTCGCGTTGAACGATTTACTCGGCCAGGCTTGCAGCCTAATCGAGAATTAAGAGAACGAATCGAGTCAATTCTGGCGAAGATAATCATGGAAGAGGAAAAGAGAAGGACCGACGGAAAGAAATTCGAAGGGGGTGAGTGGGTCGTCCGTTTAAGAATCTGCCTCGTTAGTCAAATCGTGTTCACCTCGTTGGCCCTGCACCGGTTGATACAATTCATTAAGCAGTTCGTCGGTATTGCAAGCTTCGCGAAATTTGATTAGAAGCGACAGGGAAAGCGATTCTGTCTCTCTTGCTGCTTGACGAATCTCGTTTCTTCCGGATATCGATGCCCATTAACACGACGATTAGTCAATGAGTATACTTTTTAAATCGTTCCTCTTCTTTTAAGACTCGTTTATTCCAGAGGAAACGATTAAACGAATTCTTATTTCACTTTAAGATTTAATTTTCAACAGCGTTTATTATACTCTTTAAATTCTACTCGAACGAATCAGATTAAACGTAAGAGCTTAAAATTGTTTGTCAGAGACATCGATCGATCGAAAAATAGAGGACCAAGAGCGGCAGAATTAAATAAGTAAACGCATGGGAAACTACTTGCGTTTTCCGCCTGTCTGCTATTTATTATTTACTATTTACTACGAGCTAATACTTGCCATTGAAGTGTTGTATTTTCTCAGTAACATAAATTGCCTATAAGGAGTATGAGTTTCTAGATTCCAGATCGAAGTAAAACGAACCATAAGCGAATAAAATGTCGATTATACGAGGTTAATAACGATCGTTTAGACGGGAAAGATTTAATCGGTGGTTCTTTTGTCGGCATCGGGCATCCACACTGTCTCGAACGTGATGCCATTGTTCCGATGCGGGACAAATCGTTAATTTTGCAGTGTGTTCCACGATTTGCGCCAGTCGGTCGTTCGCTCGCGAGAACATTCACAACTATGTGGCCGGTAAATTAGAACGAGCAGCTGGATTTTATCAAAACGCACATGGAAACTTCTCAGTTCAGAGTTTAAACAATGTACAAAACTTGACAGATGAAAAATAGGAAGAATTTTTCTGCTTTTCGACTTTCGAGTCGTTGCAACGTACGAGGACTTACATTGGTGTCGGCTTTGGAGCAGCGCTGGACGCATCGGTATCGTTCGATTTCTGTTATCCAAAAATCGTAACCCCACCGCTATCTTCGATCCTCAAATTTTTTATGTCGCAATCCTCTTCTCGTTTCAATTAAAAAAAAAAAAAAAAAAATGTTTTTAATCTTTTAGACGAATCTACCGCGTGGGATTGAAACGACAAATCATTCGTATCGATTCATTTTTATTTCGCTCGAACTTAAGAAATTGTCCAATAGAATAGAAAAATACGACTCGAATAAAAATAGAGAAAACTGTGAATTTTAGTAATTACGCGATACCGCGCCGCGAAAACGTCGAACCTCTGGCCGCAACTACCGTCTTTCGTATTTACAGTTCCACGTATTTCATTTTACGTCTATTCCACTAGTTGATATAACTTGTATTACAAGAAAAAGGAAAAAATACATTGCGTAGGAATATCGTAAGAATATCCAGACAATGTAGAAATATCGTATACCGAGACACGAGCATTGAAACTGCAAATCCGGGAAGGACAAGTATGCAAGTAGATATTTTAAGCGACGTCGCAGGGAAAAAGAGAAAGAGAGAGAGAGAGAGAGAGAGAGAGAGAGAGGAAGCGGAGGAACGTTGGGTTTCTAGAAAGTCGGCTTTTACGAGGCGTTGAATGGGCTGTAATTAAATCTTCTCCGTGAAGGATGAGCTTCGTTCTTTCAGAATCGATCTCTCTTCTGTGTTTCCTCTGTTGTATCCTCGCTATCTGTTTCTCTCGCTCGATGCTTCTTCCAGCGTGCAAAGAATCGTACGTTACGACCGTGTTCCACAGGATCGTCGTCGCTCGGTTCACTCGTTTGTCTTTTCACGCGAAACGTGCGAAAATATGCGACGAATAATTTCACGGAAGAAATAAAACGCGATCGAATCCGCGCGAAGATAACATTTCCTCTCATTTTATGAAATTTCTGAAATTCTAACGCCAAATCGCCCGTGTCTGCGTGTCCGGTTGTTGCTGTCGTCTCACGCTTGTCTCGTATAATTTCTTCGGGTTTCTCCGTTTCTTCTTTCGCAGGGTGAACCAATTTGACAAATAGGCGGCTCGTGTAATAGCTGGAGAATGTAGATAAACAAGCGAGAAATGTAAACAAACGATCCCAAAATAAGCAAATAAACAAATCAGATTGTACGGTTTCACGATGCATTTGTTATATTATTACCGACGTTTTGGACGCTGCCCGAAATTCTCGATCTCTCGTAAGACCGATAACTCGGCTGTTAACATCAACTACATTCGTTCGATTAACATCATGGAACGATAAATTTATATTTAGAATCGTTGTTAGTGTAATTTCTAAGAAATTGTTTTGCTTTCTTTCTGACTACGGGAAAGAACATTCTCGGTGTTTGTACGATAAATAAACAAGCACCTACCTATCTTGCATTTATCTTTGACGGCTGCTTCTATTATCTGTACATTTCATTGCAACGCAAGAGACTTCAAACAACATTTTTCTATCAGAAAGGAACAGAATTTCCAAATGGATCAAAATTCACCACAAAATTCACCATAAGAATAATATTATAACCATTTACCACACGAATCACTATCACAAATCGTAAAAGGTGTCATCGATAAATCGATAAGTAACAACGAAGAATACTACGGAAAGAATAAGAAGCGGATAATGCATTTTTGTCAACCATTACTACGACGATTATTCTTATTAAGAGAACACACGGGTGTTTCCTTTGCACGTTACGTCTTCTATGATGAACGAAGCGGAGCCACGAGGCAGAGTTCGCGAGATCGAGAGGGCAGGTAATTACACGGGTTCACGATCGATTCCTCGGCCGAGTAATGAATTTTTTACGACGCACCGCCGAAGAAGATCCATCGGATCGTTGGACGACGGGGCCCGTGTCCGATCGGCCAAGGCATCGGCCCGAATTGAAACGACGTGCACGTGAACCCTCTCTCACGCTATTCGTCCCTGCTCGAGCTGACAGAAAGAATGCGTGTAGCCGTATAGTTGGCCGTGCTATGCTGTGATTCAACAAAAATTTATTAATTTCACGCGTCTGCGGTAGACGTTTATATCGTCGTTGAATCGTACCCTTATGATCGTTGCGAATCGTCGATAGCTGATATCGTTTTGTGAAACAAGTGGAAATTATTACCTGCATATTAATAATACAGAGATAAAATAGTATAATTTATGGAAATTATTACGTGTAATCGTTGGTGAAATTTTCAATGTAATCCTTTTATTACGCCATGTGAATTGGAGATTACGCACGATTGTGCATACTTTTATTTTCTCTTTTTTTTTCTTGATACATTTTATTTGCTCAATATCGTGCTACTATGTTTTATCGCAATATAGCATTGTATTTTTTGTGGGTTTCAAATTAAAACGATTATGATTAACTGTGGCTTTTTATCTTCTACGAACAACAACTAATATACTGATCCTGCAGAGTTGGGATTTCGATATTTTTAAGATTGTGGTATTTTAATTGTACAGGTATCCGTAATAATTATATGGACAAAGTGCATTCAATTTTTAGCTTTAATTTCCTATTTCTTGATCGATCGCCAAGTACGTAGATGCATATTAGAGAGAACTCGATCGATAATTGTCGCTTCGTTGGCCAGCAGGTTGACTAACTGGCATGTGTACCGTACAGAGTACCTCATTATGAAATTACCATGACGCAACCACGTCCTTCGTAATTAATGCGTTCTTAAAAATCTCTTATTTTTCACATTGCGTCGTTCCATTTTCTCGGAAGAAAAAGCTCGAGCTTTCGAAATCCAGTTTGTAAAATTTATTTCTCTCTATTCAATCGCAAGCAATTGCTTTTCTTATCAACACCGAAGTGATTACAATTTTTCAATTTACAACGATTACGATTTTCTCGTACAATTATTAACAATGTTTCTTATTAACCTTAACTGTATTACGTTTCCTTTTAACCTAAGTTGTGTATACTTTGAATCTCTTTCCCGCTCGTTTTTTATTCTTTTTTTAATCGTTTATATCACAGATATATGTTACGCGATATCCACGAGATATTCTTTTCCAAAGACGTGGATTTAACAGAGGTGTCCTTGTTTAAAATCCCAATGTCCTGCGGAGGTGGTCGAGTGCAAGCGAGAGCAAAGGGTAGGCAGTTTGCCTGACGCAGACTTTTTCAGTCTCGGTGTCAACCCTCCCGGTTGTTTCACCCTGCGACTCACCCGGTTCCTTCTACACATCCCTCTTAACGTGACTTTTCTTCGTGCAGGAACTTGCTTAAATAAGGCCAGCAGGAACTCGATTTAGTCCATAGACAAACCTTACAGCTGCACATACAGTGGTCACAGAAAAGTATTCGTACATCACTATGCCCGTTATGACACCTATATAATAATCGATCAAATTCAAGAATACTAAATTTCGCGTCACTCGGTAGCATTGGTTTGTCCGAAAAGTGTCCTTCTTTTACAGACACGTCTTTTACGGCGATGCATCTATATACAAACGCGAGACCTAATCCGTCGAACGTTGTGATCTTTATTTCGATAGAACAAACTGGATCATACGTAATTAGATAAAATAATATAAAACGGACGACCTAATACGTTGATATGGCTACAAAAATTCAACACTACCAAAGTGAAATGTATTGAAAAATAAGTACAAATACTTTTCGTAGCCACTTCGGTATGTCTTCAAGCAGAGAGATGCAACGAGAGTTACGCGCAAAGTTAAAAACAGAGAAGGAGAAATTTTGCAATCTGTCTAAATATCGTGCACCGTGGTGAGTAAGGTGACCGAATAAAATAGCTTTTTATAGGCGATCGTTATCGGCGGCTTGATTTCGATGCGGGTTAATTGCGATAACCCGAGCCGGTTAGATACAGGGGGATGGCGACATATGCTCTCCACGGGGTTAAATAATCCGGCCGTGACTCGTCGGATACACACGTCGACATGACGAGCTTTCGTGCAGCTCGACGGCTCGTAAAAACGCTTGACACGCTACGCCCACGCAACCTGCACGCTCTTTCACCATATGTCTAACTTTCTGCCAGCGATTCGCGACTCATTTAATCGTACGGCGGCACCAAACTCGAGGAAACACGCGATTTTGTGGGTTTTTTTCAAAAGGCTACAGATCGTTTCTTGCTACCTATCGTCCATTCATTTTTTTTTCCTTTTTTGTTTTAATTAGCTTCTTTCGAGGGGTCGGTTTTGAAAGCCGGTTTTGATAGAGGAAATTAGCGGTGTGGATTTTCAGAGGAAACTGTCTCGTCGACACATTGTCAGAATTTTTTCCACAGTTTATTTAACTTAACGTTCGAATGGAACCAAACTCGGACAAATAGAATCAGAATCCAAGAGCATAGAAACCTACGTACTTTCGCAGGAAGACTTGCTTTACATTCACGAAGAAAGTTATCGTTGCAAGTTAAAATTACTCGAATGCACGGATACGTAACCGACCTGTTCAAATTCGTAGAAACGCGGCCAAAAGCCAAGAACATGTAAACCTACTTCCACAAAGAGGCTTATCTTACATCCACGAAGAGAAAGTCTTTGTAACTAAAAATTACTCAGTTGCACGGACGAGTAACCGGTTGCCGGGCCTATGAGTCGATATCCGCGTCGATAAGAACGCGTGTTCCCATCGACGTAAACGTTGCGCTTTGGTAAACGTTCGAAGGGGCAGAAAATCCCGTGGCCCGGCCAGGCTGCACGCAAGTTTCAGTGCTTTCGAGCAGTTATGGAGGGCGCATGCCTGCATATTTCATGAGCAAACAGACTTCAACCCCTCGTGGCATGCGCTGCAACCATCCCCCTCGCGTCTCCTCTTTCTCTCGCTCGCTCGCTCTAACCTTTTCGTCAAGAACAGGCGAGCTTCGACGAGACTGGGCCCGCTTCAAAAAGACTTTGCCGAGAGGAAAGCGCGCGGGGGCCGAATTATTAACGAACTTCCGCCTGGTCAACGCTAAGTCCTAACCTCCTACCTCTTTCTACTTACTCTACTCGTATTTTCCGCCCGTACTATCGTTTCATCGAGCTATTAATTATCGCGGCGCGGAATGGATCGTGAGCCGAGTTTACGATGGAATATTTGAAAATTTCTCTGCCTTCGTGGCTGCTTCGATGGGATACGTTTATCGACGATGACAGGTGAAGGTGCCTGTTTTTATTCGCGAGAGAACGATGCAGTGTACGAATGCGTATGAGGATGAACGATGGGTACGCGTGCGTGTAGATGCGTGGAGTTTTGCGCCGATGAGAGAACGAACGAAGGTGCGAAAACGAACGAACGCGGATCGGATGGCTGACGAGTTAATGACAAAAAGGAAGCGGAGACATCGCGCGATGGTTATTCGTGTACCTTCTTTCACCGTATATCGTGTTTCGTTTTATCGAATCATCGGCAGACTACGGATTTGCACGTATTTATTTATCGGAAATTTCAAAGTGCAAAAAAGTACAGAGAGTGCGTATAACGAGCGTATAGCGATGTATAAAATATCCAAAGTAAGGTGTTTGTTACAACGTTTTCAAAGCAAACGAAAAATTCTCCGTTTAGATTGCATAAAATATAAATTTGCATAAAAGTCCGCAGTCTAATCGTTAGGTCTCGTTACAGCGTTAACGATGCTTCAAAAGTGTTCGAATACTTTCGCGCCACTTGAAATCTAATAATATATCTCTATACGTGGACTACAATGTTTTTAGAAAGATTCTCAAGCATTTCTCTCGTTCAAATAAATAGCCATTTCCTGGAAAACCCGATCAAACTGGCACAGCATCGTTCCGCGAGATAGACATTCAGCTTGAAAATGGCAAGGAACTTTACGGCGCCGTGGCGCGGTAGACGCAAAAATCGGCTGTTTGCATAGCGCTGTTTTTCATCAGGCGGCGCAACATTATCGTCTTTCAATCGGATCGGTTGATGCCCGATAATATCGCGACGCGTATTTGCCCTGTCTTGTTTCACATCGCGTTTTTTCCGCTAGCTCGCATCAACTCGCAGTTATCGTTGGAAAAACGAGACGTTTTTCCGTTTTAGACGAAAGACTCGCGAATGGAAATTATGCAAAGAGAATGATCGCAGCGTGCGACCAAAATCTAATACGAAAGAAGAAATTTTCATCTGCACTCTGTGGCCTTTTATGAAAGAATTCTTCCAACGATATGGTTAATCGTTGGTTGATAAAATTGTTTGTATTATCGGCGAGGAGTTCACGGAGACGATGAAAAATATGTATATTGTTTAATTTGTTGACACTGATTATTGGATTTCTTAGCAATGTCGTCTTAGTCTGAGAGATTTTTATTAAAGACTTTTTATCTCACGCAGAAACGTTCGAAATGGTAATTTCTGTATTTCCTCTGTTCCCGTGTATTCCTATCTTCGATGCAACCTACATTTTTCCATAGAAAAATATTATCTATACCGACAAATGATTTTTCAAAGTACCCCTCCGAGTTTTCTTCCCAAAAAGAAATTGCACATGTAAAATGACAAGAAAAGCAAACGAGTGAAACGAAAAAGAAACTATTATGAACTTCTTTCCGTATAAACTAGCAAAAGCAACTTGAAGCTTCTAAAAATTTACTTTCTAACAAGTTTCCATCCTTCTGCAAGGAAAATCACAGAAATCATATTACTACGTAAATGAAATTCAAAAATCTTCCTGCTTAATCTAGTCCGCTGAAATGTTCTTCCCTTTCTCTCTCTCTCTCTTATTGTTATAAATGGTATGGCTGCAAGGGAATTAATTTCAATTAGATTATCGGCAGCGGAGAAACAAAATCACGGCGTTGCGTCTCGCCTGGCCAACAATGCCGTATCATTGCTCTCTCGAGCCGCAACAATGCGAACAATAGATCGTCACGTGGCGGTGCTGCTGCTTAATATCGCCGCGATAAAGGAGCCGGCGATGTTTTACAAACACAAGACCGCCACGTGACCAGCCACCCCCTGTCAAAACATTCGAAATACTAGCCCAGATATTCGTACCCCCGTTCAACGGGGTAACCTGTCCCCTTCTTTCTTTCTCTTCGAATTTGCTTCGTGCTTGAACGACGTTACGTCGTGGTCTTTCGCGTGGTGCGTGCACGTGGACCACGTGGGCCACGATATCGGGCTATGAGAACGTCGTGGATGGATGCACGAGTTTAGAGACGAAAGTTTAATCGCGTGGTAATTCGTCGTTCGATAGTTTCAGTCGGAGTAGGTGGAAACGTGTCACTGGATTTGGGTGCACCGAATGACGAGATTCGTCAGCAGCTATTGTATCCGTGAAGTATTAGGTTGTCCGAGAAGTATCTTTCGTTTTATGAGGAAATAATAGACGCACGTTTTTTTGTTTTATACTATTTTGTCGAGTTACGTACGATTCATTTTGTTCTGTTGAGATAAACACCGCGACATTTCACAGACTTGCTATCACGTTTATATGAAGGTGCATTGTTATAAAAAACACGTTTGCGAAAGAAAGACACTTTCCGGAAAACCTACTGCTATAGAATTAGAAATACCGATTCGATTAAACTTAGATATAGCAGCTATGAGGTAGAATATCTAGTGAATATCAAGTCACTGGGAAAGTAAGTTCGTTACATCGAATAACAATCGATTTGATTAAATGGATATAACATTTAATTAAGAAGACATTACACTTGCGAGAGTTACAAACTGTGCGATAATTCGTCGTTGGATACTTCAGACGAATATTCTGAAATAGACCAACATTGGTATCCTCGGTGTGTAAATGAAGCGACAAAAGTCACGAAGGCAGTGTAAATTGGCAATTTAAGGTTCGTAGGAAGTTGGAAATTAATTAACGACAAACTATCGACTATCGATGACAAGAAACAGAAGAAAGTAAGAATAGAAGAAGAATAGAAGAAACAGGAGTGTTAAAGATTTCCAGTTTGAACTCCCCTAAAAAATGTATAATTTTTTAAGCAAATTTTTCTCTGGACTCTGTTTCTCTAGTCGTGCTCATAAAAATATGCATCTACAGAGACGTCTACAGAGTCCCCTAATCGTACATCGAGTATCTCCGAATCATAAATCGAAAAGTTTGGCTTTCAAGAGGTTCGTATCGAAATTAATCGAACATAGCATTTAATCACTTAGAATACAGAATACCGAGGAACGTAACTCAGGATCGATCGTCGAGCGTTTCGAAGAACGCGCGTAACACGAGGTAAATTCGTATATGTATACCCCGTGAATAACACGCACGAGTAGAACGCATGGGAAATTATGGGAGTAACGCAGGGGATGCGTTGGCCGCTTCGGGGAATTGGTTCGACGTCGATGGACTTAGAAGCATCATCGAGAGGTTGTTTACATCGGCTAGTACCCGCGTCGCGATTAACTTCTCCGACGCTCGAAGGCGATTGCTTTTTAAATAGATGCCAGCTCGATCGTGGGAAACCGTGCCAACCACGATTGACCAGAGAGAGTTGCAAGAAGAGACGGTTTTCTCTTGAGAAATCGCACTGGCACGTGACAGGTTCTCGGTTTTAAAACTCCACATGAGAACGTAATAAAAAGAGAAACGATAGTATTCTACATACACTCTCGTTTGAGAATCTTCGTACACCTTTCGTTTTTAACGTTGCTGCGACTCTCGACTCAAGTTTTAATAAAATTAGAAACACTCGTGCGTATCCTGCCGTACTTTTTCTTTTTTCAACCTTAAATAATTTGCCGACAATTAAAAAGCACGATTGTCTCTAAAATGATTCAACGAACTCAACTGTGTTAGCAACGTTTCAGTATTTAACGTACATTCGTTCAGTATCATTAACACACATTATCAAATAAGATTGGATCTGGACCAAGATAACTGTGGTGGAATATCAAACGCGTTGATTTATTTAATCGCGATTGCGAGATAGTTCTTCTTTCATCGCAACAATTATTTCTTATTATCGCAAACTCCTTTCATTGTTGCAGGATAATTAGAAAAACCTTGCCTTCGTATTCGCAACGGTGTATCCTTGCGAATATTTCCAGGAACAATCAAGTACAATTCATCGAATCGTATCAGGAGCGATAGCCAGAAGTCGGATAATCGTTGCAAGGGATTGGAAGCTGCGCGACAGGTAGAATTTTACTTCGAGACTCGATTATGACAGGATGGGACGAGCGGCCCGGGCTTCTAGTTGACAGAACAAACAGGTGATGGTTCCAGCGATCGTAAGACTGGTAAACATATATGCTGGCCCGCCGCAGCGCGTTACCAAGCAAACAGGCAGCATCAAAATGCATTAGCCGATTCTGATAATTCCGATTTACGATGCGCTTATGGCCGCTAATTGTCTGATTTATCGGCGATGTTGGCGCTAATGCGATTAACAAGCGTTATACTAGGCAGATTCGTTTCAAGCCACGCTGCGTATTCGCTTCAAAGCCGACGTCTCGGCTGTCATAACCGATCTGACACACGAATGGTCTACGGTTTGAAGATTCAAACGATCGTAGGTAGCTGCAAGTCTATATATCTGTTTCCTTTAGATCATTTCTTGTGATTTATGGGGTATACCGGTGTTTGTAAATATTTTTACGCGATATTGATCGATGGTATATGGTGGAAGAATTTTAGAAGGATCTATGAAAGGATCTTTGTTTGCCGTGGTTGTTTCCTTTGGTTAGTTCGTCTTGATACCTTTGATAAATAAATGGTTGATAAATTTAATAATTGATCATTTTCTAGTTCCCTATCGTTGATTGTGTCACGTAAAATTCGTGATATAAAAAGGAGGAGCTGGACAATAGCTTCGCTTGACTGTCCTTTTACAATTTTATATGCTTTTACAAAGCTCTCTAACTTACAAAGTATTAAAATATTTGTTCAAGTCGCGGCCAAGACTGTACCCAAGACTAGTCTCGTGGTCGAATGCTCGCAGTTTTATATGTTGAGTTTGCAGGAGTTGAGGGGCAAGGAGACGATCCTGAGTACCGTACGCGATGAGGAAAATTTGGTGTTGGTTCATGTGCAAAGATAAGGCCAAAGTCTAAAGGTTCACTGTCAGGTAGTGTGAAATGACATGGATTTGGGTATGGTCGGTGTCACAATAGCTTCGTTTCTCGCTAATACATTACGTATTTTTTATTACCATTGGCAGTTCTTTAATCGTCCTGAATTCTCAGCAATGCTGCACATTTTTTAATGACGTTCGTTA
The DNA here is from genome assembly GCF_024516045.1 of Bombus affinis. Taxonomy (NCBI): domain Eukaryota; kingdom Metazoa; phylum Arthropoda; class Insecta; order Hymenoptera; family Apidae; genus Bombus; species Bombus affinis. Next base: position 12,707,192 of record NC_066352.1, on the reverse strand, counting down.
ACGGAAAAAACGAAAGCCGTGTTTCACTATCAACTGGCACGATAATCTTTCTTTTAATCACTCTAATCACTGCTTCCACAAAAAGCAAACAAAGGATGGGAATTATTGGCCCGTGGCGAGAGAAACGTGGCTTGTAATCCCTCCGTAAAACCAAACGAGAGGAATCATCGACTCGACGAGCGACAAATATTTTATTCCTGAAAGTGTATAGTCCTCGTATTTATACATTCCGCCGATGTATATTTTGTACATATTTACACTCGGCCGGAGTATTTGTACGAAAGCGGTTACACGGGAGGATCTTTAAATATTAAAAGAATATTTGCGCGTGCAGCGAACGATCGAATCATCCTGGCGTATCGCCGAGAGAGAAGGGATAAATAATAACGCAACCAGCGATCTTTATTATTTCTAATCGTTCGACGATGATTGCTGAATAAATGGCTACGATATTTTGAATCAACAGGGGAACGGCTCTACGCGAAAGCTCGCTGGAAGCACGAGCAAATATATACAATGTATACAACGATAAATGTCTGGCTGTGTTCAATGCGGCCTCCCGCTTAAAGTGTCACCGTCGAAATGTGCAAACACGCCGTGTCGTTTCTCGCTATTATAGTTTTGACTTACGAAATTACCCAACCGATACCCGGCAGTCGATCGACACGCGAGAAATTCCTTTCCTCATTATCGATCGACATTCTACATATGGAAAACACATAGTAGATTGAATGGAATTCAACTTATAATGTATACACGCGGCAAGGATAATTATGCGACTAAATACTCTCGGAATATGTGACTGCTAGGTTATTATTAAATAAAAGATTTATATAACCGTTTGCGTCTACGGTATAGCGTTTAGGTGCATTGTGTGATTCTCTTCTGCAGACAAATGTTCCTTTTTGCTTAAATTGTTAGGTTGTCCGAAAGGTATCTTTCTTTTACAGACACGTCTTTCACAACGATGTATCTTTATACAAACATGAGATCTAACGCTTTATCTTGATAGAACAAAATGGATCATACGTAATTCGATAAAATAATGTAAAAGGGAAAATGTTGCGCGTCCATTATTTCCTTAGAAAACGAAAGAAACTTCTCGGCCGACCTAATACAACATACTTTGTATTTTAAAACGTTGTTCTAGATTAATAGTTCTTTAGCATCGTGACTTGATAACTCAAGAAGAACCCACGATTTTAATACACCCTCAAAAAATCACGACTCACCCTCTGAAAACACAAGCTCGAAACACAAACAGCCGAGAACTGATTACAAATTAAATTTCGTGACAACCGTTAGCGATAAACCGCCTCCAAAAGTCCGACACCCTAATCCACCCCTAAAAACACTGTCCTAAAACGCGAACGTGCCACAAAATTAATTAGAAGCGAAAAGACCGTGTCCAGTCTCGATGAAGCAATAACCGCGTAGAAATCTCAGAACCACGGATGGGACAAACGAATCAACCCCTTGGTCGTTCGAGGGGGCGCGTGTCCTCTTTCAATCGGTTCGAAAGGAGCATGAAGTGCGGTGGCCATGGTTGTCGGGGGTTAAGCAGCTACACGGCGCCCAGCTGTGGCCCCATGGTGTCTGGTGTTGCGTATGGGATTTACCACGGGGGTGGTTTGACGTGCGCCTACCCCACGCTGCGCGCTTACCACCTGTTCCGCGACTCCTCAAAAGGGGATTTGCTGGCTCGTTTGATCGCCCCATAAGCGAGATGCCGCGATAAAACAAAAGCGACTGAGCTCGAGTGTTCGTTGCACCATAGGAGGGACAGCTTTGAGAAAGTTTCGAGCAAGTGGTTGCACGAGGATGGTTTTTGCATGAAGTTTCTAGCTGATGTCCTTGCAGAGATTTCGACGTTTCGAACGTTTCAACGAGTGGATGGCAATGTTTATAGTCGGTATAATGCGAACGTCGACGCATTTTGCGGAGATTTAGGGGAGCAAAAATCTAGGAATAATACAGAGTATAAATAATAGGAAATTTTAATAATAAAAGGACACTTAATGACCATTTACCGAAGGAACCCCACAAATCAAATTGAATCCCGGTACCATTGTCAATTCAATTCGCTGTTCTATGATCCTGCTGTTTGACGTTCAGTTGTATCGGATTACACACCATCACGGAATATTACGTCTCAGCCAATTATCTGTTTATCGGTACTTCCAGGTCTCTAGAAGATCGATCGATTTCGTCGACCCACCTTTGTGTGAATATGATATCCGCTAAGAGTTTTGATATAATTAAGTCATCGTAATCGGCTAATTTTTTAATACCTACAAGCTATATTTAAGAAATTTTACGTGATTTCTATAACGAATAAGATTTTCTTCTTGTAATCGTATCGACCGCTATAGTAAATTATCAATAACCTTCAGATATTTATGCATTTATAGAAAATTAATTGGATTATTATTGGGTTTATTTTTCATTTCTGTGACGATTTCCAAAACCTCTGTACATCGAAAACTGTCTACAATTTATTTGTACCTCACCTGGAATATACGTGTATCATACTTATTGAAAGAAGACAACATAAATTTCTGCGATTTGTATCACGTGCACATAGTCGTCGAATTCAGAGTCGAAGCTACAACTATGACCCTGTACTCCGCACGTTGGATACGTTAACACCGAATGACCAGACAAAGGATGCTTCGTTTTTATTTCAAATCATCAATAATCATATTGACAGTCCTCTGTTATTTCAACCTGTTAATTTTCATGCTTGCTTATGTTCTTTACGCGATATTCTAGTCTTCCGCGTTGGCTTATTTTCGAGTAATCCTGAATTTCGTGACCCCTTCGCCAGAATATGCAACTTTATAAATATTGGGTTGGCAACTAAATAATTGCGGATTTTGTCACTACAGCCTAATGACAAAATTCGCAATCACTTAGTTGCCAAGCCAATAGTATCTCCGAAATCTTCGATCGAGCCGATCTCTTCTCTGAGTGTTGCAACGATCGGCGTTGCAATTATCCAACTTCTAACGCGTTACTATAATTCATAACTTTATTTATCCGTCTTCTTTTTTCTTATATGCATATTTATACCTTTTTATTTCCTTATATCTATTTTCGTTTTCTTTGTTGTACAATACATCATTGTAACTCCCTTCCTTCTTTCCTTGCACCATTTGTTAAATAAATGAACGAATAAAACGTAGAAATCTACATTTAGATGCGTATACGTCGTTCATCGGATTCACGGACCGGCCAATCGTAGAATTTATAGTTGGAGCTAGCAGACAGCTTGTCATAATTCGATAGGAAGGTTGTAGAATATCGGAACAACTTTGTATCGATATTCCTCGGTGAGGTATATCGAATTAATAGTTTGTACATACGTTGTAAATCGAGGGCCTGTGTTTCGAGCATACTCAAGGGGACGCCTATTGAAACTCGATAAAACATCGTCGAATATTGCCAATAGGCCAAACAATTTGATTATTGTATTTTGTTTGGCGAATACGTCGACAGATTTGTCATTTCGATCGAACTTATTCGCAACGATAAATTGTTGAAGCGATTCCCGCGTATCATAATCGAAATCGTCGTCAATCACTATACTCGAAATTTATAAAAATATTCCAAGTTTTCGAATTCATACAGTCGTAACAAAATTATTAGCACCGTTGTATATTACGACAGATTATTAATCTTCGATATGATAACGAAAGAACGAGAGAATATCGCGTACTTTATATTGGACAAGACGATATGTCAAACACGAGAAACTGACTGGAGATACCTAGGTGATAGGATTATTTGATTCAACAAAGAGACTATCTACTTGCGTCGAATCAGAATTTCAGTTTTAACACTAGAACAACCACACCAACCAAATTGACTGGTTTTAGAATTTTATTTTAAAATTCCTACTTCATGTTATATTTTTTTCCTCGCAATGATGTAATGACTTTCACAACGATAATTAAAAGAATAATATAATGAATTTTATTTTATTTTTTAAACTGAAAATAATTTTGTATCAAGGCTACTTATACCGGTAGCAGTCAAAATGACTGGTACTTGTCAAAGTGTAAAAGGGTCCTGCAATCTGTTTATCGAACCCCAATTAACCAGTCTCCACGTTTTCTACAACTTGCCACGCGTTTTTCAAATTTTTACCGCGTATCATTCGATATGACGATATCGGTTATCAGGAAAATTCCGGATCGATCGCTAGATCGCTAGATGCCGATGCTAGAAATACCACAGCAGTCAAAATAACTGGTTCCACAATTTCATAAATGTGTCAACCCTCGTTTAGGCGTTATGGTCCTAGATGGATTAATAATACGAAAAATGTACTACATAACACGGAATTGCTTCTGTAAAAAGGTAATAAATCAACAAATATAAAAATATTCTATTATTACGTATTTTTTAAAGACCAGTCATTTTCACTGGTATTGGTAGAAATAGCTTCGTGTTAATTATCGGTAGTTCTAGTGTTAAATGAAAAAACATATTGTACAAACATTGAATTGTAGGCTGCGTTAATTATAAAACAAAAAGAAATATATATATATCGTACTATAACGAAACGATAAAAATAATACGATAATCGACCCCAATAACTGGCAAGTATTTACACAATATGATCAAGTATGCACATTCATAAGTACAGACACTTTGGTCGATTTATACCAACAGAAGATATGTACATAGATATTACTAAAATATGTAAATTGATGACAGATTAATGACTAAAACAACACTTGTTGCCTTCTTATACGGACAAAAGATCATAAATTTAAATTACTCTGCGAGTAGTTCACCAATAGCGCACGAAAGCTAAATGGATGGTTCGTCGATGTACTCATCGGATTTAGATATCGATGCTTGAATTAATTGAGATAAATCTTAGTATCAGTTTGCAAGGAAGTTCCTTATCTGGCCCGTGGCTTAGGAGTTAAACAAACTGCAGATAAGAAATTTAGTTTCAAATACTTAAAAAATCTTTCCATAGGATCGAACACGTTGATTTCGTTTCTGTATACTAATTTTATCGTATCATCGCAATCTACTGCGCGTAAATCTATTTCGTACGATTTATGGTATCTTTTTATACTTGTTAGTTTATAAGTTTCCTTTTATCCGCTCGTGGTACGTTCTCGCTCGTTTAGTTTAGACGCACCTCGACAAACCCCCATCTTCTCCATCATCGAGTGTTAACAAACAAATCAAACTTCTAGTTCTTCTAATCTTCGCGCAAGCTTACACGCATAGCCTATACACACATCGTAAAAACGAATATTCATCGCAGAAAATCGTGAAACGGGATATCGTGAGTGCCATTTAAGGGTTCTCAACGAGGTCCATTTCGCGGAATCGGCACGTGGTCGGTTCACCAGGTACCGCGACGACGTTCTAGCGTCCGTTTCCGCGCCATCTTTCGCGACTTCGGGGACATTGTATTCCCGTTCGGTGGAATTTTTCGTCACGGCGACACCTCGATCAATATTTGCGCAGCCGGGAGTGGAGACCACGTCACGCTCGACCTTCCGCGGCCATATGCGAACACGCGGCTGCATACGCGCGCCGGCTCGCGCGTGTAGAAGCGCGTACGCGAGCTTCGTTATGCACCTACTTCGGGATCCACAGTCTTCTGCAACCATTACGTTTCGTAAAAAGGATCGTTGAAAGAAACGAAATTTCCGAATGGTTAACCCATGGTTTTACAGGCTATTACAGCTGAAAGTTCAAGGCGGTGTATTTCTTTATAACTGGAAAATCAACAACAAGTTAAAAAGCAACTGTCAATAGCTCGTTAAGCGAGCGGAATTAAATTAAGTTTTATTATCGTTCGATATGAGACGAAGAGTGGAGAATGTTTTTGCGCTGATTGTAAGGAACAACATTGCCATGGAATATATTATCACAGGGAAGATATCGGGACGAAATACTAATGGGGTGAAATTTCACTGATGATAGTCTTTAAGGTTTTATATCATAGCCTTTATGTCAATAGAATTAACATATTGATAAAAACATAAAATAGTATGGTGTTGTTGATCTTGTTCATATGTACAATATCGTGTATTTATCTCGTGCAACTACGAATTGCACAGATAATCGTGTTTGAAAGTAATTTACTAATTACCAATATTTGTGTTTTTTTTGTTGGGACAAGAGAACTGGGACACGAGATATCTTATAATCGGGTGGCGATACGTTAATTATTGACAATTTAATTTTGTAACAATTTATATCGTTGTATATAAATAAAAGATAAATGTTACGTTATTGGCGATAAAAATACACGAAGAAAGAAACAAACGTCAAGTTGCTAAAACGTGAAAAGAATTGTTCCAGCTCGTAAACAAGGTCCGGACCATAAGTAAACTGACAGAAAATTATCTGTTATGAATCAGCATCCTAATTAAACCTCTAAAACCATTGAAGATACCATTTAATTACCATGACTGTCGCAAATATGGGGAGATAATGAGAGATAATACGAAAGATCGACGAGGATTCTGATGATTCATGTTGTTTTATTTCCTCGGTAAATTATAACATTTGGACAGTAACGAAGATTCGAGCAAAATACGCAGTGATTACAGAGGCGATTACGAAATTTATTAAATTTTTATGCACCACATATATTATATTTGCATAATAGAATCATCAATGCCTGAATAAAATCATAATTAATTAGCTCGTCCGCGTTCTTGTTTGTTCATAAATAACCGGAAATTATTGAAACTCGTAAATTGAAGCGTTTCGATAATTTTTAAAGCACTCATTTCACATTGCGTTAACTTTTTAACATCGTTCTATATCAACGTATCGATAAAGTAAATCATCATGCAATAAAATAATTGCGTACACAATTTATAACAGCGCGGTCGGCAAATAAATTTTCCTCGTTTAAGTCAACGAAAATCCTGCGCATTTTTAATCCAACCGCCGCTCTCCCGTTTCCTCTACCCGTGGTCCCGAAATATCCTCGCAAATATTAGTTCGACTCATAATTATCAGCGATAACTTAATGAAAATCGTGCTCCCTGTATTTACAGACTCTCTCGCGATTCGTCGATAAAAATCGTGTATAATCGCGATTAAAAATTCAATCCAATCGTTAACAATCATTAATTAAGGTAACCATTCGCGTATCCTCGATTTTTACACCATATACGTAATTATCGACGTGTCTCGATCTATTTAATTTCCTAATGAGCTTTCTTTGCCTTTGAACTTGAGCAGTTCTTTCCAACTTCGAAGTTAATAAATTCTCGCAAGAATATTTCCAACCGTGGAAAATTCGAATGCTTCGTCTGTCAAGTTCTAAATCGTGGAAACTTAGAAAAATAATCACCGTATTCTTCTACGGCACAAAAATTCAAACTAACTTGTCGTTATTTCTCTCTCTCTTTCTCTCTCTCTCTGTAGATTAAGATTAAATTCTGTTGTTATCGAAATAATTGTGGATTATTTCCCACAACTCAGAATTAAATTCTAAATAAGATCTTTGATATTAGAGACGTCTCGCCTTTAAATCGTTTCGTGTACAGACGTAGCCGGGAACGTGAAATTTTCGAACAGTGGACGAATCTTCGAGAAGGATGGTCGATTCCAAGGATAGTTTCCCGGAAGTGTAGATCTCCGTTGTCGCGACACTCGCTAAAAGAAGAAATAGATCGGTGGTCTAAGCAGAACAACGGGGTTCGCGTGTTTGCCGCGCGAGTTATTTCCACTTTAACGACGTCCAATCGTGCGACGAGAACACCTCGGTCCTTGGCCACGCTAAACGCTCGTAATGAGTGATTATCTTGGTTAGCCTGGTTAACACGCGGTCCCAAGGTAGCTGCGAGCGTGCAACGTTTATTTGTTCGCCGCGACACGTGCCCGAACACAACCGGATACCTCGCCACTTACGCAATTGCGTGCACAGAGAGGACGATCTAACGGTTCTGTGGGCTCGCGAGTCATCCTCGTGAACCACGTTGCTCGTGATTCTCGCAGAATCCAAATCTTTCTACCTTCGTTTATCTTTATCTTCCTTTATTTCTCTCTTTCAAAGAATCTGTATTCCATTTTTGGATCGTGCGATGGTTTTCAGACGATTGGAAGACGACGTGAAAGTGGACAAACCTACGTCCATTCGAGGAATAAATGATCTAACAAATAACATTGCATAAATTCGCTCATCGCAAGGAAGCGACTAAACAACGACGAAGTTCAAAGGTACATGTACGAAAATAACAATATTTTGTTATTGAGAACTAAAACTGAGATAATTCGGAACATAGACATAATTCGGACCAGATGTAGAGTTTTCTTAGAAGTGGTGACCACTTCAACAGCCTATTATCACCTTATGAAACGAAAGAAACTTTTCGGGCAACCTAATATGTAAAGATGAGAACTAAAACCGAGATAATTCGGAACATAGAGGATTGCGTTATATTTTAAATTTCTCTATGGCGTATCGATCGGTGAAAGTCGCGAATGCTGCGAAGGAAATCAAAAGCTACGAATCGTAAATTTAGTGTCACGATCCGAGCTATGACGATCGTACGTCGTTAGTACGGATTTAACCTCCGCTCTGCTGAAACACGATTGCACGACGAATGACAGAAGACGCAATACCGTATTCGTTGGTGTATATACGCGACTTGTTAAATTGTCAGGAGCGCGTTAGAAACGTTACACAGCGCCTTGTCGTCGACGCAACAGTTACAAACCGGCGGTGTGTTCTAGTCGGGCAAACAACAGTTCCGTTGTTCCGGCGACGTTATTGCGACTGTACGCGCATCAAAGCAACCATTTGAACAATGTTCCAAATCGTCGTTAAGACACGCCATGTTAAATATCGCTGAGCGTCAACAGTAATTGCCGCGGTTCTCCACGTCGCCGATTTGTACAACCCTCCTCGTCGTGACAGCGGAAATCAAACGGAGAGCATCCGCGTTTACGATCCTTCCACGCGTGTACAACGTATACGCGAGACACAGTGTTAGCCCAGTGTTCTCTTATTCTGTCGATCGTTTGGCCAGGGAATTCGACATGGATTGCTCGAGAAACAGAATGGGAGGGCGAACGGATGAACGTTAAAAGGGATTGGAAGTTTGTCAGAGAAGAAAGTGAGAAGAGAGACGATCGAGTATCTATTACGCAAGGTATTTTCTGGCAAATAGAAATTTCTCGAAGCAACGTTGAAAATGGTCGAGTAGCCACAACCGTGGAAGAGATTACGCGAAGGTTGTCACCATCTCCGTGTAGGAACAAACGTCGTTCTTGATCATAAACGTTCATAACTTACGAATAATCTGGAAATTTTTGAAGCTTCCACGATGTGGTAATTATAAATTCGGGAACAACAAGCAGTTCGGTCTCGTTGCATTCCGCGAGTCAGTCTGTCTGCTCGCCGTCTTGTCAAACGATAAAAAAATAATTCGTTTCAAGAACATTCTTCCTCGACTTTCCTCCTTGCGATTATTTGGAATTTATATTTCTGTGGATGGATATCACCACGATCATTTAAACGAATATTTGTCGATTGATTCATAAGCAAAGAGCAGAACATTGTCTGAAACTATTCCTTGTCCTATGACATATTAAGGAAAAGAAGAAAAAAGATCGATGTCGAAAGGCGAAACGCGTGTTCTAGGGTGAGCGTGCGACCCGATTTTAGCAAACGCTCGCGAAATGCTTTGTATTAGCCCTGCACATATAGACACGCTGATTCCGCGCGAAACAGAAGTTTGATGACAAAATATTTGTCGTTCAAACAGCCGACCAGGTCCTGCGAGTCCCTCGCGTCACGCGTTCCACTCGCGATTCCGATCTCTTCATCGAATTAAGTGGCGCGTCCCCGAATCAGCCGTGACCTACCTCAACGTCCAGCTGTTGCTACTCAGACGACGCGTGTCTGCCACGATATAATTGAATTCTTTCTTGTCTGGTGGCCGGTTCGACAGTGTCGAAAGGAATTGTTAACTGGGTCGGTGTGGTTGATAGATCGATATCAGGACGTGCGATTCTCACCTTAGTCAATTAGGTATTTATAGAATTTGTTTGTTTATTGGTGTTAAATATTGTAGTATCGTGGATGAGGAGCCTGAGGAGGATGGTGTCGTGCGAATTATAAACAAGCGGTTGCTGAGCATGTGCGTGGTGGGGTTAAGACAAAAGATACGAGGCTAAGACAAAAGACAAGAAGTTGCTAAGTGACATAAACGAATTAATAGCAGTATGAGTTGAGAAGCCAGAGAATGCGAATTGCGTTGTCGACATAGTGTAGCTAGCGTTGTCGAGAGATAGTTGAATCCGTGGTGACGAGAGTTGTTAATTAATTATTTAGTTGTCTGAATTATATTAGGTTATTGTGATTAGTTCACGTTAAACAACCATCGTTCCATGTTTAATCAACATTTGTTAAATAAATTAATTGTAGTCCAAGATACTACGATACTAATGTATTCGTCCATTTGTACATACTATACTTGGTTCTAAGTATCTAAGAGTTGTAGAAATACTTTGGGAGATAATGCAAGAATCAGAGAAATGCGGATTATATTATTCCATATGATCATTCGTAACGTTTGTATGAATTAGTAACGATATCTGGAAAATAAATTCGTAACTACTCGTTTGCGAATTTGCAAATCATCGCGGATAATTTACCGCGATCTTAAGATTCTCTAGGTAGAATCCTGCTGACCAGAAGATGGATATTCGTGAAACTACACGTCCCAGTGTATTGTAAATCCACATTTTCTATCGCGACTCGTCCGTGTTACTCAACGTTGCCAGCCCACGGGCAAAATCTTGCGCCGTCCACTTATATAACTTATATTGATGCATTAACGTCTCCAAGGACGTACGATTCTGTGTGCTCTTTACTTCGAAGCTTGTACAAGGCGGACAGCCTTTGATCGCTTATTCGCGAAGATAGTAAAATGGAAAATCCGTGGTTGAAGTCTGAGAAACAGAATCGCTCCTTTCGTTTTAAAAACGAATTTTAAGGTGGGAATTCATATTCGTTGTTAATATTTTGAAGAAATTTGTCGAGATCGAGGAGAGAAGATTTTTACGAACGATGTCTGAGAGATTTTGAGATTTCATTTGAAGATCACAGGCGAATGATATAATTCACAGTTGCTATTTTTTCGTTACAGTTGAAAGTTAAATCGATAAAAACGTATATATCGCGTTTTCCTCCTGTGATTTTTATTCGATAGAAATATTTCGAACGTAATTTTATTTGTTCTCGTAGCTACAATTTGTCGTTTCTGGGACGTAGACAGAGGAACATTTTTGAGAGTAACTGTAACTCGAATGTCCGACGGCCTGCTCAATTAGCACGTCCTATTCTCGCGTGCATAATTTTATCGTCCTTCTCGAAGACAAGACTGATGTTTCTCCTTTTTATTCTTTCGTGTCGACGACGGCACTTTATTACCGATCTTACAAAGAATTATCGAACGTTTCGTACCGAACATCTTTTCCATTATTACAAAATATTCCATAAATCATAAATTGCGACGAATGCGTTGCAGAAACTAATAATAGAGAAAATAATAATCATATTAATTTTCCTTCGTTCGAGTTATCTAACAAGGTACGTTCAACAAATATCACACCTCATAAATTTTCCTACTTTTCCATCTAAATCCCTTCTTTAAAATATTTTAATTAATGGATTTTCAAGAAAATCTAGGATCTTATAAATTTCCATATATCTCTGACAGAATTTGGTCTTTAAAAGAATTTGGATTATTCAATTTTCAAGAAATCGCGAATCTCTCTCGTGTTTTCCTACCAAAATACGAAAAATTCTAATTGACAAAATTTTTAAGAAATCCAACTCGGCTACCAAATAAAAGATTTCTCCATCTACTGTTCGGTTTCCTATTCCCACGATGTCCACGATCGGTAGCCAAGCAATGCCATACCAGCCAGCAGTTCTCCGAAAGAAAAGAATCAAAAGCCCAGGCTCGAATAAAATAATAAAGTTGTAGCCGCGTAGACGTATCGTCTCCTTTTTCCACCGTTATTTTTCTTCCTTGCGTTTCTTGTTCTTTTTCCTTTTTTTTTCTTTTTCCTTCCATGCCGGACACGTCGTACGATTTTACTCCGGCGAGGTGGCTCGCTACGCGAGGTAGTTCTCTACTTGTTAGCACTTAATTAACTACCACCGGCTCGACCAGTCGACGACGTCCAGACGAGAAATTCCTTCTTTCTCCGATCCATCGACCGACGACGGAATATTCTCTCTTCTGTAGCCTGCGCGGCCCGTCTGTCTTTCTTTTTCCTTCGTTGGTAAGCCGCCATCTTTGTTCGTCGTTGAAAACATCGACGCCTCCGCGTACACAAGGCCCCGAGCCTCGCTTTTCCAGGAATCTTCTCTCGCTGGAATATTAATGAAATATTAATGTCGCCGTCTACTCCTTTCGTAACCGTGCACGCGAAAACACGGCGAACCAATGGGCAAAGTTCAACGGACGTGCGCACACGATTCCAGGAAGCCGATGCATTTCTCCATATCGTTTCGTTCACTCTTCTTTAAGTACGGTGCGATGCGTTCACGTTGATCAAGGTACGAGAGAATTTTTGGAATAAAACGCGTTTCCTCGAATCGCTGTGATAAAGCACTTTCGAGTAAGTGCGCGGTTCCTGGACTTTGTTCTTCGTGAGTTGGATCTCGACGAAGATTCGAAGCGTTTGTGCCAAGTTTCATTAGACGTATCAAAGGAAGGAAACGCGAAGATCCAACTTGTTTCAAACGACTGTACGTTATCAAAACGATATTCATAAACGACAGTCGATCGTTGATATTACGCGCAGCGCGTCATCCGTCGGTCCACCCCCAATTCGTCTCACCAAATTACAACCTGTTAAACGATCGAGCTCAGCCTCATTATCCATGGGGAGCGAAACGGGTGGAGATACTAACGGGGTTAAAAAGACGGGGATGGTGGACGCGTTGGATAAAAAGTCGACTTTGGAGGGTCGACTGGGTTCCGTTCACGCGGAACTCTCGTGTCGGGGATGATTTCCGTGGCGCGACTTCGTGAGTGGACCCCTAACTCGTCCCGTTCCTTTGTTTTCGAGGAGCCAGCGATAATTCCGCCATGAATTTTAATTCGACGCTGCTCGAAGCGTTCATGAATTTTAATTCGCCTCTTTTCGCTCGCCACCGCCCCTCGTGTCGCCCTCCTTCGCAACTGCTGTCTTCGTTTTCGGTTTCAGGCAGGGGAAAAGAAGCGTGGAACAGAGGAGAAGCAGCAAAGGGTGGCGAACACCCCTAACGACACTCGCGACGCGTCTCGACTCGTTCGAAGACTCGTCGCAGCGACTCGTTCGCAGGTTCGTAGGCGAATGTGAAAACGTTACGGGACTCGAGGGTTCCTTCGAGTTGTCTGTCACGTGAGAAATGGACGCGTGAGTGGAGGAAGAAGGACGCTCGATTTCCGGTCGAATCCGAGTGAAAAGAGTGGAAAGAAAAGTCGTCTCGTAGTGGAAAAGTAGGATTTTATTTTTGGTGTTTGGCCAGATGCAAATGAAGATAAATTGTGGTGAAGTGTGGGAAATTCGTCGTTTCTGGATTTTTAAATATTTCTTTGAGGGAACGTTAACATAATCAAAGAATACCGCGTCGTTCGTGTGCTGTGTGTAAGTGTAGCGGCACACGAGTCAAAGGACAATTCAAATCATGTTGTTGTTTTGCCTCGGAGTATCAAGATCTCTAGGATACACGTAATGTAAGAATAAATAAACTCCGGGCAAAACAATGTCGCCGCTATGTACGATCGTCGAACAAAGACGAATTCGAATTTTCCGACTCTCTCCCGACCAGTATAAATAAACAAACGCGAGCGAATCAGTTACTATACGAGTTATACAAGTTATCGATTAATATCTACGAGTTATCTGCGAGCGATTATACACTGTCTTTGCGAATACGTTTGTACGAGCGACTTTGGACACTGTCTATATTTATTTATAATTTATTTCATTTATTTCAAATATATTTGCAACAGCAAGTTCTCGTTGCCGTTTTATCAATCCTCTACAATTCCACCACATAAGTTATTTTTAATTAAGCTTATTAAGCCCGGCAACTTCCTCTAAAATAATAGACAACAGTCCATAAAGTTCGGACAGTTACGATCAATTTACTGATTACATCAGATGTAAATCAAGACCCAATTACTAACATATCGCCTATAATATTTAAACGTTATAACAATTCCTACACCCAGGTATGATATTTCCATTAAAATCATTATACACCATACACCCGCGAAATTCCTGTAACAGTTTATTTCCGCGTATCCTCGTTAAAACTACGTTATACACAAACAAACCACGAGCCACCACAAATCTCGCTTTTCCGCAGGACCGTTCGAAGCAAAACCGCACGATCCGAAAACAAGCGTTTCATGGACCCGTCCACGAAATTATCACCGCGCAACCCCCACCGCGACCGTAAAAGGGACGCTCGTGATATCGAAGGAGCCGGGCGACAAATCGTTATTCAAATCCCCAAGCTAAATTCCGGCCTAGCCGAGCAATATGTAGCATTTAACGGGCATTATTCGCGACCCTTGATCGCAACGGGGTTACCGATGCCAAGGATCCGCGCCAGGGGGTGTGTCGGGCCAGTGTTCGCCCGTAATCGCGCGTACAACCGCGCACAATGCTTGGAAACAGGGTGCAGGCTACCCTTCCTTCGCCACCCTCGCCACCATTTCCAGGAGGGCGCTAAGCTTCCCTGTCGCTCAGGATTACCGACTCTGATTTGCTGGTCGAACGTATCGCTCGTTTCTGCGTCCGGGACCCGGCCACAGCCACCCCCTGGGGCCACTTGGACGGAAAGACTGTGCCACCCCGTTTGTCTACTCCGTGACAACCCCTCGTCGCTTTCGCGGCCACGATACTTGCTACGATGACGACTGTGTATAGTTGAAACGGAGACTGGTACGTGGGGTGGTTTTTATTGGGTTCTTTTCTCGAGATTCGGCTCGTTCGTTGTTTTGTTCGGTTCGATGGTGTGCGCGCAACGGGTCGATTGGGGTTAATTGTGTGATACAGGAAACGAGGTTTTTAGATTTCGGCTGATGGAGGTGGCGACGAGTCGTGATGTATTTATTTGGCTACCGTGTTGGGTGCATTCGTTTTTTGGGATCTTCCGCCAGTCTCTTTCTCGGTTTCCCTTTTAATTAGTTCATTTGTTGGGGATCGTGTGTTGTTTTTATGAATATCAGTTATGTTTCATTCCGTTTTCGTTGTAAATAAAGTAGATTTCCTGGGAAATGCAATTTTCTATTAACGCTGTTTGGAGGGTTATGCGTGTTTCGTTCATTGCAGAATTTGATATTACTTTTTCTTCATTCTCTGTCGTTCTTCCCTTTACAAGATCTCTTTAGATAGATTGGCCGAATACGAGATGAAATATATCATCTTTCGCAGGCGCGAGTAATCGTGGGTTATGAAATATCAGCGAGCAAGCGGATACAAGCTTCGTGTGAAACACGATGGAACCTAGGTTTATTGGTTGCTCCAACGAATACACTCTCGGTATTCGCGAATAATCGCACAAAATCACAAATGAATGTGGAAAATCCACTAACACGAAGAGGCTTCAGACAACACAATCTATATCCATCCGTCCATCAAAGAATCTACATAGTAGCAAATATTCATAGAAAGCGCATAAAAATTCATATCCACACTCTAGTCCATACACAATACCATCAAATCCGCCAAAAACCTATCCTACGAAAATAAAAATATAAAAGAGAAAAACGAAACGTTGAACATCGAAAAACCCGGAGAGAAATGAAAATACAAAGTGTCGACGTTCGTCCCTCGATACCTACAGCGTGGAAACGAAGGCGTGAATAATGGCCAGGCGACAGGAAAATGTATCAATGGAGCACTCGAATTCTGATGTAAAACCGCAGCTTGTCCTGACAGCGAATTACTCGCAGCTTTCGACGCGTGTTGCGCGCGCGTGAAGCAACGAAAAGCAAGCAGCGGGGATCCCCGCGTGGCCGGTCGAGGGTCCTCGATGTCACCGTTACAGAGACGTTACTTTCGTCTCTCGATCGGACTCGAAGCGTTTTCCAGACACATGGTATCCGGCGGGCCCTCGAGTGTCTCCAGCTTTTCCACGTTTTCCTTCGTTTCACGCGTTGGTTACACGCGTCTGATTGCGGTCTTTGCACCATTGCTGCGTCTTTGCTGTTGCATTTTTAGATATCGACCCACAATCACCACGTTCATCGATCGTATTTAATGCGAAAGAATGATACTTTAACCCTAGTTTCAATCTTTGTACCAGATTCATTCATCAAGAAGTATCATTCTCGTCGCAGTATTAGGTTGTCCGAAAAGCGTCTTTCTTTCGCAAACGTGTCTTTTACAACGGTGCATCTTCGCACAAACGTGAAACGAAGTCTGTGAAATGTCAGGGTGTTTATCTCAGCAGAACAAAACGGATCGTACGCAATTCGACGAAATAATATAAAACAAAAGACGTTGTTTATTTCCTCATAAAACGAAAGAAGCTTTTCGGACAAGCTGATACATAAAACAAACTTTCAACGTTCTCTTTCAATCGTTGCACAGAATTTCTGGTTCACCGATGACCACCGTGACAGTCGTCGTGTTAGCAACGAACCACAAATAGCAAGACGCGATTATGTACGAAGCGACGATGCAGAAAGTAGTTAGATGACAGCTCTATAAGGAAGAGGTACAAGGCGATGGATGATGGTAAACGAAGGAAGAAGACAGCGGCAGAGTCTGACGCGAGCAGAGCCCGCAAACTTTCCCACAGAGTCTCGAGGGTAGAGTTTCAGTCGCATTAGACTGGTAAATTCCGAATCCAGCCTTCTACCGTGAGGAACAGCCTCACCCTTGCCAACGAAGACTTGGAAACTCCTTTTCCATCCCTCTCCTTCGCCCATTTCTCGTCCAGCCTCAAAGAGGTCGGTTCTTCGAGACTTGGAAGAGCAATATAACAAGAGGGACCAAGCAAGGGTATCGAGGAGGGTTGGAACGGGCGGTGTAAGAGCTTGGGTCGGGCAAGGGATGGGAGTTTTATTAATTTCGAAAGTTCCGAAACTGATAATTAGATCCCTACGGAGCCGGCCCGCCAAAGGCGAAGAAACTCAATTTCTGGGTCGGCACGGTTTTACGTTTAATTTTCTTTAATGTCGCTTCCTCGTCGCTTCCGGCTATTCTACTTCCGTTTCCTTCTTCCCGTTGCTTCCTGGTGTTATTGTATCCTTGCGGCACAGATAAAGGGAAAGAAGACGGTGTAAGTAGTTTCTGCGAAGCTTATTGGAAAATCGCGCGTATTTCTTCATCGTTTCTTGTTGTTTCTTCGGTTTTCTTTGCAGCGAAGATATCGAATTCGTTAAATATGATTGCACCGCTATTGAGGTAATAACAGAAACAATGAATTTCATAGCAGGTTTTGTAATAAGCTGGCTCGGGTTTCTTGGTCGATACGAAGAAATATATAACATACTTTTGGTTGGAAAATCTCTCGAAATCGACTGTATTCTTTGATTACAACGATCGCAAATTTCCGTTAAAATATCTAATTTTATATGTATATAAGTATGTTTGTACGTATAACTTTAAGCGAAGGTAATCGATAGGTTTCACAATATAAAATGTAAAGCACAAACTAAAATTAAGTAAAAGTTTGCGAGTTGAAAAACGTTAAAACCAAGCACAAGAGTAGAGATAATGATCGAATATTGTGTGAAAATGACGGTGAAAGCGTCGGTCGTTTCTTCGTATAATTTTGAAATAGCAAGAAGGTGGCACGTCGCTTTGTCCTGTCGTGAAAATTGCGTAGCACGACGCTACTTTCCCTTCCTACGTTTAAGCACACACAACGTGTGCAACGTCAAACACGAGGTCCCTCGCGGCGACTAATAAGCAACTGTATTCTTAACCTATTTGCATATGTCGCTGGAGCAGCAGCACGAATCAGATTTCACTGCGAAATTGATCACGGTCGTTAGCGTGTTGACTGCCGCGGCAATTATCGACCCTCGTCGAACTTAATTGCATTACGTTCTACGCTTTTGTTATAAATAAACTCTGCTACTACCTCGTTAAGTTTCGAACGCTCAATTTTTCTCATCCACGTTTTCCAAATCTCATCCAAATATCCCATCGAAAAGCTTCAAATTTTTTACATTAGCGATAATGAGATATAGAACAGTTGGAAAATTCGAAGGCCCGATATGTCGCCCGATTTTTCCCAAATTCGATCCATACGCCAACAGCAACGAAATAAGATTCAAAATATTCGATACTCTCGGTAATTGAACAAAAATATTCCCAAACTCGAGCGCTCAATATTTTCTTCTATTCTTCGTTCAACTTTTCGCAGAACGAACCTACGCGTTCGTCAAAGGAAATTGCAATTTATTATATTTCTGAGAATCGAATAGAACAATTCCAAAATTCGGATTTTCCTCAAATTTAACTTACTGATTATTAACATAATCGTTCGAAGGAAATTAAAAACTTGTTCTTCTTCGCAAGGTGTTACGTACGTCGTAAGAATTCAATACATGCACAATGCGCTGTCCAAAGCCTACCCTTGCTCCCTTTTTTCATCCCTCATCCCTCCGGTTTCTGTCAGGGCCGTCCGGCAGTGAACACAATCAGACGTCGCGTAGCTGTATTCGGTATATCGCGAATGTTGACTCGGAGTATATTTGTCCAGCAATGGAAGAGCGTCGCTGCTGGTGGTCGAGGGAGGGTGGTGGCTCGATTCAAATATTGTGCCGCTTCGTTCGGCGCCGCGACGATCATAGACGCATTATTCCAGCGCCGTGAAACACGACTGCCGCGCGTCCAAAGGTGGACGAGCTTTCGCGAAATCAAAAATCGAGATACGAAAATACCGGAGTGTGGGGTTGGAGGATCGATGTACACTCTCGCGATCTCGAAACCGAGCAGGAATTAGTTGGATGGTGCTCGGTACCACTCTCTGTGATTTTTCGATCGACTGTGATTCCTTTTTAGTTTAGACTTTTTACGCGAAGAAATAAATTTATCGCGAAGAAAATTTATCCACGATCTTAACGTTTTGTATTACACGGGATTACTTCGTTTTATGATAATTTAGGTAAACGCGACGATTGTTAATCAACTTCTGTTAAAATTAATCTATCGATCGAATTAAATTCTTTTTCATATTCTCTCGTTAATATTTAATATTAATAGTTGTTATTCTACTGGTGTTAGAACAACACCGCTAATCAGAGAAAAATCTACATAAAGACAAGAGAAATTGATGCAATTTATTTTCTTCCATTCGTTCGGATAAGGCGTATCGCTAAGAAACCTTAATAATAATTATTATAAAATTTGGCTAATAAGCCAGGAAAATTAACGAGGTTCGCCCACAAATCGTACAAAATCCTGATAACAGACAAATGTGTAGAAATAGCTGAAAGATTACTTTATATCAATGAAAAGATATCTTGCTTATTTCGCTACATCTTGCACAATAGAATCGCGAAGAATATATGCTTATTAAACGATATCCAAGAGTGGATGTTTCTTTAGAGAAGGCAGAGATAGGAGAATAACAGCAAACAGAGTAGCTACTCGTTGAGCGTCGAATTACGATTGTCAATAGGTGGCCGTTCGTAATTACACACCCGTTAGAGAAGCTGGCGAGCGAGGCGGCCGAGAAGCAGATATCACTTGGCGAATCAATAAAACGTGTTTGGCTCAGTCAAACTGCGTGTCATCGCGTATCCATCTCGAACGCCAAACAAGTACACTGGCTATCATTTATCTCGATAATTATATGACCACTGATTACCGGTTCATTTTCTAGTAAATATTTGGCCGTCTCGAAACGGGATACCCTGCCTCTCTACCGTATCCAACCCTGGGAAATATAGCGAATCTTAGCCAAACGATCGGCCATCTATTTGTTTTTAATGCAAAACTTTCGATCGAAATCTTCGATAATCGTCGTTTTAACACTAAACCTATCGAAACTTCGTGTATACCTGTTTCTACCGTGTCCGGTCAAAGCAAATTAGAAGCAGATACCAAAATGTGTATTGTATGCATGTTTTATGAAAAGTCAGAAATTACGAAGCGATATGATAACGTTTAAATATGCTTAAATTTGCGTGGAAGTTTGAAAGCGGTCAATTTGATCAGCAGTGGTAGGTTTAGCGTTAAGGATTTGAAGATTTGTCTTTTTCGAATTCTAATCTCCGCGAGATGATCGTACGACAGCTTCCTTACAAATATTTTAACACTTTGGCTGCCACGTTGGTCATATATGACCGGTCACGGTTTCTCCTGTGACGCTACGGTGGTCATTGGACCGGAGCTATTGAACTTACAATCGTAAAAATTGAATGAAAATTGACAGTTAGGGCATTCTGAATATAACCGATAAATAGAAGATACTTTGAAATAAAAAGTGTCCCATTGAATAATTAAACATTTTTATTAGAACATCAGTAAAAAAAAAAAAAAAAGAAGAACAAATCTTGCATCTAACGGTGCACTGTGTTTGCATCCATATCTTTCAGGGATAATCTACGAATATTATTATAAACACACCTTAAAAAATAATCGTAAATGCTGCTTTATAATGGTATAATTGAAGTTAGAAGTGTGAACATGCCTTGCTATTATATATAGAGCAAATACCGTTTACCAATATCTTCTACACATTTCAACAATATATTCTGCACGTTTTGCTTACGGAGAAATAACGAATGCGAATAGTTTGTTGAAATAAACGAAGCCTTGTTATAATATGTCGCTATCAACTGTTATCAAGGCGTCACGGTGGCCACCCGTGACCACCAATAAGATAAACGGTCCATTGGGGAAGAATGTTGTCTTACATCATCAATTCATTATTATTTTGCCATTAAATGCTTTGAATAATAAAAATACTCCCGTGGCGTGCTGAGCGAAATATGCGATCTCGACGTGGCAGTCAAAGTGTTAACAATGAAAAACCACGAATGTACGGAGGATGGTTGAAAGAAACAAGAGAAAATCGAAAGTAGAGATATAAGGTGAAACATTGGAAAATAGGTGGTGAAATGTATTGTAAAGAGATTCGGACTCGACGCGGATGTATAGTATGTCTCTTGTGTGTTTAACGTTGTAAATCGAGCAAGATACACAAAGTTTGAAACGCTAGATTCTCGAATTAAGCTACATGGATAAACGGAGCAGCTTGTTTCGAGTGTCGACCACGTAATTCTCACGTCAGGATTACTTGCCACTGTGCAAATCCATAACAGGACCTGCAGCTTGCTTATATTTTATCAAACTATCTGTATCAAAAGAAAACTACTATCAATGGTACGTGATTCTCTTTCGTTCTAATTTTTTCCAATCTCTCGAGGCTGATTAAGACGTTTAAAATATTTAGAATTTCTCTGAGACATAGAAAATTTTGAGAGGAACCAAACTTTTCGCCCGCTTAATGCCACTGACTCTTACAAATATTTCTAAAAAAGAAAGAGAAGTATCCCTTACACGCTGTTGAAACAAGAGACACTTTAGTTATCGCAAACGTTAAGATTACTTTCAAATCATCGTAGACATTAAAATTATTTGCCAAGAAATAGAACGTGTGATAGCGTCACTGTGATATTCGAGGCGTATGTAGTGACATAACTTTCCATCTCAAAATACTTCAAATGCTTAAAACAGTTTGTCCAATTTGAAGTTATTACAATTTAAGAATCTGCTCGCTCAACGCCTTATTTCGCCGAATCTCTTCGCATGGAGGAACCTGTAGGTCGAAAGACTCCTATTACAAGGTAGTACGAACCGACGTGAGAGTATACGTATCTACTTAAACGGCAGGATGTAACACACATAACGGCGGGATGGCAAGGATGAAAGGCGGAGCCAGCCGCAGCCAACCAGCGGCTAGGATTTCCATTCCGGCTCGTCTCGCAGGACTAACCGTGCCACGTTCAACCTCATAAAAGTCCTGCAGCTACCATTAATCCATCACAAGTCCGTTCGCGCGTTATACCGGTTACTTCTGCGCGAAATTCCTGTCAGACTCAGAAATACCGAACTCTGATCCGTGGACAAGCGACAAAATTTATAGTTCCAGGGACATCGTTAATTTGTCCCTCGCAGGAATATCAGAGAATAGACGAACATTTTACAAATTTTTGGGTTAGCAGAATTTCTTGAAAAAGAATTCTTTAGCTTCCACTGAGATCGAATTTCCTGTACGAAGAAAGAATTTGTAAAAAACTGTTTTCATCGAGAATACCTTTGTCCTTTATTTTCTTCGACAACGCTTCTTTCTAAAATTTCTAAGAATGAATTCCTAGAGAAATTCTTCCGGACGTTTCATTAC
This sequence comes from Bombus affinis, assembly GCF_024516045.1. Classification (NCBI taxonomy): domain Eukaryota; kingdom Metazoa; phylum Arthropoda; class Insecta; order Hymenoptera; family Apidae; genus Bombus; species Bombus affinis. Next base: position 12,684,808 of record NC_066352.1, on the reverse strand, counting down.
GATCGTCAGAAATCAAATTAGAAACGCGTTATCACGTTCTTGCAGAGAATATACTTAAGCGTAGATCCATGATTTACGCGAGATACGTATACGAGAGAAAAATGTGTAACGTAAATGTAAAACTTGCGAAAAACTGAAGCTCGATATTCGACAATATTACACGCGATGGCGTTTCAAGCACCTAGTGAATTTTCACGGGCGATCCGTTCGTTCTACGTGATGGAGAATAATGAACCATCGGGCTGCGTACAGTTTTTGGCCACTTTGATTCGTGGAGATCGAAAAAATGTGGATAGTACGCCTTCGTTTTTCAGTTTGCACGTAGATCGTGTTTGCTCGAATATTAAGAGTCGTAGAAAGGCTGCAAAAAGGTATAACCTAGTAGCGTAAGAAAACGACTGTAATCGTAGTTGTAATTGCAATTATAATTCGTTTTGTAATAACGTGCGACATACCGCAGAAGAATCTGGTCAGGACAAATATTTAAATTGCTTCGATAATAAAAGAAAGAAGAGAAAACGTTTACTTTCTCTATTTCTCAATTTCTCAAGTTGATCAGTGTGTGGCTTTCCAGCGATTCAAATGCAACGACGATTTAGATATATTAAAAAGATCGGAAAATATTCTCCGTCGAGTGTTTTAAGTGTCCGCTGTTTATCAGATTATCGTAGATTGATCGAAAAACGGTCGTTGACAGCGGTTATTTATAAACTGGGACGAATTTATTCGTCCAGTGGATTCAGAGGGAATATATTATTGCAACAGCAGGCATTTACTAAAATTCGCCTGATAATGGGCATTACGTAACGAATCGCCAGCCGGTTTAATTAATGTTATCGCCGCGTCGCAACGAATTCATTAGCACGGACGTCGCGATTTTTCTAACGATCCGCGATTATTATTATCTCTGCCTCTGGAAATAACGCAATTTATTAAATTAACGGGGCGCCCCGGGTATAAATAACGCGGTATATTACGCGTATAAAGTGCAACGTTGCACTGCATGAAACTTAAATGACATAATCTGCTGGAAATAATGCGATCCCCCCGGTTGCCCATTTAAATAATTCTCTTCGAAACGATTGCGTTGGATAATATTCATATCGCATGGTTTGTGTTGAAAAAAAGAAGATAACGCGCTGTTTTCTTTCCTGCAATTCGCTGTGGAATGTACAAAACGTACAGTGATTATGGCATTGCCAGTGGCAAGATCGAGCGTAGAATTCCGTATCGGCTAATTTCCATTTGAACGAAAACGAATGATTTTCTTCGAATTTCAGGAATCAAGTATCTACCTATAGTTGGAGGTAGTACAGAACAGTTTGTTCTATTGGCAGAACGAAGACTGACAAACTCGATATTTTATTTCAATGATCTTAAGGCGATTATTCGACAAAAGCATCTTTGTATTTTTGTACAGCTAAATTTCTATTGCGTAATTTATACGCTGTTTCCTTCGTCGTGATTCTCTTGCTATTCGTCGCGTAGCGTGAAACGAACGTCTCAAACGAAGTTCGACATACCTCGACATTCTTCGTCGTTGCACAAAGGTCGACGTTCACTGTCTTATCGGAAAACATATTGCTGACCGATCTTTCGTTCCTCGCGCCTGTCGTTACGTTTAATACTCAGCTGATAGTGGGAAAATTCCTGAAAACGCTACGAACTTCCCGAACAGCCGAGTAGAAAAAGAAAGGAACACAGAGACAAGGATGTAACACGGACAAGCAATGGCAGGATAATCACAGGGTGAACAGCCGCGGAATCGCGTGGATCAATCGACCGGACCCATTCATTAAATCATAGAGACGCGTCGGTTACGCTCCGTTCCGCTCGTTTCTGCTCGACGTCGCCGCCGCCAATATACGAGCACGTTGCCCAATGAATAGGCCGTGTTTGCATAGGTCCCGAGGTGCAGCGCGCGTTGTCAGGGATGCGAGTGACGAGAGTAGAGAAGAGGAGAGCAGAGAGAGAGAGAGAGAGTATGGTCGCGCGCGCACGAGCGTTCACGATGGGGTGGAGAATTCGAAACGTCGACGAGAGAGCGAAAGAGAGCCAAAAATAAAGAAAGAAAGAAAGAAAGAAAGGCACAGGCTCCTGTGTACACTCAGCTGTCGGCCCGTTTTTATCCACGTCCTTTCTAACCCTCTGGCCTCGACTATCGCAGTCGATTTCGTGTCCGGTCGATCCCGTAGAAATTGGCCATAATTCCAGAGTATCGTACTTTGGAAAATTTCTCCGCGAGAAGTTGTTCGATTAAATAAACCTTTGAGTGGCCGACGTTCGTTGTATTCTGATTTTTAAGAGCGGAGATTCGAGCAGAAGAAACGTGGGTTTTAGGAGCGTGGACTTTAAAGTAACCGCGAGAGAATTGAAGGTTTCGCGAGTGACGAAGTGGTCGATTAGTTCCATGGAATTTGGATACTTTGAATTGGGTCGATGTATATGCGTGTGTACTCGACTGTAGAAATTTAGGAAAATGAATCGCGGTGGTGTTTTAGCGTAGCTTCAGGAAAGTAGAAAACTATTTACAAGCGGAAATTTTAGGGAATTTTGGAGAAAGTTCGGTGAAATTTCAGGAAAGTAGGTTCAACGAGTGGCCTGGCTGTTGATCGGTTTGATTGATTTCGGACATTGAGAAGAAAGAACACGGAGAAATTTTAACGCGACTTTGGCGATGTAAAAGAGAGGAAGGAACTAACAGGGCTTGTTATTATATTCATCGTGTAACACACATTGTCCCCGTCAACATACCGAGATTGGCAATGCATAATTTAACGAAAGGTTGCCCACTCGATTGATCGGACCGCGCCACCAAATTTCGTTGTCTGGACAAAATTACACTAAATTATTCCCGTCACAATGGCCATCCTGAATAAGAGATACACCGGGGATACGCGTAATGGCTTCCCGAAAATTCGACATGCTTCAAACGTTGGGAAACAAGCGATAAAGTCGAAGCCTTAAGAGAATTGGAATAAATAAATATAATAAAAATTGAGAGATATAAACGCGACACAAATAACGAAAGATAAGAAGATTATTGAGAAAGATGGAACATTGCGATATAAAGAGAAAAAAATAGTTCCATAAAACTATTAAAAAACATAAGATACACGTACATTATAAAGTTACGAAGGTGACGTTGAAGAGAACACTCAATGAATGCAGGAAAATTGTTTTCTTTTTTTCTTTTTTTAAGGGAACAGACTAAAAAGGAGAATATTATATGGACAAATTATATACACATCAAATAAAACACACGTATACACTGAACGAGAATGACGTAGAAGAAAACAAATCAAAGAAACACCGTGAAATTAGCTGACAAACGGGCGAATGGTAAAAACATAAGGAAAAGTCGTGGAAGGTTGAAAGATAGAAAGGGGCGCGCAAGAAAATGAGGCTTCCGTACTTTGGCAGGGGATGGTAAAAAAGAGTCGTCGAGGGAGCTTCTGTCGAAAGCTGAACGATAATACTTCGCGGTACTCCCTCGAACGCTTCCAGCAGGATAAAGGCTCGCTTTTGGGACGAGTGAGAAACGAATCGACGAGGGCTGAGGGCAGGGGAGGTAGGGTGAAAGAGAGGCGCCGCTTTCGAAGGGCGAAGAGGGACGGCTATAGCTTGTAAGTGAATTTTATTGCGCGATTATATTGAATCCCTCCGAGCCACCAGCTACTGTCAAACCCCACCCTCGTTGTTCCACCCCCGTGGAGAAGGTTTCATGTGGTGCTCAAACGTTCCGCCGAGATAATTCGAAATTCGTCCATGGAACGTTTCAACTTTTTATTTCTTTCTCTTCTTTGTCCATTGCTCTCTGTTTCTCAATATTTTTGTGTCATTATAAAGCGATAAATTCAGAAATCCTATGCTGTGTTTCTAAAGCTTTCATAATTCCTGACCAAGTTATTAAATATGGCTTTTTCTTCTTTTATTTATATATATATTTCTTTACTATATATATTTTACTTTTTATTCATTACCATTTTCCGTAATTCTTGAAAAGATCGTTAAATAATATCGTTAAAAGAGGGAGGGACTCATTATATTTGCATTAAATCGCTGGAACGTTGAAAGATATTTTTCGAGCTTCGAATGAAACGAAAGATACATCAAAGTCTACAATTTATTAAAAAATATTAAACACCGATCTTTCTTGCGGTTTGAAAGGCAAAGTTTGATGAAGGTATTGAAATCGTAAGAGGCTTTTGCTAAAAGTCGCACCGTGTGATGGATAGCATACAGTGACCGCGAAAGGAAAAGCATCAAGGAAGGGAATGAACGGCGAATTTCGGTTGCACGGGTGAGCACCACTTTTGAATCTCGAGGGTTGCACGGTAGTTACCGCCGGCGGATACCAAATCGAAGCTCTTGCCCACAGGGATGTTTGCACGTTGGATCACGACCTCCATGGCAAAATTCACCATAGCAAAACCTTGCTATTCCCAGCGGCACGAGACTCGCCTCGAAGGCCCGACCTTTCCGCCGCTTCCTGTCCCGATATTTCGGTGCCTTCGACCTCGCTTTTCTTGTTTTATCAATCGTTTCCAACGTACAGCGTTTCTTTCCAATTTTAATATCGCATTCTGCCCTTGGAATTTCAGGATGATAGCGATCGTCCAAATATCTTGCCTCGGAGACTGGTGTTATTTTTTCAAAAAAAGAGCGATGTTTATAATTATAATTTAACAGTGTTAGATATAGCGATGGATTTGCTGATAAATAACCAGATTCTTGTACGACTTGCGCTTAGACTTAATCGGAACGAATTTTTTATAGAACGTGATATATTTGATATAAATCACGTAGGTAACTCGTAACAGAATTCCTCAAAGACAGATTATGATTTTTCTACTAACTCTACTAGAACTTAATCTTGATAATTTTTCTACTTAACGTAGATAGACAACTAGTGGGTCGCTTAAATTTAATCTGCATAGAATTTCTAGATATCACAAATGTATTCCAGATTTCTATGCTTAATTTATATAACTTCCGTAAAAATCATTCTAGCAACGTTACCATCTTCGTGGAGACCACAAAAGTACTGCTAATAATTGGACTATGTTAAATCGAATCAACCAGGACAGTCCACGTACATAGAGTGACTCAAAAAACTGATCGAAAGTACTCGGATCTTAGACGAAATTATCTTTACGGATACAATTGTATTACACAAATTAAGAAGAACAAAAAGACTGGAATCATCGAACCATTTGTTATACTTCATACTTTAAGCTGAATTACAAATTAAAAATGTGTCCACTTTTCGAACAGCATCTGTTAATTTCTGTCGGTGACGCATTAATTAATAAGTGAGAGATGGTTTGGCCACTCACAAACGCGTTCAATGTTTCAAGTCACGAATCAAAACTCGATGTGTACTCTAAAGAATAATTCTCTTTATCTTACATTCTCTTTACCTTATTTCGAACATCCTGCGAAGAGATTTACCAAAACTTCCTAAAAATGAGTCAAGACAGTATCAAAGGAAAATAAATGGCAAGATCTCGAAGGCGAAACATCGAAGATGGAGCGAAATTAGCCATCGAGGTTCGCGCCTCATGACGAAGCAGTCTCTCGCGAAAAGATCTGATAGTTTTGTTCGGCTGAGTGCTCGTCTTATCCCCGAGGACAGGAAGAAGGAGGTTCCCGGGACGATCTTATTGGCCCTTCTTCAAAGAGGCAGCCAGTTGCTCCCTCGTGATGGCACAGAAGGGGAAAAAGATGGTCGAGTTGAATTAATTCCTCAACTATCGTTCCTCCGGTCCTTCGTTACGCCGGTTACGGACCGACTTGAAATGTAATCGCTGCTCCTCGCTCCTTTTCATCCTTTTCCGCTGGCGGCACTGTCGGCTCGAGTGTTTGGCTGCCTGTTCCTCGAGGATTTATCTGGCAACATGCTTTTCTTCTCCCTCCATCTTCTTCCTTCTTCTTCGGCGAATAATTTTACGACGTTGCTGGATTTTCAAATTTGACGAAAAGGTTTCATATTCGACGATTGATCGGTTTAAAAAGCTTTGCTGTTTAAATGGCGTTCAGCCTGGGTATCTTTCGAAGGAAGCGACGTTTCGAAAACAAAATCGTCGATATTCTTCGATTTCTTCCTACGGCTTACTCTTTGCGCGAGACGCTTATTTCGTATATTTTCTTCGTAGTACTCCTCAGTCTCTGTTAATACTTCCAGTAACATCACAATCATTTTAATACCAAACTGAGTAAATCCCCTACAAATTCAAGTTTCTGCAAAGGAGGTTCGACTACTGCCCAAGCCAAATTATCGACGAAACCCTCGATCCGCGTAAAAACCACGACCTAACGCGTCTTTTGGGTTCCACTGGTACGTCGATCGAACGGTACTCGAATCAAACCACCAGCAATTTCTGCTGTCGTTCGAAAAGAAAGCGAACCACGCTCGAACCTTCGCACCACTCCATGTCCACCCAATTCCCTGTCAAATCCTCGACTTGCGCCGCATCGAATATTCGCCTGACTCTAAAAGGGACTAAGGGGCCGGTAGATTTCGTATGATTTTTAATAAACACCGATCAGACAGCCAGATGTACCGCACGGGTACTTGACTCTCAGCTCGAACAAGAGAGAAAGAGAGCAAAAAAGAGAAAGAGTACTCGCGCGCGGCTTTAACCACTCGATGAGCACAAAACTGTCGGACGGACAGGCCCTACTACTGCATCGAACATATTACGTTCGGAGCTGGTGGAACAAAGCTACGCCATTGTTTCGTGCCGTCAATAATCCACTTGCCCTGACTTGGAGGACCGACCGGAGGCGAGCTGGGGGCCGATACAATTGGAAAAAGCGCCGTGGAAACCGGGAAACCAATGCCCCACGGGGTCCATCCTACGGTAAGAAAAGGGAAGACGATCGAAGCCTTCGATTCTATCGTCCTCGACGATGCTGAGCACGAACCAACTACTCGCTGATCCAGATTGCAAGAGCTTCCATCTCCTTTATTCTTTCCTTCGTGATCACGAGCCGGATTTACGAGGCTCCTTTCTATCGGTCGATTGATAGTCTTTGTTTGGCGGAATATTTTATGGTGTGGAGTTTGTAACAAGGAGCGACCATCGTCGATTTTTTGGTTCGAAGGAGAATCTGTGGATCGGAACGTCGAAACGTATAGAATTTCAGGTGAACGAGAAGGGAAATTGTGGTTTTAATTCGAGTGGAATTTTCAAGAATTTTCTTGCAATTTAAACGCCGTGGAATATTCGAAATATTTGGAATTTCGAAACAACGAGAAAGAAATTGAAGAACTAATGAAGTTTGGTTAAGAAAATTAAAGTGAGAGACGTCTGGTTCGGTTCCTTGTCTCGTGAAAATTTGTAAGAAAGATGAATCGTTATTCGTTAGAAATCTCGTCCATTGAATAGAAAGATCAAGTTTGAGGAATCTGGCAGAAGGATAATTGAATGACCGAGGAAGTTAGATAGTCCAATTAAACGGGAAGATTTTTGAAAGAATCTCTTGCGAAGCTTTCTAACGAAGATGAATTATTATATAGTAATGGTTTCTTCTTTTTTTTTTTTTTTTTTTTTTTCTTTAAAGTGAGAATAAGCAAAACTGACGAAGTTTAATTAACAAAATTAAAATAAGAGATTCTTTATTCAATGCCTCGTGGATGTTCGTAAGGAAGATGAATTATTATTTTACTGATCTTCTCTTGATCGAAGTAAAAGAGTGCGGTAGAACGTCGAGAAAATTAGGGAGACACGCGAGGTTTGTTTAGCAGAATGGCTGGAGAAGGACTATAATTGGATTTGGATTTACGTTGATTTCAGAATGTAGAACACGGTGTACACTTGGCGATTTCGGGGCACACTGTTTAGTCCATGTCCGTTTCACTCGTTGTAGTCCAAATTTAGCTGTCACGTAATGAAGAACACAGCGAAAGCCAATTTCTGTTTCCTATACTACAGCATGAAATAAGAATCGACGCTACAATTCTACTCCAATTTCGTTTAAGAATCCAAATACGAGATGGAACCAGCTTTCTCTACAAGAGAAGCGCGATGCCTCTTTTTTAACATTCCAATTTTTCTCTCTACAAAACTTCCTTTGATCCAACCGGGACCCCCTCAAACGTTGAAATAAAATGCTGAAAACTGTTTTGAAGCACCAAGTAATATATTTCGAACAAATATTCGTCGCGATCAACAATAAGAAGATTTTAAAGCGATACAGATGAAAAACGAAGGTAGAATACGAAATTCGACTATCGATGGAAAAGGAAATTTACGTGCGGCGTGTTCAACATCGCTTGGTCCTACCTGATGCCAAGATTATCCACGACGAAACGGTAAGAAAAACGGCAAATTAATTAACCGTGCACCAAGGAGAAACGTCTGGTCCGGCAGATGCTACTGGGTAAATATGGCGGGCGGTTAGATATCGGTCTTGGCCGAGAAACGACTCTAAGCGGCGGCAATCGAATGATTAAAGGCGGTTTCGCCTGGTTGCGTCGAATAGGGCGAAATTCCCGACGGAAATCAGAGTCGCTGGCCATCCAGCCGTGTTCCCTCTTTCTAAGCGCCAACGTACCAACCAACCAACCAACCACCCACACCCTCCGATCCCCTCTTGTCATCCTTCGGGAGCTATCCTCAAAGCCAGCCGCTCCTTCTAAACCCTCCAACAGCCGGGTCCCTCTTGGCAAACATCCAGCTCCGCCACGGAATCCTCCGCCGCGGATACCGAAGAGCTCAGGTGTAACCGAGTTGTGCCCTGGAATGGTCGCGACTTCGATACCAACTTCGCGAAATCGAAGGAAAAAGCGACCAAAACGAGCGACTGGGGTTTCTTTGATGAGTTTTTGAAGACCGAACCAGGTAGTTGAGGTTTTCAAGGTTTTGAAGCAATTATTTCTTTGGAAAATGAGCGGTCGAGTGACAGAATATTGGAAATTTAGAAATATCATCGTTGGGGAAGTTTCGAGTTGGGAACCAAAGGAAGAAAAGGACAGGTCTCTCGGCGAATTATCGAAAGTCGAACGAAGCAGCTTTGGTTTTGAGGTTTGGTAATGAGAAGGACACACGATCTTTTGGTACAGGCGAAGATTTGCACTTTGCAGGTTTGCGGAAGATTTTCTTTTAAATTAAGGCAGAATAGTCGGAATGTTTGCACATCGTCATCGTTCAGACGGAATTTTGTAATCACACAAAAATTAAGGGAAAATCTTTCAAGGCCGTTCGAAGTAGAACACGAATGACTGAATTCTGTGTGGTGTGTAGAACGAGTTTAATTTGCACGTTCTGAACACGCCGTTTAGTTAGTTCCACGCGTCGGGGATGCAATAAATGCGGCGAGCGCAAATACTAGAGCAAGCAGAACACACAGCGAGCCGGGGCGGCTTGTAAAAAGTAAACGTGATTTCAAAATGCAATTTCTGGCAGATACGATGAAACACAATGTTTTATTAGTTTCCTCTTTGTCGAAGCGTAAGATCAAAATTAAACCTGGAAAAAAAATATACAAATGTAGCTTAATTTGAACGAGCCGAGTTCTGTAAACATTTTATATGCTGCTTGATTTAGAAATTATATTATTCCTATCTGGTCCTATCTTTTTAATTGTCTGTAATTAAAGAACCGAGAGCTACACCGTTCTTGAATATTTCAGACTCAACCCATTAACTTAACAAATTAATTTTCCAACGTAAAATTCAGCGGTTGATAATAAAGACGATTCTCGTCAAGTTTTCTTCTATTTTTCATCCTCGTAGACTATCGCGAGTGAAATATTCGCGATAATTTCACAACTTATCAAAAATTAACAAAATCGATAGCGAAACAAAAACGATCCAGACCAAATGAACGCAGACGCGAATATCCAGCGATACAACGAAAGAATCTCTGAAATAATCGCGCGATAAGGGACCAACTTCCGGAGAACGATGTTGGCTTGACTTATTCTCGTGTGATTCCCTGTTTCCTTCTGGCGAATTCTGGCGACCGGTTGACCCATTAACGAAAGCAAGAACTAGAAGATCAAGATGGTACGGAAGTCGATCCTCGTCTATGATCTGCTGAGGAGCGAACAACCGCCAGACGGTTTCACCGAGAAGGAGATCGTCGAGCAGATCAGTGCCAAGCACGACATCTTGGCCGGAAAGGCACTTCGGAAGCAGGTAGCCGTGGCGCTTCGTCGTGGCGTCGATTTTGGCATCATCGCCAAGAAGAATAACAGATTTAGGTGATTGTAACATTTTTTTAATCGAAACGACGAATAAATCTATTGGTACAAACCAACCTTCCTTGCAAAATTATGTAAATTTATATGCAAAAAACGTTATTCTCTACTTGACTCCTTTGCAAAATATAAAACATAGTTCTTAAAGAGAAAGTTACATAGAAACTTTATTCTGGATAATTGTTACGAAGAACTGAAATCTTAAGAATTATCTGTTTCGTTCATCGTTCATATCAGATGCAAGGTTTTAGATTGATTCTAAAATCGCTTAGAAATTATTAAATATTTTGTTGGTTCTCAAACATAGAAATTTTACTGTCAGGAGATTCATCTTGCGTCGTTTTCTTTTAACGAGCACAGATTCGATCTGGACAATGCAAAAGTTAATACCGCCAGACGCGAGACTTCATCTCGCAGGAACAGGAGTCGAGGGAAAAATAAGGTTCGGAATGTTAAGAGGAGGACGAAGTCGAGACAACGACCGAACAACACGAGAAGTAAAAGCCGCAATCAAAAACGACCGATACCATCGCCAAATTTGCCAAAATCGTGGACACCGAATAAAAGAAACTTGGCTGAGGAGCCACTGTCCAAAGTGAAGAAGATTTAATTAGCTATCAACTTTTTTCGCGTAGTTATGTTTCATAGAAACGTTCTTCAAAAATATTTTAATAACTTTTTGCTCCGATTTTTCTTTTACATCTAGTGATTAGTACCAACTTCTGAATTTTATTGTATTTGAAACTATTTTATTACAGAAAATTGTACTTTTTACATGCAATAAAATTCCTATGACCTTTTATCGTTTTCTATTCACTCGAATCACAATTGTTGCCAAGTGTGTTAATATGACAATTACAAATCGTAATATTAATTATCATAATTACATTGTGAATACTCTGATATAGAATACTCTATATAGAACTATATTTGCCGTAAATTATTATTGCTATTACTAAAAAATATTCCCGATTTCCATCACTGGGAGATACAATTAGCGAAAACTCCTAATACTTTGAATTATAATCATAGCAAACTATCGTTGTTCCAATTGTTGTTCCAGTTGCAACAATTGCAGATTTTTATTGGTCTCCATCGCAAATTGCATTAGTTTTCTATTCTCGTAATATCGCCATCGACAGCCACGTTTCCTCGCTCATCGATCACTTTTCGATACGAAAAATCTCCACCTACAAACTTCCAGCAAAAAAAACCAACCCCACTAAAGAAAAAAATCTCAGAATCTAAGGTCGATCAAAATCCGTTCCCATGAAATCCACCATCCGTCGTCAGAATTCAGATCCTGTTAGGCGAAACTGGTTCAAACGCAGCGACCGACTCGTGAACTCGTAATCTTTCTAGTGAAATGATCGAAAATAGGTAGAGCCTCGTATCTTCGGAACATTTCAGGGTTCCGCTGACCGTTCATCGATTAGATACAGCCACTACGTACCTTCGATCCCTCAAAGGCTCGGTCTCGGAGACTGACCGGAGGTTTTCCAACGAGTTTCCATTAGAAGGGTGGTCTGGTAAAAATATTGCGCAAAACCAAGCCGGATATACCATGAAAATCGCGTGGGATCGGCCGAACGAATCGTTTGAGACGTCTTCGAGGTTGGCAGCACCTGTTACCGAAGCAGCGATTAAGATGAATTTGGAATTGCTATTCTCTGGTACTGGGTTGCAAGGTGTTGCAATTTCCAACGTCAGAACTACTAGATATAGATTTGTGCCATGGATATTAGAATGAAAGCTACATGAAAAGATATAATGAATATATAAGATAATATAAAGATATAACGAAGTCCCTGATCATAAAATTAGGAGCATTAAAAACCTTCGGTATTATTCATTTTGTATAGCTTCGTTTTGCGTAGTGCGACAAGAGTATATTTTGTTATAGCGGATATATTTTAGTAAATTTTTCCCATAAGCTTAATTTACCTACCAGCCGCGTAATTTAATTTGTCAATTAGTATTCCAAGGCTGATTTGTGGTATTTATCGTGCAAGTGCCAGCAGATTGTTGAAAGACGATAATGAAAGAATAATAAGTGAACGTGTAGTCGATTACCTGGTCTATTGTTCGAAGATTGCGCATGGACTAATAGATGAATCCCTGTCGAGGGTCGATACCCAAAGGCCGACAAGGTGTGCTTGTAAAACTGCGGATGACCACCATATGTTCAGTTACGTGCAATCTGTCGGCCATTTATGACTTAACTTACGGTAATCGCAGGTTTTACAGGTGATCAGGGATATTGGCGTAAAAAAGGAACGAATTCTTCGCGGTAACATTATACTGGAAATAATTTCACCGGAGTTCTTGAAAGCTAGTTACCAAGGTTTATTGAAAACCAAAAGAAGGAATAGATTCGTTTCACTAAATAATTTTATGATTTACATTTTGTAACTATTATTTGAATATTTTTTGAAAACTTATTCGAATAACATCTGGTTTCATTGTCTGTAAAGGAGCGAGGGCAATATATTTGAAATGGCAGAAAAAGAAGAAAAGCGTCACTTTTTCCATTCGAACTCCCTCTAACTTTTATTGTTCGACAATCAAGCACCATTTAGAAGACTCTGCTGGTTCTTTATGGCAAACCCCCAGTTTTGGAATCTTTGTTCCATCGTTTTCGACACACCTTGCGACAATAAGGTCTGTTTAATATGCGTCCCGAACGGAAAAGGACGCGTGTCGCAGGTGTTTCACGTTCCGACTCGATTTTTCAATAGACCGGGACACTCGCTGTGTCTCTCGACACGTGTCACCGCGCGAAATGCGGAGGATCCACTTCCGGTTTCTCACGGAAGTACCGTTTTTACCGATAAAGGACTTTCTGTCACGCGCCCTTTATGTTCTCTTAACGACTCTAATCACGATACGCAAGTAATCCTAATTTATGTTATATTTATATTAATATATGTAATAATATATTCAGGGATTAATTAGAAAATGTACGTATTGATAATTGCGCGACTTTCTACTTTTAAATCAGATTCAATCGTGTAATTTGTCATTTCGCTCCAATATGAAAGCAACTTGAAAAACTTGCGTGTCAAATTTGCGATACTGCGAGAATGATAGGTAGAACCGATGGAAAAACGCATCGTGATAAAGAAAATAAGAATACGCGCCAATAACTTTTGTAGTCACTGTATATACGCAAATTTGATTCTTTTCACGTACTTGTCGAAATGAACATTAGTTCGTCAGAAAACGCGTTCGCTTCGACCATAGCCTGACACGTTAATAACGTGAACTCGCACGATCACACGACCGAAATTCAGTACGCACTCGATACCATTCGATTTCGACGATAACAGAAGAATCTCGCCCCTCCTGTGTATCAGCGAGCAAAACGGTTTCGCGAAAACAAAAGTGGAGGGTTAGTACAAAGAGGTGGTCGATCGTAAACGTCGATATAATCGGCCCGATAGAACGATTCCATACGTGTGACGAGGGCTCGTGCGAGGCTAAGTGTTCGTCGAGGGTTGGCCAACACAAAGACGCCCAGGCTTTGCGTCGTTTCGTGTCGAGCTAATTAGGAGGTTTATTGTTACGTAGAAGGGCCGTCCTATTGGCGTCAAGCGTGATATATTACCATCTCTTGCTTTCCTCCATTCGTTTCCAGTTTTAGTCGTGCCTCGTTAGTCCAATGTAAACATAGAATAGTTATATCATAGCTATTAGCCGATAATGTTTAATGTGACTCGAAAATAGGAGACGGATTGATCACGTTCGAGGACAGATTTCGTAAATTTGGACACGTTGGGAATTATTTGAACAATTTTTATGGCATCGTTTGGATCACGTTTAACACTAGAAATGCCACACCAGTCAAAATGACTGGTTTTACAATTTTATAAATGTGCCAACCCTCGTTTAGGGATCATGGTCCCAGATGGATTAGTAATACGAAAAATGTACTACATAACATGGAATTGCTTCTGTAAGAAAGTAATAAATCAATAAATGTGAAAATATTTTACGTATTTTTTAAAGACCAGACATTTTGACCGATTTTGGTAGAAATAGCTTCGTGTTAACTATCGATAGCTCTAGTGTTAAACGTGGCACACGAGAAGAATTTGATATCGTGGCTGGAAGCTGCAAGTATTCAATGTATTAGGACCAAGTTGATCGTATTTTCATCGAGTCTACCTTTCATCTTCGTATTTCTAAAAACATCTGCTTTTTGAAACGCAGAACCAAATTGGTCGACTCCAGTTTTTATAAATTTCTCGATTTCATCATCCAGACACGTAACTGCTATCGTATAACTTCTCAAATTAATTCTACTTTCGTCAGTTTGCGATACATAAGCAATCGTAAATTCCAAGAAACTTTAAAAAATTGTTTAACACTCGCCACCTGCTTCTTTATCTTCTCATTTATAGCATTGATCGATATGGCTTCGATTCCGTCTCGGGATATCTAACAATATTTATATAGGTCAGTATCTTGAAACGAAGTGGACAACCCGGATTTTATGTCGACTTACCAAAAATTTCGAAAATTTTACAAAATCGCCAGTAACTCGGAAACCACGAAAACGGTAAGTGATATTTCATGGGAGCAGGTACTCGAACGAGCGTAGCCTTTCCGCAAGTTGCCGTAGATGTTGAAATTTCATGGTTAGGAACGTGAAACGGATAACGCGAACACGGTAACAACGCGTTTCTTGTGGCGAGCAACGTCTGACATCTGGGCCGACGTTATCTCCGCGTTATCATTTTTGAGATTAGCCTTAGTAGTCGCGCGTTTGCTTTGCACCGTGCTGCTTTCTCTGTGTACCCTGGCTGTATCGCTGTTCTGCCACACCGAACTCCCTCCCTTCCACCGGCCGTTAAGCTACGTTCACAGAAGATCGGACGAAACGTCTGCGAAGAACTTCCTGTCGAGGTTCACGAATTGTTTCCGGTGTTTGTTCACTGCGATCTTCTATTCTGTATGCTCTGCGCAATACATTTCGTATTTTTCAGGAATGATTTGAGAAACTCAGTGCAATAAAAAAGTTCTTCTGTGGCTTTCTGCAGATGATTTGAACGATTAAATTCTACATATTACACGTACATACTTCTACTAACAAGGAGCTATACTTTGCAACTTTTTTCTCAGTGAACTCTGCGTAATATATTTAGAAGCTTCAGAGAATAACTCAATGGATTTAGTTTAACTATTTTGGAAATGTTTTATATTTTGGAAAATTTTAGTTTCGATATTTTCAATGATTCGTCGATATCAGTGTATTTCGAAGGTTTCTGAAGAATTTTCTGTACTTTATATTTTAAGGATATGCTATATTTTCGTAACGTTCATCTGTAATATATTTTTTAGAATTGTTATAAAGATCGTGAATTTGTCAAATGATAATTTGCTTGTGAACGGTGCTTTAAGTCGAAGAAGGGCGCACCGGTATTCACGCGCATCAGCGAGACTAAGAAGAAGACTATCTGGTGGATTTTCCGTCATGAGAATGCGATAGCGTTCCTGGCTGAGCAAACATCAGCGCTCGTGAAGGGCCATGGTTGCGTTTAAGCAATTGAGGACGAGATGTGCTTGTGGGAATTCTTCTTAAATATCGTTTAATAATCGTACGTGATAACCACAATCCACTATCTAAACCAAGACTCGATAAAAACGTCGGGCTACGAGTCTTATGGCATATTCATCTTCGCGATAAATTATTATAATAACCGACTACAAATTTCTTTTATATACTTTTATAGCTATCAGAAAAATATTTGCTATTATCCAGCCTGGTTCGTCACTCTCTTTTACAGATTCCAGAATTTTGTAAAGTCAAAAATCCTGTTCAGAAACGAATCACACAGTAGCGCAGTTCCTTCCAATTCACCTTTATCCTTTTTCAGCTTACAAATTCCCACTACACACCAAACAGACCTTTAAATTTCATCATATCTCCTGTGAAAAATAAAAAAGGGGGGGGGAGAAAGCAAAAAAAATATGAGGATTATTTACACGAGGATAGCTGCAGGCCGTGAATCGAAGCATCGCGTTGGCGTTTAGCAGATCGCCGCTCGCGTGCGACAGATTTTTAACATGTAACATTCGGGTCGCCATTTTTACAGTTCCATGAAGTAAATATTAGAGCAAGCGAAGCCATGTCCGATCGTTTTCGCGTGAAAATCCAAACGGGAAGCGGAAGCCGATTGTTGCTCGATCGTCTGGAAAAAATATCGCTTTGCCTGGCGTCGATCGCGCGAATAGATACAAACTACCAGCCACTCCCCGTTTATTATTCTTCAGCTCTCTCAACGTACAATGCACGCTTGAGCAATGCAACCTGTTTCTTGCAGACGGACTCGCGCGCAAACCACAAACGTAAACTCTGTGTTAGAGACGCGTGTGCTTACCGATACGTATTCGGAAGTTGGGCTTCGTTTTATAAATGTGAAAAATTTGAATCGTACTTTGGTATCATTGGATCACAAACGATAGTCAAAATTAGAACGTTTAATCATTAAATAAATATCGGTAAATTCAATAATATCAAAAGTTTGAGTATAATAGCGACGTTAGTAAATTAGTTGGTAAGTGGATTCGTGATTTTGGGATTAAACGAAGTAAATTGTTTTATTGTTTTAATTGAGAAATATATCGTCAATTATTTATTTCGACACAAAGTTCAATAAACAATGGAATTACTTGTTGCTTAAACCTGCTTCCACCAATTCCGTTATATCAAAGTTTCCCAGAGTTTCAAACTTTGATAAACAGTAATCTACTACGTCCAAAGTTCATCGTGATCTATACAAATTCCAGCCAGAGTTATAACATAATTCATCCGTAAATCCAAACTATCGGCAGTGTGGAAGAATATTACCAAAAAATAGTATCAAAAAGGGCTAATTCCTTTTGAAAAGCTGCAACACCCAAAATATCCTTTATATATCCCTTAAATATCTCTTAAGAACTGCGCTTGTTATTCTACAAGTCCGTCAAACTTGCTCAAACAGTCCGAACAGAGTGCTCTAACGACCACTTTCCCGATCATTGATCACGATTCGAAAGAAAAACTGGCATTCGCACCCCTTCCGAACTTGAGAAGATGGCCGGACAACGGGGTGAGCCCGGATCCGGAAACGGAGGAGCGATAGAAGAGACATCGATGGAAAGAGGGTGACGACAAGTGAGAGAATGCACGAGGATAAGGGGGTGCGGTGACAAGGAGGCGCGGAGAAAGAGAAAGAGAGACACGGATCAAGGATAGTCTTTGCCAAATACCAATATTTGCGACCGCCCTGTTGGTACCTCTGCTCGACTCGACCTGACCCGACTTAACTCGACCGATCCGGCCGCAACTCGACTACGACTCCCTTCGTCACCCCTTCTTCTCGCTGACTATCGCGGCCTCTTCTGGATTATTCCGCGGCAGAAAAACTCTGCCATCTCCCTCGTTATCGTCCTCATCCAGATAACCAACCTTTCAGCCAGTTTCCGTGCATCGATTCGCGTCGATTTTGATAATAGGTACGTACGTGAGTATGCGTTTTGCGAGTTTGATTAACGAGTGTAATTTAAGGGTTGATCTTTGTAAGCTTTTATACAGGAGAGTGATCGAAGAGATTTAAGAATTGTAAGGTTATTTCTAATCATCCCCGTACTACGTTTCTGTAACTATGAACATGACGCAACGTTGGACTCAAATTATCAAATTAAATATCCATTATAATTAGACAACGAAACGCAAAGAATATCAGAAGCCGAAATATTATCTCGAAAATGCAAAACTGCCAGAAAGATAAGGATCGCTAGTTGTCCAAAGATCTACGCATGATCATCGCTGCAGATAACGACGTTCAAACCTAATCAAATCGCTGCGAACATACACCAAACTTTTCTTTAGCTCCTCGCCTCATCCGTACATTTACCACGGATTCTAGCGATAAATTCATTCGCATTCGATGCAACATCCTGCACCCTCCTCGACCAACCCCACGGTTCTACCGTGTTCATCAAAAAGCATCAGTTCAAGCAGCGCCGATCCATGAAAAAACTATCGTGCAAGCCACTGCGACAAGCCAGATTGATTTCGGGCGTATGCGGATCGTAACGTAGCACAATTGGCTTCTCGCCCGAGGCAACGACGAGCACAGAGTGAAAAACAGAGGGTGTGAGAGAGAGAAAGACGATTAGAGACGGGCGTAGTGGCAGTTATATTACGCGGTGTGTCGCGACTGTCGCTGGTGTCGGCATATACCGGGTCGCGTCCGATGCAATAAATAATAATTAGGCGCTAATTAGCGGCGGCCATGTTGGCCGCCGGCAGTTGTCGGGGGTGGAAAGCGATACCAGAGGGAGGGAGTGAGTGGTGGAGGCCGGTTTAATCACGTCATACACAGACGCACCACCAACTGTACATCGTCGACCATGACTGTCTCAATGTACCACGCGACTATCACCCACATACGTATATGTATATATGTATGTAGATGTACGTATGTATGTATACACACATATATATAACTATATATCTATATTATATAGATACATGTAGATGGATATGTGCGAAAACGAGCGGAGAGCGCGCGCCCGCGCACACACCGCTGCTTGTCCCGGACATGTTGACGATGTAGGGGCTAGCCCGTGCGGTCGTACGATAATACAACGAGCACGAGGGTGGATGGCGGAAGCGACGAGGGTGGGAGCGGAACGTGGACGTTGGATGCTGGATGCTGGATGGTGGATGCTGCCCGTGGGATGGCGGTGCACGAGGTGGTCGATTTCACGCGGTCGATCGCTGAACCCGCAGCTCCACCCCCATATGCTCGCGTTCAAGCCCATTCAAAGAACCTACGGACGCTCTGCTCGGACGTCTTTGCGGTGATCGGTAATAAGAGTAACGTGTCTTGGCACGTCTCTTCCATTTTTCTTATTCACAGTCTTAAGATTTGCAGAATATTGGGCTAGTTGAAAGAAGAGATACTAGGATATTATATGCGCTAATCTTTATGGCATCGAAATGTTACTTCGTTAATTGCGTGTGTTTACTAAGTACACTTCTGTTAGCAAGTCACTTGATAGTTAGAAACATTGGCTTTAATAAAACAGGTGTGTAATAAAGTCTTTGAAATATAGTATCAATACCGTGGACTCTGTTAATTATTGCGTAGACACTCGTTAAAAGATTACTGTATCGTATTTGAACATCGTGTAAAAGAACATAAATTACACCTTTCTTTTAACGATTCTATTATTCGAATGAAAAAAAGGTAATTCGAAATTTGTGACCAGTAGCGTACCTGAAATAAAAAAACGTCCCCAGAAGGATTCGTATCGACGCAGAAATTTCCCCACCAAAATTCCCCGCTTTTTATCTCTTTTATCCGAGTAGAAACGAGCATTAGTCCGCGACGAAAAGGAAAAAGGGACGACTGGAATGCAAAGAGGAGTAGGAAAGGAGGAGAGAAAAAAAAGAAGCCGCAGAGGGTAACATCTCCACGTGTCTCTCGCCTCTCAATATTCATGTGTAGACGTTATCGTGCGCGGGAGAGTTTAACCTGTTATTCCGAATAGTTTGTTTGGCTGTCAACAGAGTCCTTTTTGAGAGTGCCTTAAAGGGCTCGTTAAATCACCACGGACATTTTCGCCTTTTACCTGCAAATTTTGCGGAACTCCTGTCAGCCGAGTTTCCTCAAATATTGAAATTGGCTGCGGTTCCTGATGCGCGTCGCATTCTTCGAAGCACCGGGACCCATCCTACCCCGGAACATCACCGTCGAAAAGACTAGGAGAGGCAAAAGGAGGGTGAGACGAGGCGTTTCTCGTTGCGACCTCGTTCGTTCGCCGCTTCCGTCGTACCTGTAAAGTGACTTCATTTACTTTCCGGAATAGAAATAGAATGCCCTCGAAACGCCGCGAGAACGTCGTTTAAGGGCTCTACGATGCTTGTCAAAGAAAAATATGCCGTGTCTCGAAACACGTGTCTCGTGATACGCGCTCGTTAAACTGTAACCAATAGCAAGAAGCTTCTTTCTACAGATTCTTGTTTAAGGAACTTAACTTGCTTCGCTTGATACTGGCAAAGGAATACCTTTGTAATTATTTCTTGTCTACTTTGTCTTTTGTTACTACGTATTCGTAATATTTGGCAACTTTTGTTACAAGTTTTTAAGATTGTTGTTATGAAATATCGATTAATCGTGGGTAGTAAGGCGATTTAATTGAATTTTATGGCTGTGAAAATTTTATATTTTTGGTATTTCATATTGTTAATAGGTAATATGATGTCTTTTGATTTGAACTCTATTTAATCAAGGATCGATCGCTTATTCAAAGAAACCAGTTGCCTGTTATCTATATTATATTATCTACATTGACCGTGGATATACAATTTGATATTTCTACGAATATAATTAAAAACACGCTCTTTTCGATCAAATAACATTAAAATACCCCTTTTTGCTATCAAGTGTTATCAAAATCAATAAATATAGCTCATCGAGTCTTTCCGTGTAATCTTCGATATCTATCAGCCATTTCATACTTAACGAGAACTATTCCATCATCGAAATATTGACAGAGACAACTTAAAATCTCCAACTTATAAAATCTTCTAAACGATACTGAATTTGCCAATTGTGCGAGAGTGTGCCTATGTCCCAGCACCTTCGAAAAGCCGCTCAGAAATTTCGATAACAGCCGAAAGCACGAATGATCGCGTTGCGCGATAAACGTTTTAAAATGGCGAGCTTTCGCCGGTGTTGTTGGTTGAAAATTCATTAAAAGCGCGCTGGTAATGGGACAACGATGACGTTGTCGTCGTGCTGCGGCGAAATGCGGGCGCAAGAGGGACGGAACAGGGGGCGGAGGCGGAGGAAGAGAAAAAGCTCGGCCGCGAGTCAGAGTGAGAGGAGAGAGGAGCGGGTGCTATCGTAATTCTGTCACATTACCATTTAGATTAGTTAGATTTGCAGGTAAACAGCACGCCGCCGATCACACAACACAAACATACGATACGAACTCGCTGGCGCGCGGGCGCGCGCGCGCTCAAACACACATATTCGTGTACACCGTTGCACCACGGTTGACATTTTAATTTCATCGCGATAATTACTTTCAAACGGATGGCTTTTTAAGTAGATTGAAATATTCCAGCGTCGCGATTCACGTCCGCATTCGTATAATTAATGCATTTTCAGGAGGGAGGCAGTGAGTTTCATTTTCAACGTCCCAACTTCCTGGCTGGCGAACGCGATTTTAACTCGATTTTATCTCTCCGCGTTTTGGCGCGCTGCGCGTTTTATTTCATCGCGATGATTGTCGGATTAGACTCGACGAAACGCCGACACGGGACGATCTCTGTTTAATTACAGGCGCTGCAAGAGCAAAAATTTCGAAGGTTCTCGCGGAGAGACGGAATATTTCGTCGCGTTGAAAATTGTTGGCAAGTGTTTAAATGGTACACCTTCGTTTTAGAGGCGTCTGAATCGGCAAAGTCGAGGACGCACGCAGAATTTTGCGCAGGAAAATTTTCATTGAAAGCCACGTTCGCTGGTGACATTGATAGGCCTGTTTATTTCATCACTACCGTGCTTCCACTTGACCAACCACTACTGCAAACCCCTTTCTTTCACGTCGATCGAAAAAATATCGTGAGAAGTTTCCGCACCCCCGTTGTTTAACGTAATTAGAAGTACCAACGACTGTTTTGCAAAATCTTCGATACGGAGCGTGTGTCTCTAATGTCATGTCTCTGAAATTATAGTTCATTTTCCTACGATCGCAAAGGGAAAATCTTCGATCGAGGAATTTCTCTCGCGCTGTATCAAATGCAACGAGAAACACAACGCCCCAATGGGAAATTCAAAACACGAATGAGACCCGTATTACACGAGTTGATGGTTAACATCTCCAAAACTCATTTTACGCAAAATCGATTATCCAACAACCTTCTAACACCAAAATCCTACGATTATCACTACGTTTATGCGAATGTATAAGAGCTCAACTAAAGAAATGAAACCTACTTAAGAATTTTCTTTATCCTTTAAGCATTACATCTCTACATACTTAAATTTCTCATAAACCCATAAGCATCCATTTACCCTGAACAACCCTTGGAATTATCCACGCAAAGGCAAAAGCAACGCGGACAACAACAGGCACAGAGATGTAAAAATGAGGATTGATTTAAAGCTGGTCACAATTGAAGTTCGATAAATCGACGTCGTTGTTCTCTGTAGGAGAGGGTTTGAAAAGGGATGGTTTAAAGCTAGTTCCTCCCCATGGGAGTCGGAGGAGCGGGCGTTCGGGGATGGCTGAGCTCGTAGTATCGCGACAGACGGCCACTGCGACTCGTGTAAACAATGGCTCCGCTTCCTTCGGCTAAGTTAGGCGTAGGTGGACCGGAGAGCAGGCACGCGTGTATGCGTGAGGTGCTTATTGGGTCCGCTGGGGGCTGCTGCGGAGCGGAGAAACAACCCTCTGACCAAACACGGCAACATCAATCAGCACCAGTCACTCGAGCGTCGACCATTGGCGCCAACATCGCGATATTGCCTGCATTTACATCCGGCCAGGAAAAACGTAATGCTCGACCGCGACATCGATGGGCCGGTTCGCCGATTGCCCGTTCGATCCGGCTCCCTTTCAAACGCCACGATCGATTCGATGCCACTCGCTTTGAGCCCCGTGTGCTCGATATTATTCGGTGATTCTGTCCAATGCTTCTCCCGTCTTTTCGTTCGAGTATCTCGTGCAATTTGCTGTTTTTCTTCTTTTTCTTTTTTTTTTTTTTGTCATGGAAGGGGGATGAAGGTTATAACCCCATAACGTACAATTTTTTTCAGCCGGTCAAAGATGCACAATTTTGTTCTTGGCGTTATACTCTCGCGACAACGTCTTTCGTGAACATTGCGTTCTGCTTCTTCGGGTCTACCTTGAACAAGCAAGCACAGCTTGAAATAATATCATGTTTTGAATTTTTAACATCTGATTAGGATCCATCTAGTTCAGCAGCTGCCAAAAGTTAAGTCTTGAGAAGCACTAAAATTATCGCGACGGTAATAGATCGAATATTTGTGTCGGTAGTTGCGCATAAGCCTACGAAGTAAAAAATATCAACCTTTGTTTATCGTTGATTTACTTGTGGAAACAGCTGAGTTCCAAAAGCCACTAATTTCCTTGCACAATCTCGCTGACAAAATTACCACAACTTATGCCGTATAATATTCGCGAACACGCGCACTTTTCACCAGGGAAAAATTCCAAAAATCACAAACGCATCGTGAAACAATCACGCGCCAGTGACTTGGCTCCGATATTATTTTTTACTCTCTGTTTATTAATCGGTGTAATTGCAACCTGTCGACTCGCGCAAAAATACAAATACGCGCCTATAAACATATTTATATTCGATTTGCAGCGTCGGCCGATTAACAGGTTGCATGGCATGTCCAGGCGCAGTTTTATCATTGCCGTATCGTGTAAATATCCGACAAAAGAGAGTCGGACGAAAAGGTGTAGAGAAGGGGGATGGTAAAAGGGTGTAACGATATTAAATTAATTCGAGATCCCCGGAAAGAGGGGTGTGCGCGAAATTGTCGGCCATCTTGCAGCCTGGAGAATTATGCGCGTCGGCTTACAATAATATAGGTGCTAATGCCATGCAAAGCGGCCCTCCCTTGCGCATCCCTTTCCAACCGTTCCATGCAAACACTCCACCTTGTTTTCCCTTTCGCCTCTAAGAATGCGTCTTAATTTTTGATACTTCGCACGACATCGAGTGTCTTCGCTGAGACAACAGATGGTGGAACTTTTCGTGTTCGAAGGGTGGAAATGTTTCTTTAAGGTTAGCGGGACGATGGTGGATTTGCTTGTAAGGACTTGTTTCTCTATGGCATGTTTAATCGCACCTACCATGGATTCTACTACCGAAAAGAGATGTTACATCTTTATGAACGAATACAAAGATGCTTGACGTTGTTTTTAATCTGCTGCTAACTCTTAGGAAGGGTTTCATTTAAGTGGTAATTTGCTGAAAGAATTTTAATTAATTTCAAATAATTCATATTTTAGGTAGTCTTCTTTTATTCTCTCGAGAATCTCGATAAACCCATTCTCTACTATTTGCTTGTATTCGTTTTTTATATCTCAAACAATTTGCTTCCAGTTTAAACTTTCGTTTTCTTTACGGCTCGTTCTGACTCGATCGACCCACGCTAATGCGCCTTATGACATTTCTAATTTGAATATTATCCTATGAAAATAATGTGTTGTCCGCGCTAAAATGAGACAAAGACCTTCGTTAGATGCAATATCGTCGCGAAGGGTGATTTCAGGAATTTCGACAAAATCGTGGGAACGATTAGGGGGCGTAAAATTAGGTCGCCGGATTCACGCGAATCGTATGTGGAAATAGGGGAAGCGTTGCATCTTCGAGGTATTAATAAACAAACCCTCATCCCCTGAGTGATACGGAGCAATCAGCTGAGCCTTCGACCCCGTTCACGACGATGAGAATCGTAGTGGTGATCCATTGTTGTCACAGTGACTCAGTATTTGGACAAGATCCTCGTGCTACGGCCAATGAACGGTTCTACTTTCGACAAGGAACGATCTGTGCTCCTCGAATCGCTTTAAAATCTTCGCTCTCTTAGACCTTGAAACATTTAAAACCTTGGAATCTGGCATGAATTTTATAGCTACGTTTATAGTTAGAATAATAGGACACCAAGTATAGGCTCTTCGTGTTGATTAAAATATAATTTAAAAAATAATAATCCGATGACAGAAAATAATTAACACAGTATCGTTTATGCTTTTTATACGTGGTCACTACAGTGTGACATTGAAATTTACAAGTCTCCGTTTTCTACTTATACAACTAAAAGCAAAGAGATTTTTAATCGATATTCCAATAGAATAGAAAATTGAGTCCAATTTATTAATTATCGTCTTGGCCTATTTAAAAATTATTTAGAAGGAAATAACTCTTGTCAAATAGCAAAGACTTCTTCCAAATTAAACTCTAAGATCGCTGGATCTGGATCTGGATAATCGAACACGATCCCAGGCGAGTGTAGCGCACACTGTACGCCTGTACTGTGCTAACTGCTTCGTAAAGTTTGCCGACTCGCCAAGGAGAACGCGCAGCAGGTATTAACCGTGATTCATTACACCATAAGTAACTTCGATGTTTGCTCCCGGCGACGACGAACAAATTTATTCACCGATAAATATTTTAGTTGCGCCGTAGATTAACGCTACCGCCCCGACGTTTATACCCTTTTGTTTATGGGACCGCTTTATTTACAGTTAAAGCAATCGGATATTACGGTGCTTCTATCAAAGTGAAGATGAAAGTTTCGACTATCTTAAATGAAACGGATAATTACTTTTTGATAATATGTAAATCTAACTCTTGCGATTATCGCTACGATAAAACCAAATTAAAAAAGAGAGAAACTACATTTTTTAATTCACGTAAAATAGTGAAAAAGTCTCTATATGTACTGTAAGATATTGATAATTTTCCATTTTGTACTTTGAATATTTTCTATTATAATTTTCAGTGTCAATTATTCTTGACGTTCTCTTATACATAGAAACTTCCACACCATTCTGCTGTGCTGGCTCTTACAATTTCACGTTTTAATCGTAGCAGGTTATAGATACACGCATGCGTGTATAATATTTGCTGTATGGTGTGTTCGAATACCCAGTATCAAAGTGTTAAATATTGACGTAGGCGAATAAAATAGAGTGCTTATCCACAAATAAGCTACTCCCTTTTTTATTACTGTTTAAACATACTTTTATACTCGCCTAGAAAATTACAAACAAAATACAACAGCTTTTCTCCAAAGAAACGAAGAAACGCCTTTGTCTTCGAATGTACTTTGAAATGACGTTGGCCACGGTGTTGTCCAGGCCTTAGTTCGCATGAAAATTTCAGCTATCCAGCGAAATCGCTGCGGGGTGAATAAACGGCGTGACGAAAGTAAAATACGAAACGAGAGCGGAAGAGAGATAGAAATGCGTTTGATCAAAAAGCGAACGGACCTGGGCGGTTGAACATTTTTCGAAATCGACGCTACGTAATCATTGATAAGATCAAAAGCAAAAAGCGTGTATAAATTTGCCTTTCAAACTTTACCTTTCGCTCGCGCACTGTTTTATGCGTTTATGCGTTCTACCGGCTGCTCTTTTATTCCTGCTGTTATTACTGCTGGTGAAAAACCCGGCGATACCGACGATATTGTGCCGCGAAATCCGACTGCGATACGCCATCTACCACCGTTCTAATCGTTTAGAGCGTACAGTGTAATTTAAAAAACGAGCGATGGAAATGATTTAGGTACGTTGATAGTTCGATCTATCTCATCAAACTATTCCCCCTTCCTCCTGCAAAAATCACCATGAAACAACTGTACAACTGACTGTAATCAAGTCATCTAAGAATCTTCTATTCGTATTTCGACATTACATCTGAAAACAATTTCACACTATGAGATTATCTTCAACGATTACCCTTACGATCAGTCATGAAACAAACGACCACGACGATATTCCATTCTTCTCTCGGCAGTGAATATCGAAATTATTTCAAACGACCGAATGATCGATCGCAGAAGCATCCATTAACCCTAATCCGGGCAAAGACAATCCTGGAAAGGAAGCGTCGCGTCGCGGTACGCCGTCTTACACGTTGTCACGTCGGCAGGTATGGGTATCCATCCCATTTGCAACTAGTCGCATTATTGTTAGCCCTAGGTATGTACCATACCGCGTTGGTACACAACGCTTGTGTACACACGTATCTCTGGCCCAGGTAGCTACTACGTACGAAGCCGCCTCATCCTCGGAGAATCCATCCATGCCATGTATACGTGGTATGCGCGCGCGCGAGCGCGTGCGCGTGCGCTCACTCACCCTCTAAACTCCACTGTTGTACACGTTGGAATATAAGGATGCCTGATGTATGTACACGTACACATATACGTACCTGTATCTTGCCTACGTGTGTTCGTTTACGCGCGTCTGTGTGACCGGGAGGAGATACTAGGGGGTGGCGTAATATAGAGACCGGCTAAAGGCGGACGTAATTTCCTGCCCGCCTGACAACGCTACAGACATGTTTGCGAACTCGACACACACAACCTACTTAGAGCCTACATGTGTCCCTACGACAATGCGCCGACACAAGCTTAATCTATTCCCCGCAGGTATGTACATGCATATAGGCTAGCGTGTAGGCAAGGGTGCGTCAGTGTAGGTGCATCCCCGATGCGACCTGCAGCGTCTACTCCGCCGCCCTGAGGGCTTTGATCGGAATACAGAGAGGATGACCCAATCGGAGGATACCTCGATATAAGTCGCTGTTTCCGTACGGCTACAGGGCGTCTTCGATGAACGGACTAACCTCGAACCGCATACATACATATAGACGTGTGTGTAGGTGGTTGGACGTGTGGTCTGGAGGCCGTTTGCTGCAGGACAGTTTACTGATCGGCGAATTCTAACGGTAGTTAACTTGAGATTACCGATTTCGGTCGTAGACAGGTTACAGATCGACTGGTTCTGCTTGTGATCGCGCATTTACACGGTTTTGGGTTTTTTGGGTTTTTCGGCTGGTGTTGATGAAGACCGTGGAATGTTTCTGATTTAGCAATTGATATTTTGCAAACTTGTTCCTCGGATAAAATCGTAAGTAGAGCTCCGTGGAATCACGATTAGTAAAAATTGCGTTCGCTTGTAGTGAAAACATGTTAACACGCATATAAACATATGAATTAATAAGGGAATTAACAAAGAAATACAAGTAATAGAAAGTATACTCATATGCAAAATCAATTTGCGTCGTACAAATAATTCTCCATGTATATATGCGGATATAGATACTGTCGTGATTAAGCGAAAGTAGAATCATCCTTCACTGGTCAGACACTCCGTCCTCTCCATTAACCAACTCCATTACTGAATATCAAATACCAATCTTCACTTTCCCAATCGATTATCTACTTAACCGCCTCGATTGTACCTGATTAATAAATTTCATTTTACCGTAGATCGCCATATTCTTTTGTTACTATCCTCGGATAATCATCTAAACTATTTCTCCGAAGGAATACGAAGGTTTCACCATTATATATTTTTAAATATAGAGCGATAAAAGAATCGTTGATGAATTACAAGGCAAATTGCTTGTACAATTTGATCCAAATATCATAGTGTCCCAAATAACCCAACGTTGTTCTTTACAACGAACCAACTTCTCGCGATGATTCTAGTCACGTCAATCCGTCCGCTCTGATTTCAGAGACAAGTTTAACAGAAATTCGATAGGCACTATGTTTCGTAAGACAACTACGATACTGGTGGGTACTTTTTATCGAAAAGCTTTAACTCTGATAGCCATGGAATAGTGAAACCCGCGACCGAGGCGGCTTGCTGCCTTCGTCCAAACATTTCGGACAGCCTAAGGAAACACATTTGCCTGCGGGCAAACACGGCCAACCGTGGCGAAGGCGAAGCTGAAGCGTCTTGGCGCTGCCTCGAGGCGAAGTGGGACATAGAATGTGTCTGGGACTGTTTGCACTGCAGGACAATATTCCGAGTCTTTTGAAGGACGAGAGCCGAGAGAGTAGCGCTGCTATTTCATCTCTCTCCTGCCTGGATCGTCCACCCATCCTTCTCTGGTTTCTTTATAGCTTCGTTCCGACGCCCGGATTTTTTCTTCTTCCGAATGTTCTCGAGGAAGCGAGGAACCAGATCGATGCAATGAAAAATCGCCTTTAACAACAATACCGTAAGATCACGTAAAGGCACAATTACATTTGATGCTTCGCCATTATCCCTACCGATAAATTTACATCTATCTGCTAGTTTCTAACTTTTGAAAATCTTAATCGATCGACTACAGGCTCAAACACTCTTCTTCCCAATAAAAAGAAACTCGTACGGCTAGAATTCGATAAAAAACAGCTTTTACACATTTCTAACTTTCTAATCCTTACGCGGTTGATGAATAACGAACCTCGCTGAGAAACATCCCTTTCAATAGAAAACAAGCGACCAGGAAGAATGCAACGAAAAATCGCCTCTGGAGCATTTGATAACGAAGCGGTCGTGTACACTGATCCGCAAGTACGAATAACAAGTCTCTCTATACGAAAAGGGGAACACGACGGTGTGTACGCGTGTACATACACGCGGCGGAGGCATTATAAGTCTGCGCGTTAAAGGCGTGATCCGAAAGACAAACAGATGCACCCTGGCCGTCGCTTTTCCCATTGAAAATTCATCGCACAGGCAAAAGTGCGCCGGACCCTTTTCGTCGGTGTCGCCCCATCGTGAATCAAGCCACCAGCGATTCCGTGCTCCTTTCTTCCCGGAGGCCCTTTCCATCCTGTCCCGCTTCTCTTTCTCCCTTTCCTTTCTCCTATTTTTTTTCTCTGCCGATAGGGAAAGCCCACCTCGCCTCCGGGTTATGAGATTTTATGAGTGCCAAAGCGGTTTAGGCGCCCGGGATTTCTTTCGTTCATGCTACGAATTACCAATACCCGATCGTAAAATAAGACAAGATCGAGGATTTGGAGTTTTCTTTGTTGCGTGGTTGAAATTGCAATCATTATCTGCTTTGTAACTCTTTGATATTGAAGTACTTCTGTCATACGAATCATGGCCCAATTGCAAACGTGGTCTAAGAAGGATAGTATTATTCAGATATGTGTAATTTTCTGTACTACACTAGATTAGTCGCGTAGTAGTGACACACATATGCGAGCTATGAGTGTGTAGGAGTATGTAAGTGCACAGCATCTCTTCTGTATCTAATTGCGTGTTTGTAACGACTGTTACGGATTTGTAATTCAGGAAATTTTCCTATTTCCTTATTTTTTTTACAGTTAGTTTCCTCTCTGATTGTTTAAGTCGTTATCACCCGCATATCATAGTCGCTCATTTCATTTATTATTTCGATACTTATTTATCGTTTTAACTCGAAGAGCTTTGCCAAAAACAACGAAATTGGTTCAATCCTGGAGAAATTGTGTGGAAGATGAAACCTGCAGGATCGAAACGATACGATATGCTTTGAAAAGATAAAAAAAAGTTCCATCACGATGATCCGAAGAATGAAACCTTTAATTTACCAAGCAGAACGCCGAAACGGAAAACTGCTCCAACTTCTTTTGAAAGTGAATAATGGAAGCAGCTTGAATATGAAGCGAATGCTTTGAGCGGACCTGCAATAGTAGTTTTCGATTTATTACCTCGTATTTCGCGTGCAAACAGAAGCGAACCGTAGGTGAAATACGAAATGCATTCGACTGCCGCGAACAAAGTGTTAAATCTTCGTACCTCGTACTTCGTTTTCCTGGAACCGCTTTTTCTACGAATCTTTTTCTATTATTTCCTGGCTTCGGTCCATTAACAGATAACTCGTCGCAATAATCCAAACTAAACTCCTACCTCATAAACTTGAATTTGCAATTGAAGTTATTCTTCGAGGAATTTTCTTCTCTGTGAAAATATACGAACTCGATAAACGAACACGCGAAACGTGTTTCCGAGCGAATGAAACATTAATTCGTTCTGACGTAGGTTAACGATAATCGAGCGAATAAGAAACTGAAAGCACTCGTAAAAAGAGGAGGGAAGACGATGCAAATGTTATTTATACGTTTCAACTTAATCGTCGCTCTTATTGTTATTAATTAATAAAGCTATAACTTCGAATAATCCGATTCACAATTTCTTGTATGCTCGTTAGTCAACGTCGACTCCCAGAACTAATTCAATCAACAGATTATACCCAGTTTCGCTTGAAACAATGTTGATCAACTGACGAAACTAACCGCGCTGCATATAATTTTCCTAGATGTATTCGATTCTTAACCCGAAGCAATTCCGATTAATTCCCAGAATTAATCGCTACAATAATTTGCAAAAATTCGAACCTCAATTCGGCTTACGCACCCCTTCTAAAGCAATTCTGATCAACTCTCCGAGTTAATTAACCGTACGCTCGATGGTCCAATCAACCTTCCATGCTTCCTTCTTCCTCTATTTACCCCGAAAAAGCCTGGATCTTATCCTCCTAATGGAAATACACAACAAAGTCTCGAAAGGCTGAACCAGGTTGGCCGCGTGCCGTTTGGTCGCCGTGGGCAATGAAACGTTCGGATAAATATGAAATCAAAGAAGAATACACCAAGGGGAGATTGAAAAAAAAAGAAAAGATGAAAAGGAAACGGCAGAGACTACGAGAAGAAGAGGAAGAAGAAGGAGACGACGAGAACGACCGATTCTCTGGTTCCGTGCGTTTTCCGGGGGTGGCGACGGGTGTTCGCAAACTCCCTCCACAAGCCCGAAATTCTCCGCGGCGGGAAGTCGTTAGGCGTTTTCTGACGCGAGATAAAATTCTGGGAAGCACGTTGAAACGACTCTCTACTCCGGGGCCTGGGTATTGTTTTAACGTGTTTGAGTCAAATATTGACGCAAGTTGGGCTCGCAAGCCAGCCTGGAACGAAACGGAACGGAAGAGACGAGAATGGCGGGCGAGAGGCCGCGGGACCAGATACAGACAGAGAATAGAAAGAGACAGGCTGAGACGGGATGGAACGACCCACATAACATCCACCGGAGAGCACGAGAAAGACCGCCGGCGTCTCGCGGTAACGAAGGAACAGGAAGCGAAACGTAACGAGAGAAAGAAAAACGCGCCACCTTTATTCCAGCCTGCCTCCTCTCGGCTCGCATTGACAACGCGACAATTTTCGTGCACTTACGAAGTAGAAACTTTCAATACCGGTAGATCTTGTCATACGTTACAAGATCATACTACTGTTTATATGAAGATCACAAAAGGAAAATGAATTTTGTCTTTTTCATACGAGAGCAATTTTTAAATCCAATCTCGTATCGGCTAATTACATATTATCGAAACAATCTCTTAATTACGTTTAAAATAAGATATCGATAAAAGAATCGTATATCGAAGATATACGATTAAGATTAAAAAGTCCAAATTATTAAAAAAATAGAGATCACTGAGATTTCATTAAACCGCACCTTGCGGATTAGCAAATTCGTGAACGATAGGGAAACACAATTGAATCGAAAATGATCCGAAATATGCAACGGAGTTAACATCCGACCCTAAAGAAACAATCTCGCGAAATTTGCCTCAAGTGCATGTAACCAAAAAGCAAACAAAAGGGGTAGAAATTTTCAAGAACGGTCAACAGCTCACGTCGACATTCCTCAAAACTGGTCAAGATCGAGGACGAGCGAGGGGTGAAAAACGATGTCACGGTGTTTTCATTGCGGCACAAGAGAAGAAAAGATCGATCGGTTGTAGGAAAGCGGTCATTCTTCGGGGGGCCATTTCTTGGCCATCGTACGGCATTTAGGTAACAGTTCACCGGGGCCGTTTCGCCGGTTTGAATGGCCGTGTAACGTATTGCAAACATTTTACCGTTGCCGGTGAACAACTGATCGGCCAGAGGGGTGAGAGAAGAGAGGATACAGACGATTTCGACCGGTAGGACATTGTGCCTAATGTTTGGACATGTGTTCCGCTCCGGTCACGCCTTTTGTTATCATATTCTATGCATGTTTGCCCGCTTAAAATGTTGTTTTAGCGCTCGCGCCACGCATCCCTTTTTGCACCGACTCGACACGCGTTCCTAGTCAATGGATCATCCAGCGCCATCTTATTCTTCTCGTTAAAATCGCGGCAGACTTGTTGCTGCCGTCGATCGAACGGATCGATCCCTTGCGAGACTTGAATCTTAGTTTGTGAGTTGTATGACGAAGAGATACGGCAAGAGGAAGTCTTTTGGGGAATTTTAGAATTACCGTAGTACGGAAGTAATTGAAGAAACTTTTGTTTTTAGACATTAAAAATGTATAATTAATTAGAACAAAGGGAAGTTATAATTGCAACGTTCTTACTGTATAGGGAACCGATAGAAAAGAGAAATATCTTTCTGCAAGATGTCACCATCTCCGTGGTCGATCGATATAATTTTGACATTTTAATCGATAAAATTCTTATATTGAATTTTTTTAATGGAATTTTTCAATTTATTTTTTCGTACCATTCCACGCGCCTCTCGAGTATTTCCATAAACCGATTTTAAACGTCCGATCTTGAATATAGTTGGACCACAAATACTATTTTTCCTGCAAAAATATATAAAACGAAAAAAGTTGGTCAGACGATATTTTTCTCGAATTTAGACAGAACGTTTATCGCGAGATACGCCTTTAAGGCGATTCCGAAAACGAAGCGAAAAAGCGTTTCATACTTACGTAAGGATGCTGATGAAGCGCTTGGTTTCGCGGCGGAAAGTCAATTAATAGACCAATTGGTTGCACGAAATTACTAGGCAATTTGATTAATGTTTACAATGCGTAGGCAAACACGTAATACGAGCAGGAAGTAATATCCGTCGAAAACGGGTAAAAAAAATATCATGGAAAAAAATCGAGGAGAGGAAACGGCGAAGCGGAAACAGGCGGCGTGCTATAATCTTGCTCGCGTTGAAATTCTATTTGTTGTTTTTCGTATTTGCTATCATTTGGTGTTGAAACACGAGCCATTAATAAAAATCAGAGACATTTATTTCCCGCGCGATCTCCGTGTTTTGACATGATTCACGGGGAAAAACAGGCTCCTGTGTACTCGCCCTCTTGTATCCAAGGAGCCATCCCTATTTTTCGACTGACCGTATTTTTTCCATATTTTTTCTTTTCAAACGTTTGTGTGTTTTCAAATCACAATTAAACGGCCCATTTTCGCGTCTGAAGGACCTGTAAAAAATGTACAGTGCGCGTTAATAAATATTTGCAACAATTTTTTTTTTCACCATCGATCCCCGACGTACACGATGGAACAATGAAAATAGTTCGTTCCTTTTTTTCCCCCTTCCTTTTTCCTTTCGATACATATTTGCAAACGCTCCGTTTTCACCCCTACCATAAACCTATTTGCCAAACACGCGTAAAAAGCGAATGCAAATTTCCGTCCAGGACCATCTGAATCTTAAAAACAAAATGTTTATCCGCGATAGCGTGTTAATATTAACGTACGCTTTTCCCTCTGGCATCATACACACGTGGTTTTATCTCCGGAAAAAAAAGAGGCGTTAAAATACATTTTTGGATCGAAGTGTACGAGCAGATCTTTGATAAAAAGACCTGTTCCTTCGAGCTTGTTTACTACAGCGATTCTTACGTAACTATGGACGTTTTTGAAGATGAATCGGCTGATCGATCGAGCGACAGAAAATTGAAACGAATCCTCGTAAATACAGGGGAATTTTGGTCTCGTGGAGACAGAAAGGTGCCATATATCATCGAACAGTCGTCCCTTTGCGTTCCACGCCCCGACAATAAACGAGACACATTATATACGCAATCAAAGGTTCGCAGGGACGTTGTGTTGTCTGAATGCCATTTCCTGGGGGCGTGTAGGGCGGCGATGCGGCATTCATGGACGCCCGAGGAATAGACAACCCCGACAAATTGGCTGAGAAAGACTCTATAGATCGACTTCCACCCCTTCTCCATACTCAGGCTCCGAATCGAACAAATTGATTTAATGAAAATGTAATATTACTGGGGTAAGAAGAGTAACGAACGAGCAATGGTTGAACTTTTAACGAAAAAAAGAATGATGGATTTTTGGAATAAAAGAATTTACAAGACGACTCTTTAAGATACTTTGAAAAATGTTTATGACTGTAATAACTTGGAAACTGATACCCATCCTATCCCAACATTTGTTCCTAAGTCAAGAATCAAATACAACATTCATGTCTACAAATAGACACCTATACCCATCTTCGTCCTTGGAAGAAATTACTTGGAACTAAAATTTCTTCGGAACGTTCGTCCCATTTCCTAATGCCATTTCTTATCCTAATTTCGACGACCACTGATACCCAGAACCCACAATATCCATTTCCAATTCGAGACGCAGAATCGAAAACAAGCTTGTACTTCCATAGAATTTCCAAATGGATATTCGACTCCACCCTTGTCCACGCACTTTCGACAGTTTTCTCGCGATCGATCATCGATTCGGACGTAACACTCCTCCCAGCTCGTCATCGAGCGCTACCTTCCATTCGATTCTCGTTTAGACGTCGCGGGAAAAGGCCAGGTCAGCCTGTTGGCCATTGAACAGCCACGTGAAAAGAAATTTCACGAAAAAGGCACAACATGGATTTCACGGCCGATTCAACCAAGCACAATACACGCCTGGATCCGGACGTTTTGACTTTTGTCCGCTCTTTAACCATCGTCGTTTCCTTTTCGCCTTTCTGCCTCTCCAATTCCACCGGACGTTCGCTGCTCCGGATTCTGGAGTCCTTTTGCCTATTTACAATCGCCTCACAAATTCTCCGAGAAGATGAACCGTTGCCCCTTTGTTCGTCGCGAAAGAATACACCCTGTTACGCACTCATTCGTCGTCGATTATGCATGATTCCGCCGTAATTAGATCCTCCGATGACTTGGCGTATCGTTGCAACTTCCTTTTTCGCTTGTTTCTAGCTTTTTCAATATTTGTATATCTGCGTGGAATTGTAGAACTTTGGATTTTCACGTTGTGTTTTCTGTTTGCTATTTACTTCTGGAATTGGGAGATATCGCGTTGATTGTTAGCTTTTATTATTTCGATGTTAGCTTTGCCGAGAATATTGGCTCTAATGGAACAGTCGCTTCTAGTTAGAACTTTTGATCTTGTTTTGTTTACTAGCTTTATTCCTATTTATAAATCCCAATACTTTTAGTTATACGTAACATAGCCGGTTTTTCAACGATATGCAGGATAAAATTAAGAATAATTTACCAGTGAGCGTAGAAATTAAAATAAGGAATGAAAAATGAGGTAATCGTTCCAAAGAACGAGCGATTTAGAACGGCTTCTGTACTGACAAAAATGTATCTAAACGTCAGTCTAGACATTTTTCCTGACCAGTCTCGAAGTTCGCTTAGATTTTCGCGAATATCTCTTCGAGATACGAGATTTGTCCTCGTCTACCAAAGTTGATAGGGAAGCGCACGTTTTCAGATGTTTTCAACTTAGATCACTTAAACATAGGATGAATGACGGATGATCGCATACAGGAAGCTCGGCTTCTAATCCTATCGCGAAAGATATCCAGGTCTTAAGATCGTTTGTTCGAGTTTACTTGTATCGGTTGCTTCGAAGGACTCACCCCTAAAGTTTCCGAGACCGACGAAAGGGAAGGAAAGGGACCGCCTGCCTCCGAGCACGGATTGGATTGGATCGGCTTAACGTTGATTTAAGCCAATCAGCAAACAGTCAGTCGCCAGTTCTGAACCTCAACATTGATCTCGTTAGATCTTTACAAGTTCAATGTTGCGTTTCACGTACCCCCGGTACACCGTCCTATGATTCGCACACTTTTCTCTTTACAATTCCTTCTATTGCTCTTCGCTTCCTTCGACCGGGATTCCGGCTACCGATTCCGCGACAGATCGTCTTCCAACACGCTTCTAACTTTTATCTGTGTACAATTTGTGGTTTAGAATTTCTTACATTCATCGTAATATCGTTTATAGAGAAGCGGTTACGCTGAAACGAGGATCATTCGTTTCAAGAAATTATCGACGAGTAATTGATATTTAGACGAACGTTTCGTGTCTCATCTTTACGAAAATTGTTTTCGCACGACTATCGCTTGTTCGATCAGAGAACGTTCTTGCAAATTTTTTTTATTAAAACGATGCATATTTTATGAAACTCTCGTTGAAAGAAAATTCTAGAAAAATAAAACGATTGGTTTAATAACCCTTTTAATTAACATCTTGGACGTTTAGAGGATATTCCTCTACTGGAGACAAAGTTTAAAACACACCTATAAAGAATTCGATAGAATAGCCATTTCATATCCGGTGGTAAGTTTGAAACTTGTACGAAAATCACTTTCGTTTCCCCAGGACAAACTTGCACACAAAATTCGACAAATACTCACGGCAGCCACGGGGATCTTAATAATTCGCCAAACAAACTAAAGAAACCACTCGGTTAACAATACCTTGACAAACAATTCTCGCGCGAATCCACTCATTGAGACGTTCAAACACGAGATCGATCGGCAGCTAATCCCGATAGCGGCAGTTCGACGACGGAATTTTTACGTTCTATTCTCGGTGGCACGGGGCGTCGCGACGCGACGCGCCGCGTCGTTTGCCGAGCACACACCGCGATTTCATTCACTCGCCGCTCCTTTTCTCGTTCGTGCGTGTGTCTTCTTACGTGTGGCGCTTACGCCAGCAAAAAGAAAGGGGTGAAAAAAGAGAGAGAGAGATGAGAAATGGGAAAGGAAGGAGAAATAGTAAGATCGTCTCGTAAGTGAGAAAGGGAGAGAAAGAAAGAGAGGCAGCATACATGTGTAAGTGCGCTATCTTCGCCTGTGTGTGCACGATGTCAATATTATACGACAAACACACTTAAATAGGCTTAAAATACTAACATCCAGCTCGTTCCACGCCGCTCTATGAACTCCGTGCACACGGTGCGCAAGTGTGTTTAGCCATATCGTTACGTCGCGCGCGGAGATTCGAATTGTGCTGTTCCTCGCGGCTACTCGCAGGTACCTACCGAATGATTATTTTAGTTTTCCTTTCTTTCCTGTTCTCCTTTTGAACTATGGTCAATCTCTAAGAGATTTTATTTTGTAAGATGTTGGTCGTACGAGCTGATGAGAACTGCACTGTTGTGTGTACCAACGCAATTCGTATAACTTTATACTTGACTGGTTAGTTGATTTATCAAGCTCATTAAGCAATTAGTAGGATATTACGTAACGATTTATCGCATCGGTTCTCACAAATTAAACACTAATTACATGTTTTGACATCGAGTTGGATGAAAGTAATATTCGGAAGATAGGGTCGATCGGTTATGCTTGGAAGTGGCTGACGCGTTACCGGAGAATCGGAAATGTTCCATAGAATTATAACTAACGTTTAAGAATACTATGTATAATTTATATTTGTAAAG
Source organism: Bombus affinis (assembly GCF_024516045.1). Classification (NCBI taxonomy): domain Eukaryota; kingdom Metazoa; phylum Arthropoda; class Insecta; order Hymenoptera; family Apidae; genus Bombus; species Bombus affinis. The sequence goes on along the minus strand of NC_066352.1, from coordinate 12,646,581 downwards.
TAAATGAATTTGTGTATATAAGGTAAATAAATTTGGCAAACGATTAGGTAAACAATCATAATCACGTATAGATTGGTACATATTTATTCACAAGTCACTGGATATTTGCTAATTGCCAACAAATTGACAATTACCATTTGCAGTTTAGATTTAATTTATATATACTGTACAAGATAAACGATTACTAGATGTTAGCTTTGTTTCATAATTGTATACGGTATTGTCTTTATTCGAAATCTTCGACAGTTTATTTAAATCCTCCGCTTATCCCTAAATCACACGCCAATTCTAACAGTCAATATCATTAAATAACTAACAGCACGAGAAATCTTAATCACAATATTTGGCGATCAATTTCCGTCTCTTCTACTTGATAACGAAATCAACGGCTAAACATTTGCGTTCAAATAGAGAAAAGGAATAAAATATCGTACGAACGGTGCGTTAGATATACCTTTATAACGCTTGCTAAATAAAAAATATATCGTGCATTTGTAAAGAAACGATTGATGACATACCAAATATCCGTGGAATCGCCACTTCCGCTGCAAATTTTAAACGAAAAAATCCTTAATCAAAGGCAAAGGACGAGGAAGATCTCTCAGGGAGGAGCAGCCGTACTGTTACGAACGGCAGCCTAAAAGGCTGTCAGCGACACCAGTAATCTGCTGGTAATCGTGACAAATTACGGCCGAGGTTATGGTCCTTGCCTTTTGCCACGCTTCCGAATGGGGAACTAAGCGCCAGGTGGGGCGTGCCCACCCCATGCTGCGACTCGAACAATTACATAACACGATGGAACATACCACCGCCTCGACGATGCTCCTACGGTCGACACGAGAGTCCCATAATCGATTACGATAAATTATATTCTAAGACGTAACGTATTTTCTTTTTTACCTCTGGTAAAAGGTGGAAGCTTTGATGCGTAAATTTTTATCTTATTTTTATGGGGCTCGGCTCATATATTTGGTTATATTTGGTTCAATAATTTTTTAATTAAATGTCTTTTCAACGACAATAAACCATTTTTAACCGTTCGACTATTGGATGAACGAAACTGAAAATTGAGAAATTTCGTTTAATTGCGGAGACTGTTTTGTTCTACGTTCAAAACGATATCGTCGGAAACAAAGAATTTTTGAAAAATAAATATTACGTGGCTTTCACGTAATTTCAACTTTACGTAGACACGTTTCCCGTAAATATTCAGAGATCGTTTGTATTTTATTTCGGAGTTGATAAGAAATCGATGTAAATATTTAATATATATATATGTGATCCTGTTAAATAAATGTTAAAATAGACTTAACGCGGATAATCTTGAATGTTTTAACGTGAAAAGGTAAGCAAATAGAAGATGATCAATTCCAGAAATGACAATATTGAATCTATCGAAACATCTTACATGCACGTGAAAATGTGTAACTTCTTATTTGCGAAAGTTTGTACATAAAAGAGCGTTGTTTAATCCTCGCTCATACGTAACGTTCAATTTTCGAGCAAACGTACTCGACGAATTAACAAACTGAACCAACACTTTCAACGTGTCACGAGTGGCATTAAAAATAGAGACTGTCGAACATGAGCGACATTCGTGAACCATTAATCACGCAACATACACACATATGTAAATTGGACGATGGGACACAGTTCAAACATTAAAACGTTGATTTGAATTTCAATCTACTTTTCAACCCTCTATTTCGACAACTCAGATCCTCAAATAATTTCGCAAATTACGCATATAAGTAACTACCTTTCGAATAAAAAAGGCAACAGTAAGTTTCTCCAAACCCACCAAATAAAATTTTAAAATGCTGTAAAAAAAGAAAAACGATTCAAGTATCCAAAATAGAGTAATTTGTTACGATATCTAATAAACAAAACTAAATTTCTATTTGGATTTTAATCCTTAAATTCTGTTCATAAAGATATAATAGAGGTACATAAACGTTCGCAACCTAGTAATGCCGAAGGGCAAACGAACTTATTAGACAACCGTATGGAAAATAGGTAACGATTACACATTGTTAAAGAGGGTAAAACACTATAGCGGTGTTACCCTCGTTCGGTTTGACGTTTCAGAAAGCAGTTATACGCGGAGATGAGAGTGATGGTTAGAAACTACCGTGTCACTCCGATGTTTAGGTAAGATATTTGGCCTCGCAAATATTTGGAGATTGTCTACAGCCTCTAACCACTGCGCACCACTCCATCGACTCTTCCATTTAATTAATGACGTATACCAACGTTCGAGGTGTTGATGCACCTTAACGGAATCGTCGCTTCAAGATTATCGTTTGCATTCTTGCCGGCGTACACACTCGCGCATACACGTACAGGCAGAGACCAATGCACACACAAACGTACACCACGGTTTTATTAACATTACGAGATTATTTCATTTCGTGTAAACGACCGATTGCACGTCGGATTTGCATTGTAACGTCGAACGGCAAACCGACTTTCATGATAGTTAACGAGCATGTAAATAGTAACGAAGCCTCGTGAAAGATGTAACGCGTGTATCAGGAAACATCGTAATCTTTGTGTGCTCGATAGAAAGCTTGTTGCGTATTTGGAGAATCGTATTGCGGGACTAGTGACCTCCTCGAGCGAAACAATTCAAGAGAAAATTGTATAATTGACAAAATTTGTAACCTTTTCGACGTCAATTTTCTTAACAATAGAAACATTTTCGCTAGTGTTCTGGTACAAAAAAAAAAGAAGATATAATGCATGAAAATATGGGCCAGTTTAACGAAAACAAACACGTTTGTATATCGTTCGGTTGGTTAACAAATTGTTACAACGTTACGCATAGTATCAACATCGAGCATAAAAGGCCTTAATTTGAGAAATTACGTTTATTTGCAAATTATAAAAAAGTAAATATTACGAGAAAGTATTAGCGTAATATTTGCCTAGAGATTGGTCTAATCGGAAGAATAGAAAATTTTTTACTGTGCCTTTTTTCTTTAAACGTTCCTAACGCTCTGTTTGCAAAGTATGAAGGGTTTTCATTGTGGACAATGTAGAGAGGATGCGTAAAAGCTTTTTATGGCGTTTCGTGTGAACGAAGCATGGTCATAAACCACAATCCCTCCCTAATATTACGGCTGGGTGGTCGCTGTCCTTAGAAGAAACCGCAAGTCCTTTTTCAATAATGTGGTCGACCATTAACCGGTTGTTAAGGCTATTTAGTTTGCCCTTATGCGCGCTCGTTGTATGGTTGCACGCAGAAAATTATCATGCGTTGCCACAAAGGATTACCGATTTGTCGATAATCCGCGTCGAATACTCGAATACATCGACAAATAAAAATTGAATTCCAAAGAATTTTAATTTTGGAATCAAAGTTTGATGTAAAAAATGAAAAATTCGAATTCAAGAAAATTTGAATTTGACGTTCAAACGCTTGAGATTCGAATCTTTGAAAAATTTGAAGAACACTGAAAGAAGTGTAATCAATTTCGTTAGGAACAATAATTCGTAACCATTTGTACGATATTTTGTAAAAAATAAAATTTATTTCTCTAAAGATATCAATTCGCGTTTCAACGGGAAAAGAAAGAATCGTACATTGAATTTCGGGCAAAATTACAGATTAACGCGAATTCGAAATAGAGCTGCAACCACGAGAGTAAATATTTCAAGACGCGTAAGCAGTACAATCCGAAAATTAAATTGCATATTACTGAAATAATTAAACCGGCTGTTTATATTACACTTTAGCGCATCAAAAATTCCAAAACGTAGCGCGCAATGAAATATATTTAAATAAAAATTATACATCCGGCCGTGCGTGCGTATCGCGTTGAATCGCGGACGTCCGTTCCGATATCAATTTAACGGAATATTAAATGAGTTTTAATGTTTTCATTGGTAACTTTGTTCAGTTTTTCAACTCGTTACGCAGAAAATTATTTTTATTCGGCTCTGGCTTATTATTAATAACTCCATAATTTAATCATCATTCACATTTGATTGAAAGTTTTCTCATAACAATACAATACAGATAACTGTATAAATAAATTCCAATTACCAATTTTTGCCTCGTTAAATTATCAACGATTTCAATCGAAACTAACTCTTTTGCCAAAATTATTATACAAAATTTTAGCTACTGAATTTGCTTCAAAATTCTAAATTAAGTAGATACCCTACCATTTCCATATCATTACATTGAATATTCTACAACCCCATCGGTATTTAACTAACGTAACTCTTTCATTTTGTTGAGGTTGATTGATAGAATAACGAGTGGATGAATTTGTAATAGAAAAATATATTGCAATAAATAAAGGTAGACGTATAGGTACAGTGTATAGTGTATGCTAATCCACATCCTCATTCTTATAGTGTTACAATACAATAGAAGAAGCTATGATACTGAGCACGTTCATAAATCTATAGCAAAGGACATTACCAAAAAGTTAACCTTGTAGCTCTAGCTGAAGTCTACAAGAAACAGCAATAGAAATCTATTTATAGCTCTTTTGTTTATAGACCTCGTAACCCAAAACATAATTTATATTCAAGAGTACAATAATGTGGACAATAACAATAATCTCGTTATCTCAAATTTTTTGTTTCATTAAATTCTATTCTCTTCGTAATAGCGGTTTCCAGGTCACGGATATACAAAAGTAAAGATGTAGAGCTTTTCTTGAAGTAATTACTTCAACAAATTTAACCAACAAAAATTTCTCAAATTTAATTAAAAGCTTCTTTAAAGCAAAAAGAAAAAACTGCACAAATTAACTCCTATAGTCACTCTTTGCCTCGCTAAACTTCTCGACATAATTTCCACCCCTAACCCCAAACAAACCGTCTTTCTAAAATACCTAATCGCTCTAGGAATGAGATACAGAGCAGATCTGCTCCAAAATTCCCACTTTCCAATTTCCACCACTTAGAATGTTGCACGGTCACATCGATATCCCATCTCCTCGCCTTGATCTCGAACGAATCAACCTTCCTTTCGCTCAACACCTACCATCAGCCTGTCCAACGAATACCCAAACGATCACGAATCGAAACGCTTTTTATCTCGATGAAAATGGTTCCTGGCTCATAGGAAACGAGCAGAGCCGTGGCAAACAGGGTAGAGCAAACGTGACACTTTGATCAGGTTGGCTGTAAGCGGAAGTGGCGCGTGCACTACAGGTCACGCGCTTCCGCGGCTCACCCGGTATATCTGGCTGGTTATAATGTATGGCCTAGTCAGGTTCGGCGTGGTCCAGTAGGGGGTTCGGTTGACAAATCATTAACTATGCATCGAGCCGGCCTGCAAATACTCGTTACTAGTGCTTCTCCGTACTAGCCCACCCTACGGCCTCGATCCACCGTTACCAACCCCCTGACTCGACCACCCCCTTTGTCACCCACGCGCCCACGGCCCGTGCCTATCTCTCTGCGCGTCCATCCACCCCTCTTCCTTGCCAACCCTCCTCGCGAACCGACAAACGCGGCACCATCAACGTACCTTCTGTCAATAGCCCGACCTAGCCATACCTAAATACATCGGTAATCATTATGCAGCGTTACAACAGCGACTGGATCCAGTTCCATGGCCCGCGCGACTCTTTCTCATCTGGCAGTTCGCTCTTTCTTCTTTTTTGGTGTTAGCAATGTTCTTGTGGAAAAAGAATCTTGATGCTCTAGTAGCGGGACATGTTCGTCGAGTGGATTATATAGGTTAAATACATCGAAGATGCACTGTACTTGTGTCATTAAAAATAGGGTATTGGATTTGTAGCAAAGAAACGAAGAGATGAGACGAAGACGAAGAAATGAAGTCAAGGTGGAAGATGTATGAGAAAATATCGTAATGTAAGATGAATAGCAGGATTTTAAAGTTTTCTGTCAAACGTCCCCGAGAAGATATCTACAACTATGTAATGAAGAAGACTTAAGTATCTGACGCTAATACCAGAGAATAGAGAGAGAGAGAGAGAGAGAGAGAGAGAGAGAGAGAGAGAGAGAGAGAGAGAGAGAGAGAGAGAGAGAGAGAGAGAGAGAGAGAGAGAGAGAGAGAGAGAGAGAGAGTTCGATTAAATTTGATCGATGCCTGCTTTCACTGCCAGTGAATATCTTTGTCCACTTATCTTCGTCCCCGGTTGTATGCATCCGTTAACTTATAACTCCACGATTAGCGAAGCTTCGGATTAATCGACGACTCGACTGTCGAATTAGTACAATGCAGCCAAAAGATGAAGGCGTTCGAAGCAACCCAAACAGCGATCCAAACACCAGCTGAAAAATGAACGATCCAGAGGAAAATCGTCTTAGGCAAAAGAGAGAATAGGGGATGTCGTATAGCCGATGAGGTTTCAGCCGCGTGTACATGAGAATTTGTTGTCCGTCATGTGGACGCGAGCGAGTACACGGCTCGCTGTTGAAGAAGAGCCGCAACGAGGAGAAGGGAAGTTGCAGAGGAGGCAAAGCCTGAAGAAGGATGACCGGGTTCGGAGAGGGAAGGGCAGAAAGGGCAGGACACGGAGGGGATAGGAGAACGAGCAGACGGAGGTTAGGGTCGGTACCAGCATGCCGGGCGAGAGGCTAGAAGGGACGAGGGCGAGCCGCCTCGGAGGGTGAGCGAATTCGCAGCATTAAACATGGTGGACTCGCGCATTGGTTGCGCAGTAGCTGGGCGTTACGGGCCGCACCATCGACCAGCGGATTGTACGCGCTACTGTATACCAACCATCCTGCGGCATGTTCTCTTCTCCCTCTCCCTCTTCTCCTCTGCCGTCCACTGTCTCTTTCTTTCGTTCTCTTTCGCTTTCTCTTTTTCTCGAGCTTCATCTCTCCCGAGGGGTAGAATCCGCGGTTCTGAGTCTCGTTCCTGTTGTTCCTTACGATGCTTCCCAGACGTACTTCCCGGAGTATTTTTGTTTTTAGCGTGGACGTATGGTAGCCGGGAAGAGCTGGTTGAAGATGCCTTTTGGTAAACCAGTTGTACTCATGGAGAACGAGGTACTGAGTATTTTCGTGGAACTACTAAGGAGATAGTTTAGAGTAGCAGATGTATGTACTCGTATTTAGGTAGTTTGGTTTGACGAGGGATACCGGAGAAGTGTGGCTGATGGTTCGGACTTGTTGACGGTTATTGAAGAGCGTGAGCCTAAGCGTGAACGAGTATATTCGGTATGTGATCTTCGTGACGAATTTCTGTGAAGCTCGAAACTCGAGATCTTTGCTTGCGATGATAATTGAATCGTTACGTGAAACGAAGGTTTCTGAATTTTGTGCAAACGGCATAATAGACGAACGAAGGAAAGTTTCAATATTAGGGGATCAGAAGCTTTACAGAAGGACTCGTCGCGACACAATTTTCTATCCGAACAGAATATCAAATCAAACAACAGCGGATCGACTTCCATTGCTACGACCACAACGTACAGAGGGATCTAAACTCTAGAAGTAAAATCCAAAATTTACAATAAGATTTTTGAACGGTAGAAGGGAAAAGCCAGCTCGAGGGACTCAAAAGAAGCTCGACGTTCCCCGCGAAACGCGGGGGTGGAAGAAGCGGTCTGCGTTAGAAGGGTAGATGCGCGCGAGTATAATAAAGGGTAAACATACCCCACGGCGGCACGGTAGGTCCTTTGCGATTTCGTGAGATTTTCAGTTAATTTTCTGGTTCCTCTTATGGACCACTCCATCAAGCATCCCCCTTCCCCTGAAGCTTTTCTGGGCTATCTCTCGTCCACCATTCGGATCCTCGGCCCCGGAGCCCTTCCCTTTTCGTAAGAGTTTTCAACCCTTCCAACGAGGCGGCCTGGTATAATATTCAATTACATAGCTGCAAGTAAAGTCAAACAAACCCACGGGCCTGCAAATCTCTCTCTTTCTCCCTTTCTCTCACTCCGCTGCTCCCTCTGCTCCCGCGTCCTTCCGTCTTCGTCTATCGCGCGGGACTCTGGCCTCTTCCGGGGTTGGTCGAGACTCTCCGGGGCTCCAACAGGGTGTATACACCCGCCACCCAACCATCCACTCCCCCCTTGCCCACCTCTCTCTTCGTGTATATACGTTGCGTTACTCCACGTTACTTTACCGTACCCGCTCACTGTAGTTTGCAGAGACGCCTGGCCATGGTAACGAAGAGAGTGCAAATTCTTGTTTGGAAAAGACGACAACGCCACGACGAGGAGGACTACAGCCCCCGTTATTCACCCTCGCGGCATCAAGCCGTTCCGAGAAAGAGAATAACGCGCCGGGACGCGTGTGCGCGTTTTATGAATTTAAGTCGACCTTAACTGCCCCGTGACGCCGAAACCACCGTTTGCGTACATCGCGACGGAGGTTGGGCCGCGTCTGGCTGTGACTCTTGAAGTTTGCAGAAAGATCGAGCGACGATCTGACCGTTGTTGAAAAGGAAGCTGAACTTTTGCGTTGAATACTATGGAGTAGCGAGAGAGGTTTTTTTTATAAAACGAGGATTGCGACAGAAGTTTGACGATATCTAGAATTTGGAGGACAGGGGACTCGATTGTGTTTGTTGTTCTTCTGGAGTGACTAGATTGATCCTTAAGGAAGATTTTCTGAAATTTACAAAGTGATAAATTTGAAGAGTAGCCTGTACCGTACCGAAAGCAATATTCGGGTATTAGTTTCTTTAAAGATGCGGTCAGGTTTCACGAAGAATCTGGTACTTTCGAAATTGTACATCTTGTATTGATCATGCTATCATTCGGCGCCTATGAAGCGACTTCGCTGGCGCCATCTGTAGAGATTTTCCGGAGTGAGAGAAGCTGAAGAGCCCTAATAATCGCTCAACATTTGGATTTTCCATTTCCAGACATCCATTCGAAACGCCAACTCAAAATTATCAATTTAAACACCTTCATCACGAACATACCAAACTGTCTACATAATTAATATTTAGCACCCTATCCTAACCCTTGTGCAATCTACCCACTAATAGCTTCAAACATACCAAATTACCCTTCAACGACACCTTTTCCAAAACGTTAGAGAATCATTAGGTAGCATCGTTGCACAACTTCGTTAACAAAATTACTATCATAAACACGGACACTTGGGCTGGAATTATGACTTGATGGGTCGACCTCGTTAAAATATCGGCGTAGGACAATATTACGAGGGGCCGGACGCGCAGTTTACGAGAATTATCGACGATGATGAGCGGGCAATGAGAGCAAGTCGGCCGGAAACGCGGCATAATGGGTCACGTTTGCCCGCTGGCTGAACCAACCCCTACGATTCACGCTCGCGACTACCCCTTGACGTACAACTGACGAGTCGAGCGAATTAAATATGAATAAGCAGTGCCTCCGTGCGACCAAACGATTCTCATGCCTCGCCTATTTGGTACGACGAATTACGCTGCACTTACGGGTTCAGGGGATGCGGTCAAACGGGGGTTGAACGGAATACATGGAGACAGCGGACGTGGCCAGTTTTGGAAATAAACTTGTTCTTGGATTTTTAGTTTTAAGGAAAGTTTGAAGCTTGTTGGTCGATCTTAAGAATGACGAGCAGTGAATCATATTGGATTTTTTTAAATTTATCGTATGTCATTGCGATGACACACCTACATATATTAACTAACATTATATATCGAAGAGCTATGCGCTCTATGAAAATTTAATTTATAAAAGTAAAATTTAATCGTTTGAGAAGCATGATTCTATCAACGAGCTTAAATCTGTTATTGTACGATAGTCTTGGTTTTTCTGTGTTACTAGAAATTTCACCTAAACAAAGTGTTTTACGAATAGTTAAAACGAAAATAAAAGACTAATGCTCGGTGAAGTCAATTATTGCGAAATATTATTTACCACTCGATCTCCCCCTAATTTATTTTATTGTAAAGGCGCTTTCACTATAAAAATGATTTTGCTTACAAACCATCCCCAACACCTTTCAAGTGTTTCTATTCTCAACATAAAATTCATCCCCTCGAATTCCCCGCAATTAAACCGATAAACCACTGAAACCTTCACCCTCGACCAAATCGAATCAGCGTTAATAAAGAATCAACCATCTTATCACCCTTCTGCCTTCTATTACTGCAATATTCAATTATACCTTAAAAATAACGGCGAATTACGATGGAATGGTCGATTAGCCGGTCGAAGGGGATGCGAATCGCCACGATGGCAGGACAACGAGAACCAACAGGATAAAAGTTGCGCACCTCCTCCTTCCGTTTTCTTCCCTCAGTTTCCACTTCCTGCGAGGAACTTCGGGCTGGAACGCCAGCCTTGGCCACGCTTAATTCTAGCTAATTAATAAACTTTTACCATCTCCGTGTTTGTAACCACCCTCTCTGCCCCTTGGAACCCTCTCTCAGCCAGCGTTCGAATTCATCTTCTAACCGGTTCGTCTCAAAGGGTGGCTTTACTGTTCGTTCACTCGCGGCCCTTTCCACCCCTTTCTCGTTCCATCCTTCGTTTCTCTGTCCTCCTCTGTCTCGCCCTTCTCGAGAGAGAGAAAGAGAGAGAGAGAGAGTTTAACCAGCTTCAAAGACAGCGTACAATCATCCGCCTTCCGCTAGACGAAGTTCAAAGACCGGATCTTCCGTCGCTTCCTCCTTCTCCTTCCGCTTCTCGTTCCTTATTCTCTGGCTCTTTCTTTCTTCCTCGCAGAGCTGGTTTTTCCCCCTCGAACGGAGTATCGCAGAATTTTCCAGGGTTTTTCAAGAGTCTCTGTTTTCTACGTTCGTCCATCCGAGAAGCGATGGGAAGGGGTTCGGAAGAGGAGTGGGGTTGTGTCGAGCCACACGGCGGAGAAATTACGAGGCAAGCCGGGAATTTAAAGTTAATTGGAGCGTCTTTGGGATCCCCGTGCGCGCGCTGCCCGTCCGGTCGTCACGATTAATTAAGCTTGAAATTAAATTCGTCAAAAAGTAATTCCGCCTCGTGGCGATACGTGGAATTAGTATCCCCCACCTTTCCATTTCTACTTTGTACTTTTTCCTTTAAACGATTCGGCGATTGGCACAATTTATCTTTCGATTGATCGTACTGGTGAAAGTTACACAATAGCGAGTTGTAATTAGCACGATACGTTTTTATGACTTGAAAGAGATGTAATGATATTCTTAACATAAGAAACCCAGCGGTGGGCTGACATAAATCAGGAACATGCAGGAACATTTAATCGAAAATTCTTGTCCTATTTTATTATTATTATTATTTTCTTTTTCTCCTTTTTGATGGAAGAAGGTACTTGAAGGAAATTGAAAGTCTTAAGGACATCGAAATAGCTTTAGATATCGCTCGATGACAACGGGGAGCTCTCTTGAGCGCTAATGTTGACAGAAAAATATTTGCCGGTACACAGGATATCGTAGAAATAGCGATTCTCTTCGAGTAAATAGAAATCCGGGCACAATGGGCTATAAGATGGTTGCAGTTGAAACAAAAAATCCTCCACGATATCTCGATCAGGATGAAGTAACGTTAATCCGTTCCATTATATGTATACGATAGGAGAAATTATCCTGTTTCGGTGTACTAATGCACATCTGTCTTTTAATTCCTGTTGCAGAAATTGTTCAATTCCATTAGAACGATTATATGAAAAAAACTTAATTCCGCAATTGATATATCCTCAAATACGTTCACGCGTTTATAAGATAAGCGCAAAATACTAGAACGACAATAATAACAAATAATAACAAATTTTTAATCAGCATCTAGGTATATTACGTATAAATAAGTTTCATTGTTCTTTAAGAAGTGGATGGAATTATTGAAATTGAACGATAAGAAGGAGCATCTTTGGCTCGAAGACCATCACCACTATGTTGCTCGGTATCGGGTGCAATTAACGAGACACAATGTATTACCCGGCACCGTAAAACCTTTATTGGAACATAATTTCGGCGTGCACACAAAAGCGACAGTTATTGGAGGGCGATACGCACGAGCGTTTCGACAGAGGATCTCGAGGATCTCCGTGATCCTCTCTTCTTTCCGGCCTGTTCTATTGCCAGGCAAACATCGCCGGTCGTCGCCTCGTCGCTAATAAACCCGACTTTCAGAGACGTGATTTACACACTGACGCGCTCACCACGAATAACGCGCCTTTATGGCGTGGCCCTAGTCGAGTTTCGGGAAACCATGGCAGCCTACGTGGATCTGACGACGAATTGATAACTCCCACGTACTCTTGGTTGCTTCATCTTTAGGAATTGTCGAGAAACATCGAATTTTATTTAAATAAATGTAAGGAAAATTAACTATTTTTCGCAATCAGATCTAAAAATTATATCTGTTTTGGTTCATTTGATTCATTTTTTATTGCTACATCGAGAGATCAATGATTTAGACGTGTTGTTCTAAGTCTAAGAACATCTACCGTTTTTGCTTATTGTTCGAATTTATCGAACGAAGTGGAGGCGACGAACACGTCGTCCATTTCGTGGGAAAGTGAAAGGATTCCATCGCGGACCTCACGCACAATCGAATAAACAGTCCATCTATGGGCTGTAATTATCGGCCAGGGACATGTTTGCGCGTTGGAAGAAAATTTGATGCAAATAGTGTACGGTAGAACGTAAGGTGTCGTGTAATTACGCGTCTTCCGCACGCGGCTACCTTCGATAAACGCTGGCCACTCGTTTGACCCTCTCGTTTTGTAGTGCGTCGCCACGTGACCGGAAACAGCACGACGCGAGGAACACGAAGATCGTCCGACCACGTGTAACGACCGTTGTCCACGAATAATTAATGAACGCGTTAAAGACAAATAGGATGCGTCTAAAAATCTACCAAAAGTAATTTTGTAAAAGTAAAAGGTTTTGCTTTCGGAAATTATGAATTTTGGATAGTGGGATTCGATGAAATCCAATGAAATAGTCATCGCAGTCAATGGAATCATTCTATAATATCGTAGACAATTTTTATAAAATCAATTTTATTTTTATCCTACACAAAGATACCATCATAGATCGTAAGAAGGTACATTCCTATCTCTACTAGTATTAGGTTGTCCGAAAAGTTTCTTTCGTTTTATGAGAAAATAATAGACGCACAACCTTTTTTTGTTTTATATTATTTTGTCGAATTACGTACGATCCATTTTGTTTTGTTAAGATGAACACCGCGACATTTCACACACTTGCTTTCACGTTTGTATGAAGGTGCATTGTTGTAAAAAACACGTTTGCGAAAGAAAGACACTTTCCGGAAAACCTAATACAATATATTCATCTAGCATAATAATCAACTTCTCCTCCTTCTCTATCGATGCTAAAAGACAACGAAGGAGAATCTAATCACTCAAGAAAGACTATTTACCAACTATCCTAATATACAAGTACGCATTTCCATGCAATTAACGAACGAATAAAAATTCCAGAACAAATCCTCGAAATCTCATAGCCTACATTTGCAACAAATTTTTCAGGGAACATGCTGAGGAAACGTCGAAGACAGTTCGAAGTTTTCCATATATTATTCAATGTAATATCCGAGAATCGCGATAATTAGCCAGAACACTTGGACGTGAGCGGGCAAGCGATCGAGCAAGGATGTTTAAATTAAAAAAGAGAGGGGAAAGAGAGAAAGAAAGGAAATAAAACAGGGAGCGGGCGAGAAGTGGAGAGGCACTCTGCTGGTGTCGCTTTAAATCGACACACAGATACCCTGTATCTCCTCTGTTCTCTTTCCTACATATATCTAACGAACAACTAGGTATATTTGCCAGGCATAAACGGAATGGCGCGGGGCACCATGGGGTTGCGGCCAGATATCTATGCTACGCGACTACCCTGTAATAATAGGCACTCGCTCAAATATTTCCCGGTTAAATATTTGATCTCGTTTTTATACCATTTATTAAAAGCCACAAGTGAAACGCGCGCACACGCGCCTTAACCGAAATCCGCCGCGCGCCGATACCCTTCCGTTCCGACGGCCATCGTCGTTTTATCGCGCGCCGAAACACGGCTTCCCGGCCAAAGGTGGACGATTATTGGAATTTAGATTGGACAAGAAAGTAAGCTCGCCGGAGGGCGGTAGTTGGTCGGTATGCTTGGTAGTCGACAGGGGAAGCTCGAGGGGGTTGTTGGAGGAAAGTGGCTGGTAAGAATTGGATGTTCGGAAATAAGCATCGTGTTCCGGCTTTTACGAATACTCGACAATCGCTTGAATTTGTTTCTGACGATTGTTACACTTTGTTTATTAGGATCTCAATGTTCGCGTTAAAATTGGAAATTTTGTGCAACTTTCCAATTTGCAGTTTTAGCAGTAAGCGATGATTTATCTGTGTCACGACTGTTACAAGAAACGAATCTCAAAAAGGGCAATGTCTGAACTTGCAGAAAGAAGAACAGCAGGATATAAAACACCCGATATTACATTAAGAACGAAAGAACTTCTTCTAACGAAGAAACAGAGCGTTGCAGGTAATATGTTAATATATTTCTCATCCCGTTATCAAATTAGTAATTTCGTTTCGCCTACGGGATTCCATTTATTGACTCGCAATCGATTTTATAATCTATATAACCCCCACTCCACTGTAATACACAGTCTCATTTTTTTTTCTTATTCCCAAGATTGCATTACTCTCCCATTACCCGATGTTGACTCAATTTCGTTTCTACGTCTCCCCTGTCAATATTATTCCTCGGCTACCGGCCCAATAAAATTTCGCCTAACTTCTGCAAATCTACCTTTATGCGGTGCTCTTCAAATACATTAAGTGGCGCGCCGATCGGCCGCTTGCTGCCCTTAAAGAACCGCAATAAACATTGTCGTATAGAACCTGTGCGATTCGAATTACAAAATTGCCGATTACAAAAAGGCAAGGAAAAATTAATCACAACTACTGCTTTACTGCGTTTCTATTGCCAAAAGATTGGCAAGATCTTCCGAAACGATCGAATCGATAAACGATCATTACGAGATAGTTCTGCGATTAAAAAACAAAAGGGATAGGAGGGCAAAAATGAAAGAACTGGAACTTTTCTCTTTCGAGGAAGTAAATATCGTTCTAATAACATCGTTTGTTTCGTCAACCATTCTAAAACGTACAAAAAACCTAATTAACTGGCAAACAGCTTTTCGACAAAGAAGGATAACAAAGAAAATGAAAAAAGAGATAAAACTCGTCTTTTTGAGAAACCACTATTCTAATAGCATTAGCTATTTCGTTTCCTTATTCAAAAAATGTAAAAAGTTCCCCAATGAACTTTCAGAAAGCTTGCCAATTAAAACAGAAAAGGGATAAACAAAATAAAGAAAGAAAGAAAACCTTCCTCTTTGAAAAATGTACTCTCCTAGTACCATCACCTATGTCGAAAACCCTATCAATTTACCCTACCAACCGATTCCCACCCCTGAACTAAAGCTCTGCCAAAGTTCCCTCCACGAGGGAACGAAACGAAAAAAAGGGAAAAGTGGATAAAAAACGGACGAAAACCAAAGCGCTTTGGAAAGCACGCGAATTCGACTGTCCACTACACGATACACGTATATTCATAGCTACAAGAGGATGCACGAACCGAACGAAACCTCTGACCAACCCCCTCGCCGCGTCCCGCCATCGGTTTGCGCTTTTTTCAAAGCGGCACCGCGAGCGATTCCTCGATAAGTGACCTCGCCGTATTACCTAGATTACCATCGACGTTGAACCACCCCCGCGAGCATCAGAATGGTCAGAGTCGGTCAATATATTCGAGGAGCGAGCGGAGGGTGGCTCGCCAAGGGGCTGTACACGAGAACGATCGCGGAGAAAGCGAGACAGGGCGAACAGGAAACGGCGTAGGAGGCAAAAGGTGGAGGAAAATCGACGAAGAGGCGGCAGCGGAGGAGGAGGAGGAGGCGGCGATGGAATACGGTGGAAAGAGAGAAAGAGATGGTCGTACGATCGAGGGGGAGTGGCGCAAACATTTGCCTGCCGCCCGGTAAATTAAAAGCACACAGAGAGGAGAGAATAGAAACGGGAGGAGAGTGAATAAGTGAATGAACGAACGAGCGAGGGATCGTAGGTGGCCATCGTTTCCTCCACCGTGTTTCCTCCATCCCCTTGCCACCCCCTTTTGCATCGCTCTCGAGCAACCGAATCTCGGCCGCGATCCGCTTTGCTTCTGTGTACCCACGATCCGCAACAAACTCGAAATTCGCCGGAAAAATTGTTCGATTAGGCTCCGTTCGCTTAACAGCCGGCTGAAAGCGGCCTTTAAGCAAGCATCGCACGGTTACAGGGTGGTTTCATGAACGACGATGTGCAGGGAGGGATATTCGTTCGATTATATCGATTCGTGGAATGTTTTCATATTTTTATAAAGGATACGAGGCATGTTGAGGATTGTAGCGCGGATTTGACGAAGCGTTTGTGGGAGGATTGAGATTTAAGATATTTTGAAAGTTTCACAGTTTGGAAGGGATGGAGAAATTTGTTCGTTTGTTTTATAGTTCAGACGCAAGGTATAATTTTATCTGGAATTCGAACAATTTTGGATACTTGAAAATTTGAAAACTCTGGAATTTGTGGTCGAATATTGTATTCGATTATAATATTGCCCGTAGATCAAAGTTTCTTGCAAAACTTGCATCTGTCCAGGAAGGAACATTGGAAAATTCTGGGATTTATAATCGGATGGAGCGTGTAAAGGGAGATGTAATTAATTTTGTTGCACAGCAAGGTTTCTTGCAGAATTTCTGCTTATCTTTAGTTCGTGGTTCTTAATTAATTTGGTCGTTAATAAAGTGTAACGTCGAATGATATCGACTGTAAAGCTGTACTATATGAAGAAGTTTTGAAGACGATATTGACTTTTAAGTTGCCAATTTTGTTCGTCTTTGGTGCGTTAAAATTACATAACATGCTCGACGGCAAAAATTACTGCGAAGAGAGCCAGGAACCGAGCTTTTTAATTTATTAGCCCTTTGCACGTAAACGCGGTTACATTTTCGGTGGCTTGTCCAAATTAATCTACAACATTGGCCTGTCTTTCGTTGAACAAAGAGCGTAGAACACCAACTCCCTGTTAACTCGGTAACTGCTGTGCTTTTACATACACTTGTGAAATATTTTTGAATAAACTGCCGGATCCACGTAACCGGAAAACTTGTAATTGCAAATTTTGCACGAGTTTCTTGCAACCGAATTCGAGAACTTCGAATTTAAGTTGGAAATAAAATTGAACCTCTCGCGTGACCCATGATCGCCAAGTTAAATCGATTTCCACAAGTTCCTAACATTTCCAACTGGTCAGGAGATCGACTAATTTTAGAAAGTTTTAACATTTCTTTGCTGATAAAAGTGAAATAAATTTTTGATTCCACCCGACAACAGAATGTACAATAGAATCGATTCTTTGATAGATGCGATTAGTCCTTTGATTTGATTTAACGTCCGACTAAGATCTTTACATTATTATTGTCTTATTAATTTATTATTAGCTCTTAATAAATATTCTTCTTAGACTAGATCTATCGTAGATATTTTTGTTCAAGTCCGCACACAAATTTTTTACTTTCTACGTTCTAGCTACAATTACCGCTGTTTAATAAGGCGAATAAGGATACGCAATCGGATAATGTTGTACCGCCGCAACATTTTCAAACTTTATGTGATAGAAAGGGATGAACACAGAGTAAAGGCGCAGCTTAAAGTTCTCCACAAAAATCTTCATCCTTCGCCTTCAATGCTCGTAGGCGAAAGAAAATGTTAGATGTACCCTCCAGGATAGGTCTTCGTGGTTGCGTACCTTCTTTAAAGCCTTTCCTGAAACACCATATAATCGGCCGAAAACTCGCGTTCCACCGATGGTAAAGCCGAAACTCGCGTGAAAATCAAGTTCTCGGTTCTTATCGCGTGTCATTGCCTCTCCTCTCTATTCCGCTTTGTCTCTCAATCGGCCTCTTTTATGATTCGTTTGGCTCCGTTCGCGACGTCCCATCTCTCTCCTCTGCTCCCTTCCTCCCTAACTCTCCAGTCCAGCCATCAAACGTTCGCTTGGATATGCATGTCGTTTGCGGCGAAGGGATGGAACGGGATGGTAGTGCGAGCCTCTCTGTGTTGACAGGTAAATATTTGTCGCGGCATACACCACCACCGTCAACCACCGTCGACCACCGTCAACCGCCACCACCACCATCTCCACGTTCGCATCCTCCGTGCCTGCACCCCTTCTCGTTCACGTTCTTTTCTCTTCCGTTTTCTCGTCCTCGCGTCAAAACGGCCTATGAACCTGTCTGTCCTTGAACAGGTAGCCTAGGTTCGTAGGAGCCGCTGTGTTCTTCGATGATTTCGAGGATGGAAGAAGTTGTGGTTTGAGAAGTTGACGAACGAGAATTCGTTCAAATTCCGTTACTCTTCCGGATCGGATGTCTACATTCGGATTTTATAAATTTGTCGGTTCTTTTATAAATTTCGGTTCTTCGAGATTTTATAAATTTGTCAAAATCCAAGTATCTCCCGAAAATTACGGTATTAAGAATCTTTTTTTCCTGAAGTCAGTGGAGAAACGAAATTTATCAAGAGAAACTTAAAGAGAGAGGAGGTTTCACTGATTAAGAGCGACGTTGAACGAATAGGGAGAAGAAGCCTGAAAAATTTGCTTTGCTAGATCGTAATACAAAGCTCATGTAGGAAGACGAAGAACAGGACGTGTGAGACACGCATTAACGTACGTACAAGTTACACGTACATATATAGGAGGCATTAATATGCATTTAACGATCGCAAAAGGTATCTTTAACCGGAAATTCTGAACTATTCTTAGCCAATCATAAACACTGTCGAATATTCAGTGTTTAAGCTAACAATCAGCGAACTGTTGACAAATATTTTCCTTAAACTATTGCTCCTAGAATATAAACCAACAAAGCTGGCGCGTTGCACCGCTGTTGACGAGCCATTCGACAACACGTCCACATCAAACAACGTTGTTCCTTAGTCATCTTTGTACTGGCAGCCCTAATCCGTTAGGAAACTTCGCTGCGTTCATTCAAGGGAACATTATTAGGTAATCGCAATTTAAACGAATTTCTTTTCTTATTTATTTAGCCTTTCTGCGAATATAGAACGATAAATCGATACTTTCGTTAACTTCGCGAATGTGTCAAATGCGATATTAATAAATTTATCGATATTCATCTTTAAAATACATCATCTAATCCAATTTAAACCAATAGAATAAAAAAATAATAAAATAGATTAAATTATAAAAAAAGATGGACCCTTTTTAAGCCAAAAGTAACTAATCACCCCTTATTCTTGATAGATCGCACAGTTCACTCAATTTTTTAACCCATTTTTTAATACACCAATTTGGTTGAATTTTGTACATTTCGTCCATAAGGCTAGAAAGTTGTCGTTTATTTCGACACGATAATATTTTAACATGCATACACGTACATTGAACAGTTTACAACAACCTTGTTAAAAAATATGTATAATATATCTTTTATACATACTGAATTTATAAAAATGGATGGCTAAAATAATCCATAAAATAAACCGAAAGCAATCTATGCACATATATTTATATTAAATATATGTATTAAATAATTAAGCGACTTATGATGCATTTAGTATTTTACCCTTTTACCGTAGCACAATAAAAATATAAAAAATTTCGCAAATATTTTAACCTTTTATTTATTCGTAAAATTTAATACTTCGATAAATTCCAAACATCACCAGTCGAGAATAACCCCCGGTTTGCAATCAACATATCTACCATCAATGTCATAAAACATTCACCATAAAAGCCCACAGTAGGTGCAATACTGTACGTAGGAAGGTCACGGGTGAAGAACGCAATAAGTCAGATTTCTCGTCTTTTATAGAAGAGCAATTTTAAAATTCAACACATCCTTGGCCACTTCTACGTCAACAAATATTTTTCATTTGATTTTGGGATTAAACGAAATGGGATATGCTTTAGGGATATGCTTTTGTCGCCCCCTTGAGATAACGCCAACACAAGCGTCTTTCCTCGTCTGTCATATATTAACTTTGGCAAATCGAAGTTAGGATATCGGGCAAACTAATGTTTCTTTGGTATAAATAGGCTAATATTTTGCTGCATGGAATGTCTAGCTGAATCCACTAATGGTATAGACAATATATTAGGTTGTCGGAAAGGTTTCTTTCGTTTCATAAGGTGATATTAGATGAACAACAATTTCTGTTTTATATTATTTTATTGAATTAGGTATGATCCAGTTCCTTCTATTTCTATTATTATGTTCGTGCATAATCCAATAAACTATTATAAAAGAAAAAACATCGCGCGTCTATTATTTCCTTATAAAAAGAAAAAAACTTTTCCGACAACCTAATACGACACTATTTAAAAAACTCAAGATCATCTTAACACGCAGAAGAATATAAGACATTAGAAAATAAAATTGCGTCAATTCGAACAATCCCTTGAAATTTATTTGAAAGGTTGTTCGATAAAACCAATAGATAAAACGAGCTATCTTACATAGTACTTATCGAGTGACTCTGTATGTTTCTATATCACGCGCTTTTAAATTTCCCATAAATACGCAAAAATCCCTCGTCTATTTGCCATTTATCTTCGAAACACTCGCATCTCTAAGTACTATTTTTCAACCATCGAATGACAGAAAAGTCAGCTGATCGATAAAAATAGACTCGTCGTAACTGTGTCACGCGACCGTCATACAATTCGTACGTCATGACATTTCTATCGCGAAACAGCTCCAAGATCGAAGGGTTAATTAAAGAAGACTCGTTGGAACCGCAAAGATCGGTCAACAGCCGTCATACTTGGACAAGGGGGTTGGATACACGGGGTCCGGGACGAACGACAACCGTGAACCGTAGGCAAAAAGGAATCAGAGCGAGTGAAACGGAACGCAATCGAGTCTTTGTTGCGCTTTTACCTGGAAGCCGACTAGGCCCGCCACTGTCTGCCCGTGTTTGTCCCGCGCAAACTTTGTTTTTACAAATAGAACCACATGTTCCTCCGTTCACCCTCTACCCATTCTCTTTCGCCCCCTCCTTCACCCTTTCACCCAGCCCTCAGCTTTCCGTGTGTCTCTTTCTTTCTTTCTTTCTTCCCTCCCCCCTGCCTCCTCCTCCACCTCCTCCTCCTCCTCCTCCTCCTCTTCCCTCTTTCCTCTGCTCGTTCCAGTCGTTCTCTGTCTCTCGCGTTCGTTCTCTCTTGCATCCCCGTCTTCGCGCCGCCGCCCCTCTTGCGCACACACGCGACAGGTGGTAAAGTATAACAAAAAGGCAAGTTCATTCAAACGGTTTGCGTTGGATTCGCTTTGCACCTCGGAATTTCTTTGGAAAGCCGCACACCCCCGTCAAATATTAGCCCGCGACTGACTTTTGTGACTCATGGATTCGTGTTGATAGACCAACTCGAGCACGCTCTTTCCACTGATCTTTTCGAGGCTTTTCAGTTGCCAGGGGATGATCGGTTGCAGCTGGATCAAACAGCGATTGTTTCGGCGGCGAAAGGGTTAGATTTGGGTAATTTAGCGGTTTCAGTGGCGCGGTGTTTCGTAGAGGTTCGCCTCTACGATCGGGCTCGGTGGTTTTGTGCGTGTGTTGCGTGCGTGTACGAGGTTTCGTCCAACGACATTTTCACGACTTTCCTTTATTTGTCGACTTTTTCATTCCAATCGTAATATCGTTGTTATCGATGAATCGATTTTTCAGATTTTTTCAAGTACCGTTTGCCAACAATGTGATAAAATAACGTAGAAGCCGGAATAGTCGATTTAGAGTACAACGCGATCGGTTGTATCTTAGATACGAAAAATACGTATCTTCAATTCTTTCAGCTTCTCAATGTACGCGAATAACCGTCTTTAATAATCGACGCTGTATCGGCTCCGTTTAATAATCCATTTCTAATGGAATGAAACAAGCACAAGGCAATTGTGGATTATTTTGTCTAATTCTTTGATCTTTTCCGCCAACTCTTTCAAACCTTTTCTACCGAGAAAAATTTCGAAACGCAGAAGATCGAGCTCGTGTCTCCGGCCACACGACGAGCATCGACTGGAAGACAGTAAATTAATATTTATGAGCGACGTACGCGCGTTTCTGCGTACAACTTGTTCAATGAGTGCCAATTGTCAACGGTGTTCACTTAAATTGCTCATCGAATATTCATGTCAAAGTTGCTGTTGGAATGCGACTCTGGATGACACCTAAATACGAAAAAAAAGAAGAAAAAAAAAGGCAGACAAATATAAAAATCCTTGCACAGTGACGCTATTTATGAAATCAATACTCGAACACATATCGAACAGGAAATTTGTCAAATATATCGAGAAAGGGAATTCATTTCGACGATTCGAACGCTCTTTTCACGATCCCGTAAAAATTCTATCCTATCCAAAAATTATTTTTATCTTTAAAATACTCAGTTTTTTTCGACTTGAAATAAAATCCAGTTTCACACTGGCCACTCAACGTTACCAAATTATTACTTTTGTTTCTATTTACTTTTGAGCCTCGGTGAATTCGAACGAAATCTAACGTTACGTTTTATGTCAGTGTAACACTATCGAATTATTATTGTTACATTTAAAATACTTAGCAACTTGAAGCGAAATCCAAAGAACATAAAAGTTCCACCACGAACATGTAATTCTATTCTATACATTCGATTCTTTCTATCAAAGTGTTCGACGCTGACCACTTTCCACGGAGAAAATCGATTGAAATTGTGAAGGAACGACGCGATTCCAAGAACAGCAGCTTCTTCTTTCTCGTCTTTTTATTTTCTTTCATTCGAGACAGAGAAGTTAGTGAATTCGGCCGGGCCACGAGAGTTCCTGTACCATGTGTAGAGAAGGTGGAAGATGTATACTAATTGAAGGGCCGGTTAGAAGCAAGACAGTAGCGAGTCTCTCGATTAACACCTCTTGCGGACCACACACAGCCTCGGTTTAAAGAATCTCCAGTCCTATTTTTATTTATCGACACACGCTCGAATCTGCACACCGTGTAATAACGACGTGACTTTCAACGGGATCGTTGTCCTTTATTATTCTCACTACCAACAGCCTAACACTGACGAGATCGTCCGGACGCCAGTAGCAGAAAATAATTACAAAATTATATAATTGACGACAGAAAAATATTTTCATACAGATAGATACTTTTAATCTGTTTACGAAAAACGAAATTTGAAGAATTTCCAGTCCTGTTTTTATTATCGACACACGCTCGAATCACAACGACGTGACTTTCAACAGGATCGTCGTTCTTTATTATTCTCATTACCAAGATCCTAACATCGACGAGACTATCCGGACGCCAGTAGCAGAAAATAATTACAAAATTATATAATTGGCGACGGAAAAATATTTTCATACAGATAGATACTTTTAATCTGTTTACAAAGAACCAAATTTGGAGATTGTATTAGGTTGTCCGAAAAGTGTCTTTCTTTTACAGACCCGTCTTTTGAAACCTAATCTGTCGAACGTTGTGATCATTATTTTGATAGAACAAAATGGATCATACGTAATTCGATAGAATAATATAAAACGAAAAATATTGTACATCCATTATTTCCTTATAAAACGAAAGAAACTTTTCGGACGACCTAATAGAAATTTGTTTCTAATAGTACTACGAAGAATTCGATGCTAATTTCAACGAAGCTCGATCATAAGCCATCGAAGAATTAAAGTTGACGAACGAAGGATAACAGACGGACTTAAAGAACGAGAAGAATTTTGAAAATATGTTCGGGTCAGACAGAACCTACCGTGGTAAGAGTGCAGAAATGCTTAGCGAAAACATCAACAGCAAAAGGAGTATAGCAGGAGGGGGCGAAAGGAGGGAGGAGAAAAAAAGCGACTACTTTCGGAAGTTCATGAAAGTTCGTTTACACAACTCTTTCCCGTACTGTGATGCATTATGCTCTCGAGACGGACTGACCTGAAATCTTCGGCCTCTACTGCTCTTCACGAAGGAACAGCATCACGACTCGTCATTCCGCTGCGCTTTCTACGGATTTATCCGATATACTATGTGTCCCGGACGTATAAAATAAACGTCCAACTACCAAATGAACGTTTTGATTTTTCTAACCAATGATACTCTTCGATTTAGCTGAGAATTCTTTCATTTGATTTAAATATAAAAATACCAAGGTTCCGGTTGCTTCGTTTCTAGCCACTTTGAGTATCTTGTTTAGGTCGACGCTTGAAATGCCTGTTGATTCATGCATTCTTACAATAAAATTTCTACTTTGTAGACTTTAGTCTCAACTTTTGCAAATCTTATCCAATAACGAAGATTAATTGGTAACACTCAATTAGTTTAGTTTTTAATTTGATAGCACTCTGTAGCGTAAGATGAATTGACAATAATTTTCATCCTTTTCAATTGAAACTAAAATCTCGTGTATCCAGAAATATAAACCAACGGACTAGTCTGATCCATTTTGAAAGGAAGTCTAAGCTTCGGACACTGCTATTTGAAAATTGCAGAATTACCAGAGATTCCAAGCGGCCAGAATCATCGTCAAATTCATTGCACTTGGCTAATTCGATAGTTTAGAATCTAAAGAACGAAAACTTCAACTGCCATTTCCTTGCAAATGAATTTAAATTGCAATAAATTCCAATGTTACATAAAACGAGCCTTCGATCAAAGCGGATAAGAAGACTAAGGAAAAGTGCAATTATCTGCGAATTTCAATCAGTCAAAATCATCATTCATCAAATTCATTATATTCAACTGTATGTTTAAGTATTCCAAAGCAAAAAAGACTTGAAACCCGGCATTCGGAAACCGAATCGTCACTGGATCCATCGAGCATGCACGATGCATATTATTCGACTGCTAGAAAAAGCTGGTTCTCATACCTGGTGTCATATTCTACCCGGTATGCTGTCCAAGCGACTACTCGGTCCGATGGAGTACTTGGTCCGCGCGCGACTCCTAAGGGTACTCGAGGCCGCGTCGAGAGAGACCTCTCTACATGGGTGGTCCATTCTCCTTACGCATGCATTATATAAGTTCAGTAAAGTTCACACTAAGGATACACGGGGCCCCTGTGTCCAGCAGCCATCCAACGGAATTCGATAATTATATCCTAAACCGTTCTCTCACGTGTCCCTTCCTAAGGTGAAGAACTTCTTAGGAAGTCTACGAACGCTAGCTGCACCTGGGCGACCTCTTCTTTTTTAAATCTTGTTTCGTATTTAAAATTTGGACACGAGAAAGAAAGAGAGAGAGAGGGGGAGAGAGAGAGAGAGAGAGAGAAGTAACATTGATAACATCTCTATGTGTGATATAATACAATATTCAATAATTGATATTCGTTTCGTGATTCGGCATTTTTGTAATGGTTATAAATTTCAGTTTGCTGGTATTCGAATATAGGAGTTGATAGTGAAGTTGAAATTGAAATTAAGCGAATATTTTGAGCTTTGCGTTTTATGTGTAAGTGGCTGAGAGCCCTAAACATCTAAACACACTAACAAAAACATCTAACAACACTAGCTTCAACCCTAATTCAACGTTAACCTAAAACAGCTATAACAGCGTTTAGGATTTCTGTTCTGCAAATTATTTTTATATAAATTATTCTTTAAAACCATAGAAAAGTATGTCAGATCCAAAAGAATCAAAGAGGTGCTATCCTGCAGCAATAACCAATGATCAATACTCTCAAAGAATTGCGTCGTCAAGAATGATGCATAATTCAATTTTCGAATATGCAAATAGCAAAGTGTAAGGGACATAAGGAATTTATCTGAAGGGCGGACAAAAGGGCAACGAGGTCGATTCATCATACAGTGTCCTACGGTGTTTCCGAACTCGTGATATAACTTACGAGATGTGGAATGCCGAGAGGTAGAGAAACGTGGCCTGTATTCTGTAGATAAGAACGGACCCTATATCTCGGTTACGTCGTCGTCTCCACCCTTCCGCATCATCAGATTCCTTCCGGTCCCAATTACGTTTCATATGGTTGCGTGGTCACGAGAGGATTATCGTCCCTTCTCAAGTAACAAGAGTATGTACCAAGAAAGATGGAATATATGTACTCTCGTACAGATCTTAAACCATTTCTGATGGAAATTTATAGTATTGATAACTTTTTCTGGATAAATTCGAGTATCTGAACTAAACGGCAGATATAGTTTTGGGTATTATAATTTATAGGCATTTGAAATACAGAGATTCCTGATAATATTTAAATACATACCATAGAGAATTTGTTGTACATTATGTATGTGTGAAACATTTTGAAATACTATTATGGATATTATAGCTATAACTTTAACTATATAATTATAGTATATAACTTTCTTGTTTAAAAAGACTTTTCTATGAAGAAGTATAATTAGATGATTTGATGGAATTTGAATAAAAATTTATAAATATTAAGTTACGGATCGATAAGAATTATTTATAGCACTTGTTGTTAATATAGCCGTTTGCGTTGCATCTTTCTTTCGTATCATTAATTATTGTAACAATAAGTTTTATATATAAGTATAAATATTTTATCGTTTCGAAACGTACGACGTACTGGATGTGATCTCTCGCGGCAAGATTAGGTACCTGTCTAGCAATCGACTTTCCTGTCGATAATAAATCTTTAAATTAAATTATCTTTTTATATATTTCATAAAAAAAAACATAATAATCGTTCTACTTTCAATTGATATTAATCGAAAGGGAAGTTTTAATGTTTCCTATCTTTGAAATTTATTTCGATATGTTAAAATGGCGAAATTATACAATTTCAGAAACAACGAAACCTATTTCATCGTTTATGTAACGATAACAACTTATAAAACAAATATTATAACAAAATAATAAAAAATATATCGAAAGAACGTCCTACTTACATTTTACAGCATCCGGCTTCGAAGTTATCCTTGATTACCACAATTTTTCACGGAGAATTTGCACTATGCACTTTCACAAAATTACCGTTCGTACTTTCGAGAATCGAAATAGATAACTCCTTACGTACATTCGATATATCGTATTCTCGCATGTGAACAAAAATATACTTTCGATATAATCGCTTATAGATGTAAAAGTGTACAGGTATATTAAAAAAAATAGTAAGAAGGATATTATGTCACTTGCTGCGAAAACTACTTTTGTATTATGTTGTGCAACGACGGCGTGGATGGTAGGTTATGTGCATTATCAACAAGAAGCTGAGAGGTAATTCAAAGTATTCTTATATTGTTAGGTTATGCGTAAGCAACGTATTCTATGTAAAAAATTACCATCGTGTAACATGGACTCATCGTTAAACAGTAAAACTATACAATACAAAATACAAATATTTTTATTTCCTTTTTACATGTGTTGTAACGATAGATAGAGCAGAAAATATGTTTTTTCAAATGTCTTTTTTAAGTCAATATTTCAAACCATAGTTCAAATAAAAAATTACCGAATTATTTAAAGTTAGTAACGTCGATCATTCTGTTCAATCTTTATATTATAAAGAGTTTCAACTAATTATTTCTTTTCTGAATTAAAAGTACAACTTAAATATATTTAATCCATATACCATAAATGTAAATTAATTTGATTAGAGCATTCGATCCACGTTACACGATAAAGTTGTATTTCGCGGCAATCTCTGGAATAATATTTTATAATGTATATTTCCATAACTTTTACAGACGACAGCTTCGACTAGGTGTAGAACGCGATATTGAACGTCAAGAACGCAACAAATTAAAAAAACTGCAGCAAGAAACGCAATTGGTGGAGCCATTAGTAGAAGCGGCAAAACAAGGACCAATTCTTCAAACTACATAACGTGTAAATATTGTATGATGTATTGTACATGTTGTATTCATTTCATAATAATTGTAAAGAAAACTGTCTAATTTTCGTATCTTTTGTATTAATTACTTTTCTACGTCTGTGTAAATATTTGCTTTTTCACTTTCGTTTCGGATATTAAATTTGAATGAAGGTTAGGTAACACGGATCCAATGAACATAATGACTACAGAAGATCCAACGGATCAATCAGGTATATATATTTAACATACCCTTAAATAAAGTAACAATAAATTTCTTAAATCTTCACATATTTTTCATTTATAGACCTAATTTGCGTAGAAGAAAGCCTTATGAGTTTAGAGAAACTAGATAGAGCATCGCCTGACCTATGGCCCGAGCAAAGTAAGTATATTCTATACAATTTTATAGCCTACTTTGGACAAGAATTACAATATATCATATATATATTAACAATTAATGAAGTTCCAGGTGTAAATGAATTCGTAGCACAAAATTCACCTCAAACAGAACCGTCATCTTGGGCTGCTGGTCTCACACCTGATGATATAAATCAATTACATCGTAAGTTTACATCCAGAAATACAATATCATACAAAATATCTTTTATTATACTGAAAATATGATTTTTATTTTAGAACTCGGAAATTTATCAATGGGCGGTTTAATATCTGAAGTGAAAAAGTTACACGATATGGCATATCAATTGGGATTGGAAGAGGCGAAGGAGATGACCCGTGGAAAATATTTAAACATTTTCAAGCATAAATAACAGAATTTTTACCAAAGAAATTATATGTAAGAAAATGGTAATACGTGTTTTATTAAAATATACAATATTAAATAAGGTACTAACCTCTTAATGTACAATCAACAATTTTCTAGAATCCATCTTGTGTATTTCTGTATATTCACGAAGACTGAGGGGAAGTTATTGATCATGCTGCAGTCAGAACCGTATGATAAAATGCCTAACTAAAAATGATATAAATATAACTGTAGTTTTATAAATGTACTTTATTGTAAATAATCAAATGTAAAATTTCATGAAATGTTAAATATATAAAATTTTACCAAAAAATATGTATCGCCGTATTTAAATAAAAGGGGACTTCCATTGTATCCTGAACATGGCTCTTCATCCCCTATTGTGCACAATTCGACAGTTGATCCTTGGTTATAATAATTCATGCATTCCTCGGTTGGCACAATCCTCATTTTCAGCAATTGCTGCTTACAAGTGTTCACTTCGATAAAATTTCAATATTTCTAACTTCCTTACAAATACACTCTGTTTAATTGAGTCGTACATAATCTTTTTACCTTTCTGGCTTGCCAGCTTACCCCATCCAACAAGAATAGGATTCATTCCTACATTTACATATCCATCTCTCGGTAAAAGACACACAGGCTGCGCCGTTACTAATTATTTAGTATTGAAATAAAGGTAAAAATCTTACTCACATTCATCGATATATTTTTCATATAAAGAATCGAAGAATCTTTTAATAATTACCAGTATATTGTATTGATTCTTTTAAACGTAACATCGCTATATTATTCGCAAAAGTATCAGATCGATAGTTGGGATGTTTTATCACGTACGATATATTAATTTTCTGTGTATTGCAATCAGGATCAGTATCAGTATTAAACTCACCAACAAGCACAGAATCCCTATTAAAATATCGAAAAATCTGTTCGAAGTTTTACCTTAAAAGATGAGAGTACTCACAATTGATAAATACTAGACTTTGCAAGTGCGCAACTGGCAGTAGTTAATATCGTGCGCTGATTCAAAATTACACCGTTACACGGATACTTTATTTGCCCTGTGTTGCCTATGACAAAATTGTGAAAGATCAATTACCTATTATTAATTAATAAATGTACTGTTTGTATAAATAAATGTCTCGTTTCTCACTTACT
The DNA here is from genome assembly GCF_024516045.1 of Bombus affinis. Taxonomy (NCBI): domain Eukaryota; kingdom Metazoa; phylum Arthropoda; class Insecta; order Hymenoptera; family Apidae; genus Bombus; species Bombus affinis. Next base: position 12,616,918 of record NC_066352.1, on the reverse strand, counting down.
TTTAAATCCAATTCTTGCAACAAAAGGGTACATTCCTATAGAGTTAACATCACCATGAACGAAGCTCCTGCCACATTCTGGAATTAGATTCGATCTCGTAAAAGGTGTACCATCCTTTTGAGTAAAAAATGAGTTCACCATATTGCTATCCACGTCGCAGCACACTTTTGGTTTTATGTTCTCGTAACCACAAATCGCTTGCCGAAATCTACGTTAATTTTTAAAATAAAAGCTTAAATCATTTCTCTCATTGAGTCGTTTATATTTCAATTTCCTATAAAGCAGCATTACACCGATCTACCTATGAATCGGCAGTAGATTGTGATTCATTAAATTCAAAATAGCGGGACAATGCTCGACAAATATACACTTTTTATCGTTCGGACAATTAATCAAATTAATCGAATACATTTCGCTGAAAACGTGTTGTGTCCGATCGGTGGCACTTAATGTACAGATAGAATAAAGAAGAACAATAAAAACTGACGAAAGGAACATCTTTTCTTTGATCAACCGGCGCCGTTTGAAACATATTTCAGACTGTCCTGTTTGGCAAATCCTATTTCGTAACACGCAATGTGACACAGATTTTATTACGTTCAAAGTATTATTCGTTCTTCCGGCGGAAGTCTCATTGTTATGCAGAAAACGGTGCACAAATGCTTGTACAGAAAGTTTCTAAAGCGATGCTGTTAAACACACACACGCACACGCGTGCACACACCATCATTTTTAACATTATATAACTCGGAAAATACGATTTCTATTAGAAGATATTCTATCTGAAAACCTTATTCGAAAGTATATTTTATTACTCGGATAACATTTACAAATATGTTTATATTCTGGATGAGTATTGCTTAATTGGAATGAATTTAATATGTTCGCTACCAGCACGTACACGCGCGACGCTTAAAATTAATTTACATTTAATTACAAGTTGCCAGATAAGTGAAATTCGTATAACCGACGTGCCCGATTAAAACAAAAATAAATCTCAGAGTTATTATTTATAAGTAAAATATTATTAAATATCATAGAAAAATACGGGAAATAAAACACGATCGATGATAGACATTTTGTACTCCAATCCACTATAATAGCGAACGTATTGAAGACAAATTTTGTATAATCCTGCATGATACTTTCCAAATAGTAACGTATTGTACAAGCTAGGATTAACGATTGAATTAGACTTATACGAAGAATGGCTAATATCTACAATGTAAATGACGATTTTCATTAGACTCAATGGCAATTTCGACAATATCTGTGCTTCTTAAAAAATCCACTGCTACGATATTGGCAGAGTATTGCCAAACGGTGCTATACCAATTAGTTACATTTAAATTAACTTTGTGCGCCATATCTCGTAGACTCGTCAATCCATTGAAAAGAATATACGTAAGATCCGCGGTCATCTCTGCCATAGCCGATCGAGGTCTTGTTGCGCTATCCCTACAACCAAATCGTTACCAAGTTAATTTTTCGTCAATATCGTTTGTAATATGTAAAATAGATCCATCGCATTTTAGTTTTATTTTTTAAATAGCGTACCCATCACTGGTCTCAATTTTATCCAAATATCGGAACAATTGCTCGGTGCTTTGAACGTTCCCCCATTGGTGCAACACATAAGGCCACATGCTAGAGTGACTGTTCACGATTCTCATGTTTTCATAACCGATTATCAATCGTTTTCCAGAAGACCAGATCTCGTTCAACGTGGTACCCCATCCATAATTATTGGGCAAATAATAATCCCGAAATTCATCCTCCAGATACGTGGCCAATGCATGGTGATCTGACATGTTATTGAAACCTGTGAATTTACCAGAAACAGGCGATTAGAATGAAAAATAAAATTATTCTTCGTCACGATGGATCAATGATTTAGAGTACTATCAATGGGAAATTCATGGACGTTTAAATGCAACTAGATTAAATAAGATTATCGTTTATAACAGTAGATTAAAATTGAACGCATTACCAATAGGAAATTCACGGATATCTATTATCACGATTTCTTCGGTATTGTCGAGGAACTTTTTCACTTGGTCTATAACAGTTTTTAACGAGACTGATCGATATAATGGTCCATGATTGGTCCACCAAATCTCGTTGGTCTCGCGATAACGTCCCACTCTGATGTCTAAGTACCGTACACCGTGTATTAATTGCCCGAGGATATCTAAATCCTACGAATTTGTTACTTTATTCTGCTGGCAACTACGTTGAAAATATTGCAAATTTCAATTCTCTATCCGCCGTGTTACATTTATACCTGAGTCACAGCAAAGTCTGAAACGATGCTTGCTCTGTCGTCATTCTCATTGTACGACGCGGAATCGTGAGTTCCAGGCAGAAATATCTGTTTCATTTTTAAAGGGCCCAGAATATCTTTCCTTTCTTTCATCCATGTCGGCTGAGTTCCCAGACACTTTGTATCTTTTATTTCTTTATCTGCCCACCATCTTACACTGTACTCTGAAAAAAATACCGCCAGAATTAGAGCGAGACCTTTTCCCAAGTACAGAATAATTCGAGTTAATTTATAATTATAGAAAAATATGAACAATGAATTACAGACGAATGATAGAAATTTCTGATTAAATGGCGATCCGTTTGTGAGATTAGGTTGATTAAAAAATTCTATGACCACTAACTTGTACACCTTTTCGCGAAAGAAAGGTTCGAGCTAGGTATGAATTCAGCTAGTACTCCGGTTTTCTCGACACCACTGAAACTATTCGGAACAACGGTGTAAATTTCACGTTGATCTCCCGAAGAGTTTTCCTCGAATAGCGAGATTTTGTCTCCGGGCTCGATATTAACGTTATTCCAGTAAATCTCTATCTCTCGAATCTTTGATCTCGAAATTATCGGCGAAACTAGTAAACCAATCCGGGATTGCCCTAAGTGATCGGAACAGTTAAGCTTTAAAGAACAGTTGCCAAGTTATAAATGAAATATACTTACAATGTTCCCCGGATGAATTGCAAATTCTGGCAAACGATGTCTCGTTAATTATCACCAATATGAGAACGAACGATATTCTTGTTGTATACTGCGCCATTACCTTTTTGTAATTGCAGAAAGTTGATACTACAGTGGTAGCCGTAGTACTTTGTTTCGTTTAAAAATAATTATTGAAAATTGATCGAACATATATAAATCTTAGGAAATATTGTTGAGAAATTATTTAAAGCTGTTTACTTACGACTGGATTGCAGATGTTTATACATTTAAAAGATGCATAAAAGTGCAAAGATGCATAAAATGAACGTAATATATACAAAACTACGTTAAGTATTATTCAAAATAAAATATTTAGTAAGTGAAAAATATGCTCCAGAAATATCAACTTCCACACACATCCATAATCTATTGATGATAAAAAGTAACTGTTAGTAATCTGTTTGGTGCGATACGTACCTAGAAAAATTCGACTTTAAAACTGAATTAGTGGAACGAGCGTAGCAGGTGACACGAATCGTGGTCGGCAGACACTAACTGATTTCTGATGAGTACGTGTCATGTAAATCTGATCAGATATTGTTGGGCCCTTTCGTTACACGACAATTATAATTGCGACTGATTAGAAATGTAAAACTAAATATGCGGTCTTATCTAATCTAAACGCAAAACATTCATTGACTCTTTACGTAAAATGCCAAAGTTTACGACAAAACGTTAGAATCTTACTGTGCCTTTCTACGTTTCTCTTCTAGTGTAATAAAGTCTACTCAATTTAGAGATCGTTTGAACGAATTACCATTCGGTTAATTAAGTACACGATAATTGGAAGTAGAATAAAGAAGAAATAAACGGACCGGCTGAAAAGGAGAGAAAAAGACGAAGGAGAACGCGTGGTACTATGATATTTAAACGATGCAATGTGATTTTGCAACGAATCCTTCGTTCTTTTTCAATGAATGTGTCGACCACGTCTAACGATATTTTCCATTGCATTGTCTGTATAAGAAAATTAATTAAATCTATATTGAAATGACAATGTAACTTTGTATCGTATGTTTCTTAGATATGTTATAATATTTTTGATATTTAAAGAAAAAAAAAAAAAAAAAAAAAAATAATAAGGAAAACTCTCTCACCTACCAGGTTAAGACCCGCTGCTTGTACAAAAGACGTCAATCTTACCTTTCGTAATAATATTTTGCTCGTAGTGTTGTTTCCTAAGAGGTAATTACGTCGAGCGTAACTGCATGAGAAACGACCTTCGCTTTTAGATCACCAAAGCGTTGTTTCTGCCCGATTCAGACACGAGAAGAATTTTAGTTGCCATTTGCTTTAGAGAACTGTTCTAAAAGGTTCTTAATATCCTGATATTACCGTTGGAAATATGTGAATCATAGCGTTAAATATAATATTCTCTAGTATTGAAAACGAGGAGATACAGATATTATAATCTTTCTTTATTATTCGAACGATATTGATATTCTACAAACTTTATTATCGAAGAAAGCCGATTAATATGTTAAACTCGTTGTTTATATTTATATTTCAATATGACTGTGATGAGGATAGTACCTGTGATAACACAGGTGGATTAAATAATTCGGTGGTAATATTTATCTATCGTCGTTCATTTGAATTCTCGTGTATGACCAGTTGTATCAACCGTCGATAAATCTACGCAAGTCGATAATATCACAGATAGAATATTTTCACTGACTAATTCTAACTGGATTCTTTATTAATCTTTGTGGCGTAATTCAAGCTTTATAATTGTTAAAAATAATTTAATACAATAATATATTAAATCTTTTAATAATTAAGTCGATTTTTTTTTTTAATGATATGCAATTGACTTCGTTGGAAACAATTCGAACTGCCTTCGAACGATTATTGTTGCAAACGCGGTTCGCGATCGAAGCTCGTGGTAGTGTCTTCGTCGATTCCAATTTCCAATATACCTTTTAAATTTGCGTTAAATATTTCAATCATTCCATAAATTTTGTTAGTGTCCTTCCCTTGATGCATTTGTGGTTGCATCTTGTATTAAACCCTAAAAGTAACGTGATATATTTCTACGATTCTACGAGATATCGATGCTTGCCAAATCGCAGACGAAGTCTAGTCAACGATCAAGTAAAAACGAAAATTTCACGAAAAAATTTTATGGTAACGAATATATTAACGATATTTTTCTATTCATACCAATTATCGATAATTTCGAGGACAAAAGTACGTTGCATTTATACGTAATTTGGGTGTAACACAAATTTATGACGTCAAGTACAGACTTCAAATTATTTACGATCAAGGTTATTCATCAAATGGTAAGTGACTGTTTCGAAATTTCTAACATTTAAAGACAATAAAGTTAAGTAAATGGAAGAGTATTTATATAAAGTTATGAAATAGCGATAAGAATCTATTTGAATGAAATACATTAAGATATTTAATCGATTTTAATGGTTATCATCCATGTTTGCTTGTCGAACATAGGCGGGAAATTTGAAGCTCCTATTTGCCTGAATGCCACTTGTAACTTTATTTCTCATAAAATTTAGCCGTTAACGTATGACATGTAATGACACGATATATCCAAAGTTAAACGAATAAAGTAAAACTAATGATAGTTTTTATTTGAAATTATTCGTTTAACTATTAAACAATTACTTATATGGAATTATATTTAAAATAAATTTGTACGAGTTCAAACTCACATTTACTCGACTTTTCTATTTGCTTTTCACTGTTAACTTTTCACTCTGTCTACTTAAATTTTGTACTTTTTAACGTACAAAAATTCCAGGAATAGGAAACATAGGGACGGGATTGTGAATAACGCGCAAGTTCAATTTAAGGACTTTACTCATCCTCCTTTATTACAAAACTGAGAAAAAAGAAAACTTTGCGAGAGTAACAAACTTTTGGCTTATGTGACTAGTTATAATACTCAGCGGCAATACTAAAATTAGTGCAATATAAGTATGTACATTTGTGTGATTAGGTGTGGCGGGTCCGGCAAGGGGTATTAACAGGAGATATCGAAGAAATCGAACGAGTTTCGCGTTGAAACTCGAAATGAAAGTACGCAAATAAGTTAGTAAAGGGCAGATTGCCGACAAAATTAGAAATTTCACGATCTTGTATGTATGTGATGCATTTTAGGGAATATCATTCGATATATCATACGAAACGTTCGGATTTCTTATACATTTCTTTTTCATCTTAAAACAATTTTATATTAGATTCTCGTTTCTTGACCACAAGAACAATAATAACCGTCTTTCGAACACGTATAGCAACAAACGATATAGCGTTTCATTTTTCTGTACCAAAATTAGATTCTCAGCCGATACAATTCATGAAAAGAAAGACTTTTTTTTTAAATATACATCGAGTGTCGCAAGTAATCGTGGTGCAGTGTTCTCATTAATCGTATCGTAATTATTTCGGAACAATTTTATCTTCGATGTCTCTGGTTTTTTTTTTTTCACACCACCGCCAATTTTTTCCCGGATAGAACCTCTTTTTCTTATACAATCGTTAAAACTCGTATCTTACACAGTGTAAAAACATGTTCTTTTTACGCGTGCGCGTGCATCATCGTTTTCGCTGTAAGAAAGTTGACAACGACGTTCGCCGACTCTTTCTTTCCGCGTCGTAAAGTATTCGCGCGTTACTTCTTTCACCTCACAGGCAATCAGACTTATTTCTTTCATTCATCTCAATGCTCGCACGTTCGCTACTTTTTCTTCTTTAACAGGATAAAACGACAACTTAACTTATTTCGGGTTACAGGGGTACGGTTTTTCATCGTTATCGAATATTGCTAGCCCATAATTATTATTATTATTCCTTATTTCTTTCCTACGACGTTCCTCGTATCCGGTAAACTCACCATTCAAACGATCTAGACGATAGTTTTGCGTGATTGATTATCGACAATGTGACCGTTACAATTTGACTCGAAGAAAATAATCAATTTCTAGTAAAATATGAAAGAGATTCTTATCGGTATGCACGGTTTATCGTTTTAATTTTACGTCGAACATCTTTCTATAACGTTATAAATCTCATCTTCTATTAAAACGAGAGGAAGATCGAAATATATGTAAAAGTTTGAGCATCGCGACACGAAGTATTTTTTTTTATAAATTCGGTACAATGATATTATCAAAATTAGAATAATAATTCCAATGTTATTCCCATATATCGGAATGTGATCAGTTTCTATAATATCCATTCACCGATAATAATTAGTCGATTTGGGCGAGTTCGCAACACAGATAGCGGCGTAAAACCGTGTATAAATACTAAACTAATTCGCTATTCAATAGTCTCTGTCTTGGAAGACACGGTATGGCAGGATTTTTTGATTAGGAATAACGTTTCTTATGGAAAGGTCTGGATTTTGGTTTCTCCTCGCGTTCTCCGGCTCATCTCTTCGATATTATCCTCAGAATTTCAATAAATCTTCACCCATTATCCGTCAGTTCTATATAACTTTTCCTCTATCGATCGTTCGATTCTATTTTATTCTTTCCATTGAGAAAATTGCAACACAGTTAGGCGATATCTCATGTCGTAAATATAACATTTCCAACAATTCTGACGGATAATGGGTTACAATGGAATCGCGAAACCTTTCGAAAAACCGAGGGGGAACGTTTGGGAGAATTCGCCCATACGGGATAAATAATAAATTATGATTATCTATTAATTAAGGATCAAGCGCCCTCGGGGAAAGCTTTTATCGTTCACGAATAATGTTCGAATGTCATTCGACAAATTTCTAACTCAATTTCGTATAACGTGATTTTTTAAATAAATAAAATTAATTAAAACAATTTCTTTTAAGTTAGATTTAAAAAAAAAAGAACGGAACCACTTATCGATTTAGTTAATCTTCTCACTGTGTTCTATACAATGTGAAAATGTATGAAGCACAAAGTTACTAATAATTTAAAATCTTCCGAATGGATTTCATGAACAATATATATATATATTTATATATATGTATATTCTTTTTTTTAAATGCAGTTTAACACGGGCGATCTGGTCAATGTCTCGGACGACTATTGACGACAAATTGGCGGCTGACGTTGTGGCGGATATGTGACAATTCTTACGAATTAACAAAAGTGCTACGAAGATGAAAACGGGTTGTTCAATTCGTGAGATTCTTCTGCCTGAACACGGCACACGCTTCGACGCGCACTTTCGAACCAAAAGAAAAACAAATTCCCCTTTTTCGCAGAAAACAGATACATCCCTTGCATTCCATGCGAAACTATTTTTTCAACCATCGTTGCTTTCTATTGCTCCGAGAAACGTGTGAACGAAAAATCACGCGCGATAAAATCGCAAATATCATGCTGCATCATAGCGATATTTTGCTTTTCACAATGTCGCTCTTATTCCCTATTTAACGAGTAACAAACCCGATAATCCACTAAGCGAGCAAAATAATTCGTTGCTAAAGGAATAGCTTCTTAACTTCTACGTTTAACGATCATAAATTAAAAAAAAAAAAACGAATATCGAATAATTAATTAGAAAAAAAAAACGAACACGAACACCTGTGCTCCGATTGTACACGATCCTTAAAAGGAAAGAAAGAAGAAAAAGACGAAGAAAGGGAAATTACGTATATCGGTATTCATTAGATCGTTACATCTATAACGTTTTATAGTTTCTATCGTTATACGATATATAGTATAGTTCGATGAATTGTTATACACGTATACATGCTGTTTATTATCGATATTATATACTTAAGGTAACAAGGTCTGTATAAAATATAGGATTATGCACCTCGAGTTCTTTTTTCCCCCTTTTTCTTTTCTGTATATAGAGAAAATTGAAGTTTCCTGTTGCTTTTGGTTACGTGTGCTAGATGAATAGGAGAATCTTAAATATCCGGGCAGTCTGGATAAAAATACGCCGGAAATCGATCGGAAATTAACGTTAACACTTTCCTTCGATCGATCATTTCCATAAGGATAATTGAGGGATTCGACGATGGATAAATTTGGTGAATTTTATCAAAAAGAGATGTAAGCTAATGAAAAAAGAAGTTTCAGATCAGACTGATCAAATTGTTTATATTCGAACGATTATACGACATTTATCAGTGTAAATTTTCTTTCTTATTTGTAACGTATTGGTGTTTAAACGTTTATGAGAAACGGTATAGATAGTATAGTTTCCATAGTACCGTACATAATACTTTTCTTCTCACAGCCTCTCAATTATCCTTTTTTTTTTTCTGATTTCCGAGTTCAAGCTGTATTATAATAAGTTTAGTCTTGCAGGCTATTCGCGATCCAGGAATCTTGGATTTCGAATCTTATCTCGTTAAACTTGTCTAAGTTAATTTTTACGTTGTACCTTTTTTTATTGCTCCTAGTACCTTGAGACGATAGAAACTATTTTCTATGGCTTCTTGCTTGTATATTTATATAGTTTGATCGTGCTTAGGCAGTATTCGTTTTACGTAACTTTTTATTAGAGTTCTATTTATAAGGAGACGTTTGAAAAGGAACCTAACGAAACCCGAAGAAGGCGTTAGAACGAATCCTAAAAAGAAAACTACTTTTACGGTTAAATATAAATCGAACGTCGACTAATTGAATAACCTTGGTCGTTTTACACGTTAAACAAAAATATACGTAGAATAATTTATTTTACATTTGACATATCAACGGATATCAAGAAAATGAGAAATTGATCAAAGCTTTTGGATTCGATCCAAACTTGCGATAGTAATAACTAACGATTATGGTCGCTCTTAATCTCGAAGAAACCAAAGAACATTCAACGATTTATATCTATAAATAATGTTATTCGACACTCGGAACTGAAACTTTGTCACTATCGTTCGTGATTTCCTCTTCCGATTCCCAGATCACGTTTTTTTTTCAGAAGAAGTGGCGCTTCGATTTTAGAAAAAAAAAAAAAACATCGAAAATGAAGACCGCGAGAACTATATACAGGCAGTTGCAAAGGTTCTTACGATACTCGTAATTACCGCGAATATTTCTCTATCGAAGGCCAGTCGTTCGAACGAAGGAATATTTGAGGCGCGATATACGTATACAATTTAAAAACTAAATCTTCGGTGTCAGTCCATTGAAATTCTACTAGACGCAGCGCGCATTTTTTCTTGTGCGTACATTCGCGCACCCTATACATACTATATGAACGCTTACAACTAGTACCGTAACTAGAACTATCACAAATTCCGAAGTGGCCTGTCGTTTTTTAATTAGTTTCGTTCGATAAACAACGCCCAAGCACCACGTTCAGAGAAAAAGAGAAACGATCCTATAAAACCGAGTAGCAAAAAGAAAAATACTGAATCAACAAGACCATATACGTTGCTATAGGGTGTGGAAAACAAAAACAAGGATCCAAGACGTTAACGTTATTAATGAAATTATTTCAACGAAATATTTCACTCACTGAGAAGAATAGAACACGTCTGATCGGTATAATACTCAAAGAAGAAAGGAAACGATCTGAGAATACGAGTATATGGAACAAAGAGACGAGAGATATTGTACGTAAGAGGAAACAACATGGTACCGTAATTATAGATTATCGTTAATATCAGAAAAAATCATAGAAAAACAAGGAACTTTCTTTTCTCTTTGCCAAGTAATATTTCCAAGTATAACTTCTTTCTCTAATTTCGATGCAACATTCGCACGACTGATGAGCGAGTTAACGCTACCGTTCATAAATATACATTGATCGGATTTGGTGGATTTATAGTACAAGTATGAGTATTTCGTCACAGTATACAATTGCCTATAAAAAAATAAACATTTCTCGTAAAGGAACAAGTTGTATCAAAGATAATTTAGCAAATTATTCATCCGAATGAATAGTACGAGTGAGAAAAATCTTGGAGCTTTCCTCCTAAACACCCTGTACATTCAGGAAGCAGTCCAGCCGGTGAAATTTAAACGAAAGTCATCAAAGCAACCAGCACGATTCACGCCCGATGTTGCTTCGCCTCTTTTACGACTAATTTATCGATTTAAAGCGTCAAGCGATGCCTTCCGAACCTGGTTCACCGTGGGACACTTCACGGAAATTCATCCTCACGTTAATTAACCGTCTATGATTACTTAGTATAGGCAACTAAGCTGCTGCACACGCTTCGTAGCGCGCGTGTGTCTACGTTTCGGTGCTGCTGACTTTACCGTCGATTACGCTAAATTAGGATATTTGCCTGCGAAACGAATTAAGAGATTTCTTTTACTTGACTGATAGTTCGTCGACAGACTCGATAAGCTAGGCTTGTGCTCACCCTGTTCATAGTTACTAAATCTAGATCCAGAAAATCTATTTATATACACGAGAACCGATACAGATGCGTATCGCAAACGTAATGTGCGATTGGACCACATTCTAACATTCTAACATTCTAACATTCTAACATTCTAACATTCTAACATTCGATAAATTAACGCGAGAAAATACGACATATTGGCTTGGCAACTAAGTGATTGCGGATTTTGTCATTAGATGGTATTGACAAAATTCGCAGTCACTTAGTTGCCAAGCCAATATGTACATCGAAAGTTGTATAGGTCGTATGAAAGTAATCAGTGACACTGAGCCGCACTGTGAACCTCTATCTACCAGTTTTTTTTCTTCTTTTTTATTTAGTTTTATTACCTTTCGCTACTTTACCTCGCATTTGATTGTTTTTGCAGTCTATTTCAAAGAATGTGATTTAATATCTGATAGATAGAAAGTGGCGTGTGTACTAGATCGAAACGGAAAGGACTCGGATTAACCTATCGAGAGGTGCCAGACGATTTACGCTATTTAAATCTAACAGTTCCTTAACGACGTAATTATGGAAAGAACGTTCCAAGAATTTGACTAATATGTTTTTCGTCCACGTTTGAAAGAATGAAATTTGAAGAAGTTGAAAGAGGATTGTTAGATATAAATGGCATTATTAATCGATTTATACGAACTGTCTCGTTCGAATAAATTCCTCGCTCGTGTTCCAATAAAAATACCATACGATTAATCGATAGAAGAATATCATAGAAATACTTTTCGTATCTTTGAATCGCATAGCAAACATTTGCGAAGTATTTATTATTATGATATAGTTTAATTTACCTTGGTTAAAGTCGCGTCCATGCAATTTTTATAAATCGTTCCACTGCCTAGCGTTTAATAGATCAAGATCGTAGATCCCTCGTTTAATGATTCAACAATTCAGTAATAGTGCAGTTAATGACTTATTAAGGGAGTTAGTTCTAGTTACGGCACTGATCACCTGCATCAACAAAAAACTCTTCCCCTCGCGCGTTTCCTTATGGAAACACGTGCTTCCACGTATCGGGAAATGCACGCGAAACGATTTCCTGCCTTCAGGCACTAGGCGGCAATAATAAATACTTTAATAAAATCGATCACCCACATAGAACGTAGTTCACTGCTTTTTTTTAGTCTTTTATGCGTTGGCCCGGCATTCGATTTTCCCTTTCCCTTTTAATTAATTTTTTAATTTTAGTTCATATACACCCTAAGGGTTCTATATTTTTCTTTTATTCATTTATTTATTTATTTTCCACAAACGTTGATTCGATACAATTTTCTCTCTCTCTCTCTCTCTCTTCCTCTTCTAGTTATTCGAAATGTTTATTCTCTTTTATTTACACGATTTTTTAATTTCTACTTATTGCAACGCGTAAAAAATAGTCGTTTATTATTCAAACACGAGACTCACGATAAATACACACGATTAATGCCCATTAGAATATTTTGATTTTCGAGAATATTATCATACAGTTTCCAGTCTCTCTTTCTCATTAGCATATTTTAGCGGCAAACTTTAAATTTCGTTTTTACACATTTTTTTTTTACTTCTTTAGTTTCTTCTTCGTCGCTTTTAATATCATTATACACATTGTCGATATCATGGAACACAATGAAAAAGAGAGAGAGAGAGAGAGAGAGAGAAAAAGGCCCTTCCTGAAAAATTTAGTAGAATTAGTATGTTAACGATTAACGTTTTAAACGTGGCATCGAAAAATATGCAGTCAAATACGAGAAAAAATGAATTCGAGGATCAACAACGAGGAATAAAATATTGTTTCTACAATTCCGATCGTATTGGTCTGTTTTTTTTTTCTTTTTTTTTTTTTTTTTTTTTTTTTTTTATCAACGTAGACAACGTTCGACAAGCTCAGAATATTCCAATTTATTTTAGAATCTTTAAATTGAAATCTTTCTGCCTTACTAGTTCTTAAGAAAGCGTGAAAATTCATAGTAAATAAAAGATAAAGATCCCCGGAGATATGAAAAAAATTTTTTTATAATATGAAAAATATTTCTCAATATCACATTCGATCGAAACTTCAAAATCAATTCTTTCGTTAACACGTCGTCGTTCGTTCAAATTTCATTTCATTTGACCAAATATTTTAGAACACCCTTGTATATACAGTGCCGCGAATTAAAACATTCATCCTCTGTTATTTATTGGTCTATCATTCGTCTAATTATCGACATTTCAAAGAATATCGAGCCAACATTTCCCCTACATCGTTCTATCCGGATACGAATCGTTATGTTAACATTATTATCACTATTTGTTATACAATAATATATACAACGTGTGCGATGGTGAACATCTCAGGACTCGATTTCAAGGATTCTCCTGTACGCGTTATTTACTGAATATTGCCTTATTCGAACACCGGTATCTTTGTAATTAAATAAATCTGTTCATTAACAAACACATCTTAACCCTGCTCCGCTCTCTAACTAATTCTTTTATCCAATTATATTTTTCTAATTGTCAATTGTAGTTGTCAATGGTTTTAATAACATCCGATGCTTAATCTCATCAAACATTGACGCAAGGAAGATTTAATTTAATTTAAGTAACTGAATCAATTGGCAACTAGTTGATTAAAATGTTTCCAAGTAAATTGGAGCTGCTTTCAGTAAATAACAGCGTATCGATAGAACCGTATGCACATAGGTCGAGAAGATAAAGACGGAATAGTTTAGAAATGATTGTAACAACGGGGCAAACTCATTGTGATCGACCATTAGGGTATATAACATGTTCGCGATGCTTCGTAACTAATCGTAAGTAAGATTGCTTGTTTCCATTCGACTGTTCTCTATTCCTTCAAGAGATTATTCACACGGTTGCACGGTTTAACCTTAAAACGAAGAGAGTTGTATGCTTTTAGAATCTCGTATATCTGTGTTGCCGAAGACATTAGACCGCGGAGATCGAATATCTCAACAATAAAACACGACTATCTCATATCGTTATTATTCTTTTAGTAACGTTTTATCCTATGTAATACCTGCCTGACTGCTAATCGTAGCGTAGTTTATGGTAAAATTAACTTACCACACACTTTCGTTTGTTAAATATTTTCCCCGTTTAAAACCGCTTCGTCGGTTTAAAAGTCTATCTATCCTTTTTGAAGGCTATGGCGAGTGAAATTTCACCCTAGCCCGCTTTATCTTAATATCATCGTGCTGCAATACATAATACTACTGAACTAACTGCTGCGAACTATTCGTCTAACGTTGAACGATAATAATACGTTTAGTTCAGTTTGTTTGACTTGGTGAACTGTTTAGTTAAAGAAAGATGTGCTGCGGTGAACGAACGTCCGTGTATGACAACCGTTAAGGGTTAAAATAGAAAATGAAAAAGAACGAGAAGGTACATGGTATTCGCGCAGGTCAGACTTCCGACTATGTGCATCCTTATTCTCCGTTTTTCAAATCGCTATCGTTAATGTTAAAGCTAGCACGGATAAATTACGGCAAATATTTGACGAAATCGAACAATATACCGCTGAAATATTGCTAAATTAAAGGAACTTCTATGCGTGCGCTAGCAAACCATTAGAATTAGTAATAACGGGACACGAGCTACGCTCGCGAATCAAATATAAAATAAAAATAAGTTAAATATTTACATATATGTATAAACATAGAAATAATAATAATAGTGATAATAGTAATAATAACATATGATATATTTATAATATATATACTCTTTTATCTCCGTGCGAAGTTGATCCAGGTAAACGAAAGGTTGCAATGCATGATAAGGCATGTACAAGGTGTTCGGTTTTTATCGATTCATATAAACGTTTAAAAAATTATTCGCGCCACCATAATACACTTTTATGATAAATATACGAGGGAATTTCAATGAATATCATTATACAGTGAAAATATTCAAGAAGTGAAAAAGTATGGTTTCTTTCTTTTCCTTAAGCGTTATAACAATCTATGCAATGTTGATAAAATCGTAATTACTCCGTGTTACCATTCTTAATCGATGCAACCATGTAAGCGTACATTAATACTGTGCGCTAGAACGTGTACGCTTTGTCAGAGATTTTGCATCGATTACTTACGTCTCGCGAGCGTCCACGACTTCTACGGAAAAGCAGAAAAGCAAATCAAATGACGTTCGAAAGAAAAGAAAAAAAAAATACGTACGAAGCTACTGCCATTTTGGCGTACTAAACAAATTTAATATTACTACGGACCGTTCAAAACGTTCAAACCGAACAAGAAGGAACACCCAGTACATAACCATATCGTAAATTCTCTTTCACGAAATAGACTCGAATTTTAATACCTCGGACCGACTCAATTCGTGTCTCCATTCAAAATAATGAAAGAGCGAGAAATCGGAAACGGAGACTGTTATCGTTCAATAACCGGAAAGAACATAATCTTTCTGGTGGAACGGACTTCTCGCAACGTCCGTCGATAAAAGCCTCTCTGGAACTTCTGTCTGTACCTGCGCCAATGTATTCGTGCGCCATGATACGCGTACACCTTTCTGTCCCCTTTTTCTTTCATTGCCCCTGCGAGTGTGTATGTCGATCGGTCGAAGAGTGAATATATATATATATATATATATACTGCAGCCGAAATACTTATCCGAACGTGTGCCTATTATGTGTACATATATACATATATATATAATAATATATATATGTATATATATATACATACATATATATATATATATCATTACAATAAAATAGAGATATACTCTTTTTCTGTCTCTTAGATTCCCTTTGCATTTACCTAAGCCGCTATACACGCTTACAACGCTTAACTATTCTTTATACGTTTAATTATATTCAGTACTTATTGCAAGAAGATTGTTGGCATGCTTATTGCAAGTGTTTTCTTTTTTTTTTATTTTCTTTCTTTTCTTTTTTACCTAGAACAACGTATACGTTGCACGATGGAAACGCGGCTTAGCGCGCATGTGCCCCCGGAAGTGTAACAACCATTATCTTCCTCCGCGAATAAAATATGTGTACACGCGCACACGGGCACGACTCGCGTAAACTATATACATATGCTGAACAAGGAACTCTGGTATGTATGTGTATACTATGTACGTGCGGAGAGGGATCAGTGTGTCTGTCTATGGATTCTCGAGCGCTCGACGATCGCCTAAATTACCCCCCCCCCTCCCACCCCTCCCCTTTCCCTTTATTCAATCTCTATCTCTATCTCCTGTCTCTTTCTGTCGGCTTCCGGTCGACTCTGTCCTATGAACACAGTCTGGGATCGATTCGTGGACGAAATGGGGTGGCGGTGCATCGCCGTGCAGCTGCTTCTTTGCCTCTCTTTTCGATCGTTCTTTTATGATGGAACGAATCGCAGAATGAATCGGAAGTTTCTGTAAGGGAATAGGATTTAGAAAAAGATCACAGAATGGATATAAAACTGGAAAGGGGAATTGCTTGAGCATTTTCATCAGTTGATTTTATAGATCGAATAAAGGGAAAATGTAAGAGTTTCTTAAATTTTGAAAGCGTTCTGTTGTCAGACTGCAAGTATAGAATTTAGCAAATATGTACAGTGATTAATCAGTGTATACATTCGCCTAAATTTTATAAGATTTTAGTGAAAGTAAATTCGTTTGTTTAATAGAAGGGATCAGTAGCACGAGTTTGAATGGTATCTTGATTCAAAATATTGTAATTTTTTCAACGATTCTGCTGTCAGAAAGAAAGTAAATCAATAGATTATATATGTCGCGGTGATGTAATTTCTAATCAAATTATTTTACCGTTTGGCTGCACCGCCAGATTTTCTCGGTGATCCAGAGATCGTTTCGCGAGTAGTATCATTTTTAGCCCACCGTTTTTTCGGAAAACCTGACTGACGTCGTTCGTATAAAAATGGAAACGAACTCTGCTTAATTTTTGAACCTTAGAGTATTGCGACAGTGTGAAAAAGAGGGTTTTTTTTTTTTAAATTCATGGTATTGCTAAGTCTTGCTCTTGATAGAACGTTGGTAGATATGTATAAGCATCCATAAATCTTGACACATCGAGTCCCACTTGGCAAATGGAGCACGACAATGCGATTCGATGAGCTTTGAACTTTCGATCGGTCGTCGCGTCGTTTTGAAACGATCGACGAAGAAAGTACCTACGACGCGAATGTGTCTTCTTCCACTTTCTTCTTCGCAAAAATTGCGTGTGAATACAGTGAATTCATTGTTACTCAGCATTTCCAGTCGTTTATGCATCGAAGCACAATCAAATTACTGTTATCTGTAGAAAAATGTTTTCCTTCGGAGTCTCTCGAGTCTCTTTTATTTCCGTCTATTTTTCTGGATCTAATAACTAACAGTCAGTAATGTTCCCTTTATAAAAATGTACACAATCAAAAATTTGATCTTGGACGAGCTCCAAACTTGGCAAGTTTAGACAGGGCAGTTTTGAATAATGAGTTGAAAATGCAACGAGTATCAAACAACAAAGAATTCATTGTACCTGGGCTTACGAACTTTACGCAACTTCGTACCTAGCACATATAATTAGTCAGTTCTTTGAGCGGCAGGAGACAGCAAGTTAACAAAAAAACGCGTGTCCCTAAAACATTATCTACTAATCTAGAGAGAAAAAGTAGAAGAAAAACAGAAAGAAATATCCATATGAAAGGACGAAACGAAATATAATCCTTTCAAGGAATGAACAAAGTTCGTAGGCTTGCATGGCCGAGGAGCTAAGAGCTTTTGGTTACGCTTTCTAAGAAGAAAAACAAAAGAAATCAAAGAAAAACATCGCGTCTGACTGAATTCTGCCTTCAAACGCTTTTGGTTAAGTTAAACGTTATACATACTATTAGCGCTCGGGTAGAGCGGAGAACGTATGCGCGAAAAGCTGTGAAGATATTCTTAGTCGCTCGTTGCCATTAAGGTCCTAATTGGAAATCAACGAGTACCAACAGACGAATCATTTTCAAGTATCGTCCTGAACTTGTCAGGCTGGCAAGAGACAGAAAAAAAATCCTTGCCTATTCCCGTCTGCCGAACTCGTTGGGCCCTCGTTTACGATTCATTGCCCTGAGTATCCTTTGTACATCGTACCTAAACGAGTTTGTGACTTGTCGGGGACTTGTCCCGGACGAATACACTTACGCCATTGAAAAATTCGCTATTATAGACTGACCGTAGAATTTCATCGATCGAGGGGTACGTCCTCCATGTTGGCTACATTACCGAAATGCTGGAAGCCATTCTTAAAAATGCGTCCCCTGCTGGTGCCAGCCTTTGTCTGATCCAACAGCGTCACGTTGTCCTCGAACTCCTTTACCCACCTGGCCGTCTCATTGCCCCAATGAAATCTGATAGGAGCTGCGTGATGATAGGGTTTCTTCATACCCGAGTTTCGGCTCTCCACACCTTCCATCGAGTGGTAGAACGATTTTTCGTAGAAATCTTGGCCAAGAAACGGCTCCAGCTCTGACACGATCTCCATGAACGTGGGACGATCGTTTGGTCGCCACTTGAAACACTTCTCCATGATCTTCTGGATATTTTCGGGACAATTACGTGGAATATTTAGAGTCCCTTTGTGCAACACATGGCTGAGCACTTCCTCGTTAGAGAAACCTTGGTAAGGAATCTCTGCGAGAGTTAAAATCTCATAGAGAACCACACCGAACGACCAGACGTCAGAATCTGACGTAAACACACCGTCTGACAGATTCTCCGGTGCCATCCATCTGATCGGAAGAAGACCTTTCCTACCGATTTTGTAGTAGTCCGTTTCATAGACGTCTCTGGCCATGCCAAAGTCACCGATCTTGCACACCAAGTTCTTCGACACCATGCAATTCCGCGCAGCTAAGTCTCGGTGAACGTACTTTTTCGATTCCAAATAAGCCATGCCATCGGCTATCTCAGCTGCCATTCTCATAATTCTGCAGGCATCCGGCACGAGATGGGTGTCGCGAATCCGACGCAGATAGGTCTTCAGATCTCCATTCTCCATTAATTCCATGATAACGAACGGGGGGTTCTCGATGGATACCACGCCGATGAGTTTAATTATGTGAAAAGTCGAAAAGTTCTTCATTACCGAGGCTTCGTTCAGGAACTCGTTCTTCTCCCTCTGACTAGCCGTCTTCGAAATCGTTTTGATGGCCACTGGCGTAGTCTTGTCGTACACTCCCCTATACACCATACCAAAATTGCCCAAACCAAGTTCCTCCAAGATCTCCACGCTTTCCCTAGGTACCTCCCACTCGTCGATCACGTACTTTGTTTCTATGTAATCAGGGTTTACACTGGCGATCAGTCTTTCCTGTTTCTTCCTCTTCTGATGATGCCTCAAAACGATGAGTAAAACGACCAACATCACAGACAAAACACCAAATGTGAAGAACGCTATTAACGTGATGGGTGTGGTGTTGCTCAGACCTATGGAAAAATACACCACGTTCGAGAAGTTACCATCACCGGCCAACGACGTGGACCTCATCCGTAAACTGTATTTTCCAGGACTCAGGTTCTTGATCAAGTAACTGTTCACGGTATCTCTTCGACCAGTTTGTGGGATGCACTCGGTGCTCTTCTTCGCGTCTTTCACGTCCAAGTTAGTGTATTCGATGGTGTATGAAACGGTGAGGGCGTTAGGATCTTTCACCAGGTCCCAAAAAACCTCAACGATGGTGTTGTTAGTCACCTGCACCTTCACGTTCTTCACGTCATCCGCACGATTCCGCTTCCTCGTTCGGGTGTTCGTGTACTGAATCGATGAGCACATATTCGACTCGTTGACTTTGACGCCGCACGCGGCTATACTGATGATGTAGCGCGAATAATGGCGCAGATTCTTGATCACGAACGAATTGTTTCGACCGCTAACGTTATACGTGACCGCGTGCTTGTCTAACACGTTCCCCGTGGACTTGGATGCGTCGAATCTACTGGATTCTTCCGGTCGAGGGGTGGACAGATTGTTTGCCAGCTCGTAGAACTGATTGTCCACGGTGTTGTAGGAGTTGTACACGCAGTAATCCTTCCAGCCGGGTGATATGTAACTGATAGTCGTGTTCTCGTGGCAGAAAATCTCGAACTTCTTCGACGTGATGATATTCCTGTTCGTGTTCTTCGAGCAACACGAAACCCGATTTACCACTGGCGTCTTCACGGTTACGTCCGGCACCACTTCCTCGGATTCCAGTTCATTGTCTAGCGTATCGTTGCAGTAATCCCTGGACGAGATTAGATTCTCGTCTTCGTAGATCATGACGCTAGAGACCATATAGTATCCTATTGGCCCATTAGGGAACAGTGGCGGTTCCCACTTGACTAGAATCTCAGTCTCGCTCAAGGCAGTGGATACTGCGTTCATCGGAGGCGATGGAATGGTACTCTTCGTCCGGAAGAAGATGATTCTCGACTGGCCCACTGGTCCTACGAACTTGGTGGTCCTGGCGTTGAACGTCTTTACGTACACCGCGTACATAGTGTAGGGTTTCAGGTTGCTGATATGCTTCGAAACCGTTGTGTTCCATTTAGGAATATCTACGTCGACTATCTGCCAGGTGTTGTTCCACCCGCAAGCGTTCATCTCGTACGTGATGTTCTGATTTTCCGTCTCAATATAATTCAACAGGTAACTGAGCAACTGCTGTCCTTCCGGTGGCTTATAACTATCCCACATCAAATCCGCGTAATCAGGTCCCAGATTTTTAACCGTGATATTTATATTCACTATATCGCAAGCCACTTTCTCGCCATTCGATTGCGGCTGTATTTCCAGGTCGGTGTAGTTCGTGATGTTCACCATTTGACTGAACTGTATGATTTTGGACAAACAGAGCTTTGGATTGTAATGGAAAAAGAGTCGGCCATTTTCGATTCTGATTTCTTGCCCAGGTGGGAACAGGCTGGACAGATTGGGATTGTCCAAAACGGATAGGCTGGCGTTGTTAATGTCCAGTTTCTCACCCTTGATAACCTTGAGCTTTTTGAAGAAATTCAACGAGGTGATGGGGAACGAGTGAGTGATCTTGACGTACTCGGTAATTTCTTCGACTCGACCGAATGCGTCGCTTAGTTCGTTCATTATGTTCGGATTTCCATTTCGAATTTGGAACTCCAGCGCTCCTTTCACTACGGTTATACCACGGAAGCTCTGGGCGTCGGAGATGTGGCGGATCAGAGCTCCGTGGCCGACCTTTCGGCAGCTGTTCACGCAAGCGCGACACGTGGTCATCTGTAATTAGAACGAAGTGTTATGAATGGTATGTGTTACCAGAAATACAGAGCACATCGCTACCATTTGTAGAAGACACTTGCTATAGGAATCTAATTGATTTCTTATTTATTAGTTACTATTAACTAAAGTTAACAACGATCTACGAACTGACCGAAACTCATAAAGACCTACTGACATTTTCTTTGCAAATTAAAATCTGCCCCTATTTCCGCACTGCAGCTGTTCAGAGAACGATTGACTTACAATAAATAAAAAAAAAAAGAAAAAAAAACTCACACTCGAACAATCTCATAAGCCACATCTTCGATCAGACGGTAGAACGTTATCACACCGTAGTTTGTTGGTATCTCTATCATCTTTGGCCAGCCCACAATTGTCAATTACCATCACCCTTGATCTCTTCAAGTAGAACAAGAGATCTCATCGTTTTATAATTCTATCGGCGATTTAGTATTTTAACACCCGCGCGCGTTCTACAATAACGAACGTTCTCTCTTCTCATCGTGCGTTGAATTAAATATGAAGCGAATGTTCAACGCGACCGGTCTATACCTTACCTTCCCATTTTCCTTCCTTGATCTCGCAATCTGATCGCAATGTTGGTACACAATAATTAATCGTACGGTGGGATCGAAGTAAAGGACGAGAACACAAAGGAGAATATTTTACGTACATTGTTCTCGTCGAGTGCATCCTCGTAACCGTCAGGGCAATGAGTCACGCAGGATCCATTGAATGGTCTCCACGCCTGACCATCTTCCAGGACATAATATACT
This sequence comes from Bombus affinis, assembly GCF_024516045.1. Classification (NCBI taxonomy): domain Eukaryota; kingdom Metazoa; phylum Arthropoda; class Insecta; order Hymenoptera; family Apidae; genus Bombus; species Bombus affinis. The sequence goes on along the minus strand of NC_066352.1, from coordinate 12,594,600 downwards.
CGTCTTAGACGATTCATTCGTACACACTCATCCTTCGTGACGCAGCGTCTCGAGAGATAGGAGTATCTGTGGAACAGATCGTGTCGCGTTTATCCGGCTGCTATAGCTTGCCTGGAAACAGTTAGCAGCTCAAGGTCACAGCGATACAATCCCCCCACTATACGTGTTCATAACGTTTGTGAAAGAATAGAAAGCATGACCGGCGACTTCCGCTCTCCTTTCCAAAGGAAGGATGCTTCAGAGTTTCAAGAGAAACTTTTTCCATAACTATGGAAATACGCGGCACCTTTGCAGTGGAAAAGACCTTTTCCAGCTACTCCAACACCTATCCATAAGTGTTACGTTGTTCTTGCACGATATCCGATAACTTGTACAAATTGTCGGAGAAATAATTAATCAGTTGGAATTTTGTGCATTCTGTAAGTTAGTTTCACAGATAGTAAATTTTGCAAAATTTACTATCGATGAGAGAGAAAAGTAAGATATATACGAGGATGTAATCACCAGAACCCTTCGAAGTTCGAAAGGATAAATCGTACAAGGTATCGCTAAATAATAAATATAAGACTTTTGCGAGAAATCGACGATTAAAAAGAAGTGAAAATAAAGAAGTTTTAAAGAAAGACAAAAAACGCGAGTAACTTTCGGATATAGTTATTTTAAATCGTTGATTAAAATTACACAAGAGGGGCTGTAGTAATATATTTATAAAAATAAAATAAATGATATTACCGGTTATCGAACGAAAAATGTATTTTCTGAAAATCAAACGAATTAATTTTGGAAAGAATTTCTGTATAAATAAAAAAAAAATCAATATAGCTTCCGCGGCATTATTTTAAATCGCTCGACCAATTTTCCACGAATATTTAACGTTACATTTACGAATAAAATTAACGAATTACGAATAAAATTACGGATTACAAGAGAACAAATTTACGCTATGTGAAATTAACGATAAAAATATTTTTAAAAAGATAGTATATAAAGGAAGGAGAAACAAAAGTAAGCTTGCAGACTATAACTCACAGATCACTAGGGCAGGTTTCCACGCATTTCCCCTCGTGCCGATAATGCTTGCATACGTAACATTCGCTTTCCGTTGGACCGTGACACTCGCCCAGACACTGATCGTGACAATCCAGCCTTTCTGTTCTCTGACAGTGCTGTGAAGTCCAGCAGTAACCCCCGGGACAGTGGGAACATCCTGTAGCGGTGAAAAGTCGATTAAAACTATGGCTGCGTGGTAATTTTACTCGTACCTGAACTAATGTATCTTTAACATGCGAGCACGACGTTGGGAGGATCGTATACTGGTAATGTCGAATTGTAGAAGCTCTTAAACATACTTGAAGTCTCGTCACGAGTTCAATTGCTACAGTACGTGCGTTAGGTAGATACACGATTCTCCCTTGGGCAAATGTTATTGCTTCAATTTGTGACGATTAAAGAAAAAGCATTCACGACAATGAAATTATACGTATCGTACGATCGTGATTTCTTAAATATTTTCTATACAAAATAAATCGTATAAACTACTTTGTTCATTTTCTAAGCAATTATAAGTAAGTAGTTCTTCTTTTCGTTCTGTTTTTCTCGTTTTACAGTAAATCATTCGTCTAATAGATCGAACCAAATTATTGGAGAACAAAAACTAAATTTGTTTATATTCCGAAGTAACAGTGAAGTTTATATTTAGCTTTTTCTATGTTCTTACGGAAACCATGATTTTATAAATATTCCAAACCTAATCTTGACCAAAAAAAAAACTTCCACAAAATTTTTCCGTCTGTTTTTCATATTTTTAAGTAATCCAATTGAAAACTTTTAACTTACGGTTCAAATCCACAAGAAAAACATTTCGTCAAAGCCCTCGCACATATCTAATTACACGTAAGACTTTTTCGTATCTACGTATTGTGAGTAGTGGATTTTGCACACTTTTTCTTTACACATACGCATCTAAAATAATGGTCAATGACTTAGTACTACTCCTCCCTATTCTTATACCTCTCATGCTTATATACTATGTTATATGTAGATTGGATTTAATATTCTACCGAACCGTTCTTCGCCTGCAACAGAAATGAAAAAAAAAAAGAAAGAACGAACAGCCAATTAGTGCAAAAGCAGTGGAATTTTATATTTTAACGAGTTATATACACAATTAAAGAGCATTTTGAATCTGGACGTAATCCTACGAAGACTTTAATTCAAACAAAATCTTTTAATTATGAAATCGACCAAACAAAGAAAAGGAAGTTCATTAAGATCACAAAGAATAGAAAATAAGAATGAAAGATCAGTAGATTGCCTTTCCAAAGCAAAAGCACACCAAGCACAAGAAGCAAAGATCTCTGTGTCAGGATTAATCACTTAATCACATGCATGAAAAAAGCATACAGATTTGTAATTTCAATAAAATCGTATTAAAGAAAAAAAGAACAAAACACGATTGTAACAGTATGCTTGACACGATATGTTGTAAATCAACGAGTTTAAAAACAAGAACATCCCCGTTCAATCTTGCGATTCTTTAAATAATATCTCGTTCTGCCAGTCGAAATCAAGGCTCACGATGAAACCGATATTATAGAAAATAATTTACATTTTCACTTATCGAACGAAGAAGATTAGTCGATTTTACAAAAATAATTCCACATCTTCGTAATCGGTTGGCAACTAAGTGACTGCGGATTTTGTCATTAGGTGGTATTGGCAAAATCCGCAATCACTTAATTGCCAACCCAATAATTAGATACATTACCGCATTGTAATTACGTACCGATTATACGGATATTTTGTTTAAAAAAATGTCAATGTATTAAACAACGATTAAATATATTAGAACATTGTTCCATTTTTTCGAAATAAAACAAAACGTGAACGCGAATCATTTTTATCATAAGCCCTTTAATTATTAACACAGCATGTTCGTAACATGATATTCTACTCAAAGAGATTTTCATCAATTGAAAGAATAATAATATTAACCGACTAATAAGTCGATAAATACCAGGGCAAGAGGCTTCCTCCCCGTTGTCCTTGATAACATTCTCTCCCGCGGAAACGATGAGGTCCCAGTCGAGGGTGGTGTAACACAACGCCGGATTCTTCTCGATCCGAACGCTGCCCCGTGAGATCTCGGTAAGTTTCTTCAAACCGATCTGCAAGAAAGAATTCCGCCACAAGGCGTCGATTTAGCTCCGATAAAGCTAACTGCTAGCCAGAGGTCGAACGACTGGTTAATTCGATTGACTAATTAACGTCACTTGACCCGCCGAGTCAACTAGCTACGTCCAGAAAGCAAATTGGAGAGATGCCTCTCTGTCAGGAACGTGGGAAATGATCCGAACACGTCGATCTACTTGTGTTTTTTGTATTGATCCTCTAACCGGTTCCACTACAACATAATTACTAATTCTCTTCGCTGTTTTTGATATACTATCGATAAACATTGCTTTGAAGTACGTAATAAATAAAAAAAAAAAAAAAAAAAAATAGTTTACGCTTGTAAAGTGGTTTATATTTGCAAACTGGTTCGCATTTCAAATTCTTTATTTTACTCGATTGACAAGACATATCTTGGTCTATTTAATGGAAATTTTATTTCTGTAAAGAACGGGCAATGGCTCGTAACGCCGAGGTAATTAGAAATGAATTGTAGAACAAAGAAAATAAGTTAGGACATGATTAAGTTCCGAAGGTTTTAAGGATACAGTGCCATAGTGTGTGCAAAAAAAAAATGTCATTCGAACAGAAGAAACAATCTTTAAAACGAAACTTTAAAATAATTAAATTATTATACGATTCTCGAGCCCAAAGTTATTTCAAATTTACATATATTCATATTATAAGTACATATTGAAGTTGATTCTATCTCTAACATAGATACATGGTTTATGTTGAAATGAAACTAAAATTTAAACTAGCAGGCTAAAATTAAATTCAACTAAATGCTAATCAAATATCTTTAAATCTTTTTTAATTATCTATCTGTTGCGTTCGAACAAGGAGAACATCGATCGAATACAAAACAGAGAATACAGAACGAACTGCGGAAAAATGATATTTCTCTGTGCAAATATTTGCCAGCGGTGTGAATATTGATTTATTTTCAGAAACAACACGCGAATTATTAGCACCATCTCTTTTTTTCCAGAGTCAACCAACTTTCTCCCCCTACCCCCCCCCCTCTTTCTCTCTTTCTCTCAGCAATATGGCTGGACAATATTTGCTTCGCAAACAGAGCTATTATTCGATCGTCGCTCGTTTACTTTTTCACACCGCGGATACCAGAAGTAAAAACTTCGCAGCGCAGAATTATAAATCGTACCTACGTAATACTTACCTCCTGTAGATTCTGCATCTCGTACACCATGAACGCGTAATCGGTCAGCAAGATGTTGCCTCTGATCACCTCGAGATTTGGGAACAGATTGCTGAGAGTCTTCAATCCATTCACGCGATAGAGAAGCAGGTAGCCAGTGATTTCCCGAAGTTTGGGAAAAGTGATCGGTTGAAAGTCCGTCTCGGAGTTATTCTCGATGAGGACGATCTGCAGAAAGCCCTCTATCACGCGACAATCCTTCATAATGCCGAAACCAGACGCGCTGTTCCGTATATCGATGCTCTGGCAAATTCCATCGCCAATCGTCACGTTTTTGTTTGTGACCCTTCGTCGACCCTTCTCGTGAACCACGTCGATTGGTTTTGCGTTCGATTTAGGGAGGTTCGGTAGTTGGCCCGGTTGCTGGGTCAATTTTGCGTTGGCTTCCGTCGACCTGTCGTCATTAGGCAACGAATTTAGCCGAAATCGCTCGAGAGTATCGTAAAATGTACGGCGAGGTGCGATTTGTTCGAATCAGGATTGAAGGTTCTGTATTTGGGTTAGTCGAAGAAGGTCCAAGTTCTCTTTTCCTTCCATGTACGTGCAATACTTTAAATTTTGTTTCTTTATATATGGGAAGAAATTCTTCTTCTTAGGAAATTGTATTGCTGCTTTGGACAAATAACGATACGTCTTAGAGAATAATCATTTTTTGAAAAGACAAGGGAGATTAATTTTAACCAATTATGCTTGATTAGATGTTTTAAAACATTGCGTTTTCAAATAGGCGATAGAAGAAATTAATTACAGTATAAATTAGAGACATAGATTAGACGCAACAGACACAGATTAATGTTAACGTAAATTACAGACAAATAGGATTAGGATTTGGGATACGGGAAATTATTCAGCGCAAAAAAGTGCACAGAAAACGTGCAAAAGGTTTTGTTCTGGGATTCTTCGTTGGCACGCAAATCGGCTCTCAAATTATGGTATCTACGCCTCCTGCACGCAGGTCTCCATACATTTCAATACCGATTTCTCTGCAAACGAGCAACCCTACGAGAAAGCTTCTTCCACGTTTTCTTCTCAATTTTTTGCAAAGAATTATTATTACGCTTTATATAACTCAGGTATCCAAAAACAATTCCCTTCAACCAAAGGTGAGTTAAGGACCCACTAGTAATGGCGTGATCGATTAACAACGTAAAGTCCTTGATCAAACAAACAATCAGCTCTTGTCAAGAGTATATACCTGGAAGCATCGATGGCCCTGTTGCTTCTGTAGGAAACGATCCGCTCGTAAAACGGATCGTCAGAATCGTCCAAGTTCCTCTCGCGACGTCCGTTCCTAGGGGTAGCCTTCTCGGTGTTTGTATATGCGTAATTCGCTTCGTATCTGCTCCTAATCTCGTCGTTGTCATCGTCGAGGCTTGTCCTGTACCGAACTCTATTTGGTTGGCAGCAGGACAGCAGCGTTGTGGTGGAAAGGAGCACGACCACCAGTAACCACCTCATCTTCATCTTCCTGTCTCAGGCAAGACTGTACTATCGAGAAGGCGATCGTCAAATCTTCCCAAATTACCCCACCCTTTAACGTGTTTCGCCTCCCCACCTCCACCAGATCGATCGATCGTCGAACAAAGGTCCTCTCTGTGTGTCAAGCGATTCTAAACAGTTTGATCTCAGCCGATGGACCTCGAACAAGATCGAACAACAGACAACACGGTTTCGCTTCTCCTCTTCCAGATCCAAGGAACTCGAACGATCGTTTGCCTCGAGCAGAATCGCTAGTTACTCTCTCGTTAGACCTTTTTTTCCACCTCTGCTCGTTCTCGGACGAATCGTTAGGATCGCGCGAAACTTGCAAATATCATTCTACCAAGAATCGTGACTCAGGTTTCCAGCTATGTAATATATTATAGTTCCGTGACGATTTCGACTTTCTACCTTGTGCAAACGATTAACAAGCACGATGAACTGCGGTCACAGCTGGTTTAATGACTGCTCAACGACCTGGTTTGCGGATCTTCCGGCTTCATGCTTCGTTCCTGGCCGATAGTAAATCGCGATCCTCGATCTACGGTCTTATAGATCGATCTTAGGGCTCTTCTTGCTAGTTACAATTAGAAAAGCGAATTTTTAAAAAAAGAAGATCGACTCGATGCAGATAGTTAGGACTCGGATATAGTCGATCGAATGGTTTAGTTTCTTCTTGTTCTTTTCCCTTTGTTCTTTTCGAAGCCTTTCTCCAGAACCAGTGTGTAAATCCTGGACAAAGCGATGCTCAAAGAAGCTTCTTATTGAAGATGAAGAATTTTCCGCCCCTCATAGCTGTACCAGTGCGACGCCTGCAAGCAATCGAACGGCACAAATGTGACTAGTCGGATTCATGTCCGATTCAGGCAATTCCTGATGATTATTCAAACGTTGTTTAACGGATTGTCGCAGTGGTCGTCGGCAGAAACGCGAGACTAACCGACCACACGATCCTTTAAGAAGTTTCACACAACTTTTATTCTGTGACAACTGTGACGTATTTACGCATCGCTACAAAGGTTTCTCTAAATTCAGAATTTGGGATTTCTTACATTTTCTTATTATCGTATGGCTCGGTTTTGTATTTTAATATTCGTATAGTCGAAAGAATTCGTGCGAATTCCGACTATGAGTATCATAAAGTTTATTAGAACTTTAAAAAACTTCAATATTTTATCTCTCAAATTTCTCGAAGTTAATCGTTATTCTTACTAAAATAAATGTCAAATATTTGCCTGGACCAAAGACCGCATAATGTGGTAAAGACGTTGATAAACGTTTTAAAATTTCGTTAAACTTTGTATAAGCTTAAAACGTGAACAAGCCAGTCCGCTTATACCCGGGGCATTAATTTGTAGAATAAGGTACCTGCAGTAACAGTCATGGAACAGGATGATTAAAATCGCACGAGGAAATCGCGTGTCATCGGCAAATTTGAGAACGCCAAGATCGTACACATTTGGTGCTTTGGTTACGGAAACGTAAATCATTAAATTAGGAAATAATCAAGGAGAGTAGATAAAATGAGCGGCGATCATGAAGTGTCTTTAACCGGTGCACTTAATCTAACAAAGTTGCAGTAAAAGGTGGCGAACACCTGGACAAGCCACAGCTGTTTTAATAAACAGCTTTCACGGGTTACCAGCGAAAAAAGGAACGGAAAGAGAAGAAAGAGAAAAAGAAAAATGACTTGCATATTCATGACGCTGCTTATAACCGTGCGAGTGCCGTTTTGTCACGCGAGTTGTAGGATTCACGAAATTTTAACTCGATAAGCAGTGAAAGCATCTCGTAATCTTCGCCGTCCACTTTCTGTTCTTTCGTATTTTTTAGCCACAACGTCCACCCTCGATAAGACGCCCAAAAGATCTCACGATCCACGCAGGCTCTTATATCCATAAACGTATCGCATAACGTTCTTTATAAAGTTACGAGCATAAATCACGGACGGTGTTCGACTTAACAGCAGAGCTGCCTTGCAAAAATTGCAACCACATGGGTGCACCGATTCACTCGCAAGCTGAGTGACTCACGAGCTAACAGACACATTGATGAAGGAACTTTTGAACTTGACTTCCGAACGAAATGGAAGAAAAATAAAAAGAAAAAGCAAGGAGTAAAAAAATAAAGAATTTCGTGAAACCAGACTAGTTTCGTCGGGGTTTCGTGGAATTCCCGTCTCACCGGCGAAGAAAAGATAAAAAATATAAGATTGGAATGGCCAAACGCGTTTTTACTCGCGGGATCGCTAACCTCCAGAGAATTCTCTATATCTTCAGAAATTGTGCGGAAAGAACGCGTTTCGCGCAATATATCGAACGTAATGTTACAAATGTGGACTTTGACGCCTTCCCACTCGCATAAATTTACCGACAACTTTAACTGTTGTAAGCGGCGCTTTTTGGTAAAAAGATTTCAAGTTGCTCTACATTATGTAAAAGGCCGACCGGCGCGTGATAATAACGTGGTACCTAACTGGATGATGAATACCGGACATTAACTTTTAGCCTGCGCTTAGCATTTTTGTTACTCCAGTATCTTGTATGCAAATATTTCCAAAGGAGGAGATTTTTTCCTATATGCAACATAGTCCGTGTGGTTTGCACAGTAATTGCACGGTTCATTTTTATTTACGTGACGAGTATAATTATGCTCCACTGTCAGGTCTGGGAACAAGTTTTCTGCGGTGAATCCAAGGATCCGCTTCTATATTCATCAGATATCCACTCCTTTCCAGCCAAGAAATTGGAATTTATATCTTGTCAAGTTTGTACGAGGAATGGTCGACACGTTGATGCCTCATTTTGAAGTTTTCATTTCTCCTTTTACATTTTTTCTTTTTTTTTTTTTATTTTTTTTTTTTTTATTTATTTTTACACTCTTCCTTTTGTGGACAGATGAAGATGAGAGGTTGGTTATCGCGAAGAGAAATTGATCGTTTTAATATGGTTATTAGGAATATTCAGGTTGCTTCAAATGGTAATTAGCCTGATACTTTGACGTAACTAACGATGAGTATCCAAGTTGTTATAATTTAACGAACAAATTGGAATATGTATGAAATCTTGTTTGATAAGATTCAGAAATTTGTAAAGTGTCATTTCACTAAATTAAGCTAGACTTAATGGATAGTGGAATTATTGGATAATCTGCTATCGAGTCACTCTGATTAGATTATTCTGTTTCCTATCATTTCGTAGAAACAAGCAGATAAAATTACAAGAAGTTTCATAAAGAGGAGAATTCAAAAACATCTTGCTCTCGTCATTGCAGGTAATCGTAAGAAAAATTCTTGAAATGTCTTTGAATAAAAATTTGAAAGATAAAAGAAAGAAGAAATCAAACAATAGTCTCGTAATCAACGTATTCGTTCGAAAACAGAAGCCTGTTTTTGTTAAATAAGAAAAGTTGGAAAAGTCGTTTCTTCTATGCAACATTCTTTCCAACGATATTTGAAAACAACGCGATGACATTTGCTCCACAACCATTTTAAATGCCATCCATAAAGATAAAAAAAAAAGTAACAAGCAGGAAGGAAAATAGCTTGATAGTAGCTTCGACCGGCAAATTTCATGGTAGCGTAATTACATAGAAGAGAAGGAAGTCTCAGAGGAAGTAGCACAGTAACTGAAAATTTACTACAGATAAAATGACGATAAAAATACTTGAACTCGGTCGCAAGAAGAAACAGAGTTCGTTATCGAATTATTCTCATGGTACTTAATTTATCCACTTCATTCTCTTTGTTGGAACCCAATAATTCATCCTATCGGAGAACTTCGATAAACTCGAGACGATTAATTGAGAGGATTGGCTGATATTCATTTTGAAACAAATTGCGATAATTACAAGTGCTAACTATATATATAACTATATATATTCCTGACTATATCGACCAATTTTTCAACTCTGGAATTGCGTTAAATTTGTTTGACCTCGTTTGTGCAAATATCTAAGCAAGACATTTATTCACTTGCGAAAATTTGACAAATACGTAGCAACACATAATATGCAAATACATAACTATTCGGTAAAGTAATTATAAATTACAAATTATATTAAGAAAAATTACAGATTGTTAACTCTTGTTCCAGATATTAGGAAGTTATTAGGGTTTTTTTCAACCACTAAAATATTCTACAATTATTATTTTTGTTTGAATATCGTTTCCTGTAAAATATCTCTAATTCCTTATCTTTTTTAACGACTTTCAAATTATTTCCCTTTTCGACGAGCCTAGATAAAACAGCAAAAATACAATGATTTTACGAAAGTAAAAACGAAACTAAAATGAACGAACTTATCAAACGGTAATGGAAACATTCAGGCGGCTTTTAGCTCGACTGAAAGTGTTCATCATCGAGTAAATCGTATACTTATTGGTTTCTCTCGCGAATACAAAATAATTTAGCATGCAATTTAAGTTCCACCTCTTTAACTTCCTCCTTGGCTCCTTCTTCTTCCTTTTCATATTAGGAAGTAACGCCGAAGTAAACAGATTTGTTTTGGTCTTGGTACGAGTACTTGACATTTTCGAGTATTTGATTCGCCCTGATATCGAGCCATTCCAAATTTCCGAGATAATCCACGCACTTGAAAAACAATTCATAAGAAATTCCACGAAGTGAATGGTCCATACGTTTCTCGTGCTCGTAATTAAATCTGAATCTAAAAACTCGGATGGTCATGAAAGAGCCCGAAATCGTACGAACTGGCGTCATTCCGCCCATTCATAAGTTGACGCGGCCCTGATAACGAGCTGATAAACAGCGTGTCTGAGCCCTCGTTTCTTATCAGCCACTCTGCCAAGGAATTCGTGACGATACGTGATCTAGACGACATGAATAATTCGTAACGCAGAGAAGTGCGTCGTCGAATTTCGTTAGAGAAATATGCCCACTCAAAATAGAGTCTATTATAAACAATAATAGATAAATCTTTGAAACAGGGATGCACGATCGACGTAAAACGGCTAATTCACGTTGTTTCGTGAGCTTTCAACGGGGAATGGAAAATAAGTTTTACTATAAAGTACATAGAGAAAATCCAGGCTACATATATTTCAGTCTGTATGAACTTTATAGAGCATTTGCATAGCATAGTATCGAGAGTGTTGGATAATCTATTTGCGAACGACCCTCAAATTATTTCGAGCAACTGGCGTATATCAGAAATAAATCATAGTATCTATTCTGTTCACATTTGAACCGATCCAAAACAAACAGGCTGAAATCATTTCGAATTATTGGCAGGATGTGATAAAACAAAAATGATCGTACGTTTAAAGTTAAGCCCAAGATATGCTACAGTGGAGAAAAGCATATTCTCTTTTCTTCTTTTTCTGTACAATGCTGTACAATGTTAACTGTTCTAAGTCCAAACGTTAACTGTTTACGAGTATAGCTGACTGAATACCAGTGATAAAGCTTGAAACCGATCTGAGAATACATTTACGAGTTACGATGGACAACGAACTGTTCAAATAATTTTCTGGTCTTTCCAAAGTATACGTTCCTCCAATAAATATTTTCCATCTTCTATACGCATTTCCGGATTTCTGTTTCAAACTTTACCAACGTGATCGTGCCAATTGTATCATATCGTCGTGTATCATAAAAAATCCTTTGCGTGACGAACGCAGTATATTTACAGAAACTGTCCGTAAGTGTTGGAATAAATGGAAGTGACGGTGAACGCGTTAATATAATATTCGCCATGAAGAATGCGGGAAAGCGAATTTACAACGACGAATTCGCGTAAAACTTTGCCGACGAATTTCAAGTTCGCGAGAGATGCTACAAACTCGACAGAAATTCGACTGGTGTATACGGTCGCGCGTCCTCGAAATGACAAGATTCGACTTTCATCGATATTCGACGACAACTTGCAAAATTAATTAACGCATCGAGGTAGCTTGGCACGCTCGCGTTTGGTTCTTAGCACGAAAAGTATGCCAGCCGCAGCCCAGGGCCGGCATAGTTGTGCGGCTATGTTATTTCGTCATAGCACGAACGTGCACGAATTTTCAGTCGAACAACTCATCGCGCTATTTATTAGCAACTTTTACACCTCTCGGTCTAAGAAACCTGCATCTTTCATACACTCGTCACGCGTTAAAATCGTGCTACTTACGACGAAATTTCGGCAGTGAAGCTTCGCTCGTTGCGATCTTTTCTTCATACGAATGTAGATATCGTGAAACGTCGTACACAGCCTAATACAGATTTCAACAGTTTAAACTTGGTCTCTTACGACCTTCGCCCGACACGAATCTTGATGTTCTATTGTGTTAGGTCGACCGAGAAATTTTATCGTCAGGTTTTCTTTGTATATTTACGAGTAGATCGTGTACGTTCAGACGTTCGTACAATTTCATGTTTTTATTTACAAATGCAATTGAAGTAGGATCCGAGTAAAAATTTGCTTCGCCTAGCGAACACGATAAGAAGTATGTGCTTCGCTCTGGATATTTAAATTTCTTATACATAAACAATAAACACATAAACGTGCGCTGCCTATTTATTTCTGTATTTAATATATGACAGTCCATAATATGTACTTTGCTGAACAAATTACTTGTTGAAAATTCGATCGATCGATTGTTCGGCGACGAAACGCACCAGAAATCTGGCATTTTGTTCAAGCTTCGAAAAAAATATACGATAAAAGTAGTTCTCTCAGCCTTTCTGAAATATAAATTGGCAATTTCTTCGGGTGTTTATAAAACTGCCCGATAGGAAAAATATTCGATGCTGAGAATCAGGTCGTAGGCTAGTGGCAGGAAGAATATTTTAATAAGAAAAATAAGAAATTTAACGAAAACGACGCTATATCGAAGACTAATTAGTAGAAATTCCAGTGCGAATAATTGCTTCCCATCGTTTCGAAGAACAAAAACGACAGAACTTTTCGACGTACCTGATAGAATTTTAAATTCTTTCGTTCTATGTACCAATCGTGATGTACGACCGACTGGATACGATCGACCGAGAATTAGTTAAAGGTTGATGTGATCGTGAACTTTCGAGGATGTTAACGATGTTTCGTTCGCGACCTCACGTTTTCCTCGTGGTTGTTACTTGATAGGATATCCGCGATTCAGAAACGAATCACGTAATTCCAGGGATATACACATACATATTAATTTCTTCCTGTAGACCATGAACGAAGATTAAACGATTAAACTCGCACCCTCTGTGTGCTTAATTTTCCAGATTTTAACTAATAACTAACAACGGTTCGGTGTACTTAGTTTGAAATATTATTCGTGGTAAGGTTAATTAATTTGAAATTCTACGGTATACCTCGGTACAAACTCCCTGTAAATGGTTCGTAGTTTGGTAAAAAATGTCCCAAGTTCTTGTTTGCAGGATGCAGACTCGCGTGTGAAATTATAACATAAACGCGGACGGTCCTGTGCCATTTCTTTTCGCATTTGACCATCGTTTAGCTTTCCATTGCACTTTGGTTTTCATTTAGTTACGATTTGTATTTAGTTTCCAAGAGCGTTCAGCTTTTGTTTAATTGGAATTTTCATTTAACTTGCAAGCCATCGAAAATTCTCCAAACCATTGGATTTTAACTTTACCAGCATACGATCGAGTCACGGGAGAAACAAATTCGTTGACTGTATTCTGACATTAAAATGAAAATATAAAAGAAAAATATCTTTCTAAGTGAAAGAAAATTAAGTTGATCAGTTTAGCTTCCTAGTAACTCGATTTTAACTTTGTTGAAACCTGTGTCGCTCGTATTAGCCACGATTTCACTCAATTATGTAGGAAGGAAAAGAAGACGAAAGCAAATTTACCCCGAGACAGCTCATCTCGCGAATCCCATGAGTCACGATAAACCCTTCTATCACGAACAACCTTATCAACCCTGAAACGAAAGAAAAAGAAGGAAAAGCGGAGAAAAGTACTCTCTTTAGAGGCGACTTGTTCCATGGCACGTAACGAAAAGACTAGCATCGCCATAACGCGCATTGTTTTTCCTCGCAACCCATTTCCGGTCTCTCTGTTCGCCTCATGCTGACGCAACAAACGATAACAGAGAACAAGAAAAAAAAAAAAAAAAAATAGAAATATAGATACGTTACCGCCTACAAATATGTAAAATACTCTTTAAACGAACCTGCTTATTATTATTTTATTTATTATTAAACATGTTCCTCTCTCGAGTGACACAGCTGTACATACAAATGATTTCGACTTAAATCTATTTATAAACAAATGAACAGTAAAGGCAGGTTCTTCTATCACAACTTTGAGAATATATCAAAACTATCCATCTTTTGATCTAATTATACCAAATATCTAAATATAAATGGTAGCTACAGATGCGTATGTTTACGAGCTGGTGCTTTTTTATCATCTTTGCGCAAAACCGACGAATTTTCATTGTCTTGAATGGACCTGAGCGAGCGAGACCCGACGAAATAATAAGAAAGACAGAAACGAAGCGGTGGAGCAAAATCGTTTGAAAGAACGTCAACAAGCTGACTCACGAACGAAGCGTTATGTTAACCGGACCATAATTAGATGGACATGACGTTGTAACCTCGTGCCGAAACTTTCCAGCTCGAGAATTCGTCCGGAACATTCTGTAAGCTTATTTTGCTATGAAGTCGTGGTCCTCGTTATTGTTACACGCTAATTAAATTCATTGATAAATTACGCGTGATTACGTATAAATGGACATTTGGAAGTATTTGCAATTTTTTTTCAAGAATTTCGAATTGTTCTGTAGGAGCTGCAGCTCGCAGCTGCGATGACAGGAAAATATAATGATGCAATAGAGCCACGGAATTGATTTACATTCCCGAGGAATGTATCTTCGTCAGTTAGCTGTTTTTGACGAGTATATTCGTCATGAAGAGATGGCAATATTTTACGTTGCGACGAGCCTGTCGATGATGAAATTAAAAAATAAAACAGTCGTTTCATTATAATTTAATTCTGTGTAATGACAGCCACGTATACTCTGTGTTCGACGAGTATATTCGTCGCAGCTTACATTTTCCGACAAGTTTTAGGTACACGTTTCTCAAAGAGGTGGCAACAGCTAACCGTTTGAATATTTTAATTTTATCATCGTGCCAAAATAAAGATCGACGTAACAAAATATTCTTAACGTTAACATATTCTTTATTTTTAATCGAAACAAACCGAAACAAAGTATAATTAACATTTTCGTTGCATTATCACAAATTCGTTAACTAAATTTGAAATTTCAACTAAATGAAAAATATTCGAAATAAATCCACATCGGTGATTGGCAAATTATATCTGCAAATTATTATATTTTATATTTCCTCCGATAATAACATCCGATAATAACGATAACGATGACAAACTCGATAATAATCATTCGGATCGGTAAATCGCAAAAGCCGTACATACCAAACATGAAATATTCGCCAATTAATTGAATGGACAAGATACGGATTGATTAAGCAATGATGTTGACCGTATCATCGCGAACGAATGTAACATCGATACAATTAAAATTCTCCAATGAAATTGGGAAGAACGTTCGACTGCTGATAATTAACGTGCAAATGGTGTTTTACGAGCAGAAAAAAAAAGAAAGAAATAACTCTTGGTGTAACAGGCAACGAAATCAGCGATGCAAAATGCTCGACTGGTAAAGATACAATTAGATTAGTCGTAATTACAGCTTGTAACAAGACGATACGCACGGTATTTTACTACCGCAAGACTGTGTGAAATTACGTATTTGTACATTAAGGATGGACTGCGAGGCTTAACGTCTTAATGATAACGATCATGAAAACCATACGTATGCTTGCTAATATCTTACTATGTTATTAGTCCTCGAGTATCGGTGTTCAAATTATTGCGAAATATTTTATGCCGTTCTTTAAACTTGCACTTTAGCTTCCTCGATGGTTTCACTTTGACTTATTATAAAACTATCATTTCTACAGACTGTCTGTACGTTGACAGTAATCAAACGACGATACGTATTGATATCGAAAAACATCGGTCGAGTCGAGCACCATTAACATTTTTCAACACATTAATATATCAACACGAGAGACGCCAACATTTACACGCCGGTATCAACTTTTCTACGCTATTGCTACGCAGTATCTTCTTTTTCTATTTCTTCTAACGTGTTTTTATCGAAACCAAAAATAAATCACGAAAGGCCATGGAAGGAAAAATCACAAGCAACTAGTGATAATGCAGGAAGGAAATTCTTTCGAGCTTATCCCGAAACGAGGACACGATCGGTTCAACGAGATGCGAAACCAAGACGAATGCAACCGAGAGATAATAGCGTATTATTTCTAGAAACGCAAATAATATTCACGCGCGTAAACAACGTTCACCGTTGCGGCAAACGAGACGATGACGATAGAGAAATCTCATTTACGTGATTACGGGCCGGATCATCGGGCAAACGAGATTAGACGAAGGGAAACGGGAATGACAGGACGAAAAATTGCATCATTGCGCCGTTACTTCGGTCGTTCGAGCCATGTGACTTATTCCTCGTTTCCTGCAAGGTTCCATGCGAAGGGCGCACGAAAATTAAGGAGGAACGACGCAGAAAACGGACGATATTCGGTCTTCGAGTAACACGCGACGATCGATCAACTAAAATGGCGCACGTTTGACCCCCTCCAATCGTGGCAGCTTCGTTTAATATACTGTTCGAAATGACGCTAGCGTATCACGTGACTTGGGAGAATGATTCAAACGTCAGTTTTAATACAACGACGTGCTTTCACCGCAAGGTAATATACAGGATACGACAGTACGTAAAATGGTAAATTATGAAAAAGAGGGAGGGACGTTTACGATCGATTTTCCTGCTCGCTCGTAAAAGTCAAACGCTTCTCTATAGATCTTTTACATTCCACCGTAATCCCGAGTCTACGCATCGGTGCGGAGCTTCTGATGATAAACGTTTCCTGGCTTAGACGTAAACACAAGTTCGTTCATCGCGGACAGTCTAAAAAGACCATAGCGTCTGATTGCGACGAAAAAAACACGCGGAAGAAGAGACGCATCGACAGAGAAATGCTTTCATCGAAGTTAGTCAACCATTAAATTACTATCCTCTTCCGTAACATCTATCACCACCAATTTGATCCACTTTCACCGCTTCTATCTGCACTAATTTTCCTTATTCAAATAATACCAGATTCTACAATCTATGAATATCTACGAAAACAAAACGAAACAAAATTGCGACACACTAAAGAACACCGAAAAACAAGATTAACTTTGCCGAGCTGCTGGGAAATCGTATTTTCTTCCTAATCAAGATACGATGTAATAGGAATTCTATCTATTTATTGGGTTGGCAACATTACCACGTAATGACAAAATCCGCAATCACTTGGTCGCCAACCAAGCAGGTCGGAAGAAGAGCGACAGAATAAAATAAAACTAGATAAGAATCTTTTTCCTATTGTTTAAGTATAGGATGAAAATTCTCACAATAGAAATTTCCATCAATGCGGAGAAGTTCGTGAGAAAGATAGTAGAAACGACGAAATCTTTACATCGAAGAAATCAAAGACAGATAAAAATGCAGTTAAACTTTTAGTTGGAGAATGTGTATGCTTCTGAACACTGCTAAACCAGCTCGCGAGGATCTAAAAGTTCTATATGATATTTCCTACATTTGTCTCATCTTCCTTCCGAATCTGTACCCATTTTCCACCGAGTCCCTCGAGTTTCCCTTCGCATCGACGATGTAACGTCAGCAGCCAGATAGAGGAGCAACAGGCGATATTCAAAAGTGTACAGACACATTTCTGTAGAAAAGACTTCGAGTAAGGCCCGGTGTAGATAAACGATGTCATGTAGTTGCGGCTTTCTACATACAAGTGAAGCTGTGAGGAGACTTGGCAGCTTTAGCACGTAACATATAATATACGAAATACGTATCGGATTGCAATAGTAGATCGTACAATACGAGTCAAGACATAGCAAAATCGCTTAATATTTATTACGCACATATTGTACGGTGTTTCTTTACTCTGTGATTGTTTACAGCGACGACTAAACCGAGAATTTTTATGCAAATCCATATGTATTTTAATTATACAGATAATTTCAAATGGTAGTTACTATCTCAGTTGATTAGACAAAGAGTATAGTACAAACATAAATTTTTATTTCGTCGCATTCTCCGGTTAGTTTCTTAACAAAGTGCTATAAATTGCCAGAGTGGCGCAACTATTTCAAGATAACACAACAAAGCAGTGGAATCTTTTCTTAGTGTGCAATGGTAAACACGTGTTAATTTCTATTTCTGTGATTTGAGAATTTCATCGTTCATTCTCTCCGCAACAGCTTCGCTTGCAAATTTTCTTCCTTCTCGATTCCATTACAACCACTGACGTACGCGCATTGTGTGATTAAAAATACATGCAAATCTGTCGAATCACACATTGAAGATAGGTCGTGCATCGAGTAACGGCGATTAAGACGAAATCGGAACGAGGTGCAGCATCGCATCTCTCGTCTGCACTGCATCGGTTCTAATCCACGCGATGTATCTACATAACCGGACTATCGATTTGAATGATCATCAGGATCAGACTCCGTACAACAAGGGGCCAGTTAGCCGCTCTTGTATCAGAGGTTAATGGCCTCCGGAAATTGCTATTATTCGCCATAGAATCAAACCGTTGCAACGCAAAATTATACAGTTGGGCATTTATACTTAGCCGGCGATTAACCTTAAGGTTTATTTTCGATTCAATTTGTATCCTTCTAACGTTAAAAAATATATCGCGAGTTTCGGTAAAATAAACCGGGGCACCGTTATTGGCGAAAGATGGAAATATAAAAAATCGAGGATCGCAATAAGGTTAAATTAACGAAAAGATGTACTTTGCATATTTTGTTTCGTGGGATCGCGTGATTCGATAGACGATCTATTTTCAGTGGGTTGCGGAATCGATCGAAGGCGTGGAAACAAGAACATATAAACACCGTGAGAAAACGCTTCCAGGAAGCTTCAGCAACGGCCCACGCATTGCTTTTGCGTCGTCCCAAATTACGTGTGTCAAGAGATCACGGCCTCTTTTGGCCTCTCCCACCCTCTTCGGTTTATACTACTTGCTCACCGACAGACGAACGCTTCGAGGACATTTCGAGCCGTTTACGAGGAAATAGATGCCTCTTGGGCTTATATGGCCACGTGTGTCCTTTTCGGCCGATTTGACGTAGTCACAATATGTAGGCTGATACATTGGAATTTTGGGATTTATGGTGTACGAATAAGCGTGAAGCTCGATTACGCAAAATTTAAATGATATTCAAAAATCGTACGATATATTCCATAAACGATCACCGAATTTCGGCTTGATAGCAAAGGCTAACACATAATTCGTCACAATTCGTTGTTCCTCTTCTGACTCTTACGAACAGCTTCTACAAACAAATTATTTTCAGCGTATTTTCACGCCGATCATGTAACGATAAATATTTCCCACGTTGTCGCTCTCTATATCGATATTATAAAAATTTGTTTAAAGTACAACTTCAAATGAAAATTTTATATAAAAAGGATACTTCTATGTGACCGTGTAAAAATTAAACGATAACCTGGAGAAGGCATACGCTTACTAACGCTAACAGATATAAAACGTGTTAAAATTGAAGATACTATGCTACCATAAGTTTGAAGAAAAAGAAGTCCATGAGAACAAAGTTGCAAAGAAGTTCCATCGCTAGAAATCTTGAAGTGACCTTAATTTCTCCACCTGTATCAATTCGTCAGGAAATTCCAAACTGCTCTCTCGATTACTTCTAACCTACGTACAGTTATTTGTCCTTAATTCGGTGTATATTGGGAGACACAGAAAAAGCTAACATATCGTCTTAATGATTTCATCGATTTCGATCATTGTTACAAATAGATAGGCGCGTTTTGTGTGACAAGAATTATTTGTTACTTGGAAACTGAGTTCCCTGCGGCGAGCATACGAAGCGCGATACCGCGCTAATTGACCGACATTTTCGTCGTCCTTGACCGTCACATTTTCCTCTTCCATGGAAACCTCGATCTCCTCAAACGGCCGTATTACAGCCGCGACCTTCGCGCGAGGAAATTTCCACTTTTCCATTGGACGAGCACGTAACATCCAGCGAATGGATATCTCCACTTCGTAACTTTCATTTTCGTGCCGGTCAGTTCGTTGCTAGTGGTGGCCGCTGTGATAGCGCAAATACCGCGCGTATTACACACCGGGATGAAAATCGCGAAAACGTGGAAGCACGGCTATTTAACTTTCGATTGAATCGGACGTTCAATTTTCTGTCAGAACGCAAGTTCTCGCTAATCTTAACCCATCGTGGCTGGGACTTACGTTGACGCAGCATTTCATTTCATTCCCTTTTGATCGATTCACGTTATTCAACTCTGTTAAATTCGTTGAATTTATGCGATACTGAAAAACAGTCGCAAGAATTCGCTGAATATTATTTTCGTTACTACTTTATTCGAAGCGTTAAATACAAAAATGTGTATCATTACGATGAACTAGCTGTTTCCTTTTCCAAATAAATAAGACAAATAAATAAGCTTTCAACCAAATGCTACGTTATCTACGCCTAAGTTGTATAATAGTACTCGATAAACGTAGTAACGTAATAGAAACGTCGGCAGGATGCTAGATTACTTATTCTACGATTTTCATTCATGAAAGAAAAAAAATCGATTAAGATTAATGGAAACCGAAGAAATTGCATCACGGTGGTCGCGATAACACGTTATCACTGCAAGGTATACGTCATGTGTGTCACAACCGTTGCGTCGAACTCGTTGAATCGGTTCGCGTTACGTAGGTAAATGTTTGCTGCGCGTCTCATTAAAAATTAGCCGTACACGTTCATTGTCTTTGCTCGTAGTCCGATCGTTTCGTCGACCGAGTCGTTCTATATTAAAACCGTTGGAGAAGCGTTCCTCCCCAAACGCACCGGACCGCGATACTAGGGAGATAATCTCGACGTCGTTAAACAGCGTAGACCTCTTTTAAACTGTAAGTCGTCGGCGTTTCCGTTCCATGATGTCGACGGTGATTTCTCGCGATCGTTATCGTGTTCAGTGAGGCTTTCGAATTCATATGTCTGCGTTTCTTTTCCACCGGTCGCGACACGTGGTCGTTATTTTTAGAACAGAAGCTGATTACGGAAGAGCCGAGATAATGGGGATGATCGGTCGTAACGATGCGAGCTACCGTTTCGTGTTCATAGTCGAGAATACAATAACTTTCGTCGTTTCGTTAACTGGTCACGTATTTTATCCTGTCAGTTATGGTGTACTTTTAATAAAATCTTCTTATCTTTTTTTTCCATCGAGCGTAAATGAAATACGGCTATCTGATACGTTTGTTTACTTTGCATACGTAAAAATGGTTAGACGCTAGCTAGATGGTTATTTCTGCGGGAAAATTTATGCGAGAGAAAATTTAACCAAACGAGAGACGTGACGATAATTTTCCTCGGATCAACCACCCTTCTGTCGCTAGCTTACGTAACCATTTTGTTATATCCGATGGCCAATATTTCTCTCGTTTTCCGGTCTCCGTCACAGCCCCCCGTATTCGCGAGACGACGGACCGGTCATGTTTATTTCACACCCGAACGAAATTCTGACAGCCAGGTGAGGATGGATAGAACGATCCACGATAAAAATTTTGTTTAGGAGGTAACGCGCTCTCTCTCTCTCTCTCTCTCTCTCTCTCTCTCTCTCTCTCTCTCTCTCTCTCTCTCTCTCTCTCTCTCTCTCTCTCTCTCTCTCTCTCTCTCTCTCTCTCTCTCTCTCTGTTGAAGGTTATAATTTCAAGATAATCGCAATAATACAAAACATGGTTGCGTCACCGCTTTTTCTTGTCGAGTTACGATCCTCTTTAAATCGTGTCTTCATTCCGATACGCGGTTACGTGACTTTCGATTCTTTGCGTATGCGATACGACCCACTATAAATAATTTAACGTGATTTAGCTCGCGCACGTAAATTGACAATTTTTTCTTATTATAGCGATCGGTCAAATTAAACGGCCACTAAACGTAATTTATCGCAGAATCGTTAAATTTAACGTTTCCGTGCGTTCTGTATCTTTCGTTTAAAATTTAACGATCATCGATATCAGTATGCACGCTCGTCCGCAATAACTTCGTTGCATAATTGATTAATTAATTGAATTTTGTTTACTAACGCCGCAAAACCCGTTTCGTTGGCTAGCCAATTAATTGTTCGCGGCATGTTTACGCGTAATTAGCATTTTCCACGATTTATGAACATACTTCGAAACCGACTCGAAACGACCATTGCTGTTCTTCGCTCGAGCGCGTTTTTATTTACTTCCGTTTAATCGCTTCCGATTAATCGAATGTCGTGTAACGTGTTTTCTACGCGCACGTGGTGTAGAAGACAGCGTGTGCGCGCGCGAGCTTCTTCCACGCGTGCAAAAAACACGTCGGCACGGAGAAGCAGAGACAAAAAAAAACATTGTTCATGCGATACCCTGAGCGCGGAACAAGTGTCGCAAAGTCGAAGTTGGACGCTGTTTCGCGAGCACGTGACAGATATGTATATCTCGTGCTGAGCCAAACAATGGTTCACTAGTTGGAGAAAAGACATCCAGAATGGTTTTCAATTTTAACCCAAATTGAGTCTTTTCACAGCGGCACGGCTTTGGCACAGTATACGACTGCTTATGTCGTATACTAATTTTTTACAAGGTACACGTATACGCTTGCACCAAATGTTCAGCAATATTCAAATTTTACCAATATATAACCACGATCAGAATTCTAACGAAATGTGAAATCACGATATACAATGATCGTTATGAAACTTCAAGAAGTTTTGTACAACACGTATAATATAAATAAATGTACAAGTAATCAAACAGTTTCGTGACTCACTGTAGACTGTACTTACGTAGTAATCAATATTTCCAGCAAATGCATGTATCCCCTAATATTGACACTATCTTCGTAGCAAACAAACTATTCTAATCCACATGCTTAATCGCCACACCATTATCGAAGCACCTTTTATCGAAAAAATCATGCGTCTAGACGCCGGCGAACAAATAACATTCTCTTCGACATACTTTGGCCGACACGCAATTCGAACGGTTATGGGACACGATCGCTTGTTGCGCGTTATTATCGCAGAAACCGTTCGAATTGCCGGCTAAGAAACGTGCCGAAACTTTTTACGCGCCAATACTTACGCGTGTCATAGATACATACATACATTCCTGGCCGCGAAGTGGATCCGTGTCGTTCGTCCTCGATGATGACACGTCGATAACACAATCACTACCGAAGCACCACTGCCGTGTGTCCCACATTACTCGGCATGCCGATAGTCCGAAATCACTGCGTAAATAACGAAAATAGATATGAAGTAAAAAGGCCGAGTAGAACGATTTTTGCACGTACATAGACGTGTTGATGTACGCATGCAGTCGCTCACGACGGTCTGTTTACACGCTTCAAGTTTTCTGTGTATGTGTGTGTGTGTATGGTTTTATCACTAGAAACCAAAAGGCAACACTATCAGTTATACATCAGTGCAAAGTGAAAAGGTAAATTTGCTCGGCATATTAAGGTATTTGGAGGAAGACTTAGGAGAGACTTTTAGAACGAAATTTTATCAGAAATTACGAAACGTTTAACGTTTTGATTTGATCAGTTCTACGAAGATTCTTAGCGACATCCATGGAGAACTTCTTCGTGCGTGTATTATATATATATATATATATATATACTTCTTCGTATTTCGGACTTCTTCATACTTCGAATTTCTTCGTACGTGTATTCTATATGTGGTATGGACATTTGCATATATGAATTTTTTTATATGTGTGTCAATCTTGTTTCGACTTCGAGAAGAACTTTTGGTGTTTGAAGAAAATCTTTCGCGTAAAAGTGAAACAGATCACGCGTACCAACAGCAACAAGAAATAAGGTGTTTTATTTCTTAAGGGAAACTTAAGACTAAGGACTAAGACTAAACTTTTTCGATCAGAAACTTTTCTCTTCGATTCTCTTTGACATTTAACAAGAACAGAAGACGGTTAAGTATACCTGTTCTACGATTTCACATAGCTGTGGAAATATGTTCAAAGAAAATTGACCGCGATACAATTGCTGAGAGCTAATGTCTTTGTCCGTTTTAAAAAACGTTTCCGGCTCGAGCGATACACGTAGACATTTGTGATTAATTGTACAAGTATAGGGGTATATACGTAGGTACAAGTGCACGTGGAAAAGGAGCTGGATCGATGTATACGGTAACGCGACCGATTACAAAACACACGACCACAGGCTAATTCTCTTTTTCTGCGTCGTCGCCTAGCCGGAACTTTTTCAAGGCTTCGCCCGTAGAAGATTTCACAAGAGACACGAGTTTGCTCTACACACCACGAAATTCCATCTTTTTTCTTCCAACACTTCGCTC
The DNA here is from genome assembly GCF_024516045.1 of Bombus affinis. NCBI lineage: Eukaryota > Metazoa > Arthropoda > Insecta > Hymenoptera > Apidae > Bombus > Bombus affinis. The sequence goes on along the minus strand of NC_066352.1, from coordinate 12,570,263 downwards.
CACGTACTATTTAGGACAAAGCTGCGTGCGTAAGTTGATGCGTACGTGCGCGCGCGTGTTCACTCCTTCGACTGACGCGCGATGATTCGTAGCCGCTTCTAATGCGTAGTTAGCTTCGCGGACTCCGGTAAAATAAAAGAAAACATAAAACATAAAGAGAAAGAAGAAACACAAAGAACCACTCCCCGAAGGTTAAAGCGCCGAGACGCCACCACCGCAAGTAGCCTCTGCTTTCAACGATCTACGCACCGCTTGTTTACTTTATCCCACCTTCGAACAGGTTGTTGATACGCGACGGAATCATATTTACGTACCAGAAGAATTCATAATTCACGGCACTGAACTTTGTTAAACAGTTCGATCTAGTTCGCTTCTTTCGTATTTACTGGCACAATTGGAATATCGTTTATTATGCGACTATAAAGATTTAAAAGGTACAACGGAAGTACGAATTCACATAGATGATGAACAGACATCACCAAACGAACAAGTACACCAAACACCGCTCAAGGCGACCATGTTATCGTCACTGGCGCGCCTCGGATTGCTTTTTTAAACATGATACCGTTAACTCCCCGCGGTACTCACGCGCGACGCGTTCGAGACACGCGTACACACTACACGCGACGAAACAAAACGCGGCTCGGTACGTCCGATTGCTCTAAGAACCGCGTAATTCACATGCGACGCTAAGAAAACTCGCCGCGACGGTAGGGGAATGTCATAAGAGTGGGGGTAGGGAGAAAGGGTGGTCACGAGTGGTCACGACTGCGAAATTCTGCTCTCGTGTATTCGGAAATCCTTCGATCGTTGAATTTCCTTCGGACGACAAGATATACGTCTATGCACGCACGATCCTTTAACTCGAGACAGAGAAAAACAGAGAATATGTAAAAACACGTGCCACAAAAGGCAGGCAGACACAGACAGAGTAGCACGACTGACGGACGAAAGGAAAAACCGGTCGGGAGGAAACTATAATTGCGACGCACGACGTGAGACCGTTTTCTTTCCCGTCGCCATTATCGAATGATAAGAAAAAGAAGGGTTGTTCCGACAAAGTGGGAGGGGGGTGCGACAAGGAAGGAAGCATAGAAAGCATGGTCTTCCTCTAGACTAGAGAAAGAGAAAGGTATACCATATCGGAGAGGAGAGAGAGAGAGATAGAGAGAGGCGGCTGCTGCTGCCCGCGTCCCGTATTGCGTAGTAAGCGCTTGAATGGATTACGTCACGCGCCAGAGGCAAGCGCAAGAGGGTAAAAGCGTCGCAACAGACATACAACACACACGATGATGCCCATACTGTATAGAGCATTTGTTTGTTGCATCGGTTGTTGCGCGTATTCAATATGCGGCATTTTGCATGGAGGACTTCGGCCCCGACCTCGGCCGTTTGTTTTCCGGTGACCGACAGGCCCCAGAAGCCACGAGTGAGAAACTCAGATATCCAGCTACCCACCTACCGCCACCATGTGAACACTCTACATGCTCGTATGCGCAGCATCGTTTACCGTTCGCGCATATTCGTCTGACAGGATGCCGTTTTCCATCGTTTCTCGTGCACCTTCGCCAAGTGCCGAGGAACGATCGATCGTCAAGATACGACACGAGGGATTCATCCATTTAACGAGGAGAACTCTCATTTACGGGGCTATGAAACAACGTTCGTCCATCACGGCGAAACTCCCGCTCGCTCCCCACGTGTTTTCGCTGATCGAACAACAGTCAACTCTCTGCCTCGACTCTCTTCTTCGTGTCTTTATTCTATCTTTGCCTCGCCTGTCTCTCTCTCTCTCTCTCTCTCTCTCTCTCTCTGCCTCTTCCTCTCTCTCTTTCTCTTTCTTTTCTCTCCTGTCTCTGTTCTCTCTTCTTTCGCGACATCGTCTCAAGTGCCCTCTTTTGTTTCTCGTCTCCTCTCATAGACTGTTACCTCCTCATTTTTCTCAAGCGTGCGTTTAATATATATTTCGTCTCACGAACAAATTGTCGAGTCACGCTACAAACTGGCACCACGTTCCACGTGGTTAGACGTGTCCTTTCAAAACACCACGATTCTCACTACCATCTCGCACATACACACGCGTTACATTTTATCCCATATATGGCATTTACCTTTTGGCTTTATTCGCGTACCCCGGAATTTGCACTCTGGCCCGCCACTCTCGTATCGTCTCCGCACACACGGACCGATTCGCGATTGACGACGAGAGAACACTCGGTTAGAGGCAGCCCTCAGAAACGTAATAACAAAACGTACACCAACATTCTGACGAACGAATCAGCTGGTACTGATCCAATCGTGATCGAGCGCCGACTTCGCCACGGGTCACGGACGTAGAAGCGTCGTGAAAACATGAGTACTCTGTTCGTGTCGCGGCGGGAATCCGACTCGTGCGCCGCCGTTCGTAAAGACTCCTTAACTAATGCCAGTACCATACTTCGCCACTCGCCACGTGCATGCCCCCTTCCCCGTCTTGCTATCTTGCTTCCGTCAGTATTATTAGACGTTTATATATTCACAAACATTTGGGACGTAAGGCCTGACACAGCGAGTGTACGATATGACGTCGTTATGATTTATCACCGGTGACGCTACGCAATTTGATATCTTTATACTTTTAAGAATGAGATCTCGCACTCATGTGCATTGCATCGTTTATGTATAAACCTACAGAGTCCAACAGCATGTAAGTGTATCTGCACCAAGTCTAAAGTGTTTAAAAGTACGACGTAGGTTTCAATCATTTCCGGAAGTGTCGTTCTCGATGAGAAACGATACTCGTCTGAATGATTGGAAGCGCTGTCAAAACGCCCAATAATGGAGACCAGACGCGATAGGTTAAGTTACGACGAATAGTTACGACGGGTAAAGCATACAGGAATTCTTCCATGCAGAGGGAAAAATGGGAATGTGTTCAGCCAGTTTACATATGTAGCTGCGCAAGTATCGGTAGAAACTTGTTTTCAAGAATATTTATTATTGAGTCTTTGTTCCGAAGCAATGAATACTGTTTTCTATTTATCTCGTTGAAGGTTGCATAAGAGTAGATACCTACATAAAAAAGACTTTTTATCGTTGAGTCTTTGTTTTGAAGCTAGGAGTACTATTTTTTATTTATCTTGTTGAAGGTTGCATAAGCAAAAACATCTTGTCAGAAGTGATTTATATCAATGTTCATGATATATATCTGATTTCTCTTATTTACATCGGAGAGTAGTTATGCAGGCACTGTTCGGAAGGCGAATGTTTGTAAACAAGTTCGTGTTTATACAATTGCCGAACAACCGTATGTTTATAGTTTTATGAATTGCATATAGTTTCAAAAAGATTGTTTCAATATATTTTCGCGCTTCTAGTTTAAGCCATAAACTTTGCAAATTGTTTGCATGTGCAATGTAAACTACATTCCATCATTCCGTGAGATTTTTCGATCAAAGATACTTTCGACCCGCTACATCAATAGTAGTTAATGTAGAAACCTGTTATACGTCGATATTATCATTTTCTGAGTAATCACTAATTTTTACTTTTAATTATTTCTTCTTTCGTCTAAACAGAGCTTATTTTACTATATTACATATTAATTCAAGCACAATAAAAAGGGTAGAAATGTTTAGATTTTTAAGAAAATATTTTTAATCTAATTGTAAGATATTTATATAGGCAATATCAAAAATCGCTAAAATATTCATAGACGCTATTGGAAGGTACTAAACATATTAAATAAATACATGATAATTTCACAGAAAACGAAATTGATACTATTCACAGTCTAGTCGATTTTTTTCCTAACAATTTGTTTGGAAATAGTTCTCCAACACAATTTCTTCAGTCCATATACCGATAGTAATAACGCTATCGCGTAAAACATTACCACGTCGATGGAATAATAGTGAATAACATTCATATATCTAAAACAAATTAATTCCATTAAACAATTTCTTAGCAATTAAGACTTAAAAAAGAAATTCTTAGAAAGGCTTCGACGTACCTTGTAGAACTTTTTAAATGCTCAGCTCCTTTGTACTTGGCAACGTGTTCTACCCACCAAGTAGCCAATTTTCTGGGGTTAATTGGCAACTCCCGTAGCAACGAGCTTCTCTTCTTCGCTGCTATTCGGTACGAATTGTTGTGCACACCAGCCACCTTGAGAATCCCATCGCGAAAGCTTCCGATGGATATCCTAGCCAAGTCCATCACCAGAACGTAACCCAGTTTTTCTGTAATGCAAAAGGATTGAAAATATTCCTTCGAAGATCGTACGCTTAGTCGAAGTTCTTCCAAGTCATCCAATTCCCCCGGTTTTATATATTTCTAAAGTTATTATCAATTTATTTCACTTATCGATATTCATGATCTTTATCAAGGTTCCACGATTTAATGGAAAACAATTCTCTGCGATATAATTAGAGACACGCTTACGATAATTGTGTAATGTAAAAAATATCGTAAAAAATGTTCAAAAATTTAAATATATTAAGCAGAGATCAAAGATGCCAGAGTATATTCTTCGTTCGTTTAGAGAAATACAGGCATAGACAGAGAGTTACGTGCTCTTTGATCGATATTCCAAGTGCAAGGAGTAACAAAACAATAAGATAAAAGGCGTAGCGTCGATATTTTACCAGCTTGAGCCGCGTTTCCATCGTGATCGCAGAAAACAGGCAAAACGAGGGTTGGGGCGGCGTGATAAGCAGCCTCGTGCAAAGACAAAAGTCCTCCGTGTGAGACGAACGCTTGTAGCTTCGGATGGCCTAACAGCTCTTGCTGAGGCCACCATGCCGCCGTTCTGACGTTCGACGGCAGATCTTTGATCTTCGTACCTTCCCATTTCCACACGACGTTGTACGGAAGCGTGGCGAAGGCTGCCACGAAAATTTGACGAAGTGCCTCTGGCATGCCTGATGCTCGAACCGACGAACCCATAGATACGAATATGAAACCTACGGCCATGTTTCACGGTTATCGTGACGAACTACTTTCAGTCTTTCGACTTGGCCTGAAAATGATCCATTGTATGATAGACTGGTCGTCGATAAGCTGGTACAAAAACGTAATGGATCGTTATGACAGAAAGACAGATTAGACATTTTTGACGTATCAAGGATACTTTAACATTAAAACTAGCAGGTCCATTAAAATGAGCAATGTGTAAATTTTTATAATAATTTCGAATGATTGTTCGTAAAATACAGGATAACAATTTGTTCTCCGCATCTTTCCTTTTCTATTTCTTTGGCACAAGTTGTGTATTTTAATCTGGTCGGTGGTTCTAGCGTTACATTCCTACGGCAATTCGATCTTCGCTACAGCGAACATGTAAACTCTATATCGCGCGAGTTTGCATCTTTCCCATGCTACGAGAGAAATGTTCAATATCCTTTGACGCGGCTTCATCATCTCCACTTTCTCCGACCAATCGATAAACCTTAGCCCAACAAGCGAACGTAATTTCCCGTTAACGACGCGAGTTGACTTAGGATATCGACTCACCGCGTTGCAAGAAGCTCTCCAAGTCGGGACTAAGCTTTGTCGCCGGCTTGCAATGCAGACACGCGACGTTCACCACGTTCGCTAAATACGGCACCGACTCTGCCACGCTGTAATGACTGTTCTGCAACGTCAGAGGAATCTCCGTGGTCAGATCTCGCACGTCTGGTAACTGGTTCCCTGAAGCAGCGAAGATGGAACGAGATTGTTCGAGAAAAAGCAGATCGTCGTCAATGAAACCGATCGCGAATAAAAGATGTACGTACCTAGGTACTTTCTCAGAACCGGTTGAAGGTACCCGCTGATCATAATCCAGTGCATTATTCTCAAGGTGACGAGACAGGCTACGTTTAGAACCCTTTGAAAGAAGTTCATGTCCTGGGTCAGGGATTTGCCAAAGTAAGGTGTGACGGACCATGGCGATGGGTTCCCTTGGCGACTTATGGATCCGCTGTATAGTGCCACCTATATCGACATTTTTCTTCAGTTATTTCGCTACGAGTAATCGAGACGTTGAGAAAGGTGCGGTAAACTAGTTTTCTCGAAATTCCTTTATCTACTTTGCTATTATTTACTTGCTTTAAAATATTCTTTCAAATATCTACTCCTGCGCCCATTATTACGCTTTCATTCAAAATTAATTTATCTAAAATTATTCAAAATTTGAATCCAAACTAAAGATCATGTACATAATGAAATACGTTTTTAGGTCTCGACCATTACAGACTTGTTATTCACGAACGCTATTGGCAAATATGTTTGCTAGCGAATGCCTGTCTTTACAGCGTATTTAAAATAGTTACGGTATTCAGCATGATAATGGGCACATCCTCGCCGTGAAGAACTCCTAGAAGGCACTCGGGGAAGGCTCCGTCGACAACCGCGACGTCCCATCGAGTCTGAGAATTTCCTTCGGGTCTTCTCAACCAAGATACGGAGATTTCGTCGCGAAGAAGCGCCTCGCATGCCTCCCAGGCATATCGCATTGCGTCCCACGGAGAGATAGGCATTTCATCTCGGAATCTTGCGCCAACCAAGTCCCATTCGGACGTGTAATTCCCGACATAAGCCTATCGATAATAAAACACAGTCTAAATGTCAGCTTCCTCATAAAGCAATCCTACTATCGCGTTTTTCTTTAATAAATTTCTTCTACTGTGTATCCACTCGATGGAAACTCGTTATTTCGAATAACCACGGAACGCGAGCATTTTAGCGAGACAAAACTAGAAGATCGAGAAGTTAAGCGATACAAAGTTTAATACGCACACAATTCGTACAAAGTCATTAACGTTACTGATATGCAAAGCGGCGAATTTAGACGCAGTTAGGTTTTCGAGTTTTCTTTACCAAATCCTTTAGTAGATTAATCAGATTATTTGGCTTCGATCAGATTATTAAAATAGGCTTGTAAAATTCAAGTTTAGGAGATTCGGACAAATCGGTGGGATCAAAAGCCAAGCGTTTGTTTCGAACATGATTACGTAACTTGACATTTTTGTGAGTAATTAAAGAACCTCGACTTCACTTGAAGTTTGTACGTTTCGTGTCAAGCACAACGCGAACTCAAGCAATTTGAAACTATTTTACCAGTGCGTATCTGAGTCAGCTGACTCGATTAATTTGAACGAAGCTCAATTGTCTTATTCCATTTGACAAATACGTTTTAGTTTGCATTATTTTGTATTCTTCCCTTTCTTAAACCTTTTATAAGTCGTTCTCGATAATAATCTTCTCTCTTTCAATTGTCAAAATTCCAGTATCAAATTATTTGTTTCGTTTCCACCCAGTGGAACCAACAGCGTTCATTGAAACCGAGAGGTTCTGTGTGTACATGGCCTACAATCATCGAATTCCCCAAGCTTCTCTTCTTCTATAATTTACCAGCAGCTGTTTGCTCACGCTACAAACTCCAGTCAATTCGTATACCGTCCCTTTTGTACGCCCTTGTGCTACTTCCAGCACTCTCGTAATTAAATAATTCAACTAACTGATACCATAGGTGAAATTGCGTCTAGACGGAATAATACGCGCTCGAAAATGTCTTCCGCTATTCTCTAAGAGCTACTTCTAATCAGCTTATCTTTCATAATTTGATAGCAGGAAAGCACCGAATTCAAGAATTCTCAATTTCTTGTCGATCTTCGAATTGCAATTTTCTTTTTTTTTTTCTTTCGTGAAATATTTTATTCGTAAAGATTGAAAATGTCTACCTCGAAGATAGGCGGAACGAACTCTTGCAATCCGCTGTTCGCAGCTGGTCCCGGAAACGCGCTCAATAGGGTCACGTTGTGTCCACGTGCCTTCAAACTGCTACCCAGTGCCACAAATGGCACGGTGTGCGACTTCGTGCCACCCATAGTGGCCAGCAGGATATTGTAACCCATCGTGGAATTACAGACTAACGAGATAACGAAGAAAATTATTGCTGGAGCCATCGAATTGGACATCTTTAAGTTTTCACCGTTGATTTCCTTCTTTTCGCGTTTCGGCTCTTTTGGTCCTCCACAACACCTCAACCAGTGTGTCCTACGTCGATCCGATGAAGTTTACACTGGAAGAAGAAGCTTTTGACATCGGTAACTATATCATCGTCGAAGCAGCACCCTTAAACGTTGCAACTTTCTTCTGTGAACATTCCTCGTTCGCGTCTACGTTGATTCCTATTTTCCACTCGATGTTACTTTATCTCTTATTCGAGCAGAAAGTTTCTCACTCGCGATCTTAACATTCAAGTATCTTCTTCATATGCCTTGTTCTCTTGAATCTAATTTCTTAAGTTCTCCAAAGTGTTGCCTAAGCTTCTTATATGAAAGCTGCTCGTTCGTAATCTTAACATTCCAACGTCCTCTGCTTCGCGTTACTTCAGCTATACGTCTCTATCTCCTCTTTCGTGTAGTTTGATAAATTCCTCCAAGTTCTGTCTGAGCTTCTATGACAGTTTCTCACTTGTAACCTCGACGTTCCAACGTTCTCTGCTTTATATTACTCCCGACGTATATTTCTATCTTTTCTTCCACTGAATTTCTTCCAACTCCTGTTTCCAAGTAGCGTATTACGATGTTGCTCGGGTGACACGAACGTCTGGTTTTCGTCGGTGGAACCGCGCCTATATACGCTGGCCCGTCAAAGCCCGAAGGATTGGGAAAACAACTCCATTATCATTGTAATGATAGGTTGACGAGAGAAAAAAGAGACGGCCATCGATCGTACGATGAACGATAGTCCTGTGAGAGACGAGTAGACGGGAGAGGAGACGGCTTTTCTTCGGACAAACCCGTCCATGAAACCTCGAGACGGCTATTTCCTCGTCATTTTTACACGAAGTCGTCGACCATGACCGATCACGTTCGTTTCCGTGATTCTTTATTCCGGCTTAGAGCTCTGGAACTGAAACACAGAAAACCACAAAATGATTTGTTTGTTCGTGTAGCACGGCTACAGGGAAGCTCTTCTTGGTTCAAATGTTCTGTCTACCGCTTTAAATGCGAAGGACATCCAAGTTTTATCATTTTGTTTGTACCATCTTTGCCTTTCTACGTCATTCGGTGTACGATATTCAATGTATTTCGTAATGGCCTGTACGATTACAATTTTACTACTTAAAAGTTAAGAAACAGATCTTCAAACGGAACATCTTTACGTTCGTTTTGTCTTTCATCGAGCAACGCGTTGCTGTAACGCTTTATAAATTAATCGATACTTTAACCAAACTATTGAAACATAATAAACCCATAGGAATAAATCAACTGTATAACGTTAAGTCTAAATATTTGTTATTTAAAGAAAGGGAAACTACCTATTCTCGTTTCTGATATGCAAAATTTCTGCCAAAGGAAACATTCGAAACTCGTCGCTTGTCCCGGCAATTTTCCTTCTTATGCGACTGTGGTTCGATTGACAAACGACACTGTTTGAAGTACAGCACGCGAAACTCGGAGTAAAGATCATCCAATTCATCAGCCGATCATCTTTAATCAATCCTCGTTCGTTCGTGAGAACACGCAAATTTAACCTTCAACGATATTCAAACGACGCCTGAAACTTTCACTAAATAATGCAAGTTTCAAGTGCACCGCTCGTTCGAGACCCACAATACGATCTCTCGAGATTGAAATCCTGATCTTGACTCTCTTTCCCTTCTGTTCCTTTCTCTGGTTCTTCTTTTGACGATCCTCTGTCCTTCGCGAAAAACGGATAGGTCGATATCCGTACGTGTCACGGGACGTTTAACGGGATTAGACGAGACGTTGGATCCTTCTCGTGAATCTCAAATAGACGAGTAACCTTTTCAACCAGCGAGATGTACGTTTTAGGGAGTTTCAAGGATCGAAAGTTCAATCGTGCAGACACGAGGAACGCAGATTTGTCGACGAATTGAATATTTGTATGGATTTGAAAGTATCCGAACATTTGTCATAGAAAATTGTTTTTTTTATTATTTAATTTGTACTTTACAATTTGCTCAGTTGGACGTTTGGTAAATGTAGAAAATTTGTACCAATATATTATCTGTGTTAATAGGAAATCGAACGGTGTCTAAATACTTTTGCGTTTTTCTAATTAATTAGCAACATTCGTCTCGACTAATAATTAAATACGCGTAACCTTAATATAACTCTTGATTAAAAGGATCGATACTGTGGACTCTAACGACAAGTCGTCCTTTTTCTCAAATTTCTACGATTTTTGGAACACGCGACGACACCTAACTTTCGACCAATAGTGGTTTTCTTTTTTCATTTCGATTTTATTTTTATGACTCTATATGTAGCTAATCTACATTTCTATGACTCTTGCAAATAGCTTCGACAAATTCTTCCCTTGTTATACTAAATCGTAATTTTCAATAGATACAAAATGCTAAATACAAAATCGACTCGTAGAAAGTCTAGTTTAGTTATCATATTTCACAGGAGACTTATTTTCGAACGTACATAGAGGAAATTAAGGAGCAAAGATTCTTCGAGGATCAAAGTCTCGTTCTTTTCACTAGCAAATTTTAACGATTAAATCTTCACAAATTGACAGTATGACGAACATATTTATGACGTTATTTCACAAATACAGCTCGGCAGTATATCTGATCGTCGACGAAGCTCTTCGATCGAGTCGTCAAAAATCGTGGGACGCGATCCGTAACACTTTTCCTTACCTCGTGCCGCTGGTCCTCGACTTGTTTCTTGCGATTTACGCGCGGCCAGCGTTTCCTTCCTTTCTCGAGCGCTCGTTCCTCCACGTTTTCCTTACCATTTCTACGAAAGAAGTTTCTTCTGCCGAATTGAAATCGCTCTTTTTAATCAATGTTTCGCCGAGTCAGTTTCACTATGCAACTTTTCCATTAATTCCATTCGGATATTCTCGCTCACGATTCTCCTCGCTATAACCCGATACCTACGCCTTTTAGTGTCACTTTACAGCGAAGATTCCCTATCCTTTGACATATCGATTCGATCAGAAATTTATTTCGCGAAAGATTCATTCGGTCATATTTCTGGTTAAATATCGATGCAATAAAAAGGAGATAAACACCTTTTAGTTTGCGTTTGGTTAAAAACTCTCAATGTTTCGTACGTAAATACGTAGGTCGATGTTGTCGTTCGCGATGTTCGTATTGTACGAACTCAGCTGAATTTCGATTCAGCGAAAACGAAGTTGACAGATTTTTCAACGTCGCTCTATAGCGAAGATTCCTATTGTTTAGCGAGTCGATCGAATCACATTCACTGCTTTCGTTAAATTTCGTTAAATTTTATCTTCCGTTAAATTTCGATTTAGCGAAAACGAGGTTAATAGGCCCAGGTGCAGGGGCTCGAGCGAAAAAAATCGGTCGATCGATTTTCGCAGACCTTGAGACTCGACGCGTTTCGACGCACGAAGCTTGGATATCACCGAGCGTGAAAGTTTGACTGGCCAGCGGCAGCTTTAATGATCAGCTGTGCTCGAGAGAGAGAGTTTTCCCTCCCACCAGCACTTGCTTCTTCTTGCTTTTCGATGGTCCCCGTTCACAAAGATGTCCCGCAAACCAGCAACAATGAGATACACAAACCAATCGTGAGTTACCTCCACATCTTTGTTACACTCTACTGTCGATGTAAAAGTGGGAGGTTCGATTGAAATTTTGCTTCTGTCGCTGTGATTGTTGGCCGATCCACGTAGTGGGAAAATGATTCGGGGCTGCTCGTTACAAGTCAGAACCGTGGTATCGCTAATTTTTTGGATTGAAAAGATCGGAGGAGGATCGAAGATTGATGGACTTTTGATCGATTGACGGAATGACAAACCATTTGGCATTATTCGTACGAGGTGGAAGAAATGGTATTGGGAATTCTTTAAATCGAGATATCGCAGGATAGAAGGTTTTTTAATCAGTGGAAAGTAGAGAATATAAGAGTTTGATTTACCGCGCTGTTAGGATTATCAATTCGTGAAAAGTGAAATAAAAGTGAAAGATTGCTTTGCATCTTGATATACTATTGCAATATTCGAGCATTGTCCTATCTGTCGACGTAGTAGGCGTATATCACTGAGTCATTTTCTTATATTAAGTTAGACAAATTTACCAAATGTCCGGCTGGGCAAATTGTAAGGTACAAATTAAATAATAAAAAAATAAGAAATTTTCTTACGTTCAATTTTCAAGGTAAGAAATGAGATAGTCAAACTCGAAGATGGTATCCCGCTGGGGGTAGCCATCCACGTGTTATTTAGCAATTAAGTTTGAAAAATTTACCAAATGTCCAAAAAAGGAAAAATTTGTCTAGGTACAGCTCGTGTACCAGCTTGTTCCCAGTACAATTTTCTCATCGACCGAAGAACGCTGTATTCTTTTTTATTATCTCCAACAGAATAACGACAAGTTTATTATAAATTAGTAGAGACAACGTATAAGTACATAGGAGCTCTTCTCGTTGATCACTAGCTTCTCATCTCGTTTATTTATAATTTACATTTAATATCAGAGAATAAAGAATATCGATAATAAACACGATAAAAGAACAATTTACTGAAAGATTATCCGAGCTCGTTTAGGAGCGTCTTCGTTAATCATTATTACCATCATTAAGTAGTAACGTAATATCCGTTACATTTTACGACGACGATTCGCTCTGCTATCCTAATTGCATATTCTTTATAAAATTCTACCCCTTCGGCGAAACAGTTTCTTTTAATTCCAATATACTTTCTATACTTTCGAACAGTTGTTCATACCGTTTCCAGATCTTGTTACACTTTACAGTATCGATGTTCGTTAAATGTCAAGAACGTTCATCTTTGATCTTCGTTTTAATATCATTTATCGTACATTATTATTCGATATCTCGCTAAACACGCGAAACAAAACGCTTTTATTAAAATTACGATTCCATTTAAAATGTATAATTTAAAAAACTTTGTCTCTGCATCGTTCCTTTTCACGATGCGATATTTTATTTCATTTTACCTCTGATCGATTATTTGACGTTTTATTTCATTAATATTCGACGACGGAACGTACTATTTGTACGACAAACGGAAGCAATTTATCAATTGTAAATATCGCGAAGAATAACACGTTTGCGCTCTAAGATTAAGTCGATGGCAAACAGAAGTACATCTCTCTGATCGTTTACGCTTGCAGATATTATTGATGTACGAATATCGCAGCTATTTCCGACGTTTATAAGCGGTTTCTGTCATCGCGAATATTATCTTTTCGTCGCTGTGGAATCTTCGAAACAAAATCGCTGCAACCTTCCTTCGATAGTTGCTCGTAGAAGTTGCTTTACAATTTAAACGACAGAGCACGATGATTAATTGAACGGCTGGTCGTTTCGAGGCCACAAATTCTCTTCGAAGATGAACGAGTAGTATCAACGAAGTGGACGATACTTACAAGTGAAAGTTGAAGATTTGACGAGTAAATCTTAAGATGCGATTGTGCAATAGAGTAACGGCAATTTTTTACCACGATGACTGGACGAATTAATATGGTGATTCGTGTGGGACCGGTGAGAATGTATTCAGCAAATAACGGGTCTGTCAGAAAGGAATGTTTGATAGTCTACCCGTTACAAGTGTCAAACTGTGTCACACGGTGTAAAATCTTTACAACTTACACGTTTTTTACAACAACGCATCTTTATACAAACATGAAGCCTAATCCGTCGAACGTTGTGATTTTCATTTTGATAGAAGAAAATGGATCGTACGTAATTCGATAAAATAATATAAAATGTCGCGCGTCTATTATTTGCCTATAAAACGAAAGAAACTTTCCGGACGATCTAACAATTTGCTTCAGGCAGATCTGACGACTCTTTAAAGGCAAAAGCGAAGAAACAAATCTCCGTGGGTTGCGAATTTTGAAGCTGAAATAAAATTCTACCGCCGTCTCCTACGATTTCCAAAAGTTCTTACTTTCTAATTCCTTTTTGACGTCAACCGATAAACGGAAATTAAACCTCTGAGATTTATAATTTTCGAAGCCCAACGATCCGCGATCTGTGTACAATAAGAAAACAAAATTGCTTCCAGGATCGAAGAACGCTGTATTCCTTTTATAATCCCTAACGCAATAGCGACAAGCTTATTATAAATTAGCAGAGACAACGTATAATCGCAAAACGAAACGTGTAACGCTCAAGTGGAAAAGAAAAATTCCTAGAGTTTTTCCAAGTTGCATAATCACGTTTTAAACCGATACAAATACGTGGAATATGATCGTGACCGGTAAGATCACGATTGATAAGAAACTAGATCCATGTTGACTTGTTGCGTTCGTTTGAGTAATTGGAATTTGTACAAGGAATGTTCCGCTATACGAATAATCGCGAATAATAATCATACGTTTGTGCGAACGAATTTATCGATAGGAGGATAAACCAGGACACCCAGAAACTTGAACGCTTGTTTCAAGTCTCGAAGGACTCGAGTTTCTCTTTTATAATTTTCTTTTCTTCGAGACCGGGTCGAATTATTTTTACCTGTGCCAGACGGTCGAAATAATTGGAACGCTCTCGTATCATTGGAAGTAAAACGTCAAGTACTCGCGATTCAAATATTTTTATTTACTTTCCATTTACCTTAACTGGTATTTTTAACGATTTATATCGCCGTTCGAAGCATTGTAAAATACTTGGTTCCGTTTAGCAGAACGTATTAGATATAAAGCAGAAACGAAATATGTGATTTCGAATATCTGGTCGTTTAATTTCACTTTTAACAATTTTAATCTAATCTAATCTAATCGCAGTTTCGAGCGATCATCAGGCTTTTTATCAACGTCGCAGCAACAGCAATATAGGAAATCGCACAGGTGCCAATTCGATGTCGTAAAAGTTTTATTAAATTCAATTCAAGAAATAAGAAGGTAGGAAACTGCTGGTGCATATCATTTTGAAATAATTCGACCTCTCGATACTTTTACCGCGTTCAATTCAAGCGACAGAGACGTAGGAATCCAGAGAGAGATATCGTTTTCAGATAAAATTCAATTTAAACGACCAGAACGTAGCAATAGTATTGTCAAATGCGACGAACGTATTTTTATATCAAGATATTCTTTTCTAGTCGCGAAGTAACATTAGAACAAGCAAACATGTAATTGCTACGAGTTCGCCTGCGATCTTCTTACATTTACCTACATTTTCCTATCCTTATATCGAGAGCAACGATTACGAATGTTAAATGAGCGAGACCTAGAAACTTTCGATCAAAAATTATGAAACGTAGAAATTTTTATACGCGACAGAAAAGAAACTATTTTATAGAACGTATCAAGCATGAGATAGCGTTTTGCGAATCGTGGCGAAATAAAGAATTAGGACAAATTTCACTGGTTCGGTACCGTTACTCGTTCGCGACCGATTTGCTATCGGAACAGTTCGCTGCACTGTGGCCCGTCCCATATCGAAACCACCGCGTATTACACGTACCGTGCATATCGATTTCTTTCTCGATCGATGCGTGTCTCAAGTAGAAAAACATCCTCGTGCTATTAAATCGCGCGTACATAAAAATGCGTGCTATAAAATATTTGCATAAGTTTCAAGGATTCGACGAGGAAAAATTCCTTAAAAGTCACGCTCGCCAACCACTTTGTTTTAATTTTTCATTCTTACTCCACGTTATTCCTCTGAAGAAGATGAAAATCAACTTTCTGACTCTTTTAATGGTTTACGTTTAATGGTTTACGTAAAGTTTTATTGAGACCACTTCTTGAACGGAAGCGTAGGGCCGCGCCACACGTTTCTTCAACGAGACTTGCTTTTTTAAGCTGTTACGAGTTGCTCCAAGTTGAAAGCACGCGCTCCATGTTTTTATTACCTGAGAATTCTCGACACTTGGTAAATCTTGCAGGCAAAACTGGTTTACCTGCTCTAGGAGAATATAGATCCTTGTAACATAAATCTCAGCAGAGTATTACAGGCGAATTAATCGACTAATTAAACGATAAATGTCATATTTTCGAAAAGAGGTGACGCGGATTAATCGAACAGTCGCAGAAACCAGATCGTTCTCTTTCGTAATTATTAGTAAGTATTGGCACTACTTAGTTGCCAAATCAATATTTCTGACTTCGATCTGCGAACTTACTACGCATAATCTGTCGTTTCTTAAAAGGTGCAACCTAACAGCATAAGAGAATAACGTAAAATAACGTACTGTATAACGCGTCCGTGTATTAGTCGCGTAATATATCCTTGAAACTTTGGATTCGTTGTATATTCCAAACCTATAACAATCTACGTTGCTTTGTAGCAATTCAATCAACCGAATCGATCCACCAAAAACACGAAATATTTCTTATTTCTTCCTTTCGTGATGAAATAACTAACAAGACTGTCGTATATCGAATCGAATCGAATTGGCCACAATTTACCATTGGATTTCTAGCGATCGATCAAGTCGCAGTGCGATCTTTTCCGTGGTCCACTCGGTAAGTTCCTTTCACAGCCATTTATATCGGTAAATTACACTTGCTCTGAAATCGCCTTTCATTTGTCAAGTTTATGGCCTTGTTCAACGAAAGAATAGAAACTCGCGTCTCTTAACGTGGATCCTATTTTCAACAACTCAGATTTCAGAAGTTACGTCAGATTCACCGTTCGATTCGTTCGCCATTCTTCTGCCTCTTTTCTTCTATCCTAATTGCTTCCCCATCGATTTGGTTAACTCGTTCCACGTAAGATTTAAATGTCAGCAAATGAAAGTATCCCTATCGAAAAAATTCGTTCTTCTTCTTTCGTTCAAGAGAGATTCTGGCTCGTTGACAACGAAGACCTTTTCTGCGGGTAATTCTTCGCGTTTTATGACCGTCCCGTCGAAACGGCAAATTGTACCTGTTCTTTTGGTTAAAACGAATTGCTCCTATTGAAGACGATTCGTTACGAAATAGTCAAATATTTTTCTATAAATCGTTTGGCGGAACAGGAGAGGATTTGATACAAAATTCGTGGAAGACTCGTTGCAACGGTGATGATATATTTTAATGGTGAATACGGAATATTTCCTATGCACGATTTGATGCTTTTGTTCGAGAAAATTATTTCTCCTTTATTTCATCCATTTGCTTCTTTTTCCATAAAGTTACTTGCCCTTTTAAACAACGTAGACTAATTTTTTCTTAACAGAATGAAACGATTATCCGATTGAACATAGAAACTTATCAATTCCTCTCATCAACTACCTCTTTCCATTCAACTCTTCTCGCATGTTTTCGTGTTTAATTGTAACTTTTATCCTTGCATCCACTCTCGAAAAATTCGCTTCCCTAAAGGATCGACACTGCTGTTCGAAGCAGGTTTCTCGTCGAAAACGAGTCTTTAATCTAAAAAAAGGCCACTTGCCTCGACTAACGTTTATATCGCAAACGCTCCTTTCGAAGCTATCATTTTTTAATTCTTTTTGGCTTCATCCGCATTCGGATCTGGTTCCAATCGTTACGCCATACAATGCGGTATGCGGTGGATAAAAATCGAAATAATCGTCCGATTTCGATCTTATTGTACGACGATATCATCAGTCTGTAAGTAAGCGATATAATTGTAGACAGTAATTTTCCCAAAGATCGACGGAAGTTAGTAAAAATCGTTTCTACCTCAAAATCTAACGCGATTACCCGTGTATCCGATCTGCGAACGTGCGAACGAATGTGACCAGCGAATTCTGATTTTTGTCTCCAATTCTCATTCCAATGCCGTACGTACTGTGCACTGAACCGATGCGATCGTTCTTTAACTCGCAACGCGCTTTCCTACAAAAATATCTAGTTTCTACGCCTTCGATCCGTGAAAGAATACTAAAAATATATTTCGCAAAATAGTTACGGTTAGTTGTTTCTTATTATACAAATTTTCGATGGTAAATCGAGGAAAAGTTTACGCGTTAAAGATACGATAAATAAAACCGACTTCGCAAGATAGGAATTTCATTCGTAGAAAATTCAACACGGGGTAGGATTATTTGAATCAGCTGAAAACTTAGCACGTTGCACGGTACGATCGGATTTATTTGTTATTTAATAAAATTAAGAGAAGATCAACCACGAAAAAATATCGTTTCTCTTATCGAAAGACGGAAAGCAACAAACAATAGAGAAAATTCAAAATTTGCAAGCTTCTGTGTAAAATTGTTGTGCGCGATAAAGCTTCCGGAACAAATAGTTCCTCGTTCGTTAATCCCACGATTCCTATTCTTCTCTTTCTCAGACGACGAGCACGTGTAGCAGTTGCCAAGATTTTCTTTGGCCATCGATGAAGTATTACGATCACGTGCTAAGGATGTGGCAATAAAAAAACCAAGATCCAATGTCCCATTTCGCCGTGGCTTTTGCTTTTATTCGAAACCTGTCTCACGGCTGGCCGTGCAACTCGTCGTCTCGAACGAATCTTCATAGTCGCGAGACTCTGGCCAATTATCGTTGCGTAATACCGATCGTTCTTGTGAAAACGTTCACAGACAGATTACGCACGGTACCCATTCATTCCTTTTCACTCTTCGCTCGAGTCGTTACACGCTCGATTAATGGAAATCCTAGTCCTGTTTTCGCTATCTTGCCATAGTCGCATCGATACGATCAACCAACACGACAATTATCTATCGTAGTCTCAGTCGTGGAATATCGGAACGCGCGTTTTCAGAAAATGCCAGGGAAAAATTCTTTTCTTCCATCATCTGCGGTGTCTTCGTAAACTGCGTACTACGTACGTAAGCGTAGAATATGTGAACGCTCGCCGCAGGAAACTTTTATGTAGAACTATTACGTTGTAGAAAACATTTTGGAATTTCATTAACGTTGTAACGACTACCTTCGTTGTATTAATAAAATTTCAAATCAATCTTGAAATTTGTCAAATCAATTTGTCGCAAATATATATTTAGCAAAAGATTAGTATACAGCATAAATAATCATGTTGGACGTATAATAAATGTCAAACGAATATCGAGGCTTATTCGGCTGTTTTGTAATTTCTAAAAGATACACGCATGCTTGCATTAAACATCTTGTGTACTTTACGTGTACGTTTTTACATTTGTCTCAAAATTTACCAATATAATCACGATATCCGTATCTCACGGTGTCAGCGAAATTTCAAAACGTTTTACGTGACACGCGATATTAAACTTAAATTAATTCGATTACTTTCGTGAACTACTGTATGTTCTTTCGCCACGATTATAATTTAATTGAATTTAATTTAACGTAATTATAATTGAAGAAAAATAACGACGATATGGGAGAGCGTGCAGATATAACTGCGATTAGGATTTCTGATTGAATTTGAAATTACATATCTGGATGGGTCAATCGCATCGTACGCAGTTGCTTCAGAAAAGGTTTGATTAGCGACGTTGAATTTTCCTCGCGATTTCACTTTCGCTATCTTGCCATAATCGCACGTGTTACGAATCGTAATACAGATACTTCGCAAAGCCATCCATAATGATTCCATCGCGACTGGAACTCGCAAGAGGAATTAGAAAGAATAACAGCGCAACTATCGCTATTCTACGAGCGTAGAGTCTCTTTCAATGGAGAACAGAGAGATATGATTGTTTATTGGCTATTTTTATTTGTAAATTATAACGACACGTCTGCTTTACGATCGGTACTTAATGGATAACGTAATTGCGTCGTTGCTCCAAGCTTTGCTTTTTCCTCCCACTTGGTTTTAATTTACGACCAATTCTCATTTTATGGACTTAAAACACGTTGCGTGTAATACAGATTTTAAATGAAGTTTAATCAAGATTCTTATTGTTTCTCTCGCTGACATTACGATCATCCCTCTTCTCGTTTATCGCGCGATTAACAAGTCGAATATGTTGAAACGCGGCTTGCTTGAAAATTGTTCATTGTGACATTTGACTCGAATATCCTTCTAACTCAAATAATTCTATCTTACTCTACTCGAAACTTCGGTGTTTCTTTTGTTCGGTATTTTAGCAATTTACCCGCGACAAAATACATTCAAACTACCTGCTGCGAATGATGTCGATAAAGAATGTCACGCTGCGCGAAACCAAACCGTAATGAAATTCAATTTTTCTTATTCGCATGTTTCATTACACGATCGATCTTCGAGAGACACACTGCGACGTTCACCGGTGGGAGCAAGCAGCCAAAAAAATTCACGCATCAATTAACACATGGCAACGTGCGAGAGCCACGAAGACTGCAAAAAGCAAACGAAAATACTGGAAAACAAAGGAAAAGAACGCGTATCGTTTGCTTTTCACCGCGATCTTCGAAACTTCCACCAGGTGTTAAGATCTTCGCATCGAAACGAAAGAACGTTTAGCGTATCCCGGCAAAATTCAACGCTGTTCTCACGACTAATTCGATCGCAAAAACAAAAGATCCGCTCACGTACGTGAATCCGTAATCGGATAAGCAAATCCAGCGGACGAAAAGAGGCGAAAGCAAACAACCAAGGGGCAAGAAGGAAGAACCACGTTGTTAAGACGACTTATATTCGATGGTTCCACGATTCATCCAACATCTACATAGCTGCAGACATTTATGGCGTTGTTCGATAGAGATAGTGGCCCTCAGTTCCTTTGCTCTTGTCTGTTCAACAGCGTCAACGCGGTGTTTTGACTGTCTGGTAACGAGGATCTCGCGATTCGTACGTCGAAGATCTTCTTCAGGGAGCGGGGAAATTGACTGTTTAAACCTGCGTAGATTATGGGGTTGTAGCAAATGGAGGATTTGGCCAATAACGCCGGAAGCACAGCTACCGATGCCGATGGCTTCGCCTAGAAAATTGATCGAAGATTTTGTTAGAGTAATTTGTTGCACCGTCTCTCGGTC
Organism: Bombus affinis; assembly: GCF_024516045.1. Taxonomy (NCBI): domain Eukaryota; kingdom Metazoa; phylum Arthropoda; class Insecta; order Hymenoptera; family Apidae; genus Bombus; species Bombus affinis. Next base: position 12,549,475 of record NC_066352.1, on the reverse strand, counting down.
AACGATTTCTATTAGCTGCATAATAAGTTTTGTCGGCTGTTGTATCGTCTACCAATAGCGTTGCGATTTCTAAATAAATTATCATGGACGTGATTATATTAAAAAACGAAAGATTCTTAATTAAAGGAATTATTATGTTTATGAGATTGAAAGTTCAAACGACAAGTTAACTCCTCTCTTTCTCTTTCTCTCTGTGTTTCTTTTCCCAGTTAATCGTCACTGTTAAGCGTCGATGGCGATGTTCAGTGCTAGGTTCGGCGACCAGTTTGAAACACAAAGTATCATCGAATACGTACGAAACGAGTGACGATATTTACCGGCCATCGTTATGGCGCTGCGTCTGTTAATGGCACCTGCTGGTAATACGAAATTATAACGAAATACTTTCACCCTACATGTATAGATATGCAAATCGTTCACGGTGTACGAACAAAGGAAGGTGCATCTCGTATCGCGTGCAACGATACAGCTTTCTCAATTTCAGCCGATCTTACAAATTAATATGAAACTGCTGTTGATGGTGAAGAAGCTCGTAACACGAGTTTTCGTGTTATCTCAGTTTTATCAACGAAAACTTGAATTTTACATCGCGCGTTAAAGGAACTTAGCAAGAACAAAATTAAAAATTGCTCGTTTGATAATATTAAAAAAAGATGTATTCAATAAGGTGGATGTAAGAAATAAGAGGAAGTTGTAAAATTTTCTGCGTGAAGTCATGGAACTGTGACCACTTTACGCGATTATACTCTTGGATATAAATTTACAACTTACGTCGAAATATTGTGCGGCGATCGCAAGAGCAGCGTAAGGCGACCAGGCGAGCAGGAAGGCAGTTATCATTAGTGCAACCATTTTCGTGATCTTCGCCTCGCGTCTTCCGCTTGCGCCTGTGAAACAAATTATTTTCGCGCTGCTAGCGTGAGCAACGGAAGTATGGCTCTTTCACAAATACAAAAGCCAAACTACAGAAGAACTCTGTCCGTATTAACTTCGTTTATGTATTTGAAATTTTATCATTTAGCGCTCAATTAAATAGCCTTCCCTCATTTATTTCAACGAAAAATATAAAATATTATCGTATAAATGAAAAATCATGCATATTGCGAGCATCGGTTAGCTGCTGAGGCGAGTAAAACTCTCATAAAAAGAGGACTAAAGAGAAAACACCCCACTGAACTAACTAAAGAAATAAAATAGACAAACTCGAAGATGGTACCCTACTGGGGGCAGCCATCCACGTGTTATTTAGCAATTCAATTAGAAAAATCTACCAAATGTCCGGCTGGAAAAATTGTAAAGTACAAATTAAATAAAAAACAAATATTGAGAGGAATTCCTATTGTACGAATCGCTTATCTGCCGACAAGTTTACATAAACGAAGCTTTACTGTAATTCCGAGGAGATTTCGATCAGACTCGATCAGATCTTGCAAGTTCTTAGAAAAGATTCCGATCAGAAACTAACTTACCTGCTCTCTTTCGCACTTTTCTCAAGGTCACTATAATTGCCACGTAACTGCTACTGATCACCAAGACGGGGATGATCAGACCAAACACGAAGAGGAATGCTATGTAGCTGTCGCTTTTGGTAAGAGGGTCGTGGACTTCCCAGGACACGCTGCAAGACACGTTCCCTGCCTCTGGACCGTAACTACCCCAGCCAAATAGTGGTGGCAGAGAGAGGCAGAGTGCATAGAACCAGACGAAGATTCCAAGCGTTATCGCATGCCTGTAAAATTATAAGGCAACTTATCGTCAACGTGTATAATATTGGGTTGGCAGTCAAGTGATTGCGTATTTTGTCATTAAATGGCATTGACAAAATCCGCAATTATATTTAGTATATTATTTAGTATAGTATTTATTTATAATATTTAGTATATTTAGTATAGTAGGTAATTCTATAGGCGATACAGAGTATCTCGAGAGTTAGCCTCTTTCTTTGTTTTTAAATAACTTGGTAGAGAAATAAAAAATTCTTTTATGCAGAATAATCACGGAAGACACGTTGCACACTATGTAATCGATTAAAGTTTCAATATCGATGGGAACAATGTTGGAAATAAAAATCTCCTCTTTCTAAGAAACGCGTATCACGCCCGAACGTGTTCAAGCGATAACGTACGTTCTAGACTCTTCAATTAATATTATCAGCGTCAGTTTAATTCGGTTTTTGGTTGGCCAACGATTGTCGGCAAAAATTTTCGCGTTAGAGGATTACTTCGTTTACGGTCTTCAGCGAAGTAATCGTGGTTTGCGGCCAGGAAGATTTATTTTCTCCTTTATCATCGTAGCGTAAACACTTAAGAACATTTCTCTGTGCGTTTTCTTTTTCATCGTCGAAACACCATTCTGTCTTAACGTAAGAGTAAAAAGCTGCACCTTAAGAAGCGTCTAAAGAACGGAGACTGACATTGTTAATCCAAAATTGATTAGAAGATCGGTAAAATACCGTTGAAGCGATTCACGCGGATTTTTAATCTTGAACTTATCCTCTAGAATCTAGAACGACGTTCATAATTACACAGGCAACTCTCGCGGGTTATTAAAGAATGCTGCTATTTTACAGGCTCGATTCACGACGTGAAACATCTACGCTTCGAACGTTTTCGTATTCGTCGAACAGTAGACGGCGCAAAATGTTACAAATTGTTAGAAAAGGCTTCTCCGAATTTCTGTAAAGAGACAAGAATCTTCGTAAGATTTTCTCAGCTTGCGATACAAATTTTGTCCACTATAAAGTTCAAAGACTGCGATCGAAAGTTATTTGGCGAGTCTCTGTCGAGACATCAGAAATTCTGATCTACGAAGCTAGTTGTTCACTGTTATGCTTTTTATCTTCTGAATATTTACAAATTAGTAATTATTATAATATAAAATATTAGTTATTATAACGCTCGATTCGTAAGATTGATCCGAAAAACTATAACTTGTAATTGCAAGCGGAACGAACGATCAATTCGCCTTCGCGTTATCCGATTCGACATGCGACGTATCTCGGCGTGTAATTAGACAGAGCAAAGAAAAGCATCGTGTATTACGCAGGATCGAGTGTTACGATCCACTTCTTCTCTACATTGTTCACGTGCACCTGCGTCGCGACGAGTTGAGATTTTCGGAGCGGAACGTCCGTCGTGTTGCTCCACGATTCGACTAACAAAGTCAAGGCCACTTTTCTTCACCTTGACGAAATATATGCACAGTTCTTTCGAAACATCTTTGACTGTCAAATAAAGTAAAAGTAAATGGAATCATTCTCACCTTATGGACAGAGCTTTCATCGGTCTGGCTACCAGTAACCACCTTTCAACGGCCATTACTGTCAAGTTGCCGATACTGGCGAACCCCAAAGTGGACATGAACCAAGCGTAGCTTTGAAAAACCAAAGAAAAACGTTGTTTCAATGAAATTGTAACAAGCCAAAGATGTTTTCTTAATATCAATCATTCCGATCAGGAGAAAGCGGGCGAGATGTTAATGAAATTTATGAAAATTGTTAGATTTGATTTCGACCTGGGACCTTTGGCATGTTTTATTCTATAAGTATCATGGGAACTTGAAATTTTTATAAATTAATATTAATCGCGTTATCGCAGTCGGAATAATATATTATTGCAATAAACCATTAGTAAGATCAATGAAACTTTAAAGTTACAATTCTATCAGATACAAAAGTATCGTCAAAAAGCAGTAAGATATACGAATAATTATTGTAACCAGTTTTATTTTAAACTATAATCTTTCTACAAACTTTTTATGAACCTATATTTGATCGAGGGCTATATCTTTAAACTTTTATTTATAAAATATGCCAGTATAGTTTTAGAGAGAGGAACTGGGACATCCTGTATGACGACGTCAATTTTGGACTACAATCGTGTCGATTTACATTTGCCAACTTTTCACTGGAAATATCCGTTTATTCCCAATTCTCTCTCGGACTTAGACGTAACATTGTTTGCTTTTATCATTTACGGTTTCCACGAAGAATTCTTTGAAGGTTTGTTGAACGTTTAAACGATGGCAAACCACGAAACTCCACTTTGCGGTAGGTACACCGTGCGCCAGATACTTTCTCTTAATTTCGTCGTCTCGACACCATATTTAATGACCTGAAAGAGACACAGGATTTTACGAGACCGCGACACAGCCAACGTTTCATCTCGTTAGAACGAAACTCGTCCATTCTACGAATCCTGAAGAATTATTAGTTCCAGGGATAATTATACGTTCCGTTAACGAGGAAAACACTTTCGAGCCTCGACGATTTGAGCTTGAAAATATTTAATTTTATCTTATATCCCACATTTATACTGAGGACAAGTATGCATGTATTAAGATATTTATATATATAAAATTGATTATGTTGCAATAGTAATAGTTATATCCAAAGATATAAAAATATAGAAAAATAACGGTAAAAGAGTTATTAGAGGTAAAAGGCAAACGAAAATGAAATAACCAGCAACTGAAAAGATGGACCAGTCGATGATAAGTACTTACTTGGAAGAAGATGAAAGTTAACCAAATAAAATAGGCGATAATTTTTCTAAACAGAAAAGAACTCGAATAGACTAAAATTTTGCAGAATTATCTTACGATAATTAAGTTTAACGAACCGCATCTTTATCGACGCACGCTCTTGAATGATAATTACATTCGTGTCGATAATGAGCATTAACGTATTAAATAAATGGATTTTCTGTGCGTGCTATTGAAATTCTACGAGGGAAACGTGTGTGACAGAGAATGTCACAACATTCACACATTGCGTTTGTGCTTGGAAGTTTCATCTGGGACACAAGTAGTAACATAAATAGTACTTCCTTCTTCGTTTTCCTTGGATATTCTAATTCCTGTGAACGATTATTCCGTGCGATTATTTTGCATAAAAAAGTGCTGTATCATAGAGAATCAGCGAACAAAACTTTCAAATAAACGTAGAGAAATATTTGAATGAAATAAGTTAACTAGATGAAAACGAGTTATTCGTTTGTAAAATCTTCATAATTAAATACCAACATTGGCTGGAATTTTAACGTTGTAAAGTAATCACGTTCCCAATGGAGATGGAATAGAAGAGAGCAGAGAAGGGCTGGTTTCGTTGGCCGTGTTTCGGCTGTTCTATTTCCAGAAAAATTTTCCTCTTTCAATGGTAGCTTTTGTAGCTTACGTCCGTTGCTTTGCAAGCTCGTTAAAAAAAATGGCACAATTCGCTCTGTACGTACATGCCTACCAATACTGACACAGTAGCGTTGGATCTGTCACGACAAAGAATACAATTTTTCCTTTCACCAAGGATCGCGGAGTGTCGTTGCCATTCCACATAACAAGAAATTTCACCGTATTCCGTAAATAGCCGATATTGACGGTGTAAACTAATTATAGCGTAAATCGAGGCAGCGTAAACTAATCGCAATTCTGTAATGCGAATTCTTTATCGGACATTTTCACGTTTGTCTTTAATTTTCAACTGTAAGCCGTGGGGAAAACAATTCTGCTCAGCCATTAATTTTCAGTAAAAGTTGCCCGAGTTTCTTTCAGTTCGTTGGAGTCAGCCGCTTTAAACGGCAGCAAGAAGATTACATTTATCCGAGATTCAATTATTCTCTACCGCGAGAAACCACGATGTGCATCGCGATTACAACGAAAGCGAGCAAGAAAAGGGAATAATAGAAAGATTATGGGTTCAGGATGAAAGGGAATATCGTCTCGTATGTAGTTGATATGCCTCGGAGAAGTTTCATGCGATTATGTTTAATAAACGATAAATTATACCAGAGGCACATTTCGTAGCTCCAGTACCATCCGCCTGTGATAGCAGAAACCATCGCAACAGGATTTCCAAACGCAGCCACCAGGAAATCGCCAACCTGAAGTAAAAATTGTCCTTAAATTATTCACGTTGAATTCTTACTCAAACGGAAAGGAACAAATGTGTAAAACAATTATCGCATAAAACGAAATAAAAGAAAAAACAAAAGGATCAGAGATCTTTCGCAATTTCAATTTCCATTCAACACTCGTATTCAATTTCACAATGGGAATATTTCCGACGATATTCGATGAAAACACGGTGCTACGAGGGTGCCATTAGAGGACTGATTGACACAAACGACGCGGAAAATACCGTTCTGTTGCGGTAGATTCCACTGTGAAGTCCGTAACTTTATAAATATTCACACTCTCCTATATTTTTTTCGATCGTTTCGTATCTCCAGCTCGCCGAATAATTGTATCATAAAAGGAAAACAGACAGACGAAAATTAAAGTTAAAAATGTGATAACACGAAAGCCTGCCGTGTGAAAGCTCCGCGAATTTTATCGACTTAATATTCTAAGGTGGATTCTCCTTTCCAGAAGAATTTCTTCTAAGTCGCTTTCGTTGCTAGAGTACGCGCAACTCCATCTTCCTTAACTATAATTCCTCGAATTTCAGAGCTTTCATCCTCTTCTCCAGCCTCATCCCCGGGAAAGGAATCAAGATCGTATGGAACGTTCTTACAAAATTCAGCAGAGATATAAATCAATGATGCGTTAATAATTCTGTAATAAAATTAATTGAAAGGACAACATTCTTCGACGTTACAACTGAAAATGAAAGAGTTGAAAACATCAATTATACGATGGAAAATTAATGTACGCGAAGCTTCGATTAAATTAATGCGGTAAATCGATGTGACGAGAATCGATTAAAATATTTTTAATAAAAATCTGAACTACGTAAATACTGGTTTCCAAATTGCTCGTCATAGTTTCGGTTAAAATTCTCCCGCGATTGTAATCTAAAACAATAGAGAATAAATTTATTCCACAGATTTGCCAATTAGAATTTTCGATCAACTGAATCTTCACTTACCAATTAGTCAGAAGGTGGAACTTCACAAAAGCAATCAAATTTACGACAATTCCAATAACTGGATAATAATTTGATTGGTTTTTAAATTATAAAAATCCAATTATAGGTATCGAGTTATAGGTATATCTAGTTTCGTGTGGAAGAGGAAAGTAAACTATTGATTCATTTGCATAATATCAAATTACACAGTTTCTATGTGAATAACGTAGTGTGTAACTAATACGTCTACTTAGCACCGCGCTAAAGAGTTGCATAGAGGCGCGATATATAGAGACGTATAAATTATTCGCATCCACGAACCTTAACATCTCCTATGCGAATTATACGACTGAGAATTCACATAAATACCTTTAACGATATTATCCTCTCTCATTTAAACAAAAAAACAAATAAAATTTTACGAGTAAACTTTACAAATTATGCAAGAGGATACAGGTTTTGAAGAATTTAAAAAATTGATTTATGTAGACCTCTATTTTACCACAATACAATTTTGGAAAAGTTAATAGATATCTGTCGACTGTAATTATGAAGAAATAATTTCTAAATATCGAACCAATTAATATTCTTAATCATTCCAAAATGAATTTACTAAACTAAGATATTTCATCATCTATAAATCATCCCTCGCAAACTTCAAAAATCAGTATGAAAAACGTCATAACATCAGCCAATATGGTTTCAAGAATTATTATTTGATGTCTTACGACAAGATTAACCAGGATCACGTTGACGGGTGTCCACAGTATCTGCGCGTCCTTGACGATCACGATCGCCACCAGAAGATTCATGGTGAAACCAAAAAATCCGATAAATCCCAATGCGATCGCTGCAGCGACGTACACCATCGGACTGACTTGATCCTCGGCATCGTAAACGACATTGTCCACGGTGCTACGATTCAAGGACATTCTTCCTATATTTCTCTGCCTTTAAACTTCTACACTTTTCCGTTTTTTCTTTTTTTACCACCGACACGAAAAAGGGGAAAAAGCAAATGAACAAACACTACGTGTCGATTGAACGCGTTAATCGTCGGATAGATTACGTTCCTTTCTTCGAAGTGGCGCAAGAAGCGGACTACATGCATCAACCAAAAGCAGTTTATGACTAAGTTTCAAACTGTACCTACCCTTATATAAAGCCCGGATGAAACTACCCTTTCCTCCGGCTGCACGTACTCTCTATCAGTCGCCGTTACCGGCTAAAACCAACCCTCTTGCCGGCAGGTAGAAACAGCATGCGCGAAACTACAGCAGCAACCCCCGTTCAACCCCTCGCGGTTGCCAGTTTCATTCCATTAGGATGAAATCAACGATCACATGGTCATATTGTTTTCAACCTCTGGTCACTTGGTGCACTTAATTGCATTGGGTAAGGATATTCTCTCTTGAGGATAGATGTATCATGATGGAAACTAGGTGATGAAAGAGCTGGAGATCTGGTTGGAAGTACAATCCTGAGAACTGATGCTGGAATCGAGTTTGGTTGGATTCTATGTTATATTCTGATTAGACAGAGTTCAAATTGAAATTATATATAAAGGAAATTTCTTACAAATTGCTAAGAATTATTTTTTAAGCAAACTTGATTTTGTTGTATTGTATCCTTTGCGTCAAGTAGAGTACAAAGACTCCTTTTTCCAAAGAAAAAGATTTGCAAATCCAATTAACAGCAGGGAAAACCGTACTCGTTATTTGTGGATTATTGCGGATGACAGGCCTCCGATTGTTTACAGAACTTACATTTAACGAATGGATGTGTGATGCAGGATTTTTCACGAGCAGATTAAAAAGTTATGTCACACTGTGGTAAATTGATGAAAGAAATCCATAACATTCGTTTGTAACACATCGAGAGATTATGAAACTAAATGATGCTTTATATTAAAAAGAGAGAATGTGCAATTTTATAAACAACAGACAGTATTCTTTATTTCACTATATCAAGGTGACAATAAATTTGTTGCAGTAATTTGTAGGTATTTAAATTATAACTTACAATATAAAAAGTATCTTTAAGACTATCGAGTCAATTTACATGTCTTCCGTGTCACTGTCTGAATCTTCTGCCATTGCTTGTTTCGCTTTTGCCTCAGCGTCGGCTTTTACGTCCGCCGGTATGCGCTCGTGCCTTCCATTCGTATGTTTACCAACCCAGCTCATTTCAAGCTCAAACTGCTTGTCTTTTAATTCATCGTGAACAAGATAAATTATACGTGCTGCTTCTTTTACTAATTCATTGCAAGTCATTTCAGATAGTTTCAATTTTTCAATTTCCGTCTTTGCAGATTGTTTTGCCTTGCCTATAGAATGATGTATTTAATATGATGCTTTAAATATATACATCTGATTATTTCTATAAATATCAGAAATTCGAAAAATAATTCAGATGATAGTTGTTTGATTTCATAAGGAAAACTTAATAAGATATATCGATTCTTTTTTTACTTTCTTATTTTTCAGAGATTTCAATAACAACTTTTTAAAATGAAGGTATACAATTCCTTATACATCATTCGATGCATTGATTGAAAAATGATTAGTTTGAAAGATATTTTAACTTTACTTTTGTAAAACTTATCGTATGAAAGGCAAGGAAAATATAAACATAAAAACATTGCGTTGCCTTCCCTTGCCTTTCATACAATAAGTTTTACAAGATTAAAGTCAAAATATTTTCCAAATTAATCATTTTTTGACCAAAGAATTTTAATATTTTTTTGTAAAAAATTAAAAATTGTATCCGATGACATATGAGAAAATGTATAACTCCATTTAAAAAAAGTGAGATTTCTTTAACTAATAATGTAAAAGATCGAAATATCTATAAAATATTTTTTTACATTTCTGATGTTTATAGAAATAATCATATGTATATATTTAAAATGGACATATCCAATATATTTATACATACCAACAGCACAACCATAGTACCCATATGAAACTCCAGAAGGATCTATCATATACATAGTTGGGCCATCGTGTTCATATGCACCAAGTATTACAGAACAGCCATATGGTCTGACTGCCGAATACAAAGTATACGCATGCATATACATAGAAACTCTTTCATTTAAGTATTTCAGAGGAATACCAATTCCATACTGGGATTTGTAGCTGGACGCTTCGGATCTAGCGATCTCCACGATCTGTCTGGCATCGGATATCAAACCAGAAACTGCCATACCAAGATGTTTATCTATATTGAATATTCTTTTATTTGTGCCAACTTCATAAAGCTTGGAAGTAACTATCTTTTCCACAGCAAATACAATGCCATCTTTTCCTCTTAATCCTATAACTGTTCTATAATCAAAGCAATATAATTTTCAAATAAATATTTTAAACTATAACAAAAGTTTATAAATTATTGAAAATTCTCTGTATCACTGCAGTATCTTTGAAGTTTGCGAACGGTGTAGATAACCAAATACGCAAAAGATATTTTTAAGATAAATTGACACATAAAATTATTTGAACACTCACCCTCCATTTTCGACGGCTTTTTGTGCATATTCCACTTGAAACACACGTCCGTCAGGTGAAAATTGAGAAGCAGACAAATCATACTGAAAATCAAAGGGAGGTTATATTTTATTATTGTTCATAACTAATAGATTATCACAGTTTCTTTTAAATTAATACACTATATATTTACCCCTGTGCCTATGGAACTCATTTTTCAGTCAATCGTAGTTATAAGTATTGTAATACTATTACAGGCAAAAATTGTTTATACGCACAAACGGCGTGAATAGGCGAAAATCAAAACTTGATCGTCAGTATGCCTCATTAGGATAGGTTAGTTGTCAAACTGCAGAACTGACATCTGGCGGCGAATACGAAAGCTTTTAGTTTTTGAACGACTGTGATATTGACGCGTTATTTCTTCGTCGTAAAAGTGAAATAAAATAAGAAAAATTAGGTAAATCAATGTTTAATGTTTTAATTAAATATCTCGTTATGTTTAAGATAATGCATATTTTGTCAGATACCACTGTTTTTATGTTTTTTCAATTAAAATAATCTCTAGGAAAGGAATGCTAGAAAACATCAAGATGGCGCATATGAACACGAATTTGAAACTGCGAAGTAAGTTGACAGTTTTGATAGTTTTGAAGAAAGAAGCAGGTAACTAAATATGTAATATGTTAAAATTATGCAGATATACTGCGTGCATATTGTTAGTAATAGTTCAAGCTTTATGATACATGAATCATAAAATTCTATATATATCTATATGTATAATGATAATGTTACACAAAAGAAATATCAAATTAGACGTTTTCTGAAATGGTTTAACTTACTATATAGTTTGAGGTGAGAGGGCAAGGAATATTACTATATACAATAGCATATCAAATAGATACAAATTAAATTACAACAATTGAAGTATACTATATAGTATATAAAATATGTAGGTAGTATAGAGATGGAAAAGGTTAAAGTATTGTGGATTAAGCGTTTGAACCAATAAAATAAAATTTTTCTGCACAATCCGAATATTTCACGTTCAATTCTTGGTGCACCTAAGCACTTCGATTTTTACATTGTCAGAAATTAATTATATAAAGCCTAAGAATTATTGTAACCTACGACGTTACTAAAAAAAATGATCAATTTGTTTAAAAAAGGATAATTGATAGAAGTCAATTTTTTCAATTGACACTAATTATCAAATTGACAAATAACAAAAGAGAGCTTTATGGACAAATGTAATAATTGTAAAAAATTAAAGGAGTCATTCAGAAGCGTACAATTTATTTTTGGAAGCATCCAACAAATACTATAGGTTCTTCCAGAGTGTCAATTATTGATTCAGTATATTTTCATTTCCCTTCTTCCTTCAAAAAATTCTTAATATTCTCTTTCTTGCAAGTATATTGATGCGGGCAATTATCTGCAACACCATGTTCGATGGCTTTTCGGAATTCTGCCATTATTTGCTCGTACTTCCCTTCAATCGACGAACCTCTGAAAAGTAGACACAATTATTTTTAAAAATTGTAAACTGCGAATATTTACGTATATTTATGCCTTTATGAACACAATTAAAGAAATGGGACCTGAATAGAGATTTATTTCATGTACTAAATATTATGTATAACAAATACTTTACTTTGTATATTTTATACATTTTTGAATATTATATGCATTCTATTTATTCTTTGTATCTTTTTTCCATAAAGGCATGAAAATTCATAGCCTAGTGCTAGGCGAACTAAAAGATATATTTAAAAAAATTTATTGTAAATTACGTACTGGGGTAGCAATTTTATCATTTGGATGATCATTTCTGCAGCTCCTAGATATTCTTTCGCGACGTGAGGTTCTTCACAGGCTGCTCTATATAGACAGGTATCTCCCATCAAGTATCCTAATGCCAACGTAACTTCAGCTTCGGATACCACATTTTCTGGAAATATATTATTATTTTCAATATTTCGTATGTCTAAATATAAGAAAACATTGTTCAATTTTGATAATTGTTTCGATAAAATACACCTTCTTCCAAGTCGCGTCCTTTGTAACCATGATGGCCTAGATATCCTGCTCCAAATACGACTGCTTTCAATACCAAAAGTAATAATAAATTTGATAAATTCAGATTCAATACCTGTAACAATTGTAACGTTAAAAATTAATACTTCATTTATTTTATAATTTCTGACAAAATTATTTCAGTATGTTCAGTTTTGTAACAATTTCTGTTGTCATTATTATGCTACTATATAAGATATTTCTAATCAAAAATGTTGACACTACGTAGACGAGTATTTCACAAATTAAAATTAAATAATTTCAAATAGTGCAACACGAGGTATACGTGTTTGCTTCTGAAGCAGAGGCGAAATCAAAGATTCCATTTAGAGAGTAAAGATTGTCCAAGTAAAGATTGTCTTTACTTTCTTAAATTGAATATAAATGTATTTGGCGTAAGCTAAGGTGCGAGAAACACCTTGTATACGATATTAAATATGTACATAATAAATATAATTCACTATTATATTTATAATATATTATTATACGATGACATACCTGACTACTAGTCGAGGATCTTTGTACAAGCTCCTTCGCTATTTCCATCAACATAGAAACCCCATGCTTCTTATTACTTTGTTCCTTAAGAAGCTCTTTATTGCCTTCCATGTTTCTAGCAATAACCCCATAACTCACTAATCCCATGATAATCAAAATCTTCGCATTTAACATCATTTTCTGCCAACTTAGTTTAATTTCTCACCATATACACAACAAACTGGACCTTTTGGTCAAACTAAAAGTATCTCACGAAACAAATAAAGTACTAATTATAGTCGAAATTATCGTAGGAACATTGTACAAAGAAAAAATTATTGTAAATTCTCGTGTAAGAGAAAAGTCGTGTACTTCGCGACGTGAGAGGAACTAAAGTAACGTCGCAGACGATGGGGGCGGTGATTTTTATAAGGTGACGTTTTCTGTTGCCAGCAAACCGTACAGCAACCGTTTATTTTTTATCTGCGCGCATCAAAGAAAACTATGGCCAATCTCTCTTTGTTTTCACCCATTGTGATGGTGTTCCATACACAATTGTTAATAACGTTTATTAGCCACGCACCATGCGAACTTTCATTCGTCAACGTTGACGGAAATAAACGGTGAAAACTCTCGCAAATAATTTCTACAGATTTTCTTCTATGTATTCTTAATCGTTATTCTACACAAATAAACAATTTTTACTGACTAACAGATTTCGGATTTCCATGGATTTATGGAAATTTTGGAAATGAGAAATTACACGAAATGCACCTGATACAATACAGTATTCTCTATAATATCCAGAAAGTAAAACAATTTTTTATCCAAGTCCTATTTCCTTAAATGATATTCATGGAAATATGAATTTGCTAAAAAATTCGCGGGCTATTGATTCAGAATTTTCTTGATGATTCATTATATTATATTTTAGCATAATTGTATTATCTATATTGTTTTTATATTATAGCATAATAGTAGTAACACCATTGCTTTTGATTGTAGCTACTCGTGATGGTATACCAACTGTCATCCATTCGCAATGTGTCCAAGTTTCCATTTCAAAAAGAGCGCATAATCGATGAGAAATAGGGAAAATGGCAGAGGACAATGATGATACCTAACAGGAGCAACACTTGTAACAAAAGTACCAGCTGCGGTTACGGTTCGTAGACTGGTTAAATATTCATCAATAGCGTGTCTGCGGATCATCTGTAAGTAGTCAACTAGAAATAAGTTTAAAGCTGCTCAAGTATCATGCACCCAAAGCAAAAAGAAAAAAAAAGGAAAAATGTCGATGTGGAGAAAAATGAACGCAAGAAGAAAGAAAAATGTTTCGTCAGAAAATATTCGTGGTCTCGAGGAATCTTGTTAATAATTAATAATTTGATTACTCTTTACGCTGTCTAATTTTTCATCTCGTCTTTTACTTCTTGTTGCTTTGAGGCATAATTTATCATTTAGAGGAATATATTAAAATTTTCTTTTCGTAATACTTCTTTTATCAAGTTAATGGACAGTTGTAAAATTTGCAGAAGTATATTATTTATTTTTCATTGCGTGTAGAACAGAAACATATCCCATCGAGGTTTTTAAGACCTGAACACAAGAAAAAGAAATTGCTCTGCATATGTTTATGTAAATGTGAAATGTCACATATGTATATTGTTCTTTTATATTATTATTCGTTTTCACAGCCCAGACGAAGGATTTGGATTACGTGTTTTTCTAACTCCCACACATTCTCGTATTTCTTTTAGAATATTGTTCTATCCAAAGACTTTCATCAATTTACATTCTTATCTTAAACATATACATACATCTTATCTTATATCTGAACTAAATCTTAAATGTATAGGGCGTTTACGGATTTATTGGCCAGTGTTTTCTTGTAAATTGCATATATTAGAAAAAAGTGGACGAGGAAAAAGTTTTATAGTTTTCTATGACCAGTATTAGAGTATGTAACAATTTTTAATATTTTCAGAATTTTTCAAGAAACAAGAGTGACCTCCAATTTTTGAAAGCGCATGTCACGACGAATTTATCGAATGCACATTTCAGTTTTGCTAATGACACGCTTGCGTTATAATACATTTTAGAGTAAATTGTATTATGACTCGTTCACGCTTACCTGAGAGAATAGCACTAAAGTAAAGGAACAAAATTTGCCTGCTGTAATTTTTAAAGGCGAAGCCCTGGCACGACACATGATAATAATAAGCCATCTTGCATTCTTGGGAGGTAAATTATACCATTCGGCATTGTACGCCGTGTTAGCAATTTCTGCACTCTGAAAAAAATTGCAAATTTTAATTACCGAAAACATCGATTAATTAATTTTTCTTTCATAAAAGGTACCTCGGAAGTTAGTTTTTCGCCCATGTAACAATATAGGAACAAATGCAACATCACATAAACAACGTATATCAGCAGAAACGAAAGTTGCAAAATCATGTATTCCGCCTCTTCCTCTCCAAATGACTATAAATTAAATGATGTCAAAGATGATGTATTTATTTTAGAAAATTTGTTGATACTTTAATACGATATACATTTGGAAAAGGTATGCTTTTCTTCGTACCATAATGACTTGGTAAGACTGAGAGCATATCTGAATGGTGCAACTCAGCATTTGAAGAAGGAGCATCATGTTGAAAGAATTCTCTATCTTGTTGGCAAATCTTAGATATGCATACGACATGATTAATTATTGTCAGATGGAAAAATTATGCATTTAAGGGTTAGAACAAAGAAAGTAAAAGATGGACTTAGAAAGATTTTAAATTCTAAAATTTCAATTTCGTTAATTAATATCTCATGATTTTTCTTATTATAATTTATACTCATCACCGTGCTTCTTCCATCTTTTTCACCATCTTCAACAAAAGAACACATTTTTTGAATACGAACCTATTAATATATTCATGCTTCTGAATAATTTTCTGCAACTTCTTTTCTACATCTTTCGTATCGTACGAATGAATCTTCCGTAAATCGTCTCTCAAATTGGAAAGCTGTCCACAGACATGAAAAATCAACAGAACGACAAAAGTATCTACTGCTGTGTACGTAGTGGCCGCATAAAAAGTAGCCATGAATTGACCGATCATTGTCAATTCGTAATTTGGGCTGATAGTAATGTTGTAGGGGAAATAGCCACGATAGAACAGCATGTTGTCACTGTATCTCATACTAAACAACCGTGCAGGCACAAAAGCGAGAAGGACAATGTTGGCCATCAACGTGCTTCTTATTGTAGTCTTTCTAGTGATCCTTCGGATGTTCACCATTGTTTCTCGTTCGGCTTTGTCCGTCGTTGTGTTCCAGTCATTAGCCATGCACTTTACCAAAAACTTTAATGCTTGCAATAAGAGAAAATGGCAGATAGAGTAGGTCTTGAGAGTCCGTTTTGTTTGACAATTGGAATATGATTAAAGAATATTGTAGAATAAAACGTAGATAGGTAATAGAATATAATAATGTAGAATAATAGAATAAGATTTATATAGTTTATATTTGGCAATATTCTTACTGAAAAGAAACATGATAAATCCTTACTTGTTAATTTTCTGAAATGCTTACGTTTGCCTTTCATCCACACAGCCATAGCCTTCATAAGTGAAATCGTGGTAGTAATATTAGTCGAAAGATTCTCGATCACCAAGTTAGAGTTACCCGCGATTAACAAAAGATTAATAGTTTGTGGGGCACATGCGAAGACCACCATCATTATAAACGGTAACAGAACGTGATAACTGGAAGGTCGGTTCCATTTCCTCTCTTCCGGCCAGATACCCATAAACTTTAGCATGTGATAGTTCCAACCGTACACATAGTTTAAATCTATGTTTCTATCTATCATAAATAGGCGCTTAATAAATAATACTGCATGCCAATAATATATATATATAACATTTCTTTTCTAACTATAGTATTCTTCAAAAGTATAGTCTCCATTTTTTTGGTATTTTAAATCTGAATTATTGTTCATTAAAAAATAGTTTTTAACCGCAAAATTTAATATACAATAATTCTTTTTCCGTTTGCGATGTATGTATATTACTTAAAAGTATAATATCCTTCGTTTTTGCTCTTTTTGTATTATTTTCACGTACATAATCATTTATTTTTAACAGTTAAGATGATAAAAGAAAATTTTCTACAACTACTGCTACATTTTACAAATATTTCTTAACTAATATGTAACATTACCTTGTTGGTTATCCATAGAGGCCCTTTTTCCCATAACTGAACCACCTGTTCTTACATTGGGCAGCTATTCCGTCGTTTTCTCAGCGCATGTCCCCTTCATGCAGTCAGAATGCGCATTATGATATCAATTATTCGTGAATATGCGGTAGAGTGTCATTCTCAACTTTATGTCGAAGAAAGTTGCATCTATCATTACAGTTTGGCTGTTGCAAGTATGTATTTATTCGTAATTATTCATAACTTCTTCCACGATACGAGAAAATAAAAAAAGAAGCAAGTGATGTCTGCGTTTTTGCAACTCTCTCAGTATATACTACGTTCCTTACATGGATGCGTGACAAAATTCACAAGTAAAAAAAATTTGATCACATCGAGCAAATAATCTATGAAAAATTACAATTATTACTAGAAGGTAACGTTGTCAAAGAAATTTGATTAACCGATGAAGATAATGCCCAGGAATTCTATAAAATATAAAATATATAGTTCATAAAATTATATTTATGAAATAAATTGAATTAAATTTTTACGGATTACATTTATATGGTATGTTTATTATATTATATTTATAAGATTAATAGATAAAAATAAAATATAACGTAATTAAAAATTTCAATTCTATTCTATGCGAATTTTTTAAATGTGCAGT
Source organism: Bombus affinis (assembly GCF_024516045.1). Classification (NCBI taxonomy): domain Eukaryota; kingdom Metazoa; phylum Arthropoda; class Insecta; order Hymenoptera; family Apidae; genus Bombus; species Bombus affinis. Next base: position 12,531,732 of record NC_066352.1, on the reverse strand, counting down.
TATATAGTAATGCCAATACATTCAATATAGTACGTAGTCCAGCATGAAACTTTCTTCTCTCATATTTTTCATTTAGGGTTTAGGTAGTTCCAGAAGTTTACGTAAGGGCAGTCTTTCCCTGTACGCTGCAGTGACACAACGTATAGATAGCTCTACGTGACATATCGCGTGCCCTTTATCTGTATATTGTGGTTTTTTATGTTATGTTATACAAGAGCAATTTTTTTTAAACTAATGACTGCAATATCATTGTTTTCTTATAATTTTAATGTATATAATATAGGATGCATTCTTTTATTTCATACTTTTTTTCTTGCAGTAAGTTAAAACGGTGAAGTGAAAACGACGAGGAAATAACCAAAAGAAAAATCTGTGGAAGACGTGTTATTTCTACGAAATGTGAGTTTTATGAATATTTCAATGTTTTGATCGTTTTACCAAAAGATTCTTCGAATGTTTGTGCAATTTCTTTGGGATAAAAGCATTCTTATGGAAATATATGAATCGTAATATGAACCTTTGAACGGATACCAAAATATTTATTCGATACATAGCATGATTTTATAAAATGTTCGGTTTACTGCGTTCTTTTTATTTTTTCTCCCATATACAAGAACCAATATATTTCAACCATACGATTATGATACTTTTCTCCGACCAGTCAATCCTTCATGGCTAACAATACTGAAAGATATCCGGCAGACGTTTTTAGAATCTAACAAAATATCATTGTCAATTCTTCGGATCCATGTCTAAATGTGTGTGAAAATCCATTAGAAAATAATTTAGATTCATGATCGTTTGACTCACAGCATTAAAGAGTTCGAGAGAGAAGGGACTGAATTTTCCAGCTGTTATTTGAAACGATACCCTCGCGCGACATATTACGATAATTAATGAAATGGCGTTCTTCGGTGGTAAATTGTACCACTCGCACTCGTATGCTGATTGTCCAACACCGGTACTCTGAAAGTAAATGTTGCATTAGGTCGTCTGGAGCGTTACTATTGCAAGAAAGAAATTGAACTTTCGTTCTTTAACAAAATATTCTATTATATGTATAAATAACTCACTTCCCCTAGAAGCATTTCTCCTATATAACAATAAATAAAAAGATGCAGCATAGTATAAATTACGTGTATGATGAAAAATATCAGTCCAACTATTCGTACGTCCGCTTGCTCCTGATCTACGGACTAAAATGGAACGGAATGTACATTATGTAGCAATTTCTTGTCTCGTCGGAAAAATATGAATGTAATATTAACTTCAGCATACAGTTATCATACGATATCCAGTGAGACAGAACATGGTTGTGCAGATTACAGTCTGAACAAGTAACGTGAGATTGAAGCAATCTTCCACGGTCACGGCAAACCTTCGGTCACAAATGCTTCTTTAAATCCTAATTTAATTAAATTATCGTTGTGCATTTTTCATTTTTCTAAATTTATTAACATCTTCTTTTCGTTAAGTAACACTTAATTTATTTTTCTTTTCTTTTTTTTTAAATAGTTGGTGAGAGAAATAAATCTTCTTTTAAGACCTATTTTAATAAACATTTTAATAAACATTTTTAGTTCACTAATAGATCGTTTGTACCAACCTAGATAACAGATTGTGCCTGTTCACAATGAATCCTAATCGTTCTTGGAACCTTGCGTAATTATCATCCTTCGTCGTGTTAGCTAGATCCTCGAGTGCCATTCTAAGAACAGTTAATTGACCGCACAAATGTATCACAGGAACCGCAAGGAACGTGTCGAAGCAAGAATAGGATATCCCGGCTAACATCGTGCCTATAAACTGTCCCAGCCATGTGATCTCGAAATTTGGACTTTTGCTTGTGTCATAAGGGAACGTGGCTGGATGAAGGAGTCCTCCTAGATCGGCTTCTGACGCACTTTGCATATTACTCCAAATTTGCATCGATATAAAAGCGAGAAGCATGAAATACGTTAGAGTGGAACAGACTATGGATATCATTCGACTAATTTGCGCGTTCTTTAACATCATTTGACGATCTTGATTTGCGATTGGCTCGGTCCAGTCGTCGAACATTTGCCTGAGTAATAGCGTTAGGGCTAAAGAGATATTAATTGTTACATGTATATTACATTTGTGGATATCGTCACATATTTTAGAAAAATATTAATGGGTAATTATGTGAAGCATCAGTAATTAGACATTTGTGTTTCTAGTTAAATTAGCTCACGTATGGCCTAATATACCTACTTGATATAAGTACGTACGTATTTCGAAATTAAGTCTCGATACGGAATAATTGATTTCATGTATTGATACTAAACTTAACTATGGATATTTATGCATTTATGAGAAATTTTGTAAAAATCTATAGAATGCACATTCATACGGCTACATAAAATATTTCTTAGGATATTAGAAGGGTAAAATAAGTCTTCGTTTAGACTTTATTTCTTTGATCAGGTAGATTTGGAAAAACAAATGTATATGTAAATATACATAAATATAAATATATATGTATAGGTATTATTACCTTTCTTATAATATCGTAGAACGAGCTGCTTGATCAATGCAAAGGCGATCGGTATATTAATCGATAAATTTTCGATTATTTCGTTGAAATTGGTCGATTTCAGTATCAGATTTGCTGTTTGTGGTGCACAGATGAAAGTAAACGTCACAATAGCCGTAAACCAGAATATTATACTGGAAAGTAATCGTGATCCTCTTGATACTTTTCTCGGTTCTGGCCACACACCGAGTAACGTCAAGTTGAAGCGATTCCATCCCATTGCAAAGTCCATCTTTTCTTTCGAACGATACCTCACGTAATTTTGAGAACGTACTAATTATGAATATATTGCAATTATCAAGAATTATAATTGTAAACAATCGCTACATCGTAGATTGAACGCGTTGAGAAAAGAACATTGTTCAGAATATTTACGATTTTATTTGCATCTATAGAACTGTAGGAGGGCAAATCAAATTTAGATTTCGGTAATTGGAATTATAGAATACTATGATTCGTTTGAAGAAATAACGAATTTTTATCTTCCACAACTGTGGAAATCGTGTTACTTGAATTATATTTTCGACAGTTTATAATTCTTGAAACGAATCTTTTAAAAAATGTCAATGAGTCGCAAATTTCAAAGTTAAAATCGTTCCATCGGTTGAAAGGATTAAATTCGGACTGAATCGGCGCGACGTCTCTGTTCTATTTGTTTCCTCAGCAGGGATATTTCGATAACTGATCCTGCAGCTTACGCGCAGGCCTTTCGTGTCGCTCATTATGCATTTACAATCGTGACGTTGAAACCTTTCTGTTGGAACTTTTAATAGGCGCAATCTAGAAGTTTGCGAAGCAAAACAAACCTTGCAATTTTGAACTCTTTCGGTTAGCCGACGATAAGATCGAGCGATGGCGAACCGAAATATAGAAATTGTATTTGCCATAGTCTGTCTTCTCTGTGAAACTTTGCCTTCAGTAATTATGTTTTCTTTCAGCCAGCAAAAAAACTTTACCACGAATCGAGCTGAAATCGAAGCTCGAAACTTTTGCTTATATCGCGGATATTCTTTTTGTAATGTAGAGAATATTCACTTTCTCGGTTAGTCTTGTGTTGTAACGTTTAATACGCTCAAGTTTTACAAACGGTATCGTGATATGTCGTAGCTGTGATAACACTTCGCTCAAATAATTGCAAATGGACAATCGTACAGATCACGGTACGTGCTCTAAAGATGAGTTCGCAACTTGACTACGAATGAACAAGTCTAATCGTTATTTGCAACTGTTAGTAACACCGAAAGGTATCCCATCGCTGTTTTTAGAATCTAAAACAAAATTTATGTGATTTCCTCTTTTTCTGTGAATTATGTATTTGGATAGTCGTGGTTAATGAGTTGATATTTGTACATACGGTACTGAACAGTTCCATAGAGAAGATACCAAATTTGCCTGCAGTCAAACAAAGTGGACGAGTGGATCTGTTCATGACGAATAGAAGACATTTGGTTTCAAAAGGTGAGACGTTGTACCAACTAGATACGTACGCGCAATTGCTCATTTTTCTACTCTGAGACCATCCAAAGTAACTTTTCTACTTCTTTCATGAGCTTTTGCTTTATTCGTTTGTTCATCAAGCATCGATGAATTAAAAAAAATTAGAATTATCTTGAAGTTTGTGAGAGTTTCGTTCAAAGCTATTTCTGTGTGTTTTTTTAAATATAAATTAAAAGTCAAGATATATGTATGTGTGTCTATTGTCTTTTAAAAAAGATGATTGCAGGATGATTATGTATCTATTCTATGATTATTGAAAGCACTGTGTTCACATTTAACATTTTTATTTTACTTGGACAATAATAAATTAACAATAAGTGATGCTATAAAAATTTAGTCTATTATGGTTGCTTAATGGTTTATAATACGATTGAGATAATTGTTGACTTTTGAGAGACGAGTCATTCATTAAAACTCGACGCACGATTTCCAATTTACAAAATGTTTCTTAGCATCGTCTTTTTTTCGAAGGAAGGCAGAAATGGCAGGTTATGTGTATTATGCATAATATAAATTATGGGGAACTGCAAAATGCCAATATCAACCTACTAAAAAAACTTCCCCTTATACTCTCCATAAATGCTTTCCACTCTGCTCCGACACTACTAGTGTACTACTGGTCTGACCTGAAAACACAGAAAATCATGTCCCCGTATCACACGCGTAACTGTCACTACCTTGCATCGACGCACGAATTTATAAACAAAGCATAGGGGATGCGAATGACGCGAAGAACCTTCCCCTAACTTGTGTACTCACCTGACTGCTGTCACAGCAAACCACATACTTTCTGTAAACCTTTGCTGATATGTGTGTCAATAGTTTGGTATAAAATGGGTATAGCAAAAGCATTTATGCATTACAAGTATACGTATATCGAATAGGATCATCAACTCGTTGGCGTAGGATCCAGGAAGAATTGTACCAAACTTCATTAAACTACACAAACGTACGTTGTTTTGCTAGCAAACCGGGAAGCCTGCTTATTTTGTATTTGTAGTCGTCAAAGCAAGCGATGACCAATTTTTCTTTGTTCTCAACAATTTTGATGGGAAAAATGTCGATCTGAGAAAAGAGGGAAAAACGATATTTTCAACGTTTCCTGAGAAGCACTCGAGATCTCGAGGAATCTCTTTAGTAATTAATAATTTTATTACTTTACACAGTGTTTAATTTTTTTGTCTCGCCATTTTAATTCACATTACTTTTTGATATAATTTATCATTTAGAGAAGTATACGAAAATATTCTTTTTGTAACGCTTCTTTTATCAAGCTGATGGACGGTTATAAAATTCACAGATGTATCGGATCGTCTATTATTTATTTTTCATTGCGTATAGAACAGAAACGTATTCCATCGAGGTTTTTAAGACCTGAATACAAAAAAAAAATATTGTTCTGTATATGTTTATGTAAATATGAGATATTATATATGTATATACATATTTTTTATTATTATTCATCTTCACACTCCGGATAAATGATTTGCATTACATATTTTTCTAATCTCTACTCATTCCGAAACTTGTTTGGGAATATTGTCACATATAAAGGCTTACATACATCTACTTATTTTATATCTAAGCTAAATCTTAAATATACAGGGTATTCACGGATTTATTAGCCAGCTTTTTTTGGTATTTTCTAAATGGTATGTATTAGAAAAAAATAATCAGGAAAAAGTTTTATGTTGGACGGTGAAACGTGTTGTTGGTTAAAGTAATCAGGAGACGAGTTAATACGATTAACTATATTTACAGATATTTTAATGTGTAGAATACAAAGTTAATCGCAAACGTTGCTCGATTGATGATATTCGTTGCATTCTTCTCTAATTGTTATGCTGATTCGCTAGACTGATTCGTTGTACTTATTCGCTCGACTGACTGACTGATTGATTCGATACTGATATTGATTCGCGCGATTGACTGACTGACTGACTGACTATATACTGATATTACTTCGCCGACTGACTGTGTCTTGGCGGATATGGTCGTCTATTTCTGCTCGTCGAGGGGGTACTGAAAGGTTTGAACTTGTCGCCAGTTGTGTATATGTATATAACATTTTTTTCTAACTTTAATATTCTTCAAAAATATAGTCTCCATTTTTTGGTATTTTAAATCTAAAACATTGTTCTCTAAAAAATGGTTTTCGACTGCAAAATTTAATATATAATATTTCTTTTTCCATTTGCGATGTATGTATATTACTTAAAAGTATAATATCCTTCGTTTTTGCTCTTTTTGTATTATTTTCACGTACATAATCATTTATTTTTAACAATTAAGATGACAAAAGAAAATTTTCTACAACTACTGCTACATTTTACAAATATTTTTTAACTAATATGTAACATTACCTTGTTGGTTATCCATAGAGGCCCTTTTTCCCCATAACTGAATCACCTGTTCATAAGTTGGGGAGCTATTCCGTCATTTTTCTCAGCGCATATCCCCCTCATACAGTCAGAATGCGCATTATGATATCAATTATTCGTGAATATGAGAGGTAGAGTGTCATTCTCAACTTTATGTCGAAGTAAGTTGCATCTATCATTACAGTTTGGCAGTTGCAGGTACGTATTTATTTGTAATTATTCATAACTTCTTCCATGATGCGAGAAAATAAGAAAGAAGCATGTGATGCCAGCGTTTTTGCAACTCTCTCTGTCAAAATTCACAAGTAAAAAAAATTTGATCACATCGAGCAAATAATCTATGAATAATTGCAATTATTACTAGAAGGTAACGTTGTCAAAGAAATTTGTTTAACCGATGAAGATAATATCCAGGAATTCTATAAAATATAAAATATAGTTTGTAAAATATGTTATATATATATATATAAATTTGTTATATATAGTTTGTAAAATTATGTTTATGAAATAGATTGAATTAAATTTCTACGGGCTACATATATATGGCATGTTTATTATATTATATTTGTAGGATTAATATATAAAAATAAAATATAACGTAATTAAAAATTTCAATTCTATTCTATGCGAATGTATTAAATGTGCAGTTATATAGTAATGCCAATACTTTCAATATAGTACGTAGTCCAGTATGAAGCTTTCTTCTGTCATATTTTTCACTTAGGGTTCAGGTGGTTCCAGAAGTCTCTGTAAGGGCAGTCTTTCCCTGTACGCTGCAGTGACACAACGTATAGATTGCTCTACGCGACATACCGCGTGCTCTTTATCTGTATATTGTGGTTTTTTATGTTATGTTATACAAGTGCAATTTTTTTTATATTAATGACAGCAATAACATTGTTTTCTTATAATTATAATGTATATAATATAGGATGCATTCTTTTATTTCATATTTTTTCCTTGCAGTAAGTTAAAACGGCGAAGTGGAAACGACGAGAAAATAACCAAAAGCAAAATCTTTGGAAGACGTGCTATTTCAATGAAATGTGAGTTTTATGAATATTTCAATGTTTTGATCGTTTTACCAAAAGATTCTTCGAATATTTGTGCAATTCCTTCGGATAAAAGCATTCTTATGGAGCTATATGAATCGTAATATGAATCTTTGAACGGATATCAAAATATTTATACGATATGTAACGTGATTTTATAAAATGCTCGGTGTACTGTGTTATTTTATTGTTTCTTCCACATACAAGAACCAATATAATTCAACCATACGATTATGTTACTTTTCTCCGACCAGTTAATCTTTCATGGCTAACAATACTGAAAGATATCCGGCAGACGTTTTTAGAACCTAACAAAATATCATTGTCAATTCTTCAGATACATGTCTAAATGTGTGTGAAAATCCATTAGAAAATAATTTAGGTTCATGATCGTTTGACTCACAGCATTAAAGAGTTCGAGAGAGAAGGGACTGAATTTTCCAGCTGTTATTTGAAACGATACTTTCGCGCGACATATTACGATAATTAGTGAAACGGCGTTCTTCGGTGGTAAATCGTACCACTCGCATTCGTATGCTGATTGTCCAACACCGTTACTCTGAAAGTAAATGTTTTATTAGGGCGTCTGGAACGTTACTTCAGCCAGAAAAAAATTGAACTTTCGTTCTTTAACAAAATATTCTATTATATGTATAAATAACTCACTTCCCCTAGAAGCATTTCTCCTATATAACAATAAATAAAAAGATGCAGCATAGTATAAATTACGTGTATGATGAAAAATATCATTCCAACTATTGGTACATCCGCTTCCTCCTGATCTACGGACTAAAATGGAACGGAGTGTACATTATATAGGAATTTCTAGTCTCGTCGGAAAAATACCAATGTAATATTAACTTCAGCATACAGTTATCATACGATATCCAGTAAGACAAAACATCGCTGTGCAGATTACAGTTTGAATAAGTAACGTGAGATTGAAGCAATCTTCCACGATCACGGCAAACCTTGGATCACAAATGCTTCTTTAAATCCTAATTTAATTAAATTATCGTTGTGCATTTTTCATTTTTCTAAATTTATTAACATCTTCTTTTCTTTAAGTAACACTTAATCTATTTTTCTTTCTTTTTTTTTAATAATTGGCGAGAGAAATAAACCTTCCTTTAAGACCCATTCTAATAAACATTTCAATAAACATTTTTAGTTCACTATGAAATTGTTTATACCAACCTAGATAACAGATTGTGCCTGTTCACAATGAATCCTAGTCGTTCATGGAATCTTTCGTAATTATTATCCTTCTTCATCGTGTTAGCTAAATCCTTGAGAGCCATTCTAACAACAGTTAATTGACCGCACAAGTGTAACACAAGAACCGCAAGGAACGTGTCGAAGCAAGAATAGCATATTGCGGTTAACACTGTGCCCATAAACTGTCCCAGCCATGTGATCTCGAAATTTGGACTTTTGCTTATGTCGTAAGGGAACGTGGCTGGATGAAGGAGTCCTCCTAAATCGGCTTCTGACGCACTTTGCATATTACTCCAAATTTGCAGCGATATAAAAGCGAAAAGCATGAGATACGTTAGAGTGGAACAGACTATGGATATCAGTCGACTAATTCTCGCGTTCTTTAACATCATTTGACGATCTTGATTTGCGATTGGCTCGGTCCAGTCGTCGAACATTTGGCTGAGTAATAGCGTTAGGGCTAAAGAGATATTAATTGTTACATGTATATTACATTTGTGGATATCGTCACATATTTTAGAAAAATATTAATGGATAATTATGTGAGGCATCAGTAATTAGATCTTTGTGTTTCTTGTTAAATGAGCTCACGTATGGCCTAATATACCTACTTGATATAGGTACGTACGTATTTCGAAATTAAGTCTTGATACGGAATAATTGATTTTACGTATTGATACTAAAAGGGATAAAATTAATTCAGCTTGATTTAGAATCGTGAAAGATTAATTAACTAAGGATATTTATGGATTTATGACTATATTTATGGCTACATAAAATATTTCTTAGAATATTACAAAGGTGAAATAAGTCTCCGTTTAGACGTGATTTCTTTGATTAGGTAGATTTGGAAAAACAAATGTATAAGTAAATATATATAAATATAAATATAAATATATATATATATGTATGGGTACCTTTCTTATAATATCGTAGAACGATCTGCTTAACCAATGCAAAGGCGATCGGTATATTAATCGATAAGTTTTCGATTACTTCGTCCAAATTAGTCGATTTCAGTACCAAATTTGCTGTTTGTGGTGCACAGATAAAAGTAAACGTCACAATAGTCGTAAACCAGAATATTATACTCGAAAGTAATCGTGATCCTCTTGAAACTTTTCTCGGTTCTGGCCACACACCGAGTAACGTCAAGTTGAAACGATTCCATCCCATTGCAAAGTCCATCTTTTCTTTCGAACGATACCTCACGTAATTTTGAGAACGTACTAATTATGAATATATTGCAATTATCAAGAATTATCAAGAATTGTAAGCAATCGTTACATCGTAACTTGAACGCGTTGAGAAAAGAACATTGTTTGGAATATTTACAATTCTATTTGTATTTATAAAACTATAGGAGGGCCAATCAAATTTAGAATTCGATAATTGGAATTATAGAATACTATGATTCGTTTGAAGAAATAACAAATTTTTATCATTCACAACTGTGGAAATCGTGTTACTTGAATTATATTTTCGAGAGTTTATAATTCTTGAAACGAATCTTTTAAGAAATGTCAATGAGTCGCGAATCTCAAAGTTGAAATTTTTTCACCGGTTGAAAAGATTAAATTCGGACTGAATCGACGCGACGTCTCTGTTCTATTTGTTTCCTCAGCAGGGATATTTCGATAACTGATCCTGCAGATTACGCGCAGGCCTTTCGTGCCGCCCATTACGCATTCACAATAGTGATGTTGAAACCTTTCTTCTGGAACTTTTAATAGGCGCAATCTGGAAGTTTGCGAAGCGAAACAAACCTTGCAATTTCGAACTCTTTCGGTTAGCCAACGGTAAGATCGAGGGCCGACGTACTGAAATATAGAAATTGTATTTTCGATGGTCTGCCTTCTTCGTGAAACTTTGTCTTCGATAATTATCTTATCTATCAGCCAGCAAAGGAAACTTTGCCTCTAATCGAGCTGCAATCGAAGCTCGAAACTTTTGCTTATATCGCGGATGTTCTTTTTGTGATGTAGAGAATATTCACTTTCTCGTTTAGTCTTGTGCTGTAACGTTTAATACGCTCAAGTTTTACAAACGGTATCGTGATATGTTGTAGCTGTGATAACACTTCGCTCAAATAATTGCAAATGAACAATCGTACAGATCACGGTACGTGCTTTAAAGATGAGTTCGCAACTTGACTACGAATGAACAAGTCTAATCGTTATTTGCAACTGTTAGTAACACCGAAAGGTATCCCATCGCTGTTTTTAGAATCTAAAACAAAATTTAAGTGATTTACTCTTTTTCTGTGAATTATGTATTTGGATAGTCGTGGTTAATGAGTTGATATTTGTACATACGGTACTGAACAGTTCCATAGAGAAGATACCAAATTTGCCTGCAGTCAAACAAAGTGGACGAGTGGACCTGTTCATGATGAATAGAAGACATTTGGTTTCAGAAGGTGAGACGTTGTACCAATTCGATTCGTACGCGCAATTGCTCATTTCTCTACTCTGAAACCATCCAAAGTAACTTTTCTAATTCTTTCATGAGCCTCTGCTTTATTCGTTTGTTTATTAAGCATCGATGAATTAAAAATAATTATAATTATCTTAACATTTGTGAAATTTTCGTCCAATGTTAGTTCTGTGTTTTTTTTTTAAATATAAATTAAAAATCAAGATATATGTATGTGTATCTATTATCTCTTAAAAAAGATGATTGATGTAAGATGATTATTTATCTATTCTGATCATGGAAAGCACTGTGTTCACGTTTAACATTTTTATTTTACTTGGACAATAATAAATTAATAATAAGCGATACTATAAAAATTTAATCTAATATCGTTCCAACTTCATGATTTATAATACGATTGAGATAATTGTTGCTCTTGAGAGACGAGTCAGACATTAAAACTCTATTCACGATTTCCAATTTAGAAGGAGTATGAGAGCGGATCTAGCAGTACTCAGTTATGAATATATTGATTACAGTGGCAAGAAGGATTACTTACTTGAATGAGAAGCATCTCGCCTATGTAACAATAAAGATACACGTGTACAAGGATGAAGCAGACGAAGAGGACAAAGAAAACCAGTTGAAAGTTGAAGATTTCATTTTCGTTTTTAATCAATACCTGGTTAATTTGCGTTATTACTGTGATATTACAACCACGGAGTATAAAGAATATAGTAAACGTAACTTACGTTGAAGAATAAGAAACCTTGAAAGCATATTTCGATGGTACACAGTAACATCTGTAGCAACAATAGCGTACTAAAGCATTTTTCGATCGTCTCTGCAAGCCTTTAATAAAAGTGATTACCAGGATTAGTGTTTCAAGTTGGAATGTTAGAAAATGAAATATTATAATACTGAAATACTAGGATATGGAAAATTTTAAGTATTGGAATATTAACAAATGATTGCCTTGGAGAACATTAAGTATTGAAATATGGTAATATCAAAATACATCATAGTATTGAAGAGGAATTGAGATTATCATAACATAAAAGAAAACTCAAATTTTCTAGTACTGTTCTTAAGAACAAAATAATACACATTTAATACGTTAAGGAATATCCTTATAAAATATTATAAGGATCATTTTAGAAATCTTATTATAAGATAATAATTTAATACATAAAAAGCTAGTAAATATCGAGATATGCTATTTACCAGTTCAGATGCTCGTGCTTGCTAATAATCCAAACCAACTCCTTTTGAAACTCATCTATGCTTCTGTTTCCTTCCTCGCCGTCCATTAATCTTGATAATTTCTTCCTTAAAATTTCAAATTGTCCACATATATGCAGGACTAACATAGCGATAAAAGTGTCGACAGTGGTATAGCAAATAGTAGCTGAATATCCCGCAATTACTTGAGCAAAATTGGTCATTAACAATATCGGTACTGGTCGAATGTTATAGGGAAAATATCCAGGATACAAGCTCAAACGATCCTGGTTTTCATGTAGTCTATCAGAAAGATAGACGGTAATAGATCTAAGGCTTAAATATGCAGTGACCATTGTGAGAGTTAATATTGAACACCAGACGGAAATAAAGTTCGCAGGTTTAGCCATCTTCAGCATCGTTGCCTTTTCTTCTTCCGTCTTCGCACTGCGCCAGTTATCGTAGAAAGATTTCATGATAGGTTTGAAAGCTTGAAATATAATCTAATTAATTTGTTAAATGGCCTATTAACTCGTATCACTTCAATGTGTAAATAACGAGATTTTTGTAAGATAACACCGCTAAACACCACAACTTTTATATATATATTGACAAAACAAAAGACCTTACCGAGTTTTTAGATATAAGTAACATAATATCAAAAAAATATAAAATAATATAGTCGCTAATAACCAAGTGGTTGATGTGATTTAAATACCAAAGAAAAAAAGAAAAATCTATAAAAAATGTAAAAGATTCCAGTGCAATTTTTTCTCTTAAATCCAAAGTTTATTCTCTGTCCTTATTGAGGGGACTGGGAATATTTCCAGAACAAAATCGCTGTTCCGCGAGAAAAACGTGGATCCCCGATCTAATAGAATTTAAGCGCGCACCATTGTAATTGTTTAGTAGATCGCTTGTCCTCTCTATACGTACTGTCTTTGTAGTACCAAGCGAAGATCAGCTTTATCATCGCGTTTATACCAGGAATATTAGCTGTTGACAGATTTTCTGTCACCAACTCAAGATTCCCCCATATGAAAAATAGGTTCGCACTCTGCGGTCCAGTTCCAAATATAGTTATTATGGACAAATAAAATAGAGCCTTGAAATGTGACAATCGTTCGTCAGTTCTTCTCGGTTCCGGCCAGATGCCAATTAGTTCCATGTTCCAACGATTCCATCCAATGGCTGTCTTCAATCCTTAAAAGTAAACGAGTTCGTGGAAAATCTTACGCTTATTGAATACTAGGAGATATTAAAGTTTCTTTAGAATGATTGTATTTCTTATAATAAAAATTAACTAATATGATATGAGATATGTTGCAACTTTTTAAAGTGAAATTGGAATGTTACTATATAATTTATTTTTCATTGTATTTTTCTTTTTAGGTATCCCATGATATATTCGAAGATTAAGTAAAATTCACGAAAATAATTAAAAATGGTACCTGCATCGAAGTCCATTAGAACTACGCACACGCCAGCTGCACGATTAAATGACTGCCACGAATTTCTCGTTCTTTACACGAAAGAAAAATGCCTGCTCCTCTCGGTACGTGAGAAACCACCTCATGTGAAAATGTTACAACTTCCAAGTAGTACGTGCAAACTTCGAAGTTTCGCGTTTACGAGGATAGACAAATTTTTTTAATCGTCTTCGCCTGCTAACAAACTGTCTTTAGCTTAACTACTTACTGGATACTTTCTGTCTTCTTCGTTGAATAATTGATTGCCTTTATTGAGAAACTTTTACTATGGAACACGCTACGTTTTTATTCGCATTTATGTGTTACCCAAATTCGATGTGAAACTCCTTCACATTTGTAAAGGGAGGCTTGTTCGCAGTACATGAACAAAGGTATCATAGGAAATTTTTAACTAACTATTGTTTTCGTTTCAACCGACAAATAGAGTTTCAATGTTTTAAGAAAATATTTAGCATGTAAGTGAGACGAGAACACATACATATCAACATTGTATGGAAACAAATTGTATCAGAAAAATATAAGACAAATAGAGGTACATTTAATAATAAGAATAAGAAAGCACCTGCTTAATTAAAAGGGTAAGATAGAAAATTGTTAAAAAATGGAAAAAGCTGTAGTTATGTATAAATTATTTTATATAATACTATTAAATTACACACAATCATGATTACTTTTTGCATACAGCACAGTAATACATTACTTAGACAATTATTTACACTCGATAAAATAGGAGGATAAACAATCTCGCCAGAAATATTGCAAATTTTGATCACCAAATTAGACCTACTATCCAATCTCAGCTATCAAATTTTATTAAAAGCTATATCACCATGAATCAAATCCTAATAATCCAAACGTTCACACTTCAATCGAATAAAAATTTTCACCTTTTGTGCTTTAATTGTAGGTAATTGTCGAAGACGTCAGTAAAACCAAAAAACGAACGGATCTCGAATCACTCGAATCGAACTATATGGCGAGTGCTATTATCGGCCGCAAAATTGACGATTTCTCAGTTCCGATTTTCTGCAAGGCTAAAGACAAGGGGCAAGTACAGGGTTAGCCGAACCCAGAGGGGCAATCCAAATGGTAAGTTCTTTTTTTAGAAGAAAATATTTCTTAGCTTCATATTTTTTTCGAAGGAGAGCAGAAATACCACGCTATGCGTATTATGCATAATATGAATTATGTGAAATGCTAAATGTTAATAACAATCCACTAAAAAAAACTGCACTCTCCATAAATGCTGCTCCGACACTACTAGCGTACTACTGCTCTGACCTGAAAACACAGAAAATCATGTCCCCGTATCACACGCGTAACTGTCACTGCCTTGGATCGACGTACGAATTTATAAACCAAGCATAGGGGATGCGAATGACGCGAAGAACCTTCCCCTAACTTGTGTACTTATTTAACTGCTTTCACAGCAAACCACATACTTTGTGTAAACCTTTGCTGATATGTGTGGTAGTAGCTTGGTATAAAATGGGAACAGCAAAAATATTTATGCATTACAAATATACATATATCAAGTAGGATCATCAATTCGTTGGCGTAGGATCCAGGAAGAATTGTACCAAACTTCGCTAAATTACACATACGTACATTGTTTTGCCAGCAAACTCGAAAGCCTGCTCATTTTTTATCTGTACGCGTCAAAGCAAACGGTGACCAATTTTTCTTTATTCTCAACAATTGTGATGGGAAAAATGTCGATCTGCGAAAAGGGGGAAAGATGATATCTTCAAGGTTTCCTGAGAAACACTCGTGGTGTCGAGGAATCTCTTTAATAATTAATAATTTTATTACTTTACACAGTATCTAATTTTTTTGTTGCGCTATTTTAATTCTCATTACTTTGAGATATAATGTATCATTTAGAGAAGTATACGAAAATATTCTTTTTGTATCGCTTCTTTTATCAAGCTGTTGGACGGTTATAAAATTCACAGATGTATCGGATCGTCTATTATTTATTTTTCATTGCGTATAGAACAGAAACGTATCCCATCGAGGTTTTTAAGACCTGAATACAAAAAAGAAATATTGTTCTGTATATGTTTATATAAATGTGAGATATTATATATGTATATACATATTTTTGATTATTATTCATCTTCACACTCCGGATAAATGATTTTCATTACATATTTTTCTAATCTCTGCACATTCCGAAACGTGTTTGAGAATACTGTTGCATCTAAAGGTTTACACACATCTACTTATTTTATATCTAAGCTAAGTCTTAAACAAATAGGGTGTTCACGGATTTATTAGCCAGCTTTTTTCTTGGTATTTTCCAAATGGTATGTATTAGAAAAAAATAATCCGGGAAAAAGTTTTACGGTTTCCTATGACCAATATAATAGCGCATATCATTTTTTTATACTTGCATTATTCTTCTAGAAACGATAGTGACATGCAGCTTTTTAAGCCCATCGTCTCCACAAATCGCTTCATATGACATAGAACGACATACAGCAGTCCAGTTAAAAGATCGAAAATCATCTTCATTTCCGAAAATATAGTACACAACAATAACTCGTTTACACTTACCTGACAATAGAGCGCGAAAGTAAAGGAACAAAATCTGCCTGCTGTAATTTGTAAGGGTGAAGACCTGGCACGACACATAATAATTACAAGCCATCTTGCATTTTTGGGAGGTAAATTGTACCATTTTGTACTGTAGGCTATGTTAGCTATTTCTGTACTCTGAAAAAATTGAAAATTTTAATAATTTCCCACCTCTAGATAAGACAATCCATTCATTTTTTTTTTCTAAAAAGTACCTCGGCTGCTAGTTTTTCTCCCATGTAACAATATAGAAACAGTTGCAACATCACGTAAGCTACGTATATCAACAGAAACGAAATTTGCAAAATCATGTCTTCCATTGTATTCTCTCCTAACGACTGCACATTGAATTATGAGAATAATGATATATTATTTTGTGATACTTTTTGAAATTTTTTTATATGATATACACTTGCAAGAAGGTATGTTTTTCATCGTACCATAATAAGTTGGTAAGACTGAGAGCATATCTGGATGGTGCAACTCAGCATTTGAAGCAGAAGCATCAGGTTAAAGGAATTCTCTATCCTTCCCGCGAACCTTAGTTGTACACATGACAAGATTAATAGCTAGCAAATGACAACAACATTATGAGCTTAAAGGTTGAGACGAAGAAAATAAAAGACGAGCATACAATGGTTTTACATTAATTAACTTAAACATCGAAAATTAACATTCCATGCATACATTTATTCTAACTTATTCTCTTCTCTGTATATATTCCCTAGTATCTTCAACAAAATAACAAATTTCCTTAATACGAACCTATTTATATATTCATGCTTTTCGACAATCTTCTGCATCTTCATTTCTATATTTTTCTCATCGTACGAATGAATCTTCTCTAAATCTTGCCTCAAAATCGAAAGCTGTCCGCAGACATGGAAAATCAGTAAGACGACGAGAGTATCTACAGTTGTGTACGTATTCGCTGCATAAATGGCAGCCACGTATTGACCGATCATTGTCAATTCGAAATTTGGACTGATACTAGTGTTGTACGGGTAATAGCCACGAAGGAATAGTGTAATGTCGTTATTTTTCATGCTAGACAATCGTGCAGGCACAAAAGCGAGAATTACGATGTTAACCATCAATGTGCTTCCTATTGTAATCTTTCTAGTGATCCTTGCAATGTTCACCATTGTTTCTCGTTCGGTATTATTCGTCACTGTGTCCCAGTCATTGGCCATGTATCTCAGTAGAGACTTTAACGCTTGGAAGAGAAGGAAATGGTAGATAGAATAAGTCTTAATGGATCTTGCTTGTGTAACAATTAGAATAATATTAATGAATATTTTAAAATATAACGTAAATAGATAAGAGTATAATCTGCACATTTGGCAGTATTTTTAGTTAAAAAAGAAGACAAATCCATATTTATTGTTTAATTTACTGTTGTCGAATTATGTGAAATGCTTACGTATGCCGTTGATCCAAACAGTCAGAGTCTTCATAAGGGAAACCATGACGGTAATATTAGTCGATAGATTCTCGATCACTAGGTCAGAGTCACCGGCGATTATCGGAAGGTTAATTGTTTGTGGAGCACATGCGAAGCACAGCATTATGATACACGGTAATAGAACGAGATAACTGGAAGATCGGTTCCATTTCCTCTCTTCCGGCCAGATACCCATAAACTTCAGCAGGTTGTAATTCCAAGCGTACACATTGTTTAAATCTACATCTTTATCTATAAATAGGTACTTAAACAATAATTCACAGTCGCAAGATTAAATATGTCATATTTCTCTTCCACTATCCGTAGTATTATCTAAAATTATAGTCTCCAGTTTTGTATTATTTTCAATTATTCACCTCTTATTTTCAACGATTAAAGTGATAAAAGAGAAATTTCTGCTAATCCCGCTGGTTTTTACCAATATTTATTAGGCAATATGTGAAATTACCTCGTTGGATATCCATAGAGGCCTGTTTTCCCATAACTGAACCACCTGCTCTCACGTTCAAAGGCTACTCCGACGGTTTCCTCAGCGCGCGTCCCCTTCATGCGCATTATGATATCAATTATTCGTGAATGCGTAGTTCAGCGTCGTTCTCAACTTTATGTCTCAGTAAGTTGGATCTGTCATTACAGTTTGACTGTTACAAGTATGTATTCATCCGTAATTATTCACAACCTCCTCTATGATACGAGGAAATAAAAGAGAAGCAGGTGATGCCTGCGCTTTTGCAGCCTTCTTACACTATACTACGCTCCTTTCATGGATGTGCGTCAAGTTTGCAAGTAAACAAATTTAATTCCATCGAGCAAATTATCCATCAATAATTACGATTATTATTGGAAGTTAATTTAAAGAAATATACTAAAATATTCTTTCCTTAACACCTCTTATATCAAGTTGGTGGACAGTTGTAAAATCCGCTGAAGTAGTATCGCCTATTATTTATTTTCCATTGCATATTGGACAGAAACACAGCCCATCGAGGTTTCTAAAACAAAAATAGCTTGTTTTGCATATATTTATGCAAATGTGAGATATTACATACGTATAGGGGAGTGTCGTGCTATGTATGTAATATATAATATCGACCACTCCAAGCTTTTTTGTTATATCTTGGACTAGAATCAGCAATAATCACAATTTAAAAAATGTGTTTGCAATACAAACGGACTTAATAAAAGTATTGATATTAATTTTGTGAAGCTCAGTATTTAGAATTGACGACATTTTCTAATTTCATTTCAGTTGCCAACAGATTGAACTTGATAAAAAGAGTTTGATGTGTACTGGTCGACTGCTGATTGGTTGGATACTGGACGAGAAACATGTGGAAACCTTTTAGATCGTAATGTATATAATATACAAAGAAAATTGAAAAGTTGGGGCAGGTAATTACAATTAATAGATTAGATATAGTATATACAATAAAAAAAATAGTAAAAATCATTTACTTACCTGACAAATAAAATATCAGCACCACAAAGAAAAACTTCTCACATTTGGAATATCAACATACACGTTTGATATGTCAGGACAGTGAAAGCAGTGGAACAAACAGTATGATTCCGAAATATGTTGCACAGAATCGTTATATTCATTTTCTCATTCAAATAAAATTGCTAATACCCGGTGAAAAAAGCTAGAACTAATTTTGGTCGCTATTGTATGCCGGTCAGTACCGTAGGATTCTCCCCTATATATATTTATTTATTTTTCGGCTTTGCAGCCCGAAAAGAGAGACTTGGATTAAATATTTTTCAAACTCCCATTCAATCCTATATTTCTTCTGGAGTATCGTCACATCTAAAGACTTGCACGTATATTATTACACACATAAAAAAATTACATACGCCATTATGTTGCTTACAAATAACAGTAACACTTATTCCTTATTCATTTTATCCTCATATTTAACGTTTACGATAAAAACGCTGTCTAGAAATACCGTGAACACCGTGTACATATTTTTTCATTTCTTAATCTATATACAATATCGCATATCTATTTTTTAATTTAGTTCTCTATATTCTCTATATTCGTACGCTTTTTTCTTCTACTATATCCACCTTTCTTAATACGCTAGAAAGTAACCTATAGCATTTGAATTGCGAGATATTATTGTATCTTTTACACAGGATGTGTTTCAGAATTTGGTACCTAAATTGTATCGATATATTTTGAGCCTATAGTCAGTGCTGCTAGAATTGATCAGCAATTGAGCAGCAATCATCTAATATATGTCATAATTTTTGTTGTGTTAACAATTGACAATGCGTTATAAATTGGTCACTGTAGCTCTCAGACACTTCGCAATTTATGACAGAATTGTTAAGAATGTTTGTGTTCGTAAATCGTATTAGAACTCGTTTACACTTACCTGAGTATATAGCGCTAGAGTAAACCAATAAAATCTGCCTGCTGTAATTTGTAACGGTGAAGATCTGGCACGGCACATAATAATTACAAGCCATTTTGCACTCTTGGGAGGTAAATTGTACCATTCGGCATAGTACGCCGTGTTAGCTATTTCCGTACTCTGAAAAATTGCGAATTTTAATAATTTCTCATCGCCGAAAACGTCGATTAACTAATTTGCCTTTTATAGGAAGTACCTCGGCTGCTAGTTTTTCTCCCATGTAACAATATAGGAACAATTGCAACATCACGTAAACTACGTATAACAACAGAAACGTAATTTGGAAAATCACGTATTCCATTGCTTCCTCTTCAAATGACTATAAATTAAATTATGTCAAAGCTGATGTATTTATTTTAGAAAATTCCTTGATATTTTTATCTTCGTACCATAATGATTTGATAAGACTGAGAGCATATTTGAATAGTGCAACCCAGCATTTGAAGCAGAAGCATCATGTTGAAAGAATTCTCTATCGTTGCCGCGAACCTTAGATGTACATACGACGTGATTAATATTTGCCAAACGGCGGCTAAGTTATGCAATTACATGTTGAAACAAAGAAAATAAAAGATAAACATACAGAAATTTTAAATCGATGAATTTTGATTTAAGATATTAATATTTCATGAATACCCTTATTATAATTTATTCTCTTTATTGTGTACCTTTCCTACCATCTTCAATAAGAGAATATTTTTAGAATACGAACCTGTTAATATATTCGTGCTTCTGAATAATTTTCTGCAACTTCGTTTCTACATCTTTCTTACTGTACGTATGAATCTTCCGTAAATCGTCTCTTAAATTCGAAAGCTGTCCACAGACATGAAAAATCAGCAGGACGACAAAAGTATCTATAGCTGTGTAGGTATTCGCTGCATAAACAGTAGCGACGAATTGACCGATCATCGTCAATTCGAAATTTGGACTGATGCTGGTGTTGTAGGGGAAATAGCCACGAAAGAACAGTGCGCTGTCGTTGTATCTCATGTTAGATAGTCGTGCAGGTAGAAAAGCGAGAACGACGATGTTAACCATCAATGTGCTTCTCATGGTAGTCTTTCTGGTGATTATCGAGATGTTCACCATTGTTTCTCGTTCGGCTTCGTTCGTCACTGTGTCCCAATCGTTGACCATGCACTTTATCAGAGGTCTTAATGCTTGCAAGAGAAGAAAATGTCAGATAGATTACGTCTTGAATGTTCGTTTTGTGAAACAATTAGAATAAGACTAAAGAATATCTTAAAATATAATATAAATAGATAACAGAATATAATAGAATAAAGCAATAGAATAAGATTTACAAAATGGATAATCGACAGTATTTTTAGTTAAATAAACACGATAAATTTATTTTTGTTGATTCTTTAAATACTTACATTTACCTTTGAACCAAATAACTATTGTCTTCATAAGCGATAGCGTGATGGTAATGTTAGTCGACAGATTCTCGATCACCAAATCAGAGTCACTCGCGATCATAGGAAGGTTAATTGTTTGTGGAGCACATACGAAGCACAGCATCATGATACACGGTAAAAGAACGAGGTAACTGTAAGCTCGGTACCATTTCCTCTCTTCCGGCCAGATACCCATAAATCTCAGCATGTAATAGTTCCAACCGCACATATACTTTACATCTATATCACTATCTGTCATGAATAGGTACTTAAAGATATTTCAGAACCGTGAGATTAAATATACCTACAATTTTTCTTATTCACTAGCTATAATATTATTTTAGAATATAATCTTCATTTTTCTTGTATTTTAAATCTAAATTATTATTGTCCAAAGAATAATTCTAGGCCGTCAAATTTAATATATGGTGTTTCTTTTTTTCTTTAAAAAATATAAATTTCCTTTTTCTTTTTTTGCCTTTTGTATATTATTCTCATTTACTTATTTATTTATTTCGAACGATTAGGATGTTATGTAAATTAATTTGATAAAACAAAAATTTCTGCAGGCACTGCAATTTTTTTCGAATATGTTTAATTAAATTTGTAAAATTGTAAAGTTACCTCGTTGGATATCCATAGAGGCATTTTTTCCCATAACTGAACTACCTGTTCTCACGTTCGAAAGCTACTCCGACGTTTTCCTTAGCGCGCGTCTCCTTCATGCGCGTTATGATATCAATTATTCGTGAATGCGTAGTTCAGCGTCGTTCTCAACTTTGTCTCTAAGTAAGTTGGATCTATCATTACAGTTTGGTTATTACAAGTGTTCATCTGCAATTATTCACAACCTCTTTCACGATACGAGGGAATAAAAGCGAAACAGGGGCCGCATTGCGTTTTTACAATATTGTTAACTTAGCACTACATTCCTTTCATGGATACGACTCAAAGTTTATAAGCAAAAGAATTTTTTCAATTTTATTGAGCAAATATTTCACCAGTAATAAACACCTATTATTGAAAGTAAACGTTTTCGAAATTTATTAAAATAATAAATACAATAGCCAGTAATTTTATAAAATAAAAAATATGTAATTTATAAAATTAAGATTTTCAACTAATAGAATTATATTTATATGGTTTACGTTTAAGGGTTAGATTTAATGCACCTCTAGAATTAACTTGGGAAAATCAGATCTGTCAAATTTTCCATTTACATTAAGACTTTAGGTAATTTCACAGATCTGTACAAGAGCAGTCTTTCCCTGTTGATTGCAATGATAAAACGTATAGATAGTTCTACGCTATATATTTATTTATATCTATCTTGTAGTCTTTTATGTTGTATTGCAAATGCGTATTGTATTCGTGATAGTAATACCATTATTTTCTTGCAATTTTAAAATGTGAAATGCATTTTTCTATTCCGTACCTTTTCTTTTCAGGAAGTTAATCTGGTGAATTTGAAAGGACGAGCAAATCAATAAAATCTTTGGGTGGGATACTATTTCTATAAAGTGTGAGTTTTATCAACATATCAATTTTTTAATGGTTTTATCAAGTTTTCCGAATGTACAATTTCTTCGTACTAAATTTTAATTCCTACGGATAAAAGTATCCTTATGGGATTATATGAATGTTGATATAGAACTCTGAATAGATATCAAAATATTTATTCTGTAAGCAGTGTGATTTTATAAAATACGCAGTGTGCTGTGTTTCTTATTATCTTAAACGAGAACAAACATTTGTCACCCATACGATTATGTTACTTTTCATAGATCAGTCTATATTTCATAACTAACAATATAAGATATCAAATAGAAATTTTTAGAACTTGACAAAATATTATTTAGAACTCTTCAGATGCATGTTTAAATGTTTGTAAAAGACCACGAAAAAATAATTTAGTTCTATGATTGTTTGATTCACAGTATCAAATTCGAGGGAGAAGGAACTGAATTTTTCAGCTGTTCCTTGAAACGATACTTTCGCTCGACACACCACGATAATTAATGAAATGATGTCTTTCGGTGGTAAATGCCAGTTGCAATCGTACACTGATTGTCCAACACCAGCACTCTGAAAGCAAAGCTTCTATTAGTGTATTGGGCGCGTAACTTGGAAGAAAGAAATGAAACTTTTAACCTTTAGACAAATTTTCTATTTATATATAAATAACTCACTTGTCCACGAAGCATTTCACCCACATGGTCATAAGTGAGAAGTAGCAGCACAGTATACATTACGTGTATGATGAGAAATATCATTCCAACTATTGGCAGGTCCGCTTGCACCTGATTTACGGACTAAAACGGAAAAGAACCTGCATTACGTACCAATTTCTTTTCTCGTCGAATAAATATCGATATAATATTAACTTTAGCATACGGTTATCATACGGCATCCAGTCAGACAATACAACGACGTGCAGATTATAACCCGAATAAGTATCGTGAAGTTGAAACGATCTTCCAGGATCGCGGCAAACCTTGGAACAAAGGCTTCTTTCAAATTTGTTTACTAGTTATTTCCTAAACGATTTTTCGTTCTGCTAAATCGTCTAACATTTCCTTTTTCCTTTATTATTTTGAAATAAACTCTTTTCACAAATTGGATTGCGAAACAAATCTCTTTCTAATATTCATTTCTTAATTCGCGTAAGCACTTTTAGAGTGCTGATAAATCGTTTCTACCAACCTAGACAACTGATTGTCCTGGTTCACAGTGAATCCCAGTCGTTCATAGAACCTTGCGTAATTATTCTTTTTCGTCGCGTATGTCGGATCCTCGAGAGCCATCCTAAGAACAGTTAATTGACCGCACAAGTATAACACGAGAACCGCAAGGAACGTGTCGAAACAAGAATAGCATATCGCGGTTAACACAGAGCTCATGAATTGTCCCGGCCATGCGATCTCAAAATTTTGACTCTTGCTGTTGTCGTAAGGAAACGTAGCTGGATGAAGTGCTTCAAGATCAGCTTCTGACACGCTTTGTGTATTACTCTGCAAGCGGGGAAAAAGAAAGGATAGCAATCAAGGGTGAAAAACAAAAGAGACGAATGAACGGATACTCATTACGATCACTTATGATCTACAAGCGGATCTCGGACGCTTCAATGTCTTGTTCGCTGTTCAAAATCGTACGGTAGCCGCGTACTAAGGAGCCACCGCTTACGAGAAATTTCGCTCATGCCAATTTCAAACATCCTCACTCATACCCATTCGTCCTGTCAATCTGTTAGATCTGACCCTCGTAACAAGCTGGCATAGTGGTGGCACAACCACCTTATCTAATTTTCATAATTTATTTAGGAATTTGCTTAAAAATTCGCCAAATACTGATTAATTGTTTTCTTGATGATTCGTGCCAATTAACGTGTATTATATAAGATTATTTAATGTTTGCAAAGGAAGTGTACGTATATATACAGCTAATTGTACGTTATATCTTTATTCAAATGACTATTCGCTATCGAAAAATATTTAGAAAATTAATTTTCGTAATATAATAACAGAAACATCATTGTATTTGATTAAAGCTAGCCGTGCTGATATACAGACTGTCATCTATCCTCAGTATGTGCAAGTTTTCACTTAAAAATAGCGTATAATTGCTGAGAAATGGAGAAAATAGCAGTGAATGAAGATAATATCTAACACTAACAACGTTAGTAATAAAAGTACCAGTTACAGTTACGGTTCAAAACTGATTAAATATTTATCAATGGCATGTCTGTGGTTAGCCTCTGAGCAATCAAATACGAATAGGTTTAAAGTTGCTCAAAGAAACACCCTAAATATAATATCTCTAAAAAAAGAGAAAGAAGAAACGGGAGAATGTCAGGGTGCAGAAGGAAAGGTTCTGTGAGAAGTATTCGTCGTCTCGAAGAATCTCTTTAATAATTAATAATATCATTACTTTCCACAGTGCCTAATTTTTTGTCTCACCACTTTAATTTTCGTTGCTCTGGGATATAATTTATCATTTAGAGAAATATACTAAAATATTCTTATCGCAGCTCTTCTTTTATCAAGTTGATAGACAGTTGTAAAATTTGCAGAACCATGTTATTTATTTTTCATTGCGAGTAGAACCGATACATACCCCATCGAGGTTTTTAAGACCTGAACACAAAGAAAAGATTGCTCTGTATATGTTTATGTAAATATGAGATATCATTACATATTTTTCTAACTCCTCCTCATTCCCAAATTTCTTTTGGAATATCGTCACATTTTTAGATTTACTTCTATCTACATTCCTCTGACATGTCTGAGACATATACATATATACCTACGGCTAGTAAATACGTAGACCTCCTGTATATACTTTTATTTCTCTTAACTTAATATCATATATTTACTTTCTGTCTCGGTTATATTTCTATGTCCTAAGACATTCGATCAATATATCACCGTTGCATTTATTCTACTTTTCGATATACATAAGATGTGTTCTAGGATTTACACAATCTCTATACAAAAATTGGCACAACATTATAAATTTGTCACTGTATCTCTCGCACATGTCGCAATTTATGATGAAAGTTTTAGGAAAATTTGTATCCGTAAATTGTATTATACCTGCTTCACGCTTACCTGAGAGTATAGCACTAAAGTAAAGCAACAAAATCTTCCTGCTGTAATTTGTAAGGGTGAAGACCTGGCACGGCACATGATAATTACAAGCCATCTTGCATTCTTGGGAGGTAAATTGTACCATTCGGCATTGTACGCCGTATTGGCAATTTCTGTACTCTGAAAAAAATTGCAAATTTTATTTACCAAAATATCGATTAATTTCTTATTTATAAAAAGTATGTACCTCGATAGTTAGCTTTTCGCCCATGTAACAATATAAGAGTAATTGCAACATCACGTAAATTACGTATATCAACAGAAATGTAATTTGCAAAATCATATGTTCTATCGCTTCCTCTCCAAGTGACTATAAATTAAATTACGAGAAAAATGATATATTATTTTGTTATTATAATACTCTTTGGTGTATCCTTCGACAATGCATTATCCATTTGGAAATAAATGTTTTATTCTTCGTACCATAAGAACTTGGTAAGTCTGAGAGCATAGCTGAGTGGTGCAACCCAGCATTTGAAACAGAAGCATCATATTAAAAGAATCCTCTATCGTTTCTGCGAACCTTAAAAATACACACGACGCGATTAGTATTTGTCAGATGGTAACATTATGCATTTATGTGTTAAGGCAAAGAAAGTAAAAGATGGACTTAGAAAGATTTTAAATTCTCGAATTTCAATTTCGTTACTTAGTATTTCATGATTTTTCTTATTATAATTCATACTCAGTCATTGCTGTGCTTCTTCAATTTTTCTTGCCATCGTCAACAAAGGAACGAGTTTTTCTAATACAAACCTATTAATGTATACATGCTTTTGCACGATCTTCTGTAATTTCATTTCTACACTTTTGTCATCATACGAATGAATCTTCCTTAGATCGTCTCTCAGAATCGAAAGTTGTCCACAAACATGAAAAATCAACAAGACGACAAAAGTATCTACCGTTGTATATGTTATGGCTGTATAAAGAGCAGCCATCAATTGACCGATTAGTGTCAATTCGAAATTTGGACTGATCGTAGTATTGTAGGGGTAATAACCACGGTAAAACAGTTCCTTGTCGTTGTATATCATGCTAGACAATCGTGCAGGCAAAAAAGCTGCAACTACGATGTTGGCCAGCAGTATGCTTCTTATCGTAATCTTTTTAGTGATCCTCGCGATGGTCACCATCTTTTCTCGGTCTGCGTTGTTTGTCACTGTATCCCAGTCATTGGCCATGCATTTCAGCAAAGACTTTAATGCTTAGAACAGAAGAAAATGGCTAATAGAGTACGTCTTGATGGATCTTTTTGTGTAACAATTAGAATAATATAAAAGAATGTGTTAGAATATAATGTATCCAGATAACAGAATATAATAGAATAAAACAGTAGAATAATATTTACAAAGTGGATATTCGGCAGTATTTTTAATTTAGAAAAAAAATTTTTGAAATGCTTACGTTTGCCTTTGATCCAAACAGCCATAGTCTTCATAAGCGAAATCGTGATAGTAATGTTAGTCGATAGATTTTCGATCACCAGATCAGAGTCACCCGCGATTATCGGAAGATTAATAGTTTGTGGAGCACAAATGAAGCACACCATCACGATACACGGTAACAGAATGAAGTAACTGGAAGATCGATTCCATTTCCTCTCTTCCGGCCAAATACCAATAAACTTCAGCATATTGTAGTTCCAACCGTACACATAGTTTAAATCTATGTCTCTATCTATCATAAATGTGTATTTAAAAAATGTTTCAGAATCGTAAGATTAAATATACCTATAATTTTTCTTTTTCTCTCCATGATATATTACTTAAAAATATAATTCCCTTTTTTCTCACTTACTCATTTATTCGTTAGGTGGCAAAACAATAATTTCTGCAAGCATTGCAATTTTTTCCGAATATTTCTGTATTAATATGTAAAATTACCTCGTTGGATATCCATAGGAGCCTTTTTTCTCGTGACTGAACCACCTGTTCTCACGTTCAAAAACTATCAGAACGTTTTTCACAGCGCATGTCACCTTGCTCAGTCAGAATGCTCATTATGATATCAATTATTCGTGAATATGTAGTTCAATGCCGTTCTTAACTTTATGTCTAATTTTGGCAATTACGATTATTAGTCTGTAATTACTCATAACTACTTGCAACATTCGTGGAAATGAAAGAAAAACAGGGAATGTTCGCGTTTTTGCAACGTTGTTAGTCCATACTATCTTCCTTTCACGGATATGCATCAATATTTCCAAATAAAAAAATTTAATTTCATGGAGGAAGGAATTCATCAATAATTGCAATTATTAATAGAAGTTAACGTTGGAGAAATTTAGTTTAAGTAGCCAATATAATATCCAGAAATTGCATAAAATAAAAAGTCTTATGATCTTGTATATTACGTAATAAAAGAACGAATGTCTATTATATTAGCCATACTAATGTCATCATTTTGTTGTTATTTTAAAAGAAATAATACAATTTTGTACTTCATATTTTTTTTAGGAATGTTACAATGACAAATTGGGAGCAATGAAGAAATCACCAACAGAAGAATCTTTGGTGTCACTTGTACAAAATGTGAGTTATACACACGCTTCAATTTTTTAATCACTTTATCGAATTCTTCAATTGTTTATGGAATTCGTTCGTAATAAAAGAACTCTTATGAGAATATATGAATACCAAAATATCTATTCGATAAGTAGTGTAATTTTATAAAATTCTGTATAAAATCTTACGTTCATTGAACAGTTACATATATTAAAAATTCTACAGAATGATTATATCTTTTATAATGAAAAGTAACTAACCACGAAAATTTATCTGATGTAGCTTTTATAAATATATAGGACGGTTCTGTAACTGCGATATAGTCTTCCAAATGAAATTGGAAAGTTACTATATAATTTAATTCTTATGACATTTTTCTAATGAATAATATCCCGTGAGATGTGCGAAACATTAAGTAACATTTAGGTAAATATCGTTAAATGTGTACCTTCGTCGAAGTCCATTAGAAGTACACGCACGCGAGCTGCACGATCAAATGACTGTCACGAATTTCTCGTTCTTTACACCAAAGAAGAACGCATGCCCGTCTTGGCAGGTGAAAAACCACCTCATCACCTTTTTTCATGTGAAAATGATGCAACTTGGAAGTGTGCAAGTATCGAAGTTTCGCGTCTACGAGGATAGACAAATTTTTTTAATCGTCTTCGCCTGCTAGCGAACTGTCTTCAACTTACTGACTAAGTTGTGTCTTCTTCCTTGAATAATTGATTGTCTTTATTGAGAAACTTTTACCATGGGATACACTACGTTCTTATTCGCATTTATGTGTTATCTAAATTCGATACCAAACTACTTCACATTTGTAAACGGAGCCTTGTTCGTAGTACATGAACAAAGGTAACGTAGGAAATTTTTAACTAACTTTAATTTACTTCGGTCAATTTAAATTTCAATTATTACTGCGGTTTTTGTATTTTTCGTGCCTCGGTATTGTTTTTGTTTCAACCGGGAGGTAGAGTTTCAATGTTTTAAGAAAATCTTTAGCATGTAAGCGAGAGGAGAACACATACATGTCAATATTATATGCACACAAATTGGATCAGGATAATGGGATCAGGTAAGTTTTTTCAGAAGAAAGTATTACTTAGCTTTGTCTTTTTTTCGAACGAGAGCAGAAGTACCACGTTGTGGGTATTATGCATAATATGAATTATGTGGAACTGCAAAATGCTAATGTCTATCCGCTAAAAGTACCTTCCCTTATACTCTCCATAAATGCTTTCCACTATGCTCCGATACTACTGCCAGCATACTACTGGTCTGACCTGAAGACACAGAAAATCATATCCCCTTATTGCACACGTGACTGTCACTGCCTTGGATGGACGCACGAATTTATAAACAAAGCATAGGGGATGCGAATGACGCGAAGAACCTTCCCCTAACTTGTGTACTCACCTGACTGCTGTCACAGCAAACCATATACTTTGTGTAAACCTTTGCTGATATGTGTGGTAGTAGCTTGGTATAAAATGGGAACAGCAAAAAGCATTTATGCATTACAAGTATATATATATCGAGTAGGATCATCAACTCGTTGGCGTAAGATCCAGGAAGAACTGAACCAAGATTCACTAAACTACACAAACGTACATTGTTTTGCTAGCAAACTGGGAAGCTTGCTCATTTTTTATCCGTACTCACCAAAGCAAATGGTGGCCAATTTTTGTTTGTTCTCAACAAATGTGATGAGAAAAGTATGGATGTATAAAAAGAGGGAACAATATCTTCAAGGTTTTCCGAGAAGCACTCGTGGTATCGAGAAATCTATATATATACTAAAACATTCTTTTCGTAACGCTTCTTTTATCAAGTTGATGGCCAGTTGTGAAATTCACAGATGTATGGGATTGTCCATTATTGATTTTTCATTGCGTGTCGAACAGAAACATACTCCATCGAAGTTTTTAAAACCTGAACACAAAAAGAAGGTTGTTCTGTATATGTTAATATCTGTATTACATATTTTTCTAATCCCTGCTCATTCCGAAACTTGTTTTAGAATATCGTCACATATAAAGACTTACATTCATCTACTTATTTTATATTTAAGCTAAATCTTAAACCCGTAGGGTGTTCACGGATATATTAGCCATCCTTTCCCTTGGTATTTTCCAAATGTCATGTAGTAGGAAGAGATAATCACGGAAAAGTTTTACAGTTTCCTATGACCAATATAATAGCGTATATCGTTTGTTTGCACTTGCAGTATCTTTCTAGAAACGAGAGTGATGTGCAGGTTTTTAAACCCATCGTCTCCACAAATCGCTTCATATGACATAAAAAGACATGCAGCAGTCCAGTTAAAAGATCGAAAATCATCTTCATTTCCGAAAATATAGTACACAACAATAACTCGTTTACACTTACCTGACAATAGAGCGCGAAAGTAAAGGAACAAAATCTGCCTGCTGTAATTTGTAAGGGTGAAGACCTGGCACGACACATAATAATTACAAGCCATCTTGCATTTTTGGGAGGTAAATTGTACCACTTGGTATTATAGGCTGTGTTAGCTATTTCTGTACTCTGAAAAATTTGCAAATTTGAATAATTTCTTATCACTAGAAACGGCAATCTATTCATTTTTCTTTTCAAAAAAGTACCTCGGCTGCTAGTTCTTGTCCCATGCAATAATATAGAAACAGTTGCAATCTCATGTAAGCTATGAATATTAACAGAAATGAAATTTACAAAATCATGTGTTCCATTGTATTCTCTCCTAACGACTGCACATTAAAATATGAGAAAAATGATACATTATTTCATAATACATTTTGAAATTTTTTTTATGATATACTACTAAATCCTTATTACTTCGGGTAAAAGATTCCTTATGGGAGTACATGAATCTTGATATGGAACTCTGAATACATATCAAAATATTTATTCCGCAAGCAGTGTGACTTTATAAAATACGCAGTGTGCTGTGTTTCTTATTATCCTAAACGAGAACAAACATTTGTCAACCATACAATTATGTTACTTTTAATCGATCAGTCTATATTTCATAGCTAACAATATGATAAGATATCAAATAGAAATTTTTAGAACTTGACAAAATATTATTTAGAACTCTTCAGATGCATGTTTAAATGTTTGTAAAAGTCCACGAAAAAATAATTTAGCTCTATGATCGTTTGATTCACAGTATCAAATTCGAGGGAGAAGGAACTGAATTTTCCAGCTGTTGTTTGAAACGATACTTTCGCTCGACACACCACGATAATTAATGAAATGATGTCTTTCGGTGGTAAATGCCAGTTAGAATTGTACGCCGATTGTCCAACATCAGCACTCTGAAAGCAAATCTTCTATTAGTGTAGTGGGCGCGTAACTTGGAAGAAAGAAATGAAACATTTAACCTTTAGACAAATTTTCTATTTATATATAAATAACTCACTTGTCCACGAAGCATTTCACCCACATGGTCATAAGTGAGAAGTAGCAGCACAGTATACATTACGTGTATGATGAGAAATATCATTCCAACTATTGGCAGGACCGCTTGCACCTGATTTACGGACTAAAACGGAAAAGAACCTGCATTACGTACCAATTTCTTTTCTCCTCGAATAAATATCGATATAATATTAACTTTAGCATACGGTTATCATACGGCATCCAGTCAGACAATACAACGAAGTGCAGATTATAACCCGAATAAGTATCGTGAAGTTGAAACGATCTTCCAGGATCGCGGCAAACCTTGGAACAAACGCTTCTTTCAAATTTGTTTACTAGTTATTTCCTAAACGATTTTTCGTTCTGCTAAATCGTCTAACATTTCCTTTTTCCTTTATTATTTTGAAATAAACTCTTTTCACTAATTGGATTGCGAAACAAATCTCTTTCTAATATTCATTTCTTAATTCGCGCAAGCACATTTAGAGTACTGATAAATCGTTTCTACCAACCTAGACAACTGATTGTCCTGGTTCACAGTGAATCCCAGTCGTTCATAGAACCTTGCGTAATTATTCTTTTTCGTCGCGTATGTCGGATCCTCGAGAGCCATCCTAAGAACAGTTAATTGACCGCACAAGTATAACACGAGAACCGCAAGGAACGTGTCGAAACAAGAATAGCATATCGCGGTTAACACAGAGCTCATGAATTGTCCCGGCCATGCGATCTCAAAATTTTGACTCTTGCTGTTGTCGTAAGGAAACGTAGCTGGATGAAGTGCTCCTAGATCAGCTTCTGACACGCTTTGTGTATTACTCTGCAAGCGGGGAAAAAGAAAGGATAGCATTCAAGGGTGAAAAGCAAAAGAGACGAGTGGACGGATACTCATTACGATCACTTATGATCTACAAGCGGATGTTCGGACGCTTCCATGTCTCGTTCGCTGTTCAAAATCGTACCGTAGCCGCGTACTGAGTAGTCACCGCTTACGAGAAAATTCGCACGTGCCAATTTCAAACATCCACACTCATACCCATTCGTCCTGTCAATCTGTTAGATCTGACCCTCGTAACAAGCTGGCATAGTACACCACCTTATCTAATTTTCATAATTTATCTAGGAATGTGCTTAAAAATTCGCCAAATACTGATTAATTGTTTTCTTGATGATACGTGCCAATTAACGTGTATTATATAAGATTTTTTAATATTTGCAGAGGAAGTGTACGTATCTATGTTTATATCTTTCTGCAAATGATTATTCGCTACCGAAAAATAGTTAGAAAATCAATTTTCGTAACATAATAACAGAAACATCATTGTTTTTGATTAAAGCTAGCCGTGCTGATATACAGACTGTCATCTATCCTCAGTATGTCCAAGTTTTCGCTTAAAAATAGCACATAATTCCTGAGAAATGGAAGAAATCGCAGTGAATGAAGATAATATCTAACACTAACAACGTTAGTAAAAAAAGTACCAGTTGCAGTTACCTTTCATAAACTGATTAATTATCCATCAATGTCTGCGGTTAGTCTCCGAGCAATCAAATACGAATAGGTTTAAAGTTGCTCAAAGAAACACTCTAAATATAGTATCTTAAAAAAAAGAAAAAGAAGAAACGAGTGTCAAATGTCAAGGAGCAGAAGGAAAGGTTTTGTGAGAAGTATTCGTGGTCTCGAAGAATCTCTTTAATAATTAATAATATCATTACTTTCCACAGTGCCTAATTTTTTGTCTCACCATTTTAATTCTCGTTGCTCTGAGATATAATTTATCATTTAGAGAAATATACTAAAATATTCTTATCGTAGCGCTTCTTTTATCAAGTTGATAGACAGTTGTAAAATTTGCAGAAATATATTATTTATTTTTCATTGCAAGTAGAACGGATACATACCCCATCGAGGTTTTTAAGACCTGAACACAAAGAAAAGATTGCTCTGTATTGTTTATGTAAATATGAGATATCATTGCATATTTTTCTAACTCCTCCTCATTCCCAAATTTCTTTTGGAATATCGTCACATTTTTAGATTTACTTCTATCTGCATTCCTCTGACATGTCTGGGACATATACACATATACCTACGGCTAGTAAATACGTAGACCTCCTGTATATACTTTTATTTCTATTAACTTAATATCATATATCTACTTTTTGTCTCGGTTACAATTCTATGTCCTAAGACATTCGATCAATATATCACCGCTGCATTTATTCTACTTTTCGATATACATAAGATGTGTTCTAGGATTTATTATGTAAACTTTATCGATACATATCTTCTAAGGATAGGATTTGTCTTGTTCAATATAACTGAATTAAGAATCATCTAATAATTCTCTCAAACAGAATACCTATATTCTACTTGTATATAGAATTCTCACATTCCAACTATTTGAATAAAATTGAACATTTTTCCTGTGGACACAATCTCTATACAAAAATTGGTACAACATTATAAATTAGTCACTGTATCTCTTGGATACGTCGCAATTTATGATGAAAGTTTTAGGAAAATTTGTATCCGTAAATTGTATTATACCTGCTACACGCTTACCTGAGAGTATAGCACTAAAGTAAAGCAACAAAATCTGCCTGCTGTAATTTGTAAGGGTGAAGACCTGGCACGGCACATGATAATTACAAGCCATCTTGCATTCTTGGGAGTTAAATTGTACCATTCGGCACTGTATGCCGTATTGGCAATTTCTGTACTCTGAAAAGAATTGCAAATTTTATTTACCAAAAATATCGATTAATTTTTTATTTATGAAAAGTATGTACCTCGACAGTTAGCTTTTCGCCCATGTAACAATATAAGAGTAATTGCAACATCACGTAAATTACGTATATCAACAGAAATGTAATTTGCAAAATCATATGTTCTATCGCTTCCTCTCCAAGTGACTATAAATTAAATTACGAGAAAAATGATATATTATTTTGTTATTATAATACTCTTTGGTGTATCCTTCGACAATGCATTATCCATTTGGAAATAAATGTTTTATTCTTCGTACCATAAGAACTTGGTAAGTCTGAGAGCATAGCTGAGTGGTGCAACCCAGCATTTGAAACAGAAGCATCATATTAAAAGAATCCTCTATCGTTTCTGCGAACCTTAAAAATACACACGACGCGATTAGTATTTGTCAGATGGTAACATTATGCATTTATGTGTTAAGACAAAGAAAGTAGAAGATGGACCTAGAATGATTTTAAATTCTTGAATTTCAATTTCGATAATTAATATTTCATGATTCTTCTTATTATAATTCATACTCAGTCATTGCTGTGCTTCTTCAATCTTTCTTGCCATTGTCAACAAAGGAACGAATTTGTCTAATACAAACCTATTAATGTATACATGCTTTTGCACGATCTTCTGTAATTTCATTTCTATATTTTTGTTATCATACGAATGAATCTTCCTTAGATCGTCTCTCAAAATCGAAAGTTGTCCACAGACATGAAAGATCAACAAGACGACAAAAGTATCTACCGTTGTATATGTTATGGCTGCATAAAGAGCAGCCATTAATTGACCGATTAGTGTCAGTTCGAAATTTGGACTGATGGTAGTATTGTAGGGATAATAACCACGGTAAAACAGTTCTTTGTCGTTGTATATCATGCTAGACAATCGTGCAGGCAAAAAAGCTACAATTACGATGTTGGCCAGCAGTATGCTTCTTATCGTAATCTTTTTAGTGATTCTCGCGATGTTCACCATTTTTTCACGGTCGGCATTGTTTGTCACTGTGTTCCAGTCATTGGCCATGCATCTCAACAAAGACTTTAATGCTTACAACAGAAGAAAATGGCTAATAGAATAAGTCTTTATGGATCTTTTTGTGTAACAATTAGAATAATATAAAAGAATGTCTTAGAATATAGATAGATAACAGAATATAATAGAATAAAACAGTAGAATTATATTTACAAAGTGGATATTCGGCAGTATTTTTAATTTAGAAAAAACATTTTTGAAATTCTTACGTTTGCCTTTGATCCAAACAGCCATAGTCTTCATAAGCGAAATCGTGATAGTAATGTTAGTCGATAGATTCTCTATCACCAGATCAGAGTCACCCGCGATTATTGAAAGATTAAAAGTTTGTGGAGCACAAATGAAGCACACCATCACAATACACGGCAATAGAACGAAGTAACTGTAAGGTCGGTTCCATTTCCTCTCTTCCGGCCAAATACCCATAAACTTCAGCATGTTGTAGTTCCAACCGTACATATAGTTTAAATCTATGTCTCTATCTATCATAAATGTGTACTTAAGCAATATTTATTTTTTTTCTCTATGACATATTACTTAAAATTACAATTTCCAAGTATATTTATTTTTAAAGTGGCAAAACAGAAATTTCTGCAAGCATTGCAATTCTTTCCGAATATTTCTGTATTAATACTTAAAATTACCTCGTTGGATATCCATAGGAGACCTTTTTCTCGTAACTGAACCACCTGTTCTGACGTTCAAAAATTATCAGGACGTTTTTCACAGCGCATGTCGTCTTGCTCAGTCAGAATGCTTATTATGATATCAATTATTCGTGAATACATAGTTCAGTGTCTTTCTCAACGTTATATTTAATTTTGGCTATTACGATTATTCGTCTGTAATTACTCATAACTACTTCCAACATTCGTGGAAATGAAAGAAAAACGAGGATTGTTCGCGTTTTTGCTACGTTATTAGTCCATACTGTCTTCCTTTCACGGACGTGCAATAAAATTTGCAAATAAAAAAATTTAATTTCGTGGAGGAAATAATTCATCAATAATTACAAATATTATTTAAAGTTAACGTTGTCGGAGAAATTTGTTTATGTGGCGAATATAATATTCAGAAATTGTATAAAATAAAAAATCTTATGATCTTCTATATTATGTAATAAAAGAACGAGTGTCTATTATATTAGCTATACTAATGTCATTATTTTGTTGTTATTTTAAAAGAAACAATACCATTTTGTACTTCATATTTTTTTTTAGGAATGTTACAATGACAAATTGGGAGCAATGAAGAAATCACCAACAGAAGAATTTTTGGTGTCACTTGTACAAAATGTGAGTTATACACACGCTTCAATTTTTTAATCACTTTATCGAATTCTTCAATTATTTATGAAATTCATTCATAAGAGAGCTTTGCTCTTTCCGATAAAAGAACTCTTATGATAGTATATGAATACCAAAATATCTATTCGATAAGTAGTGTAATTTTATAAAATTCTGTATAAAATCTTACGTTCATTGAACAGTTACATATATTAAAAATTCTATAGAATGATTATATCTTTTATAATGAAAAGTAACTGTCCGTGAAAGTTCGTCTGATGTAGCTTTTATAAATATCTAGGATGATTCTGTAACTGGAATATACTTTCCCAGATGAAATTGGAGAGTTACTATATAATTTAATTCTTATGACATTTTTTATTGCATAGTACCCCAATGAGATGTGTGAAACATTAAGTAACATTTAGGAAAGTATCGTTAAATATGTACCTGCTTGAAAGTCCAATAGAAGTACGCGCACGCGAGCTGCACGATCAAACGACTGTCTCGAATTTCTCGTTCTTTACACCAAAGAAGAACGCATGCCCGTCTTGGCAGGTGAAAAACCACCTCATCACTCTTTTTCATGTGAAAATGATGCAACTTGGAAGTGTGCAAGCATCGAAGTTTCGCGTCTACGAGGATAGACAAATTTTTTTAATCGTCTTCGCCTGCTAGCGAACTGTCTTCAACTTAAGTACTTACTGACTAACTTGTGTCTTCTTCCTTGAATAATTGATTGTCGTTATTGAGAAACTTTTACCATAGGACATACTACGTCCTTATTCGCATTTATGTGTTATCTAAATTCGGTACCAAGCTACTTCACACTTGTAAACGGAGACTTGTTCGCAGTACATGAACAAAGGTAACGTAGGAAATTTTTAACTAACTTTAATTTACTTCGGTCAATTTAAATTTCAATTATTACTGCGGTTCTTGTATTTTTCGTGCCTCGATATTGTTTTCGTTTCAACCGGGAGGTAGAGTTTCAATGTTTTAAGAAAATCTTTAGCATGTAAGTGAGACGGGAATACATACCCATACATATCAATATTGTATGGAAACAAATTGTATCAGAAAAATATAAGATAAATGGAGGTTCATTTAATAATAAGAATAAGAAAGCACGCTTAATTAAAAGGGTAAGGTAGAAAATTGTCAAAAAATAGAAAAAGCTGTAGTTATGCATAAATTTTTTGCATATACTTTTATATAAAGTTATGCATATACTTTTTGCATACAGCACAGTAATATACAAGTTATACTATTATTTATAGTCGATAAAATAGGAGGATAAACAGTCTCGCCAGAAATATTGCAAATTTTGATCACCAAATTAGACTTACTATCCAATCTCAGCCATAAAATCTTATTAAAAGCTATATCACCATGAATCAAATTCCAATAATCCAAACGTTCGCGCTTCAATTGAATAAGAATTTTTACTTTTTGTGCTTTGATTGTAGGTAAATATCGGACACGTCAGTAAAACCAAAAAACGAACCTATATGGAATCACTCGAATCGAACTATACGGCGAATACTATTATCGGCCGCAAAATTGACGATTTCTCAGTTCCGATTTTCTCCAAGGCTAAAGACGAGGGCAAGTACAGGATTATTCGAACCTAGAGGAGGAATTCAAACGGTAAGTTCTTTTTTTAGAAGAAAATATTTTTTAGCTTCATATTTTTTTCGAAGGAGAGCAGAAATACCACGCTATGCGTATTATGCATAATATGAATTATGTGAAATGCTAAATGTTAATAACAATCCACTAAAAAAACCTCCCCTTATACTCTCCATAAATGCTTTCTACTCTGCTCCGACACTACTAGCGTAATACTGGTCTGACCTGAAGACACAGAAAATCATGACTACGTATCACACGCCTGACTGTCACTACCTTGAATCGACGCACGAATTTATAAACCAAACATAGGGGATGCGAATGACGCGAAGAACCTTCCCCTAACTTTTATACTCGCCTGACTGCTGTCACTTCAGACCACATACTCTCTGTAAACCTTTGCTGATATGTGTGTTAATAGCTTGATATAAAATGGGAACAGCAAAAAGCATTTACGCATTACAAGTATACATATATCGAATAAGATCATCAACTCGTTGGCGTAGGATCCAGGAAGAATTGTACCAAACTTCGCTAAACTACATATACGTACATTGTTTTGCCAGCAAACTGGGAAGCCTGCTCATTTTTTATCTGGGCGTGTCAAAGCAAATGGTGGCCAATTTTTGTTTGTTCTCAACAAACGTGATGAGAAAAGTATGAATGTGCACAAAGGGGGAAAATTAATATCTTCTAGGTTTCCCGAGGAATGTCTTTAATAATTAATTGTTTTATTACTTTACACAGTGCCTAATTTTTTTGTCTTGCCATTTTAATTCTCGTTGCTTTGAGATATAATTTATCGTTTAGAAATATATACTAAACACTATTCTTTTCTTAACGCTTCTTTTATCAAGTTGATGGCCAGTTGTAAAATTCGCAAATGTATCGGATCGTCTATTATTGATTTTTCATTGCGTGTAGAACAGAAACATATCCCATCGACGTTTTTAAGACCTGAACACAAAAAGAAGGTTGTTCTGTATATCTTTATATACGTGTGAGATATTTTATACGTGTATAGATATTTTTTATTATTATTCATCTTCACACACTGGATAAAAGATCAGCATTACATATTTTTCTAATCCCTGCTCATTCCGAAACTTGTTTTAGAATATTGTCATATATAAAGACTTACATTCATCTACTTATTTTATATTTAAGCTGAATCTTAAACCTGTAGGGTGTTCACGGATATATTATCAACTTCTCCCTTGATATTTTCACAATGTTATGTAGTAGGAAAAAATAACCACGGAAAAGTTTTACAGTTTCCTATGACCAATATAATAGCGTATATCGTTTGTTTATACTTGCAGTATCTTTCTAGAAACGATAGTGACATGCAGCTTTTTAAGCCCATCGTCTCCACAAAGCGCATCATATGACATAAAAAGACATGCAGCAGTCCAGTTAAAAGATCGAAAATCATCTTCATTTCCGAAAATATAGTACACAACAATAACTCGTTTACACTTACCTGACAATAGAGCGCGAAAGTAAAGGAACAAAATCTGCCAGCTGTAATTTGTAAGGGTGAAGACCTGGCACGACACATAATAATTACAAGCCATCTTGCATTTTTGGGAGGTAAATTGTACCATTTTGTACTGTAGGCTATGTTAGCTATTTCTGTACTCTGAAAAAATTGAAAATTTTAATAATTTCCAACCTCAAGATAAGACAATCCATTCATTTTTCTTTTCTAAAAAGTACCTCGGCTGCTAGTTTTTCTCCCATGTAACAATATAGAAACAGTTGCAACATCACGTAAGCTACGTATATCAACAGGAACGAAATTTGCAAAATCATGTCTTCCATTGTATTCTCTCCTAACGACTGCACATTGAATTATAAGAATAATGATATATTATTTTGTGATACTTTTTGAAATTTTTTTATATGATATACACTTGCAAGAAGGTATGTTTTTCATCGTACCATAATAACTTGGTAAAACTGAGAACATATCTGAATGGTGCAACTCAGCATTTGAAACAGAAGCATCATATTAAAGGAATTCTCTATCCTTCCCGCGAACCTTATTTGTACACATGACAAGATTAATAGTTAGCAAATGACAGCAACATTATGAGCTTAAAGGTTGAGACGAAGTAAATAAAAGACGAACATACAATGGTTTTACATTGATGAACTTAAACATCGAAAATTAACATTCCATGCATACACTTATTCTAACTTATTCTCTTCGCTGTATATATTCCCT
Source organism: Bombus affinis (assembly GCF_024516045.1). Lineage (NCBI taxonomy): Eukaryota > Metazoa > Arthropoda > Insecta > Hymenoptera > Apidae > Bombus > Bombus affinis. Next base: position 12,490,507 of record NC_066352.1, on the reverse strand, counting down.
AGTATCTTCAACAAAGTAACAAATTTCCTTCATACGAACCTATTTATATATTCATGCTTTTCGACAATCTTCTGCATCTTCATTTCTATATTTTTCTTATCGTACGAATGAATCTTCCTTAAATCTTGCCTCAAAATCGCAAGCTGTCCGCAGACATGGAAAATCAGTAGGACGACGAGAGTATCTACAGTTGTGTATGTATTCGCTGCATAAATAGCAGCCACGTATTGGGCGATCATCGTCAATTCGAAATTTGGACTGATGCTAGTGTTGTATGGGTAATAGCCACGAAGGAATAGTGTAATGTCGTTATTTTTCATGCTAGACAATCGCGCAGGCACAAAAGCGAGAATTACGATGTTGACCATCAATGTGCTTCCTATTGTAATCTTTCTAGTGATCCTCGCGGTGTTCACCATTGTTTCTCGTTCGATATTATTCGTCACTGCGTCCCAGTCATTGGCCATATATCCTAGCAGAGACTTTAACGCTTGGAACAGGAGGAAATGGCAGATAGAATACGTCTTAATAGATCTTTTTGTGCAACAATTAGAATAAGATTAAAGAATATTTTAGAATGTAATGTGAACGAATAAGAGAATATGATAAAATAGAACAATACTATGAGATTTATAAGCTGCGTGTTTGGTAGTATTTTTAGCTAAAAGAAATGATAAATCGGTATTTATTAATTTTCTAAAATACTTACGTATGCCGTTGATCCAAACAGTCAAAGTTTTCATAATCGAAACCATGAAGGTAATGTTATTCGATAGATTCTCGATCACCAGATCAGAGTCACCCGCGATTATCGAAAGGTTAATAGTTTGTGGACCACATGCGAAGCACACCATCGTGAGAAATGGAAAAAGAACTAGGTAACTGGAAGATCGGTTCCATTTCCTCTCTTCCGGCCAGATTCCCATAAACTTCAGCAGGTTGTAATTCCAAGCGTATATATTGTTTAAATCTATATCTCTATCTATCATAAATAAGTACTTAAAAAATATTTCAGAATCGTAAGATTAAATATGCCTATAATTTTTCTTTTTCTCTCTATGATATATTACTTAAAAATGTAATTTCTAAAAATATTTATTTTTAAGATGGTAAAACAGAAATTTCTGCAGGCAGTGCAATTTTTTCCGAATATCCTTTTATTAACATTTAAAATTACCTCGTTTTATATCCATAGGAGCCTTTTTTCTCGTGACTGAACCACCTGTTCTCACGTTCAAAAACTATCAGGACGTTTTTCACAGCGCATGTCGCCTTCTTCAGTTAGAATGCTTATTATGATATTAATTATTCGTGAATATGTAGTTCAGTGTTATTCTCAACTTTATGTCTAATTTTGGCAATTACGATTATTCGTCTGTAATTACTCATAACTACTTCCAACATTCGTGGAAATGAAAGAAAAACGAGGATTGTTCGCGTTTTTGCTACGTTATTAGTCCATACTGTCTTCTTTTCACGGATGTGCATCAAAATTTGCAAATAAAAAAATTTAATTTCGTGGAGGAAATAATTCATCAATAATTACAAATATTATTGAAAGTTAACGTTGTCGGAGAAATTTGTTTCAGTGGCTAATATAATATCGAGAGGTTGTATAAAATAAAAAATCTTATGATCTTGTATATTGTGTGATAAAAGAACGAATGTCTATTATATTAGCCATACTAATATCATCATTTTGTTGTTATTTTAAAAGAAATAATACAATTTTGTACTTCATACTTTTTTTAGGAATGTTACAATGACAAATTGGGAGCAATGAAGAAATCACCAACAGAAGAATCTGTGGTGTCACTTTTACAAAATGTGAGTTATACACACGCTTCCATTTTTTAATCACTTTATCGAATTCTTCAATTGTTTATGGAATTCGTTCGTAAGAACTTTGTTCTTTCCGATAAAAGAACTCTTATGAGAATATATGAATACCAAAATATCTATTCGATGAGTAGTGTAATTTTATAAAATTCTGTATAAAATCTTACGTTCATTGAACAATTACATATATTAACAATTCTACAGAATGATTATATCTTTTATAATGAAAAGTAACTGTCCGTGAAAGTTAGTCTGATGTGGCTTTTATAAATATCTAGGATGATTCTGTAACTGGAATATACTTTCCCAGATGAAATTGGAGAGTTACTATATAATTTAATTCTTATGACATTTTTTATTGCATAGTACCCCAATGAGATGTGTGAAACATTAAGTAACATTTAGGAAAGTATCGTTAAATATGTACCTGCTTGAAAGTCCAATAGAAGTACACGCACGCGAGCTGCACGATCAAAGGACTGTCACGAATTTCTCGTTCTTTACACGAAAGAAGACGTGCGCATGCCCGTCTTGGCAGGTGAAAAACCACCTCAGCACCTTTTTTCATACGAAAATGTTGCAACTTGGAAGCATGCAAGCTTCGAAGTTTCGCGTCTACGAGGATAGACAACTTTTTTTAATCGTCTTCGCCTGCTAGCAAACTGTCTTCAAGTTAAGTGCTTACTAACTAACTTCTGTCTTCTTCCTTGAATAATTAATTGCCTTTATTGAGGAACTTTTACCATGGAACGTACCACGTTTTTATTCGCATTTATGTGCTACTGAAATTGGATACGAAACGTTGGATCACATTTGTAGACATACACTTGTTTGCAGTACGTGGATAAAGGTAGCTTGAGAATTTTTTTAATTAACTTTAATTTGCTCTAATCAACTTTCATTTTAGTTATTACTGTGGTTCTTTTATTTTTCGTGTCTCGATTTTATTTTCGTTTTAAATGTGGAAAATAAATTTTAGTTTTTGAAGAAAATCATGGGCATCAAATATTATTAAAACGAAAACTCACGTTTATCAATATTATTTAGGAGCAAATTAGATCAGGAGAATAAAAGCTAGATAAGGATTTCTATATAAATTATTTCATATAATAGTATTAATCTGTATACAAAATTGGCTAAAGTTTCTTCTTGCATGTGGTACAGTAATATACCATTCAGATAATTATTTGCAGTCGGTAAAACGAGAGAATAAATGATATTACCAGAAGTATTGCAAGAAAGTATAATTTATTCCTATTTTACAAATTAAGGCTGTTTCCATTAGGCAGGTGAAATGATAAAATGGAAGAAACAAAATAAATATATCGCTTAAGAATATTATACATATTGATTAGTAATTTGTCTGTCGATTTTTCTCGAGAAATCAATTCATCTATCCAGATTTCTCAAGCCAAATCCATTCCTTTGAAAAGGATCCAATGAAGGCTCAAATTTGACCCAAACTAATTAAAACGTAATTCAAACGATTTATCTAGATCATCGCGTTGAAACAGTGCAATCTAGTAGTATCGAATAATTTAGGTCAAGTTTGAGCTATGTCGTTTCGAGTTTCATTGAAATGAATTAACTCTAGTTTCTTAAATTACCAGCCTAAGTTTATATTAAATAAGGTGGCAAATATGTACAGTTTTGACTGAACGATCAGTTCGCAATGTTCCCTACAATTTTTACAGAGATTATTCGTGATTCCATTCTCGCTCTGTTCTATTAAAAACTTTGCTGAGTTTCAGAAATTTAAAATAAATGTTCCATTACATACATACACGAATGCAAATCCCATTAAATTGACTGAAAGTCGAACGAACTTTGTCATAAGTCAAGCTTCTTTTAGGTTTATGAGGACATCCAGGTTCTATTTATTTTTATCAAATTGAGAAAATAAAATTCGACCGAACTTCGATATAAATGCAGTTTCTATTACGCGTTCAAGGAAATCCCAATAATTTAGATCTTGATCTACAAATTAATTCTGCTATCGAATCTCAGCCATCAAATGTTGTAAAAACTACAGCCAAACCTTTATCACCTCGAATGGAATCCCAATAATCGAAACGTTCGCACTCCAATTGAATAAAAATTCCCACTTTTCGTGCTCTGATTGAAAGTAACTCTCGAAAACGTCTCTAAAACCAAATCAACGTGCGAGTCGAATCGCCGGATCCCGAATCACTCGAATCGAACTATACGGCCAATGCTTTCACCGGTCGCGAAGTTAACAATTTCTCAGTTCCGCTTTTCTCCGAGGCTAAGGACGGGGAGCAAGTACACGGTCCGTCGACGAATCTACAAGAGGAATCTAAGCGGAGAGTTCTCTTTCTTTCTCTTTTTTTTTTTCTTTTGTTTAGAAGAAAACGTTTCCTGGCCTGGCCTGGGGACACAGAAAGCTCGAACAATCGTGTCTTCGTACCGCGTCCATGACCTGTTGGAAGTGGCTGGACACTTGGACAGCTGCTCCCGGCTGAATTCTGTGAACATCACACAAATTCAAGCGATTAATGGCTGGTGGTTGACGGCAATTCGTTAGAAAAAGCCCGAGGCGACCGTGATCTTGCCAGACTATCAATAGGCACGCTGTAATTGATAGCTAACGGGACGATGTGTAATTGGATCGTTAATAAATCGTAGGATCGAATAAAAAAGACGATGACAAGCAGATGGTAGAATCGAAAGTTGACCCTATCGAATTGTGACGACAAATCGAAGTTGTTTTGGTGAAATTGACGAGTTAGAAAGTCTAATCGAATAGATGTGATTAGTAAATGGGGGAATTAATCCCTTGCAAGGCTATGTAGCGTAAAAGTTGTGTATACCTGCGTATTTAAATTCATGCAGAGCGGCTGAAATTATTCACAATGAAGCGTTCCCTTTATCAGATTCTACATTTTATTTTGGCAATTTAAATTCCTATCAAATTTTTATAGTCGTACGAAAGTCACATGAAATAACTAAATGATACCATAGGACGATGAATACCGTTTGTAACATTGACCTATAACTTTTTTTAAGACGAATATGTAGATATTCAGGTAAAACAAATGTAGATTTGCTAAGCTTCTGAAAAAGAAAATGAACCTTAAAAAATCTGCCTCTATCTAATGAATACCCCAGACCGATTCTTCAAATCCTTGAAATAGTATCTGTAATTTCCTTTCCATTTGAAACCAGTTCAAACAAAGCCATTATCCCGGGACGAGTCGTGAAAATCAAAGAACCTCGCCGGCTGGACGGAACCATAGCGAGAAACAGATAACTTTCTTCCCAGCTTTCGCCGGCGACGTCCTACTGACTGATTCGACTTTTACCTCTTAGCACAATTTCACTCTGTGCATACACGCGTGCGCGAGCGCGTGCACACGTCGTGTACCTTCGTGACGAACCAGACTACGTACGCGCGTGTCACGGGAAAAGCTCGGCGTAAGAAACGATAGAAAATTAAACGATGACAAATTGATCTCGAATCCGAACGTTTCGTTCCTCGCTCCTGGTTATCGATCGTAAACGATTTCTACCCCGAGATAGCTGCATGTTCGTTTCGAGCATAGTTTCACTGGAAATCACGACCGTGCAATCGATTTTCACTGGGCACTCATGAATATTTAAAAAATTAAGTTATCTGTTTCCAATGATCCGATGATACAGCGTTCAATGTATTTCTTGTAAATTAAACACGCGAGTAACGTCGATTCGCTCTTGAAACGCGTACATTAGAACTCGGTTTATTCGAACGAAATTTTATTTAATACTCGATCAATTGAACTTCTGCTGGTCTGAAAAATCATTGATCTGAACGTGATCTCCTAGTAGGAGGTAGAAGTAATTCTATTATACGAACTGCAATCTGTAAATTGTTTGTGGCCAGACAAGTTCAGATAAATGGACTGTATCTCTACTGTCCATTCTACTGTGTATTTTCTCTAATGCATTTCCATTCTGTAAAACCGATTACCATTTTCTTGAAAAATCTATACATCTTCTTTGACGAATCGGGGAAGCTTTTAAAATGCGTTCCTTTCTCTAGAAGGAGTACGTATCCGTAAAAAGACTCGTTTCTTCTAAAAGAAGCGGCGAAGAGGAAGAAAAGAGGTCTATCGGCATTTCTCAGATCTACGAAACCGAAAGGCCGTACACCAAACATAGCCAGCTACAAAATAATATGTTAATTGGCGAGAACCGTCATTATATCACACGAACAAACAACTTCCCGTGTGTTTTGTAACTTTACGTTCACCTTTTTGCTAAAAGGAAAATAATTCTTGGAAACAACCATAATAGTTCAATCTGAAAGCTGTGTACCATAACAATGCTAGGAAAATACCACGATAGTTTGGTTCTGAAACTACATATCATAGTAAAACTTTACAGGTAATTGACTGTAATATTTTCTACTAACTATAACATAACATAGTTCAATATCAAATTACATAATTCTATAGGTCGTAATAATTTTTCGAAATGACCATAATAGTTCGATATGAAAGTTGACGTGATACTCACAAGCCTAAAAGACCAGCCATTTTTTTCTCCATCAAAATAACCGCATCTGCGCCCCTTTCGATCATGGCGTCGCAGAATATCCTTTTGGCACAGGGTGTGTTGGTCCAGTCACCATCGATATGAGCTACCTCAGCAACCTCTGCGTTTTCCAGATTCTGAAGTGCGTCTTCCAGTTCCTGATCGCTTTCGATACTTCTTCTCCTTCGTCTTTCGTCCCTTCCGTCTACAGAATCTTTTTTATCGCTCGCAGAAGCTTCTGCGACCCTCTCCAAGCTGGCCAAATCGTTCTTATCAGACACATCGTTAACCAGATTTTTCTGGAGGAAGTCCAAAGGCGTGGAGCCATCCTCGATTATCAAAATAGCAGAATCCTCGCTGTTCTTTTTCGAATTACTTCGGTCGTCCGCTTTTCTATTTGGAATAAGAAACTCCGTGACGTCGATGCTACCTTCGCGAGAAGGAAGATCGATCTCTACGATCTCGCTGATCGAGTCAGGTCCCTTTCGTTGCAAACGTTTATTTCTGATTAAGTTCTTTAAATTCCCTTCCGCTTGGAAAATGTCCAAATAATCGAGACTTCGTTTCCTTCTCGAGTATCCCGTTGCCTGCTTATTCTCCTCCATTTCCGGCTTAGTCTCTTGCTTCTCTACTTTCCCATTTCCCTCTACGATCAACCAAACTCCGTTCCGATTATTCGAATTTCCACCATCGCGTTCAACTTTCAATTCTTCGTTCGGTGTTACGTTCTCGAGGAAGTACACGGTTCCGCTATATTTGTCTATCTGCTCCGAGTCTCCGCCATTATTCTCTCGATCCGCTTGCCCCAACAAAGGCTGACTAGCGTCCAAAGCTCGTTGATATTCCACCTCGCTGCCTAGAGCTTCGTTAGATCTCTTTAGAACATCAACGTCTAGGTATCTTCCAACAGCGACAGCACCGATTCCGAGAGCAGCGCCTGATGCCACGAGTCCCAGAGCTGGAATCAGGATACTGCTACCGGAAGTAACAGTGCCGATCTTGTCTTCAGCCTCTTTGCCGTTCGAAAGACCTAAATTCTGTGAAATTTTATGCGTAGCTTCTACCAGAGGATCGATCACTGGCCGAGTAAATTGTGAAACCTTCTCCACGCCATTGGAGAATTGGTTTTTCAGGTTCTCCGAGATTTTCACCCAAAATGGCGCGTCGTTCGGTCTCTTCAGACCATAGAAATGCTGATTAGGGTAATAATTCTTCGTCGTGTAAGTGTCCACGATGTTCTTGTCGTTTAAGACGTACTTCTTCTTCTGTCTTTGTTCGGTAAAGGAGTATTGGTTCTCCGGGAAATTGTCCGGTCTTCTCTTCTCGTTTTTTAGGATCTTTGCAGGCTGCACGCCCAATTCTGGATGAGCGTATTGAAGGACAGGTGCTCTGGCACCAGGTTTCAAGGCCACTGGCGCGATCTTTTGACTTTCCGGGGTGTAGAGCTGCGAAACTGGATAGATCGACACGCCGTCAGGATGTAGCATCCTTTTGTGAGAATTGCTTCGGTAATTGTCTGTTCTTGCTTCGTAGACCTCTGCTTTCAACGCTTCGTTCTTGTAGTTCTTTGGATCCCACTCGAAGAACACGTTTCTCCCTTCCTCTTCGTAGTCTTTGCCGTATCTATCGGACAAATTGACGAAAAATATATCGATATTTGTCGTGTATTTCCTCGAATCATATATAACCAAGTAGCTAACTCGTAACCCGTGACTTGTAAACTTTCGCTAATAATATTAGTGCAATTGCTACTACGTACTACCGCTGTTGCTATTACCAATAATAATAACGATAATAACAAAATAATAAACTAGTTCACTTACTAATAATTTCATTGGTTGAACTAGCAATAATATTAGTTCAACGTGTGCAACAGAAGCCAGCTCTATTTTTCGATTATAAAAAGTTCTTTCATCTTTATACCCTCGACATACCTCCTGTTAACGTTCTTGAAGAATCTCTCGAACCTCTGCCTCTCCACAGCATTCTCCGTCGGATAAAAACTCGAAGAGGTTTCCAGGTTGTCCATAGATCCTGCATCGTGTATCAATTTATTGTTAATCACTCGTGCGTTGCGCCACGTTTGAATCTTGTCGATAGGTTCGTCGGGAACCCTCTTTCCATGAATCACAGGGGTACCATCCCTATCCAGCGTCATTGGCGACCTCTTTGGATTTGATTTCACGTTTATCTCCGACCTGACAATTACTTCTGGCGGCACGTTCTTGCCATCTCTGTTCTTGGCCGCGTTTGCCCCGATATTCGTTCTCGAAGATCGAATTTGATGAGGCAAGAACGTGTAGCGAGTCTTTTCCTCGCTCTGGTCGGCCAACTGCAGTTTCCTCTCCGATCTGTCTTGAAAATGTCGCGGCAGAAGTAGTCCACCTGCAGGAAACGCTGGATCGAATCTGGCGTAATTGGTCCTTTCCTCGGTAGTCGTCTTCAAATCACTTTGAAGAGGTTTCCAGCTCAGATATTCCTCTGTCGTCGATTCCTGAAGTTGAACAGCCCTTCCATCGGTACCCAGAGGCGTCCAGCTTCCGTAGTCGATGTTCTGTTCTCTGACCGGTCGAATCTTTTCACCGATGTTCGTCTCTTCGTTCGCGGATACGTTTTCAAGCTTGGAGAAGCTTCTTTGGATGTCAGAGTCTGACAGTTTCGCTCTGAGTTGTTCTATTTGAGCCTCTTCCAATCTTCTGATGTCCTCTTTGGTCTTTGGTTCGGTTTTTGTCGATTCAGATACGTCCGACGATGTGGCGTTCTCGTTGGTTAGTTCAAGATTAGGATTTTCAGTATCTTGAGGAGTTTTAACAGGCTCGTTCGCTGTTTGTTGTTCGGGATAGGATTTGTCTCGACGTTTCACGATCAAAGTTGCCACGTTCCCTTCGCTGGTTCGTACTTTCAGCTCCTCTGTTTCGCCCGGAAGGCTTCGCGATACTTTCAGCATCGTTCTAGCGTAGCTGGGTTTCGGTAGATCAGCCGTGCTGATGTGGATGATGGCTAGTGTCATCAACGCCAGAGTGAACGTCACCTAAAACAAGGCAAATACTCTTTGCAGAATTATGTAGTGGTCGATATATTTCGAAAAAAAGTTTGAGAAATGCTATTGAAGCGAGTGAAGTGTCTAGTCTGAGGTCTCTGGAAGATTATCAGCAGCGAAATTAACAGATTAATTTAGACGATAATTAAAATTAACCAATAACGATACGTAAGATAATTAATTTTTGGCAATAAGTACGAAGGATTAACTACGAATACAGCTTATGTAACGATTCATTCGTTACATGGCTGTGTATCTGGATGGAAATGGGCCCACCGGAAGTCCATTATGTCTTCCCCGGTCCCAAGCTACATGCTTTTACGTGTTACGTCTACGTACAGCTTTGTATGAGATATGTTACGTGCTCGATTATGCTCACGAAGCCTATTTAGACTCTTTGTGTCGAGATTTTATAGGCGAGTTTCATGATTTCGCTATTTAAGTGGGTGTGAATACGTCCGTAATAAATGAAAGATGGTGAAACAATTAGGTTGACGCCTGATTGCGATTAACGAGCGTATGATTAGTTTGAGAAAAGTGGCAAGCGAGAAATTTGTTTGAATTTATCGTCGATTTTATTATGAGAAATTCGTTTTATAACAGATCGTTGCTACGATGGGAAATAGGTGAGTTTACATCGAATAGGTAATTTACATTGCATGTAAATTAAGTTTCAATTAGGTTTGGGTCAGAGTAAATTCTAATCGGACTGATCTCTTTCTTACCAAACGTATTACCGTCATAAAATAATATTTTGATGAAATTACACCAGCTGAAGAAATACTTACGCACAGTTGTGTATGTAAAGCTGAAAACGCAACGTTTGAGATGCGTTCGGCTTGGTGACAGTGATTCGAAGATTTTTAGGGTCACTTTCACTTTTCATATCGCGCCGTCAGAATTTTTTATCAGTGAAACCTGATCGAAAAATTTGAGTACCAAAATTGTAATGTCGAAACTGTGTCTATGTTAACGAGCCAAGGTCGAAGATCGAAAGAAATTATTTCGAATGAATTATAAACTCTGTGTTTCGTTCGACAAGTATCCGTACCTAAAAAAGTTCCAACCATGATATATATAGTCGTTGACATTTCGTCGTCCAAGCTGTTTGTCGGTAAAAAAAAAAAAAAGAAAGAAAAATAGCAGACAGAAATAAAATTGCCACGTCTACTCTCGATGGAGAAGAAAATTTTCTATAAAACGAGAAACGAGGAATTCGCGAGCCTTTCGTAAAATTCTTAACTCGCGAAACTAACTTTCGAAGGATAGTTCAGAGTCAGCAAAAAAGACGTGTTTAATTGCATCGAACAAAAGAGGAATAACATGCGATCCGTATTACGCTTTATGAGTCATCGAACTTTCTCCTTTACGCCTCCTCTTTATTCCTAGTAAGCCTAAGTTGTCTGAACTATTTTAGGAAGTAGAATGAGCCTCGCTGCCAAGATACTTCGAGGTATAGAAAAAATTGCCACGAGAAAGTATAAACCAGATTTAAACGATAAACTCTGCTATTATATCTTTGCGATAATTTTTATGAATTTAATTGATTGCGAGATGTAAATATAATTTGAGAAATTACTCATTAATTATTAATAGTTACAGACATCGATTTCTATCGATCCTGTAGCAATTTGCAAATTTACCATCGTGTTCTTTTTCAATGGAACATCTACGATCGTGATCGTGCATTTATAAAGTTACACGTTCGATTTAACTGATAAATTCTGTTATAATTTTTTCCACCCGTACTTTTACACATTATATTTTGGAAATGAGCATAGTTGCGGTTCTATACTTCTCAAGGTACAGTAGCATTACCGTTCACTGTGTCGGAATTTGGAGACGTTGCTATCGTGCGTTTGTGAAATGCCACGAAATTACAATTTTCGTGAGTCGATCCAGCTGCGATCGAATTTTTACAAATTGTCCTGATCAATGCAATCGTGTTTCCCTGCGTCGATATTAATTTCCCAAAAAACAAAAAGAAAGAAGAAAATGCAATACGCTTGTCTTGAAACGTGGCTATTTTAGAATGAAAGTTTCACCAGTTTAATGCAAATGAAGATCCACCAGTCTCGCACCTAAATGTTCTTCCGCTAACGTCTACCGCACGACCTTGCAATGAATTATGCCGAGGAAGTTGCGTTGAAAGACGAATGCGCCTCACAGAAACGAGAATCGCGTCGCAGGAGGCAATCGCGGTGAGAGAAATTTAATGGCTCGTTGAAATCTCCCGGATTCTTCGGCGAAGATTAGAAAATAGCGATGCAGTAACCGAGTGTCTAGATACTTTCTATTATAAATCCCATGATTATTCATCGAGGAAACACCATGCCGTTCGGACGATACAACGGTCTGTTGCAACGATCGATGATCGATTTGATGTGGCTGCGACATGCAGAAAAGTCTGGAGGAGTAAAATTTCGCAATTTAAATCGTAACGAGAGGAAATATAAATCGATTAGACATCGCGAAGTACTTATGTTTGTAATATTAAATTGTCGAATCGACGATAATGACAATGAGATAACGTACTACTTATTCGATGATTCCTTGAAATTTCCTTTACGAACTGAATAGTATCGACAAATTGCAGCAATTTTCTGGACATTGCGCGTTTATATTTTATCAGGTTGGAACAAACATTATCCATTGAAAACGCTGATGCGTGAAAACGACCGACATTGAGATTATTGCGCTTTAAAACGAAATGATATTTGTTGTCGGATAGAGCGTTAGATTTAATAGAAATGTGAAATAGCACGAGCAAGAATAGGAGGAAAAAGATTGAAGCATGAGCTGGCACGAGTGAGTATAAAAATACATAAGTATATGAAATAAAAAGTAAATAACGAAGAGAAAATCACGATGAACAGCTCGATCGCTCAATTCACAGTTACTATCTGAAACTTAAACATCGCGTATATTTTCCATGAAAACTGACACGCATAAAAAAGTGCATAATCTCTTCATCAAAGAATTTTACGATAAAAAATCCATTAAAAAATTTTCACGTAGATTAATAATTAGTCGAATATCGCAAGAAAAGAAACACGACAAATACGTTCTTACTGATTTTCTATTTCAACGTTGCTTCACGATTCAGAAGGAATATTTCGACGTGAAGTAGCCAAAAGTGGCAAGAATCGGTTAAATTTAATCGTCGTGTGTGGCCGACGAACTTTGATAAAAGCGAAATATATAAATATTAAGCCAAGCAATATTTTAATATCTTCGATATTTTAATATTCTAAGGATATTTTCAAAGTTACGAAGAGGATGGAAAAATGCGTGTTCACTATCAAAATCAAATAAAAATTCAAATTAAAATTGCTTAGAATTGTTTCGTACATGGATGGAAAATATGAATTGCGTTATTTCCCCTGTAGTCTCCGATTATCTCGGAATTCGTCCAAACTCTTCGACCTTTTTTTACCGTTTAATTTTTCCGAATAATAAGGGAAAAATAACGGAACGAAAATGCGGTTCTCGAACGTGCCGATCAAGGCGAAGATACCGAAGAGACGACGAAAAAGATGGATCGAAATAAAATTAACAATTGGACCGAGAAGGCTGGTCTCGCATCAACAAGTGAAACAGAACGACGTGCTTTCCCCGAGCACGTCTTGCACACGCTCGGCCTGCACGCGTCGCGTCCACGCGTTGAAGACGAGACGATCCACTTTTTCCATTCTGGTGACTTTCGTTCGACGATTCACGGCCGAACGGCTGATGCCGAGAAACTGCTAACCGATCGAACCCCTCGTGACCTTAACGCGTGCACGACCTCGCGGAGACTCTTTACCTTTTGCAGCAGCCATCTTTGTGTTGAAATATGCAGAGGAAAGTGGAATGGGTCTTCTGTCGGTCGTGGATTGCGATGGTATTTGCAATGGTGTTCGCAAATGGTACGAAGCGATCTTAAGTTCTTTCTTATTCTTCCACTTGGATACGGATAGCCGTGCCTCGGTAGAATTAAACTCAGTTCGATGCAAATTGTGGTTTCGACGATGTAAAAACGAGTGATCTGCATTATTTCTCTGTTGCGGTGAATTTAATTTCAATCGTAACGATGGAAATGGCGTGTAAAAATGTTCGTAAAAGTCGTTATAAATTGAGCGTAGCGTATTAATTTTGTGCTGGCGAAGCAAACGGTTAATCCGTGATTAATATCGATTTAAATATTTCTTATCGTAATAGCCTTCTTTCGCTATAATCGAATGAACGTATTCTTTTGTATAACACTCGTCGATTCGTAATACTTCAAAGTCTGCAAATTTAAAGTCTCCGTTCATCTTTTTACGACATCGCCATTATGTTCATGAACATTTATGATTCTCGTGTCTTATCTTCATTCGTTGAATAGGGTTACAATATACCCGTTCTCTTCGTTTTCCAGGCTTCTAAGATAAGCGTTTTTAAACGCAAAATAAAATCTTGAAAATAGGACGTAATATAGATAAATTAATTAGGACGAGCTCTGAACAATTTTTCTTTTTTTTTTTTTTTTCGAAATGAGACATACAAGTAGAAGGAGCGACATAAAGAAACCTATACTTTTAAAAGTAATTAATATTCCGATTCTTGCGAACTATGCAGATCTAGCTATCCAAAATCGAATATGGTAATTGATCGTAAGGCTAAGAAAGTCACGAAGGATAAATAATCATAGATCTCTAACAGCCTGTTGGTGAACATACGTACATCGTTGAAGCGTGAAATTGAAGGTTCGTGCATTATCGAGCTTATGGGAACATGAAAATTGCAACGTCCAACTAATGAACGATACGCAATTAATGTGTCGGCGAAGGAAGCGCACGATCCACGCGGACCGCGATGCCCCCGATCCGTGTCACATTGCGTTTCCGCTCCAGAAAGCTCGCGGATCGACGTTCATTCTCTACCAATTAACGATTATTCTTTTCTTTTTTATTTCTATTTAATTCCTTGGTCCTCCTCCGGTGTTTGCTCGGTGATTCTTCAATTGAAATCGCTTCCGAGCGATCATCGGTAGAAATGTGCAATTTCGAGATAGGAGAACCGGAAGGAGGATGTAGAAAATCGACAATAATTTAAGAAACGAGGGGAATTATTTTTGCGATACGACGAAGCTGCGCAGGCTTCAAAAATACCTGTTGAAAATGTTGTTTCGCGAGAAATCATTGTTAAAGAGACGAAGATTTATTTGACGAAGGTGGAGGAAAAACATAAGAGGAACGTTTACTTGTTTACATATTCCATAGGCTTGTTAAGATGTGGAGAATAAAGAATCGCTTCTACACTTGGGATAAAAGCGGCCGATACAGTGGAAGCTTGTCTTGCAATTGCAAGAATGTGAGCAGTGAAAAGAACGACGTGCTGGGGAAATATCTTGCAACTCGAAGAAAAGAAGATATCGAAAGTAAGAAACGTTGGAGAAGCTTGAGTAGCAAGTCGTAACGCTATTTCAAGGGACTACAAAGTAAACAGAGAACTCGGGAAGTAAAGTTAGAAGAATATTACATGCAAAGCGCTAACGTAGATTTAACGAAGGAATACTAAAAAGCTGTTAACAACTAAAACGCATCAAATGTCAGAAATTTCACGATACTTAAGAAAATCGATAGACGGCAAATTTTATCCATACGCAAGATCATGAAGAACTATAAGATCTCTGTCACAGAACAAAATCAACGTTACATATAAAATATTTAAAGCGCGTCAAACTTAAAAAAAATAACAAAACTCTGTACAAAGTTTGCGAAGATACCTGCACGCCAAGACCTAGAAACGCGCAAAGTCAAAAAGAATAAATACCTTAAAGCTGTCCATTTTTGCGTGTCTTCGATCGTGCTGATCCAGCTGATCCAGTGGTCAAAGATCCAGTGGGAAGATCGTGTCCACAGAGAGAGCGCACGAAGGAATAGGCAAAGAATAAAAAAAGAAACGAGGGAAAAAGGAGGAAGAATATAACGTGGATACGTCGTCAGATCCGCATGATAGACGCGTAAAGAACGAAATTGACGAACGATCGATTCGCGTGGAACGTGAGGATCAAAGATAGATGTTTCTTTTCTTTTTTTAAAGAAGCAGAAAGAGAAGGCCTGCTCCTACGCACCTGTTGACTCCCGGAATATCTTCGCGAGACTGACGAAGGCGCTCAGTCAGCGGCTCCTCGTGTCTCCGACGAAGGACCGGCACTTCTCTCCGACCTACTTCCCGCGTTCGCCTTCGCCTTCTTCCGTCGCGACGTTCAGCGTCTCTCCCCTGGTTGATCGAAACATTTTCCGAATCGTCGGGTACAGGTCAATGGAAATCGATTGCCAACGGATATGGCACTGGATTCTAAGAATTTCGAACCTCTGCCTTTCGATACTTTAACAGTACTAGTTCGTTGAAACTTTGTATATCGTAAAATTGTATGGCGGAAGTGAATCTGATTGGGCACAGATCGATAGAAATCCATCGATCGACGATGCACTTGGAAGTCGATTTTGGGGATTTTGAAATTCTAGCTTTCGGTATTTTTTTGCTAGTTATTTATAAGAAAAAAAATTAGCAATTTTTAAATTGCAGCGACGGAAATAATCGGAAAATCGAAATTCTACCTTTCGGGTTCGTAGATTCGAATCCAGAGTGAAAATCTGTATTTGAAAAAAGAAAAGAATCTCCTGGAGAGAAATCGTCCGGTTGAAAGTTCTTTTTTAAATCCGGAAGTCGTACGTTTTTCAAATCATTGAAACCAGGAGAAATCGATTGTCGTCTAATCGAATTCAAACTAGAACTTTACCGCCTTAGCTTGACGACTGTCAATCACCTTTCATTCGTGAACGAAAATAGAAATTTTGCCAACGTTCTTACTCGACGATTCATCCATCTAATCCAGGTCAATGATTTTTTTCATTCCACTTCACATTACTAATCGGTACTTCATCGAACTCTAATGATAATCGACAACCATCACGATTATTCCGTAATTCTTCGAATTAATTTCAAATCAACTAAATTTTCGCTAACATCCACGATCTAATTACAAAGAGTATAAAAATAAAAATAGAATTTATATGAAAACGATCTATCAGCATAAGTCATTGAAATCCTCCTCAGTGATGCTCACTACGTTGTTACACGTATATATACGTTACTATAACGATGTTAATTACATGAACATGTTGTTCACGTAATTAGACTAATAGCCGTTTGGTAGTTCTCACCTTCCCCACATTATTTTTCATTACATTTTTACTTGCTTTTAATTTCACATATATCCGATTGCTGCGACGTGCGACAAAGATTACCATCGTTATTAAGGTCAGTAGCATGAATTACAATGGCGATAGGAAAATTCTCCACTCCAATCGGTTCTTCCACGTTCCTCCGCCACTTTCTCCTCACGAGCGTTCCGTAAAATGCACGAACAGCTGTGCAAGGTTTCGCAGACCAGGGTTTGGCGAACAGAGAAGAGGAGAGGAGAGGGAAGGTGAGTTCGCGAAACTTTGAGACAGTGGCCGGTCCGGTTTTCAAGTTCACGAACGGCGCGACGGGGCCAAACCGGAAGAGACGTCGTTGAAGCGGCGGCGCG
Source organism: Bombus affinis (assembly GCF_024516045.1). Taxonomy (NCBI): domain Eukaryota; kingdom Metazoa; phylum Arthropoda; class Insecta; order Hymenoptera; family Apidae; genus Bombus; species Bombus affinis. The sequence continues at coordinate 12,473,534 of NC_066352.1, read as the reverse complement.
CCGAGTTCAGAGACCTGCCAGTGAAAGTCCATCGATTCGATGAAGACGACGAAGAAGAGGATCGTCGCGTCGGTGCATGGCCGCGTAATCTCCTGTCCATTACTGAATTTTTAAATAACACACACTTTGCAATTCGACTTTTATGAAAATTCGCCTTGCGGATGACGAAAGATTAGATGTATTTTTAATAACCTTGATCGTTTTCGATTAGATTGTCCGAAAAGTGTCTTTCTGTCGAACGTTGTGATCTTTATTTTAATAGAATAAAATGGATCATACGTAATGCGATAAAATAGTATAAAAGGGAAAATGTTGTGCGTCTATTGTTTCCTCATAAAACGAAAGAAACTTTCCGGACGACCTAATACGAAAGATCGGATTTTTTACTTCCTTAACTTTTAATTTCACGCGCGTTGCTTCCTTTTTTTCCTCAATGACCAATTTTTAGCTTAGATATATTTCCGATTATGTTTTGACATAGAAACGTTTCGCTACAAATCCTTTGTATTTTTACAATATTTTATTTTTGCAAGCTTTTTTGAATGAAAAAGTTTCGTCTTGAAAAGTGTACCAGCAAGCACAATAAACTTCTAAAGATCATTGTTCGATCTAGAAATCTATGCGTCACTTTCACGCTATGGAATATATTTTCTACTTGTTTGTTATTTTGTAAGTGCCAAAGGCAGATGCGAAACGGAGATAAGAGAAAAATTCAATGAACGATTTGTAAGCAGTTTGATCGAACATGAACTCTAATGCTAATGGGTAACACTCGCGTCATATGAAACGCGTCAACGATATCTGATTACATCGATCCATTGGTTGAGGATCATTAGTCTCATTTGCATGTTGGTAGATTGGCATGCGGATAAATGACTATAATATACCACTAGTAGTAGTACAATGGCCAAATTCTATGAACACGGATATACTTATATTCGAGATTGCTAATTAAAAGCTACATATTTATCTCAGGATATCGTAAAACTCATTTTGAAATTCAATTATCGTAAAATTCTATTACTCAATGAATCCTTTACTATGGACAATTCGTGAACTATACAAGTGAATCCGGTTGGAATTTGCTATTAAAAATTTATACAAACGTTATGTTTTATTAATGAACGATACTATAGTGATGTAATATAGTATTCTAAAATATAGTTATCATAAATAAGTCGAAATGTAAATGAACGTTCTTATACGTTCTCGTGTTTCCATTTTTGTGGTAAGAGTTTTATAAAGAATTCCAGATTTTTTCAGCCAAACTCGGGAAGAAAAAGTTATTGTACGAACGTGGAACGTTTAAAATTTTACCAAAAGGTTACGATAAAAATTCAGAACGAGAGAGTGGACTTTGATTACTACGCCGATAGAACTCGAATCACGAAACACGATCAATATGATTGATTTATTCGAGAACATAAATAGTACGAAGATCGTTTCGACAATCCTATACACTTCACGTATTCTTTTTTCTATGCAAATAATCTCCTCCTATAGTAATAAAGCATACTTCGACTTAAACTTCGCCCTCGGGCTAAATTTCATTTCGAGGTATCGAAAATTTGTGTCCCATTTCTGTATCCTCTGACGTCTATATTCTACGTCGTACAAACGCTTCACAGATGTCACGTGCGTATAAAACGTATTATTTTTTTATTACATAGCTAAATAATCGCCAAACCATGGATTTTTATGGAAAATTTAAAGATATAAAAATTCATAGATGAACGATGAACGTTCGATGAACGTCGATGAACGATGAAACGAGTCACTGTCTCGGATCTGTTCTCTTAATTATTTGCATAAAAACACGAATTTGCATAAATACCCGTAGTCTAGCAATCACCTACCAGTCTATATCATAGTCATTCAGTTATGTAGAATCGATGCTGAGAAACTTGGCCAGCTAACAGGTGGCTGGTGTCATTAACTGCTCTCCCTTTCGTATTTTACCGCCGTCTCTGGCTCTTGGTCATGTAAATGATTACACGGCATAGTCTCGGCAAACCGAGAATAGAACTCCGAGTGCTGCATTTTACTTTCCTCGCCGCCCTTGAACAGCGAAAGTCGACGAATTTCCTGCATACCGTGACTCCGGCATTGCCACGGTACGATCATTTCCATAAATGCTGCGCACATTCCGGAAGGTCGAGAAAGGTCGCAGTCATATCTCGTCGAGCTAGGAAAACGATCGGCTACTTTCTTTTTCTCACAAAGCCCGCTTAAACGATTTACAAGCTGCCAACGACGATTCGTTTACTTTAGAAAATTTATCGAGACACCGACATACTTTTTCGTGTGCTCTTTTTCAGAAATTATACACCGTGTACCTTTCGTACCTTATTTACCGTGTACCTCACTCGTTGGTATCTTATGGTTACAGGTATCGAGCCGATAAGCAGATTCACGTCCTTCGATAGAATTTCGCGTCCTCGTGCCATTAAGAATTATAGACGCGTACGATCGTGATCGTTTCCATTGTGTTGGATACGATCCACGATGGCCTCGTTGGTTTTCCAATATCGCTCGGTGTCTGTTGCGCGCTCGTTTTCCTTGACACACCTCGAAGATGAGCCTACGCGTCGTCATAGTTAACGACCCACGCCCCAAAGAGCGCTGTTCGCAGGCGTTGAAACATATGCGTCACAGTTCAGAGGATGATGGTTCAGAAACGTTCCCACCAATCGGCAAAGGGTCTGCGATGGCTGTTAAGGAAGATGCCCCGTTAGCGGAGAAAGCTGGATGAAAGTGAAAGTGTCGGACGCGGGATCGAGCATCGAGCATTTTGAGAATTTTCTGGGTCGTTGACGCGCATGTAGATCGATAGTTAAAAATCGATAGACAAATTTCTTCTTTCGCAATGCGTGTCTCTTGCGATCATAAAAATTTTTGCCGATTGTTACGCGTTTACAGGAAGTTTGAAAGCGCAAAGGTGTACAGATTGCGCGTAACACGAATTTTCTACCTAAGTTCTATCTTTTTCTATTATATTTTGGGAAATATCAAAAATCCGTGGTCTAGCGATTAGTAACTGATAAACGTAAATAATAATCCAAATAAATTTAAGTTTTTCGCTCCTGTTCTTATTTTTTAGGGTACCCGTGTTTCAAGTTTCTCGAGACTTTTTACAAATTTCTTTGCGAGCGAAGTAAATGTTTGTCAATGTCCCTGTGGGAGGCGTTAATCTTTCTCGTTTTCCATATTCATCGACAACTGAACGTTTAATTTTCACGCATCGATTTAACACGTACGACAGCCGTTTCCACTTACCATTTTGATATTGTAAAAATGGGACAGCTAATAAACACGCGGCACGGAACACCTTAACGAGCATAATGATTCTTTCATCTTTTTCAAATTGATCCGACCTTCGCAATAAGATGGAGCAAAACCCCGCAATCTCGAAAATTACACCACTTAATATAGCACCCGTAATTTCGTGTAAAGAATCCACAGTGGAAATGAAACTTAAGTAAATAACACGCCAAAGTTTCTTATACGATGATAATCATTATCGTAATTATGTATAATAATTATTAGTGAATCTGTTTCCAGTTTCTTCTATTTCATAGCGTTCGAATATAGTAATCTGTCGATATTAAGATTCGTTCCAATTCTCAAGGAATGGACATTATTACCTTCTCGTGATTATTAAAAAAAAGAAAAGGGGACAATGGGCGTTTTTATATAAATACGTTCTCGGTCATACGTGAACAGAAATTTTTGCACAAATTTATAGGTCTCGAGACACGGTGTAACTTTTACTTTTTTCATATTTTAAATCATTTACGACATTTATAAGCGTCTACGTAGAAGAATCGGTTCGAATAAAAGTGTTGATTTCTCTTTTATAGTGAGAAACGAACAAATTGTGGCTAAATTCTCAGGCAGGTCTGATGAACACTTGTACAACGTTTCATCAAAAATCCCTTATTAATGATTTTCTTAACGTACAACTTACTTTTCGATATAAGCCATTACCTGAATCTTACAAATTATGCGTCTTCTCAAAATTCAAGATGCACGAAATAATCCGTAAAATACTTCATTTTCTTAAAGTATTTAGCTTACTATTAGATGGTCCGAAAAGTTTCTTTCGTTTTATAAGGGAATAATGGATGCATTGCATGGACATTTTCCGTTTTATATTATTTTATCGAATTACGTATGAACCGTTTTGTTCTATCAAACTAAAGATCACAACGTTCGACAGATTAAAAAAGTGTCTGTAAAAGAAAGACACTTTCCGGACAACCTAATATATAAAATTACCGTTACCAACGTATTACCTTAAGTATCGATCTTAAAAACGGTCCGTTTTCACAACGTTCGATCTACTTCGATAATACAATTCACCGATCCTAGCGAGTAAGCATCGATCTTTCAAATGATCCATTTGCTTGACATTCGATATTTAAAGATCAATTATCTCCGATTCTTCCAATTAGAATTTCTAAAATTTCGCCAAACAATCAAATTCTACGGCAATAAAACGAGGTGAAAGAGGAAACGATCAGATCCCTTTGCGAACGCTGTAATCGCAAATTTCCAGAAATCATTTTCCCGTGTCTTCTTGACCATCCCATCGTACGAAAGTCAGTGATCTCGTTAACACAGTTCTCGCAACGATAAGAAATCGCCATAAGTATCGAGGGAATATCCGCATCCGGCGCGATCACCGGAAACTCCATGTCTGCTCGTCGGTTTTTTACCAGCTCGTCGACTCGTCGAGGATAACCTCGTCAGAAGTAGAACCGTCGATAAAAAGTGGCTCACTTTCGTTGCCATTCAAACGCGATCTTACGATCACACGAGCCACCGCAAGACGGTGGACGACGTTCCGCGAAAGTGTGTTTATTAGGAAAGAGGCTAGGGTAATTAGAGATAAGTGCGCGTAATTGGCTGGACTTTCTTTCCACGGTTGTCCGTCCCTCGAATAAAACGTTTTACTTCTGAATCGACACGCGCTGGAATTCTGCTCTTTGTTTTATCTTTGCTCCTTGCTTTGTTGCGTATGTGGCGCGTGTGTGCCATTAATTGGACACGATGACGATCGTGGGAAATGGAAGATCGGTTTCACTCACGTACTGGTATTCTGTACGTCGGCTTTTGTATGGATGGTTAAGCGTCGTGGAAATATTATACGCGCGGTTGAATTTACTTCAGCGCGATCGAATATATAAGAAGAATTCGTCGTTTTATGAAATTTACGACGGTACAACTTACAAAGTAAAGTTATACCAATTTTCGTGTAAACGAGATCGTCGGTGTCACATTGATTAATTTAACGTCGAAGTTGGATGTTGTAGCAGAGTTCGAAAGAGATACGATAAGTCGTTTATTCGATTAACAGAAATTCATGTTGACTATCGAATGGATAATTAAGTGAAAGGGCGTTGATTAAAGGAAACGAAGATATGTTTTATCGTATCCAGCGAAGCAGACTGTCATTAATCAATCGTTCAGGTAACAGTACGGTGATCCACCGCTGGTCTTTCTTGCATTCCTCAAGTGAAAATGGAGAAGCAGATCGGTCGACCCGAAATTCGAGTCCCACCCGGTATTTTTCAGCCCTGGACGCGCCTCAACCGATCGATGACTTTTTCCATCGTTCGATCTTCCAGTTAATTTCTAGTTAAAGCATGATGTTTCTCAAAATTCGCTTCTTCATAAAACGCCGAATAATTTCAAATTACGAAGATTGAGAAAAAGAATTGAAAATGATAAAAAATTGAGACGAACAGGATGATTTTCGTGAATTGGTTGAGGTATCGGTACTCGAGACGCGTGTGAAAGCTCGTTGCACTTGCCGATAACCCGTATCTCGTCGCAGGGACATAAATTCCGGACTCGAACTGGCATAGAATATTGTCGACCCACTTATACACTGTGACTACTTTCACTTGCGCCGAAGAGAAGCGCACTCGCACCAACAATTCCCGAATAATCCTTTCATCCGGTCGTGGTGCCCTTGTTCGGTGAAGCTTTGGTCACTTTCATCGACGCTCGAGCAAAGGAACGTGTTATAGCTGGTGATACAAACTAATCGGAGTGTATACTAATTCCTTGTACAAATATTTCAATTTAAAATGTTGCTGTAAAATGTGAGACAGATCAGTTCGATTTCCGAGTGTTTATTGATATATATTGATCGAGGATTGTTAAAATTTCTTGTTTAATACAATTAAATATATCATCGTTGAATGATAATATTAGGTTGTCCGAAAAGTTTCTTTCGTTTTATGAGGAAATAGTAGACGCACAATATTTTTCGTTTTATGTTATTTTGTCGTAATTGCGTATGATCCATTTTGTTCTATCAAAATAAAAATCATAATATTCAACAGATTAGATTTCATGTTTGTATAAAGATGTATCGTTGTAAAAGACGTGTCTGTGAAAGAAAGACACTTTCCGGACAACCTAATACATTTTGTAATCGAAACACATGAATAGAAAATTAAGAAATTGGTTTGTACACGTTGGCAATTTGACGGAGTTGAATTGAAAAGAATCGAAATATTTATAAAATTGACAAAAATATTGTACGCCAAGAGTATTTTATTCTTGAAATAATCCAATGGAAATTCGGTAAGGAAAAAGTATCGAATTATTGAAAATATAAATATGATATTCTTAGAAGCAAAATGGGCAGAATAATAATTTGCTGTTCCCAATTTTTGTCTAATTATAAAAATTCTGATTACACCAATAATCTCGAGGTTACGGTTATTTTCGAATGATAGAAACATTAATCGACGTATAAAGAGTCGGAATGGTAGCAGTAATTACTTAGCAGCTACTTTCTGCTAGGTTTCTACGAGTCCGTTTCTGTCTTATTTTTAATACGATCGCTCGGAGAAAGTTAAACATTAGCAGGTTTCAATTTTTCACCGTGAAAATTGCTCACATCCGCGATTATAATGCAGGGAATCACTGTTACCCTCGTCCGGTTCTATATTTTTCAACGCAAATTAAAGAAGAGATTAACAAAAGACGTTGGTACAATCCTTTTTCTTCACCGCCTCGAAAACATCGTGAAGTCCGCTTTCTTTCGCCATTGTTGTCGATGTTCTAACAATAAAAAAAATCCATTACATCGAAGCACAACGATACAGTTAAGAATTTATAAATAATTTTCAAATTTCTAAAAATGGAATAAAAGAGAAATTTTATCTTCTTCATATTTTAGAAATCGTTGGAAAAAGTTGGAACGGTTCTTTACAAGTAAATTATCTCTTCTTCTTTTATTTATTCCTTTGTTTTTGTTTTTTTTTTTATTCGGTAAGCAGAGAAACAAAAATTGTCTCCGAACGGATAACTCACGCGCGTTTTAAACATCGCCTTCGCTGTTCCACTTTTCTAATTGCATAGACACCATTAACTGGCTGACAAGCTATTAAAAATCCACTGATGAATCGGCTCAGAGTAAACGAACCACGTTTTGCAGAGCTAATAAAGCGATTTTTAACCTACTAAACGTTATGCTTACTATCACTTGTCGCTGCTTCTTAGTTAACAGGTTTTCAAGAATTCTACACAAGTCTTGCAACCACGATTATAAACGAAATCGTTCGATATTTCGCTAAATTCTATTTTTAATTCTCGCAATGTGAAATTTTCCCGATATTCTGTTCGCAACTTTCCAAATAATTGAAGAATTATACAGTGAACGATTTACAAGAACTCGTAGACCGATCTCACGACTAAAATTACATTTCACGTTTTTCTATGCGTCTTGAAAACTTTCCTCTCAAATTTACTCCAAACGATTAAACAATTATCCAATCTCCAGTTAATATACATAAATAACGACATGAGTTTCGCGATCACAAGTATAAATAAAATTACTCGACCTTTGCCCAAAATCCTGTTCTTCCATTTATTCTTAATTTTTAATAATCGAACAATTACCTTGTCGCCAGGTTCCATAAAATGTTCTGCAACACGGTGGATCCAGCGTCACCGCCAGCCAAGATCATATCACAGATGGATCTCTCCTCGCAGTCGTTGAAGGGATCCGTGAATCTCGCATGTTTGTGTTCCACTGGAAGGTCAGCGACCCTCCACTTGGACAAAACGATGTTAGGCTGGCTAAAGGGTTTCGTTCGTGATTAGAATTCCAGTAGACACGCTTCTGGAGCGGAAAAAAACGAAAGTGCACTCACGTAGTGTTGTCGACCTTTACCACATTTGGAGTTAGAGCAGCTATGAGCAGACCGAGAGGCAGAATAGCGCCGATCAGATGGAAGATCTTCTTCCAGGAGGACACTCTGTGAAGAGAATCTCGTGAGCGAATAATATCTTTGAAGTATTGGGTTGGCAACTAAGCGATTGCGAATTTTGTCATTACCACCTAATGACACTTAGTTGCCAACCCAATAATAAACCAGCTATTTTGACGTATTCAGGAATTTTGGTATTGTTGCAGGGACTGAAAGCAGAGCAATAATTTAGGCGTGGCAAAACTGACGGATAAACAAAGGTACAAGTGTACTATTTCTCATGAAAAAGATATCCGCTAGAAACGATACAGTTCTCGAGGTATTGTTGCTTTTAATTTTACTTTGAAAATTCTCAGCGCTCGCTCACCTTAACGTGACCATTAGTATTCAGAAAATTTTCATCGCGACGAACATTGATTCACTCTTCACAAACAATATGAATGAAGTTTTGTGATGTCTAAATTATTTTTGGCTATTGCAGTAGAGAATCGCGATTTAAAAGAGATTGGAGAATACGGATCTAGAGGAAAAGTAGCAACTTGCAAGATATTTTCAAAAGCGAAGGAAAAGTGGAAAATCGACGGAACGCTCACCTTTTCTTAACAGGATAAGACGGACGTTCGTCATTAATAAAATCAACCTGATGGTATCCACGGTGTGGCTGATAAATAGGATAAGGATACTTCCTAGTTGTGAGAAACGACGACTCCTGAACATAGACCACCCCGTTACTCGGCTTCCTGAATAACTCGAAATTTTGTAGATTTGACTGTTGCTGATTCTGATGATCGTAAAATCCAGTATAATGTGATATCTTTAAAGGATCAGCGTTCAGTTCCGGTTTTGAAAAGCTTCCCCCGTGTTTCTCAATTTCACCCTGAAATTTTGACGGTTTTCCCCAAACGGTGGACGTTTGCTGTTCGAAAATAGGCTTCTCTAAATTCTGGAAGATCTGTTGGTCCGTGGAATCGTACTGCGCCCCCATATTTTCCGTAACCGAATGAGAGAACTGTTGATGGGAAGCTTGATCCTTCGAAGAGTCGTCGTATTCGACTCTGACAGCGTCCAACCCATCGTCTTGAAATTTGACGTAGCCATTTTGCGTCGTCTCAACTTTCTTGCTATCTTCGGTTGGTGCAACGACAGTTTCGAATAAATTCCGATAAGAATTCTCTGGATTACCAGCCTGAAGAGTTTGCGGAGTCTTTGCCGTAGGCTGGTAGACTATTTGGAAATCTTTTAAATGTTGGTGATACGAGCCAGGATCCACTCCATTGTCGAAGTTGAAATGATGAACAGCGTTGAAGGGAACATTACTGATTCTGGATTCCTTAATTTCACCTATGTAGAAAAATTGTTAAATGTAGCATCGAATGGTTCGTTGAATATTAGAATTACGAATATAGCGACAGATAAGTTTCCGTTTGTTGCGATAAGAACAAAGTGGAAATATAAAGATCGAAGGATTAAAGATGGGTTGAAGAACTCACACGCACGACGCTCGATTATCTCAATCAAATTTACACGTGACCGCCATACATCCCAATTCACACGCGCAACAATCTATACTCACTTGCTATCGATAAACATCCGTTCGATTCACTATCGTTTCGCACGAATCTTTCGCTCAAACTCTCTGTTCCGCATTCACTCAAAATTACGATACCACACCTAGATGTACACTGGGTCTGAATTCTCTGGAAATGTTTTTCCTGGCATTGATGGACAGTGTCAGCTTCTGGTAGGTCTGCACAGTTGTGGCGGACTCTGTGGTCGTCGCGGATTCCAACGAAAATTGGTCTTCGGTGGAGGACTCCTCGACGAATTCTTCCACTGGCTTCACCGCCTCGTTTGGAGTCAGGTTGCTCGATTTTGCGTGATCCTTCGCCCGAACTGAGCTTACGAACAGCAGCAAGACGAAGAATAAGAGTTTCGTCGTAATAATCTGTCGATCCATTCTGCGTTGGCGTATTTCGTAGAACGAAAGATGGTGGATGTGTTTAAGATGTTCTACAGCGGTGTGTCTGTTGCACTAAACAGGATCTTCGGCGATTCGGCGTCTTTAACACGCGAGAAACTAGAGTCGACGTGTTCTCTAAAAAGCGTGAAGGTGAAATTCGTCTCTTAATCATCAGCCTTACTCCAATTGCCGTTGACAAAGTACTCGTTTAGTTCCAGCTGAGGCGTGGGCGAAGGGGACGCTGCAGAAAGATTTCGACAACGTATTCTTGCGACACTTTGGCGTCTAAAATTAATTGTACAGAAGGTTTCATTTATAGCACGAATTCTGGTAGCCTGTTGCCCTAAGACACAGGCCATCCGGTATGTTCCCATTCGCTCAAGTTCACCAACTCGTTTCAGAACGAACAGAAAAACGTTTCACTCTATCATTGCACCGTTTGCCGAACGATTTATCAAACGTACTGCATTATTCCTGAGTCACCCTATACGTAAGATATACAAAGCTACATCTTTGTTAAATTATCACGTCGTTAACATCGAAATACACCATTTATTATTAACGACGAGGTAAATTACTTTGAGCGTAGAAATGTTTCTTATCGTTTCTATCAACTTTTGACTATTTGCATTTCTATCAAATCATTAGCATCGCGTACGATACGAATATCACAAATATCTTGTAATTTCTACATACAGGGTGGTGCGCGAATCGGTAGCCACGATATTTCAAACACCAGATAATTTGGCAACAAAAACGAGAGTTAATCGGTAAAAGGAAAACCTAAACTACTTGTATCGGCATTTTTAACCGCCTGAAAACGCGCTAACTTTTGGTTCAAAACATTTCACGTGGAAATCTAGAAAGGAAATGAAAAATCGTAGCGACCGGCCACCCAATATATTTTCAAACTTTACTTCAATTCGTTTCATCTACTAATTACTCTACTTTGTATACTTTATTTATACTTTCTATACCTTCGAATTGCCCGAATGGATTCATCGAAATCCGCGGTCTATTCGCAAAGGATAACCATAAGCGTTCGAGTATTCTCGCGAGCCTGTGTAAGTAAGTTCATCGTCAGAACGTTCATCGGCGGTAGTTTCTAGGCGATCAGATAATTACGATTGTCAGCAGCTTGTCTTCTCTCTGCTTAATACTTGTTTTCATTATCGGTACGTTAACATCTTGGCGAGGTCGGAACGAAAGTGGCCGGAAAAATAAGGAAGAAAGAACAACCGCGAAAGGGGATAGCCTAGATGTCGGGACGATATTCACGCATCGACAACCAGTTTCCATGGAAAGTACACTTTGGAATAACGAAAGGTTTTTAACGTCGAGAACGCGTGTTAACGCGAGAAGTCACGAAACTCATAGAATAGACCCACGTAACCGACCACGTTATGTCGGATTTCTCGGATGGATTCTGGGACACTTTTCACGCTGGCCGCATATAAAACCTGCAATGAAAGAAATAATCGTTTAACGCGTTTCCCAGCTACACTTTTCCCTGGTTTCACCGTTGCTCGCTCGTTAAGTCGTGGAACGATTAACGATGTATCTCGACATTGTCACGATCAATTAGGCAATCTTTCAGATACTACAACTTTGTCTATATGTCGACCTTGTGTTCGTAGTTTCGTAGGATTATCGGCTTATTGGATTGTACACGTGTGAAATTTTCTAACGATTCTATACGTGGCTATAGCTTACGATTACGACGGTTCTATCGGGCTGTAAAAGTCGTTCGTAAGTGGATTTAACATTTTCAAGTCGTCTTATCTCTCAGACGCTAAAACTCTCGAGCTTCGAGTATTATTCATTTTATTATACTCGTAGTATATTATACTGGCAGTGAAACGTGGCTATAAGAGAGCTGGTGATTTTAGTAGGTTAGAAGATTCATCCAGAGATGGATGTGAAATTTTAAAATCTCCGCTTTTATCCCTACCGCGAAAGAATGATATTTTCAGAAACGTCAATCTTCTGTGATTCTGCTATCGAAATATCCATAGATATAAGTTCCTTTAATTAATAAATAAAGTAAATAAAATAAGTAAATATTCAACCAAATCAATTAGAACGATTCGACCATGAAATAATAAAAGTAAGTCGTGGTGTTGGCGAATGAGACGAAGAGGTTGAAGGATAAGTGTCGTAACCAGGGACAGGAAGTCGATCGGTAAAACAAATGGATCGTTAAGGAAGAAACCAACCAGCTGGTTGGATTTCTACGGGTGAGGCGTAAAATAGGAAGGAAAAATGTTTTATTACACGGCTTCACGGAATCTGAGCAAAGAGCGGAAAGGGGTGAAAAGACTTTCTAAGGCGAGTTTTATCAGCGAGCGGCGAGAGTCTGGCCTTGTTTCAAACAGAGGTCAAGTCGTGCCCAGGAACTGGTTAAAGCAGATGTTAGATACAAGATAAACCTGTACAATAGCAATCCCATGCACGACTTCTTCGTGTCCGAATAGTCATCGTGACTGTCGCCTTTTAATTAACATTCGTCTGAAACTTTCGTTCCGTTTTCTTTCAAAGATCAATTACACTTCGTAGCTTATATATACGTGTAATTTAATATCTTAAATTACGAGCATAAAGCTATTACGATATGCGATAAGAAATATTTATAAATGATCAGGATTATTGTGGTAAAGTAGAAGCTTTAAGAATTTGTCATTTCGATCGCCGATATCTTATTGCCACATCTTATATTCGATTTATTTATTTGAGAATTTTCTGTCATTTTAAAAAAATTTTAAAAATTATTCTAATTTATTCTATTTGCATTTACAAAATTACTTGACACACTTTATGCCACAGATACGAGCACATTTATTTGCCGGCTTGACCAACATTGATTCACGTTCGCCAATTTCTAATTACTCTGATCAAAAGACATCTTAATTAATAGATTAAAGCATTCTTTATCAAGGAATCTCATTTTTCTGTATATTAGGCTGAAATAATAATCGCAACTTGTGTTTAACTATCCTCCGTTTAACGATGGAGAAACTAGTGGAATAATTTTGATCTGTTAACAATTCGTAAAAGATTATTATTTTCGCTAACAGATATAAACATTCGCGAGTCTTTGGTTTTAAAGGGAAACGAGACCTTTTTGTATTCTATTTAAAATAGTATCAGATAAATTGTTTTTAAACGACAAAAAGAGCTGGAGTACTTGAGAAAAATGCCAGAAAAAGGGAACTATGAGTTCCTAGTGTCAATTGATAATTTCTCAAGAATCTCAATCGACAATTTTTCCAGACCAATAGCAAAACGTCACAAATGTTTCATTTACAAATGTTGATCACTTTTTCGCTTTTACGATATTTACAAATTTTCTTCGTTTTCGCTATTTTTGTTCGTGACGTGGTTCCCGTCGATGTTTCACAGAATTCTAGAAAAATCCGTCGGTTTATTAAAAAAACACAGGACACACGACACACGAGTCACGAGTTTCTGCACACGATATTCCCCTTCCGTTTGGGTCGGCCGACAACGAAAGTAGACGATCCCTGCACTTGACAGTCGTCTGTTCTCTCCTTTTTCCAATGCGCGTCCTGCTGCTCGTTTTCGCGGTTATCTACGCCGGAGAACGACCTAATTCCGGTTTCGAGTAGGCCAAGCGACCGCACCGTCAGACCGGAATCGGAAGGGAAAAATCCTGGCTCGTTGCGCGTCCATCGGAAGTCCAATGGAATCGAACGATCTTCGTCTTCGGGATAATACAAAGATTCGTTCGAGTTTCTATCAAATGTTTCGCAGCGTTTCGAAAACTGTTCGAGTTTCTTTAAAAATCATGGAAAATTGCCAACAGCTTAAACTCGAAGTTGCAGTATCTCTCATAGAATGAATTTCCTAATATCAAATTCAAACTTTTGATCTTCTAGCATTTTTCCTTCTTCCATTATATTTTGTATCTTGTATCTTCCATTGTATTTCCATCGCACTTTGTATCTTCGGAAAATCAACGTCGAGTCGATGATCCGAGGTTTCACGATCGACCAACGAAGAAAAATCAATTTACCGTTTATCGATCCTATGGTATTTGTTGAAATTCGTAGCGACGCTGTAGAAAAATATTTCTAATAGAAATATCTGTAATAAAAAGAGAAAGAAAAGATGGTTCGCAAAATATAAGTGTTTGATGGACCGAGAACGAAGCAGGTAAGAAATTCTCGAAGAGAATCCTGCAGAATCATTGACCTGACCTAAGAAATTCCTGTTGGAAGAAAGAAATTAACGGGAGGTTTGTGGGTCGAGGATGCAAAAATGTGAAAATCCGAGCACGTGGTACGGAAACTGCTCGTAAAACGGAAAACGTTAGAGACGTTTCACTGGCGGAGCAAGGTGGAAGAATTTCATGGTGTGACAAGAGATAAAAAAGGGGAAAAACTCACGGGGTTTCTGTGCCGAGAAAGCGCAAAAACAGCGAAACGATCGACTCCCTCTGACTATAAAACAGCAAGGAATTGGTGATTTATCGAGCATGAACATCGTCATGCTCGTTCCTCTACTCCTTTTTCCCTGTGTCCTTAATCGATGAACGAATTCCATATGGCAAGACGACGAAATTCGCCTGTGAAACAATAGCAAGGGACTTTTATCGACGTTAGCCATCTTTTCCCTCTACTAACGTACCATTGAAAACGCCACTATCAAAGTGGAAGAGCCGCTGAATATATTGAAACTATTTTCATTGCGAATCGATTCACTTTTTAATATCAGAGTTTAATTCTCTGGTTAAAAGGATTCGTCTTCTGCTGCTGTATTTATTAGAAATCCGTGTGAAAGGATTCTCATTATTAGAATCTAATTTTGCTATCGGAAATAACACAATTCTCGTTCTGATCTTCGTCGTTCTCATTTTTCGATGATCTACGAATTTCTTAGCGTTAGGAACTGTTGGGTTGGCAACTAAGTGATTGCGGATTTTGTCAATACCACCTAATGACAAAATCCGCAATCATTTAGTTGCCAACCCAATAGTTTTAGAGTGGAAGGATTATTTTTGCTATCATTTTTGTTAGAAATTTCTTCGAAAATCGATATTATGAATTTAATTTTCTTGTAAATTTGAAGGATCGTTTCAGAGAGTGGCCATTTTCGTTGGAACTTTGTTGATCAAGGTCTTCCTCAACGTCGTCGATACTTTTATGGTCTGGAGGAAGCTCGATAGCGAGTGTCAGTGCGAAGGAACCGGTTTTTAAAGATCGTCGGTCAACAAAACGTATTTACTGGCAAGATATCTATGAATCGACAAGAATTGTTCATTGAGAAAAATGGGGAACGCCGCCAGCGTGAACGGCTGACATTCCGAATCATAACCAGAAAAACCACCGTGCAAAGTAGCCGTTGATTGTCCACGCTGGAAACAATTAGTGCGTGACGAACCCTGGCTTGCTCGCGATTCTATTCGCACCTTGAAGTCAACAAGAACCGAGGAAACTCTGGAGGAACTTCTGTTCCTTAAAATCCCCTGAAACTTACGAGAAACCTAACACTCGACGTTTTACGATATCCGTTAAAAAGTATTGAAAATTGAAAATTGACGAGCACTGGAAAGCATCGGCGACTTAAAAATTCGTTCTCCTCTTTTCCAAAAAGAGAAACATATTAACCCATTGGCATGGCACTGGTGTCTGTCAAGTAGTTTCGGACATTGTGGCCGTTCCTTATCGATTGAAAGCTTTCGTTCGTTATCGCGTGTCTATGCGATAACCAAACTGCGAATATTTATTTCTACGAAGACAATTTAAAAAACGAAGCGTAGATAGAAGCTGTTTTGTCTACGAAATACTCCAACGACAACAAAATACGTCGGGTGGTACTGATAACCGCGTTGTCATGATCCTGGTTTTATCAGCAGAAAGAGGACAAATGCCGTTGGAGGATAGTAATTCTTATGGAGGAAAAGTAGTGTACGAGGAACGGTCAGCCTGAAAAAGTTATTACGCCGATGATAGGCAACTTGAAAACGTCACCAAACGTAATTTATCGACGAGATGTAAAGCAACGAAACATAGAAAAAAGAAAAGCTACAAGTCGAAACTGCACGAGATGAAGATCTGTGTCAGTTAGCTCGCCAAATCCTCGCGTAGATGCCCAGCTGACAATTATCAGCAGCTAGAAGAACAGAGATACGAGATGAAGAGAAGAATGGTGGACGCGACCGACACGTCCGTTCTCCAGGTGACCAAGCGTACGGAGCGTGGACGAGCTTGTTGCAGCACGTGGTTGCACGAGCGAGACGCAAAATGGACCAGGTGTTCAGGAAGTGGGGACCTGGATTAAAAGCAAACGAGGGCAACGTCTCCGCGACAGAGCCATCTCGGACCTTGAACAGTGGAGGTCGACGCGCGGTTCAGCTACCTTTCGGTTCACGTTGCTTACTTCGTGGTTTCCTAACGGGTTCCTGGCTGCCCTTGGTTCCAACCGATCCTACGATCGTTCGTTGGTTCGCTGCAGCCGAAAGTCGCTGCCAGGATTGCAGAACTTGGACGAAGACCATCGAGAACGGTTAGTGTCGCGAGGTGATTTACTTTTGGTTCTCTATCTTTGACCTTTTTCTTTTTTGTTTGTTATTTTTGGTAGCTTTCGAGCAGATCGGTATTTTTTAGGGGTGGTCCTTTTCGCAACACATTTTTTTTTAGGGCAGGATGGTCTTTGGTCTGTTCTTTTTTTTAAATTTAATGCTTCTGTTTGTTTGTAATGCAATAACGAATGTTTCATGGACCACTCTCGTTTATCTGTAATGACACGATCGATGATTTTTGGTCTCATCTTCTTGCGAATGTTCTATGATAGTTAACATGGCTCTTCTTATTTGCCATAAGTTAGTTCTTGCGTATTTTGTGTTTTTAGCTATTTATCAACCGTCACTCTCAAATTTTATTTACATATTTAATAATCCTAATACTGATAATACTTGATATTCAATTCTTCTATTTTCAATTCCTATTAATTAAATAAAAGATCCTAAGAAATTTCTGAAAATATTTCTCCCAATAAAAATAAATAAAGAATGACGTTGTTTCTGGACACCTCGTATACAAAAATTGCCAACGTCTTATTTCCACAAAATACACAAAGGATCCCAATAAATCCCCTAATACGCCTCTTCTAATAACTCCACACTGAAAATCATTCCTTTTTTCCTTAAAATATTTTCCACCATAAAAGATAAATAACCAACCTAATCCATAATAGAGAAAACCCATTTATCTCCTTGTCTACTCGTCACGAACAGATCGATATCCGCAGAAAACGTTTCTAAACCAAAAACGTACCTTCTCTTCATCTTATCCTTGCAGATGGCAGCGAGAGGAGCAATCTGCCTGCTGCTGCTGGTGACATTGACCCTGAGGGGCCCGCAGTGCAACGCAAGATACGTCGCGAAAGTGAAGACAAACGCATCCGAGCTTTTCAGGACGAGGGGGGAAAGTCTGAGGGTACTCGACGGACCGATCGCGGCCACGCGAAGTCCATTACATCAGGAGGCAAAGCCTGTCTTTCAGAACAGCAACCAAAGGATGATCAAGGACTTCCCCAGGAGCGAGGACGAGTCGATTAACGGATTTGAGACGTCCACCTTTAATCCGGACGTGTTGAACAAGTTCCTGGAGGAGTACGCGAGTAAGATCAAGAGCAGCACGGACAAGTATCAAAGATATCCGTTCAGGATCGTGAAACCTGCCGAAGCTCTGTCCCTTGAGGTGGATGGTCAAACTACTACACAGTCGACTAATACCAGTTACGATCAAAATATTAAGGACGAAGAGGATACTATAAATTCTACGTCCACTGAAGACGGGGTAAGATAATTAATAAGATTGTTTAAGGGTTGATTAAGTTAACGACGAAGGGTGTAATATCGTGTCATAACAAAAAAAAAAAGAAAAATCTGGAAAACGTCGCAGATGTTACATTCGTATTTTAGTATTGCAATTTTCTATAATCTGAATTTTTCTGGGTTATGAGAGACGAAGATTATAATCGGTTACAGGATTTTTAACCGATTGTTCTGTAATTGACGGTTTCAGTTAAGCGCAACGTTGAACGACACCTTGAAGAGGAACAAGTATTACGGGGCGAATTCGCACGAAGATAGAAATGGTTGGGTTACTTTGGAAGCAATACCATGGTCGAAAAGCAAAATTTCTAAATGGCAAGCGACTCCAAGTACGCAGCGGCCGTGGCCGGAAGTGAAACCATGGGACAAACCGAGCATTGGGAAACCTTGGGCCTCGGATTACTCTATCAGACCAATCTACGAGAACAATAAGCCATGGTAAATTTACCTGCGATTTTGCATTGAAGTCGTTCATTTTCTATTCTCTACATTGTGATTCTAATTGAAGTAAATACCAGACCATCCGTTGAAAGGCTAAATCAGCTTCGTCAGAAATGATAAATATATATTTTCTACTTAACAAGGGATTTAACAAGCCAGAAAGCTTTCAGAAAAGATATTTCATATTGTATAGAATCGAATAACATTTTCATTTTCTCAAAGCAATTTATACCATCGCGTTCGAATTGCAGGTATGAAAAGCCAAAACCAACTTGGCCAGAGAACACCAACGAGAAACCATGGCAAAAGCCTACAACTCGCCCTGCTTACTATACCGAAAAGCCTGAAGAAACTCAGGCTCAAAAGTGGCCTCCTGAGAGGCCGTCTTGGAACAATTATTCTGATCGTCCAAATAGCGACATAATTACCGACAATCGTCCAGCCAATTTCCCAAGTAACTGGAACAGACCTCAGCCAACGAAACCGAGTTATCAGTATTTGGATAGATACGCTGATAAAAACCAAGGAGAGGAGAATAACGATTGGCATGATTTTCCAACGAGATTCGACGATCGTCTACGGCCTTCTACGGAGAGACCAGGATTCTCTCAGTATCAATATGTAAACAATCATCCACAAAGTTATCCCGGAAACGGGGATGGGCAATGGGTATTGCTGTCCACGAACAGAGGCTACTCCAAGTCCAGACAAAGGTCGATAAAGATAGATTCGATAGGTCAAGTACAGAACGTTACTAAGAGCGTGGACAGAAAAGAGGAAGAACCTGATCCAGCGATCGCCGTGGTCACGTCCAAGAGACAGGTTAGGCTAGATGATCAAAGAAGTTTCTGTAATATATTTGGGAAAACGTTCGAGAAAATTTGAGCGTAGATTCTTTGGATGTTTCTCGTTAAAATTATTACCCCTTGCTTGTAATTTGTATAAATTATCGATTGACTAAATGACAATTATAACTGTTTTCTTGACTCTTTCGTGTGTGCTCTAGAAGAGGAATGAAATAGAGTTACAGAGTCGACTAAAAGTCG